>NC_138864.1:113664740-114360814 GCF_965194805.1 Balaenoptera borealis
ACTTTCCTGCTCTGTCATTCATTCTCCAAAAATGTCTAAGCAATGTGTGTATGGACTCAATCCTATTACCAATAGAGTCTAAGCTACAGGCTCTCATTGCAGTAAAAGAGCAGAGTGTATATACTGGTTCTGCAAGGTCCTGAAAATAGGTTAGTTCAATTCATTGTAAACTGTGCAACTGTCTGCCAGACACAGACTTCCTTACTTCTCACGTCTTTGGTTCATCCATTAAGATATATTTGGCCAATTAGGATCAGCTATGTTTGCCCTTCCATGATTTGCCTGATCGTAATTTTGACAGTGTTTATCTTACTAAAAATTTGGTGTGAACATCCAAAGACATACAGCTAAGAAAATGTCAAATAATTCTTCCCTCAATCCCTGGGGCAGGTCCATTCTTGATCAGGTTCAATCAGCAGCACCTGCATAATATGCACCTTATCTGGGCCTCCTTTATCTATAGGGACCCTTTCCAATTGTAGTGTAATTAGAGGTTTTATGTTGTTCAAAATTCCTCTGATTGTATATGAGATACACACATCCTATATTGGATTTATTTGTTTATTGGGACATTCATTCATTCTTTCTTCTTTTGTTCATTTATTAACTTAAATTCTACCTGTAAACCTATGCAAAATATCCCATACCTTCCTTGTATTAAGTTAAACCAAAACAAACAGGTAAAACCAGAACAAACCAAACAAAAATGGTTTGCTCTTCTACTTGAGTAAATGTACCTCCAATGTCCTTGACACAGTTTCTTACTGCCTTCAGGTATTTTTTTAAATTTCTCTTTCTTTTTCCTCTTCTCCTTTCTCCTTTTCTCATTTCCCTGAATTCCAGGTTCACATCTGCCCTTTCTCTGTGGCCCTGCTCCAGAGTAGCATCAGGGCGACTGTTAAAACAGCAGCAGCCGACATTCAGAACTTTTCCTTTGCTCCAGACAACCATTCAGAGGGTTCCCTCTCTTGCTTCAGACTCATCCCCAGCTCCATGATTCCTAGGCTTCTGCTTCTTTCTGCACCTGATGGGGGCTGTCTCATAGTTTACCCATTGTGTCCTGCATTTGTGCATTCTGAAGCCAGAGACTCCTCCCTTGCCATGCAGAATTAGAGGTCAAAAGATGGGTCTGGAGGAAATTTCTCTCAAAGCTATGCCCAGGTTTTCTTCTAGTTGTTAAATTAACCGACACCATTTATTGCAGACCCAATGTTTACTTAGCATGGTCCTAGCAGTACAGACCTCAAAGCCTCTCATATAGGTACATTTACCCCTGCACTGTACAGTGACTACAGCTGTGCCAATGGACTGAGGTAGGGCAAATGAATAAACTGTACACAGGCAAGGGTGCATCAATTTGGGCTACCAATGACTATTTCCAGGAGATCAGCCTCTAAATTTGCATCCCACCTCTTTCAGTCATAACCAAATTGCCCTGTCTGGGGCCACTAAAGTATTCTCTTAACCACATTCAGGCTTCAGTTAGGCCCTTCTCTCTTTCAGGGACTATGTATAACACTCTTTACTGATCCTAAGAGTTCCAACATTTTTATTTTATTACATTTTTTTTACAGGCAAATAGGTAGGGAAAAAAGGCTGATAGATTGGTTTTGTATTAGTATTTTTCCCTTCTGGAATGAGAAGGAATATGTGTATGTATATCTTACTTTAAAAAAAAAATTCAAAGATATCTCATCCCCCTAAAGAGTTTTTTAAAAAATTCAAAATCAGTGTATTTTCTTCCAGGAAAGGTTGTTTTATAGACAGATATATCCAGAAGAATTCAGATGTAGTCAGTGAGAGTGGTTTCTCATTAAAAAGGAAAGGAGATTAAAGAAAGGGAAGAAGAGGGAAGAGAAGGAAGATGAGATCAGGGAAGGAAACCCTGGAGGGGTGTGGGGAAGGAAAAAAGTTGCATGACAGAAACAGTAATGTAATCATCTGTCGAAAATGGAATTTTAGTGAATAATTAATAATTTGTGTAGTAATAGTTAACATGTTTGCTCACTCTCTGCTGGCTTCTATGCTATGCACTCTACATACTTTATCTCACTTAATGCTTATGGCAATATTATGATTTATTCGTTTTGTAGAGGAGGTAACCAAGGCTTAGAGAGGGTAAATAACTTGTCCCAGGTTACACAGGTCTGAGTTAGAATCCAGTGGTACAGTCTGCCTCAGCCTGCACTCTTTACTGCTTCTCTTACAATGGTAACAGAGTAGGCAAACAGTAATTTAGAGGTTAGTTAATTCAACTATGTCCTGAAGCCATTGCTTGCCTGAGAAGACGAGCAAAAAAAGAAATAAAGAAACTAGATATGTATATATTTTTATATATATATATGATTGAATATTATCACATATTATATGTGATTAAACTATAAATCATTCCCATTTTTGTCTTTCAAAATTGTTTAATATGAGCAATTTCATATGGTACAGCCAAATAAATGTCTATATATGTACATGTATATTTTATATATATACACACATACATGTATGTTATAGACACAAATCTATATATTCATAATAATAATTAACACTTATTCAGTGCATATTAAGTTTAAAGAAACATTCAACATGCTTTATGTTTATCATTTCACGTAGTCTTCCTATCAAACCTATTAGCTGGGTACCATTTTTCCCATTTTATAAAAGAGGAGATTAACACATGGAGACACTATGTAACATTGAAAGTCACATGGTTAGGAAATGATAGAGCCAGGATCTAGTCCTCATTAGTCTGATTTTAGAAATCATCCTCTTGACCACAATGCTACATTGACTTCATATTTTACATTTTTATTTCTATACATGTTACTGGAAAATCCATGTTGGAGTAAATTATGTAGGACTCAATGTTATTTACCTATATGGTTTTTACTTTTTGCATCTTGCCTTCGTATATCTCCTCCCATTTAATAGATCTTCTTTATTTTTATTTAATATTTAAAAACATGAAGGTTAAAGTAGTTACTTAACTTATTCAAGGTCACACAATAATTAATGATTGAAGTAGAATTCAAATTTAGGTCATCAGGATCTAAGGACTTTTTCTCAGTGTGATACATGGTAAATGCAAACCTATTCAAAGCCAGATGCTTAAACAAGAAGCGTTTTACAGGATGAGAATAAAATCCACCTTGTCTTGCAAGCTCACTGCTAAAGATACACATCAGTGATCTCCACAGTAGTTTCATTAGCCCTTTGTAAGGAGTTCAAGTCCCTCTGCTATTTCAAGTTCACACTAATGATAGAAATGTGTATATTATCTTTGACTCCTCCTTCATCCTCTACATTCAATCACACATTTTAAGACCTAGCATCTCTTTTCCATCCCTACCATTTCTGCCCTAGGTCTGTTCTTTGTCATGGATCATTGCTGTGACCTAGGTACTGTTCTCCCTGCTAGTGACCTTGTCCCTTCAAATCCATCCCCTGCACAATGGTTTCATAGATCTGCTTAAATTTCTACAAATTTATTCATTGTATAGAACCTCTCATCAGGTCTCCAACCACTAATAACATAAAGTCTGAGTTTCTTTAGCAGGACACAGGAATGTTCCATAATTTAATTTCTTTCTCTCAGCCACCTCCTTTCACCTTTCCCAGACTCAATTTTGCACTTCCAGCACCACTAAACTTATATGCACTGCAATTTCTTGCCTCTCTAAATATTCTCAGACTGCTCCCTACCACATTATCATGGTCCTATTTAGTTCTTACTGCAAATTGTTGAGATGGGTACCATAATTATTCTATTTCAGAACATTGCCAGGCTTGGGTTAGCTTTCCATTCCTACAATCTAGAGGTCTGGAGGGGATGCAATTTTTCCAAGATATTTACACAGATTATCAGTGTTCTCCTGGTTTTCTTTCTCTCTGATGGAAACTGTTCCTCTGCCATGTATGCCTGATGGAATTATATGCATAATCAATTTTGAACGATGCCATGTGAGGGGGACTTGGCGAATACACTTTATCATGAAAACAAACCATGGTTGCTAAAATTAACACATTTTATAAACACAAATTTAAGTTATATAAAGTCACAATAATCCTTTGGAAAGGTAGATATGTCAGGTCAAATTGAACATCAGACACTATCATGATTTTAAAAATTGAAATTAATCTAGGTTGCCATGTTAGGATATTTTATTAACTGCAGCCTAAAGAGACTAAGCACAGGCCAGAGACAAGCTATTCATTAAGATGTATGTGCTGTTCCAAATCAAGCTGATTCAACTTATCAGGAGGAGGACCCATACATGGTTTTAATCACATTGCTTAATATGTCAGAATTTTCTGAATTTGGATATTCATCCTGATATCAACAAACAAACCTCCATTCTGGTTAGTACATAGGCTCTTGACCCTTATCTGTTGACTACTAAAGAGATAAACTTCATTTTAGTACTAAAGAAAAGAGAATTGTGAGGTAAGAGGAAACCAGAGGAACATGTAGCAGAGACTATCACATTCATAAGGAAAAGTAAAGAGGAGGGAATAAAGAGGAGGGTGAGGACTAACACTGAGAATATATCATTTCAAAATTCTGTTGTTTGGTTACAAAAGTTGTAGATCACAAATATATAACAGTATGCATATGTTTAAGTTCTAATTTATGTATAATAATAATACATGTGCAACCACACATGTAAAGCACCAAAAAAACCCTTTCAGTCAGTGAATGCTTATCTCATATGTGATACTCATAGTTGGTAACAGAACTAAGGGGAATGAATGAAGCAACACAGATCAGTTTCTCAGTATGTGTAGTGTCCATAGGCACAAGACGGTGTAAGTGGATTCAGTATACTCAGTGATTACAGGCAGCCTAACAATCGAGGTTTTGAATTTGCACCTAACAAATAATTTGAAATGTTTTCCCCATATGATAGGTTGAAGTATAAATACAGGCTTAATCTCTCTCTGTATTTCCTTAATTCAGGTGCACATTTGCAAATTATCAGATTAAGTCTAATAAGTTCTACCGTTAAATTGGGCATAATATTAATATTTTTCACGAGGCTCTGGTTTCATTTTCTACACTCAATTATTCATAATTAATATAAATGTCACTTTATTTGAGGTTGTGTTGATGTCGTCATTGTATCAATGTTCTCCAAAAAACAGAACCAACAGGATATGTGTGTGTGTATATATATCTATATATGTACACAGTTGATATTCATTATGAATGGATTCCTTATTTGTGAATTCACCTACTTGCTAAAATTCCTTTGTAACCCTCAAATCAACACTTGTGGTGCTTTTTATGGTGATTTCCAGACACACATAGAGTAGTGAAAAATCTGAGTTACCTGACATACGTGTTCCCAGCTGAGGTCAAAGGTGATACTGTGTCTTCTTGTGTCCTTTTCTTGGTCCACTTAGTGTCACATTTTTCTCATTTTTGTGTTTTTTCTTGGTGATTTTGCTGTTTAAAATGATCGTCAAGCATAGTGCTGCAGTGCTAAGATTCCTAAGCACAAGAAAGCTGTGATGTGCCTTATGGAGAAAAGATATGTGTTAGATAAGCATCATTCAGACATAAATTATAGTGCTGTTGGCTATGAGTTTATTGTTAATGAATCAACAATATATGTTAAATAAGATGCCTTTAAACAGTAACATACATATACATAAAACAAGGTTATATATTGATTAAATGACAAAATGTTGTGACCAGAAGCTTGCAGGAACCTAACCCTGTATTTCCCCTAGGAGCAATTGTTTGGGATTCACTAATTTAGTATCCAAGTGGGTTTTATAGAGTATAACTACCAAGAATAACAAAGATGTACTCTATCTAGCTACCTAGCTAGCTAGCTAACTAGATTCATTTTAATGCAGTTTAGTGCAGTTAATGGGGATCAGCAAGTCTGAAATCTGTAGAGCAGGCCAGCAGGCTGGAAACTCAGACAGGAATTGATGCTACAGTTTTGAGGCATAATTTCTTCTTCTCCAAAACCCTCAGTTATTGCTCTTAAGACTTCAGCTGATTGGATGAGGCCAGCTTGTATTATTGAAGGCAATCTCCTTTACTTCAGTTCAACTGATTGTAGACATTATAACCACATCTACAAAATACCTTCAGAGCAGCATCTAGATTTGTGTTTGGTGAAATAACTGGACACTATGGCCTAGCCAAACTGAAGCATAAAATTAATCATAATAGATTTGATGGATATTGATGAGTTTATAGTGAGCCCAGTTCACTGAGTGGTGTTTTTATTTATAGAGACGGGTTACAACTATCTTCACACACACACAAACACACACACAGAGAAAGAGAGAGAGAGAGAAATAGCATGTTTCTGCTCTGACAAGTGAGAAGTTTACTTGATCGTGAGCAAAAAGTTTTGCTATCAGACCCCCTTGGCTTCAAGTCTGAGCACCACCACTAGCTGGCATTGGGAAACTTACTTACTTATATGTTCCTTAGTTTTCTTACACCTAAAATGATAACAATAGTACGACCCTTGACATCAGGCCTATTCTTTTTAGATATTCAAAAAATGTCAGCTTTTTTCAGTGTTGGCTCCCTAGGGAATGTGAAGAGAGACATAAGGCTGTGGACATGCACAAACTCCCTCAAAGGTGAAGCCACAGCCCCTTGGCAGGTGTGTGGAGAAGTGTTCGGGATGGCAGTTGATGGGAAAGCAACCAACTCTAGCCCAACACCTTTCTGCTTGTCACCAAAATAAGCCCAGGCTAAGAAGAGCATGGAAATGGGGTAGGTGCAAGGTTTTGACCCTATTTCATTAATAAAGAAAAGCTTTCACATACATTAGCCATCAAATTCTTATTCCAGAAGTCTACGATCAAGGAAATAGAACCCAAAAGCAGAGGAAATAAGCAAGATGGGGAAAAATACAGACCCCCAAATGCTTTCTGTAGTTGTTGGGTTTTTTTCCAAAAGAAGAAAGAGCTCACAAAATCAGTCCACATAGAAATCATAGCCACCAACTGAAAAGAGAAAAATTCAGTCAATTAGCTCATAAACACAATGCTAAAAAACGGGTGTGATCATGTTTCCACTCTTTTGTTTAAAGGCTGTTTGCTTCTGTGATTGTGACGATGCCATGTAAATGCAGAGGGCTCAATAATGAAAGGTGAAATCAGGACCTTGCTGTTCCAAATGCTCTCTCTGCCTCTTTGAGTGTACCTGCTGCCGGGCTCCAACCCCTTCCCTGACCTCCCTATCACAATGTGACAGACCTCAGGGAGAATGAGGGGACGTTCTAAAACAAAAATAAGCCT
This sequence comes from Balaenoptera borealis, assembly GCF_965194805.1. NCBI lineage: Eukaryota > Metazoa > Chordata > Mammalia > Artiodactyla > Balaenopteridae > Balaenoptera > Balaenoptera borealis. Next base: position 113,672,007 of record NC_138864.1, read on the forward strand.
GTCATTTTCATAGTCAGAAGTGTCAGAGCTCAAACGTCAATGGTAATTCAGAAGAGTCAGTAATGTATTTTGTGTCTGCATTTACTGACATTTAGTGGTTATTCCGTATGAAATTTATTTTCGAGGTACTCTTGCATTGCAATTTAATCAGTATTATATCTTTGGCTTAAAAAATACTATTACAACCTTGCTGGGCCACAACACATAAGCCACATCAATTCCTTATTTAATACAGAGGTATTTATGTCATTATACAATAGTCACTTTCCAAAGTGCCTTCCGCTCCCTTCCAATACAGAGGCACATTTAGCTTTACCATCTTTACTCAAAGAATTGTCATCATTATTAGGTTATTTTTCAAGTTATATGTGGTTAAGGCAAATGTATTAAATATTTTGGATAAGAATGTTTATAAGTATCTTAAATTATTTGAGAAAAACTAACTTATAAATGGTACTAGCTTTTATACAATCTCAGCAAATTATAGAGTGAAATAGTTGGTTTCATTGGGAAGAGGGGCTGTGCAGATTTATGTGCTGTATTCATCATTTTGGAAAACTTTTAGTTTTATACAGAATAAATTTGGTGGCAAGAGAATAGCCACCAAGTTATTTCAGTAATCCTCATTCAAAGATGATAAGGCTGTGGAATAATATGAACTTTAATAAATATATAAGCATGATTTTTAATTGATATATCAATTATTTGTACATGGAAAGAGGCCAGATGCAAAATAATAGCTTTCCCATATGAATATATCCTATATACATTATATAGAAGTGTCCAAATACAAAATAATTTTATTTTATGAACATATCCCCTATAGTCTATATGAATTGTGTGCATATGCATACATCACAATTAGAAATATAGTGACAAAAAATTATATTTATTGTGCAACTATAAATAAGTTCAGTCTTTGCAAGATATATACAAACATGCTTCGTGTTAAATATATATGAAGAAAACTACAAGACATCACAGAGGGACAAAAGAGAAAACTTGAATGAATGGTAAAACATTACTGGATGAAAAGACTTAATACTACATAGTCGTTGTTTTTCCCAAATTCATTTATAACAGTCCAGTAAAAATTCCATAAGGAAAAGGAGTTCACAAAATAAAGTTTATATAAAAAGAATGAAAATATAGTAAACAATTAAAAACAGTGCACTAATAAATGAGACTTATAATTAGAGCTTCTAAATATATAATAAAATTAAATACTGGTACAAGGATAAAATGGATGAAATAATGGAATAGAATGGAAAGCCCAGAAATAGATCTAAGTTTATGGAAATATTTACTAGATGGTAGAATTAGCTTTTCAAATTTGTGGAGAAAGTGTAAGTTATTTACTAAATGTTCCTGGAGTGGCATTTAAACTATTTGGGGAAAAAAATCAATATTACATATCTTCATACCTTATTCTAAAATATAATCCATATAAATTGCAATTTCAAGTATAAAATACGTGAAATAGCTAAAGGAAATTATCTTAAATATTTACTTATTTGGACTGGAGAAGGTCTGAATGTTTGAATGATACCAATAAATTTAAACATTAATAGATATAACACATGTCCAAAAATTCCCGTGTAAAAAGGGCAATAAAAAATGTCAATGGTCAGTAACATGAAAAATATTAAAACTTCACAAGTCAATAAAATGAAAGCTAAAACTTCAAACTGATAGGATATTTTATTCATCTGATTTACAGATTTATTTTAATGATAATTCTTATTTTTGTTAGCTGTAGGTAAATAACATAATCATCAGTTGATGGTGGGAATTTACTATCAAAAACAGCAAGTGTAGATCATTTTGGCTAATGATCCAACTTTTAGGAGTTTATCCTAAGAAAGCAATTAGTGATCTATAAAAGAAAAAAAATGTACATGAAAGTTCAACGCACCATTGTGTATTAGAGTGTAAAACTGAAAAGGACCTAAGTGTCACAAATAAAGGATTGTTTAATAAATAATGATATGACCACAAAACTAAATATCATGTTCCCACTAAAATGATGCATTAGAAGATAATCTAAAGTCTGTTATTATCTTTATTTGAAAATGTTATCAGCCAGTAAATGTCAAAGGTCATAAAGTAGGGGCATAGAGGCCAAATCTGTACACACACAGACTCGTTTTCCTTGCTTGTCAGTATGTTATAACATTGAGGAAAGATTTATACATTGGGAGAATACACATAGGAATCCGGATTTCCAGTGTACCTTTACAATTCTGAACATCTGACAACTTTGTGACTACATTCCCACCCTCAGCTGGGGCTGGACTGTGGAGGTTCTCTGCCTCTCCTTCTCTCCCAGGCCCACCAGCCATGCACCTTGCTTTTCTCACTCTTCCAGTCCCCTACCTGGCCCCACTGAGACAGTGAATTGACGTCTACCATGTGATCTGAAATTTTAAAGTTATATGTGTATATAGGTGATTGTATTCATTGCATGCTCATGTGCATGTATATAGGAAGATATACAACAAAATTTCAATAGAAATAAAAGTTCACAGATGCCTCCGATGATTGTGTAAGGTCTTTGACAACAGGAAACAAGTCAGTATTATTCACTATTTTATCCCCTGAATTTAGGTGGAAGAAAATTATTTGTTGAATGGTCAAGTAAGGAGGATAATTGCTCTTATGAGTCAGGTATGAATAATTCAAAATCTTTGTTTTTTTGGTTTACTTTTCTAATGTACTAATTTAAAAATGAGAAAAAATCATGATAATTTTTACTTTTTAATGTCAAGGGTGGAGGGAAATCTGTAAGCAGAGCAAAAATATATCATAAATAAATCTCACGTACTTTTTAAGTGAAAAAGAAAAACACACCATTCTTAGTTGAGACAATGCAGAAATACTTGGCACTAAATTCTGCTCTATAACACAAAACATAATACAAGAGCCAATTGATTCTTGTCTGATTTTGTACTTTTGTTTAGATTTCCGGCCTCCAATTGAAATTGTCAAAATACCCTTCCTTACCCTTTGCAAAGTGTTGCATATCTCAAACACACCCTCTCCAGAAGCCTTCCTTTCGCTTTCCTCCTTTGTTGCAGGGATATTTAGGCAGGGATTACAGTGATACTATAAAACCAGCATGTAAGTCACTGGATGACTATTTCTAGTCTGTTTACTAAATAAGTCCAGGATGAAATCACCAGCCCAGAGGTGTCAGTTAATTGAGGAATCAGACAGCCAGAGAGACCAGACTGGGTGAGAAAACACCCTTATCCCAAGGACAAACCTTTGCTCTGACTTTGGAGAGAGTATACAAATGAACTTGCCAAGTAAATTGCTTTCCTTCCCTAGTACATGATCTCTTGCTCCAGTGCTAAAGCTGCTTTTTAATGAGTTGGTAAGTAATTATGGAACTGGATTGAGAGAATTAGTTCATGCTTCTACTTTTTCAATATGGAGAGTGAAATGAAGATACAGATAGCAATTTGAATCTAATTTTCAAGCTTGCATGAATAAAAGGTCACAGAGGGAAGCTGAGATGTACCAGAATGTTGAGGGTGAGAGACAGGGTGATAGTGACAAAGAAAACCAGCTGACACAGAGCAGAGGTCTCTTCAGTGGGTACAGCAAAGCCCAAATAGTGTAAACTCAGGACAGAGCTGTTTTCTCTCTATAGGTGCATGCTGTACAGTAGTTAGGAAAATACAGATCTAAGGCTGAAGTCACTGATGGTCATTTCTGACCTCCCAGTCAGCATTATATGGATCCTAAGAGAATTAAAGTAAAATTAGAATCCTACAATGCATTTAAGCTGAAAGAGACAATGGAGTTGAACACCCTCACTGCCACAAAGGACAAAAATCAAACTCAGGGGGACTTCCCTGGTGGTGCAGTGGTTGGGAGTCCACCTGCCGATGCAGGGGACACGGGGTCGATCCCTTGTCCGGGAAGATCCCACATGCCATGCGTGGAGCAACTGGGCTCATGGGTCACGGCTACTGAGACTGCGCTCTGGAGCCTGCGAGCCACGACTGCTGAGCCCGCATGCCTCAGCTGCTGGGGCCCGTGCGCCTAGAGCCTGTGCTCCGCAACAAAAGCCACAATGAGATGCCCACGCACTGCAACGAAGAGTACCCCATGCTCGCCGCACCTTGTGAAAGCTTGCGCGCAACAACGAAGACCCAATGCAGCCATAGATAAATAAATTAATTAATTAATTAAAAAAAAAAAATCAACCTCAGGGAGGTAAATACTATCTCCTGATTGAGGCTGCAGATATTTTAACATCACAGACCTCTGCTCTTTGAATGAGTTTAGACCAACACTGCTGTTTAAAAACAGAGATCAATGTGAGAAGTGGAGTGTGTCGAGTGGTTATGTGTCTACTGTCAGTTGGCTTGAATTCCTAAAGAAGACGCCATCTTGCATAATTGAAAATTTTTCTTTTGAGATGAAACAGATTCAAAATAAAAGCCCCTCCCAGATAGCACCCCCAAGTTCCTAAATTAAAAAAGAAAACACACACACACACACACACACACACACACACAGACACACACAGAGGCTCAGAAGGACAAGACAGTAGGACCAGCCACTAGCCAGCTAAAAGAGAGCAAAATAGGTGGTTTTTTGGTGTAAAAGTAAGGGCAGCAGGGAAGTTTCCTCAGAGTCATTCAGCTGCCAGTATCGGACAATATCAAATTTTAAAATTAGAGAACCCTCACTCAGATAAATTGATCATTTTGAGCCGAGGCTTATTTCACATGGTTGGTTTGTTTAATTTGGTCATTAAACTGCCCCATTCACACTATTTAATATTTATATCCTTCTTTTCTTTTTCATGTATTTATTTTTCATTATATAGCATAAAAATGGAAAGCATTTGAGTCATTATTAATAAAACCATTTACTATTATCCTTCAAAAATGTATTAATATTATAGTTAAATGCTAGTCATACATGACACATGGTACCTTTTTGCTTTGTATATTCATAATCTGGTGCCATTTGCTCTACATAACAGGATAAATAAAGAGAACACATAGTACATACTGCCTTCCCAATATGTACACTGCTACTATACGGCAGCTTAGAATCAGTTTCTGATTCATGTTGGCGAACAGGAAACAATTATTAGCAAATTTACTTACTACAAATTTGTAGAATTCAGTAATAAATGGTGATTATTTGAGAGAGGTTGTGACGTCATGAAAATTGTCATCATATGGGATAAGTAGAGGGAATCTATGCAATTCATGGAAATTCAAGAATATACTTTCTAAATAACAGAAAGTAGTTAAGCAACAGTTCCAGCAGACCTATTGTACAGTTGACAGTTTTACAAACTGTGAAAGTAATTCTCTTTTCACCTCTACTCCCAACCTAGCCAGAGCCAACTTTAAGCTTTTACTTATACCTGTGGATAAATGTTGAGGAGCCAGGACTAGGAGGCTTGGTTTAAATTCCCGTGTATTATCTCATTTAATTCTTGAAATGGATCTGCTGAGCCGGTGTTTTCACTGCATAAGCAATGAGAAAACTTATTCTTGGAGAATTTAGAAACTTACTAAAACTTTGGAGTGTGCTTATATGCCCTGACTGGAGTTTGGGGTTGTCAAAGGGAAGGTACTCAACTCATGGTCAGAAGGTTAGGTCGAACCAGGGCTATAGACAGACAATGACTCAGGTAATGAGATAGATCGATTTGAAATTGAAATCCAGTTAGAGATCCTGGTCAATGAGATCTCATGATCCCAGCTTGATCAATGTCATCAATAGTTTATTATATCTTACCTAAGTGGTCTTCACTGCCATGGAGTCTCCATACTCCTTAGGTCCTCTGCCATACCCCACCTTTCTCATACTCAATAGAGAGCCTTTAGGAAGTTTCCTAAACACCCTATTCCTTGACATCTCCAAAACTAATGGAATCTACTGTCATCCTTAACCTTTTCCCTCCTATTTGCAAGATTAACCCTGGGGCCATTCTCTCTCCATGTCGCTTGTATGCCATTCTTTTCTGCTTTCTTAAGCTCTTGCCTCACCAATGGTACCAATTGTTCTTAATTGTTTAGACCCACAATCACCAGGGTTTTCTTTTCAGCTTTGTCATCCTTTTTTTTTTTTTTTTAAAGAAACTAAACAAAATATTCTCAAAGACTTCCCTAATCTATCTTTCTTTCAAATCATCTTTTTTTCACTTTGCTTTACCCTCGAGTTATAAAATAAGGGTCTTTCGACCTTGTTGCTCTTATCCATCCAAACCCTGACCATGTACAAAACTACATGTCATGATTTCTTATTCTCTGGCTTTTATACTCAAAGAATTTCCATTTTCTGGAAAGTAATTCTTATTGTTTTAATTCATTTAACCTCAACATATGAAAATATTGTTTGCATTCTGTAAATCCATTCAGTCTTTTAAAGTGGCCATTTAAAGATTTGTTTTTGGTTGAGTAAGAATGTGTAGTTCATAGTAAGAATAAAGGAGCTAGCTATAGGTCTGCTGTTAAAAACTTGGTTATAAAACTTGGAATTATATGTTAATAGAAATTAAACTCTATTCAAGTGGCTCCCAATCTTTATTTTAAAACACAGTTTGGAAATCTGAGGATGTACCGGGAATTGTGCCAAAAATAATGAAAATTCACCCCACCCAATTTCACAGTCCCGACCCCCCAACATGCTTGTTTTGGGTATTTCTGTAGTTTGGATACTTTCTCTTCCCTGTCTTAGACAGGGCTATACCACTGTGACTTTCTGCTTTGTGTACATAGTAATTTGTTGTTTTAATAACAATACCAAAAAGAAAAAAAGAAAAAGAAAGCACGTAGCAAAGTGGGTCAAGCTGTCACCTTCCAGCCTTACAGTGGGCTTTGGAAGCAACCAAACAAGGGAAGAGCTGGAGGCAGGCTGCATTTACATTCCTAAATGCAGACACAAAACTGAGGATGTTTTATTATGAAGAACAGAGACTAAGAGGCTGCCTACAAATGAGTCTTTCCTTGGAACACTTGGACGAAATGTTCCCTGATAGCCAAGCATGAACCAGAGTGGAGACTGACTGAGAGACGCATAGACCTCATACACAGGCTACGGATGTGAAGTGTGCCGTGGCACCCTGGAGGGGCCCTGCTCAGCAGGTTGGGGTGGGCTGTCTGATCCCCAAAAGACTATCAGTACTGTAGGTCCTGACCCCTCATCTTGCTGTTGGAGGTCAGCTCTAACCTCGTCATGACCTCTGGATTTTAAGATGATGAGGCTATGTCTGCTGTTTGTGGAATAGTATTTCTAGATAAATGTTTTGTAGTAACCATAACATAAATAACGTTTCTTATTTCTAGCCAGTCATGGCAGAGGAGTAACGTGACATTAGAGATTGGGAAATGGGCCCCTTGTGGTGGTCCCTCAGACAACCTGTGCTGTCTCTTACATGCCACACTCGCTGAAGATAGGATGGATGAGGGGCAAAGTGAATAAACATGTAGCAGATAAGTATTTGGATAAAGATTTTGAAGAAGTCACAAGAAATAGCATGGGTAAACAAGAAAAGGCCTGGAAAAACTCACCCAAGAGAGCTAGCGTTTGGCAGAATGAATATTTTTGTTTTGTTGTTGTTATAAAGTATTCACTTTAAATTAGCAGAACTGCTAAAATGAAATTTTAAAAATAGTTTTTCTGAACAGCATTTAGAGAATATGATAAATGTAAGTCACAGATTCATTTTATGCATATTCACAAATCATGTGACCATGTTGCTCTAAGCTTTTAAGTCCATACAGCTAGAAACTACAGCAGAGATCGCTTTCAGTCTCAGGTTTAATTCCAAAGCTTTATCTCCTGCATCCAGAAACCCATTATGCTTATCTGTGTAAAAAGGCTACAGAAAGAAAAGTTAGACCACCGTTTTGGAGCAAGGAGGCCGGCCCTTCTGCTGGCACATCACCTAGAAGGATATCTAGGTCCCGTGGGTCTTTGCTGCTCTCTCCCTCAAGAGGAAGTGATACTTTATGAGAAATTTTCCTTAGACTACTATCATTTTAAGAGCAGAGACATTCTTTCTTTCTTTTCTTCTTCAAGGGGTCAGAATCCCTTCTTCAGCTAACACACTGACAGCTGGCTCACACTTGCACACACAGTGGTTAGGTGAAGGAATCCAGGGCAACTTCTCTTAGCTTCCTATTTCCTTCCATTTTACATTGTTTCAGAGATTAATTATTTACAGGATCCTCTTCTAACATGCTCTGTTAGAGGTCCAGCTAGATATAATCCTATCCCAGCAGACAGCACAAACTAAAACTGCTTAGCTGATGGTATAATTGTGCTTGACGGACTGAGCGTCCTGTCTAGCAGACATGTGCATGAGTCTCAATCCATTTACAGTCTATTTGACGATCTTCCCTTCTCATGCATTATTTAGGTCCAGACGTTGTATTTCAATACCTTTATAATGTGGACTGCTCAAAGTTTAGCTGCTTTTTTACTAGATGACATGGTGGGGATGAAGGCACATAAATTGTGTTGGGGGTAATGATTAGCCAAGATGGTATAGTTTGAGAAAGGAAGTGTCATTTTTGTCATAGCCTCATACTGGGCTTGGTCAACATGGAACCTGCCTCCTGGGGAAAAGTAAAGGTTAAGGCCTATAATTCTAGCTCAGTCTGAATGAGAAACCTGATTTTTCAAAGTGTTTGGAGAGTCTGAAAGTGAGGAGGAGTTGAGGTATTTAAATATTTAGTTGGGCTTGAACTTGTGGTGTTGGGAGAAGAAAGTGGAGGGGATTAGGGGAAGGGAGGGTTGGGGCAGCATGTGATGACCTATGTGACACATGTATCACATATCGTAAATTACGTCATGATTTCGCCTGTGGTTATCACCAAGAAAGCGGCTTTAGTTCAAACAGGTAGGAGAGTTGACTGTCCTGATTTACCACATAAAGTTCTTCATTCTCTCTGACCAACTTGCTTTATTTTAACTCTAAATTAGAGCTTTGGATACAAAAATCTTTGCTGAGTTGATGTAGCTTTTTATGTTGCCTCATCTCAATTGCCATTAGATCATTTAGTAAAGACTTTAATCTTCTCCATGCTCTCATTTTTCACATTTTAGTGGGATAACACTGTGGTCATTTTGCTCCGTTCTAGAAATAGGCTGCAATCAGACTCTGAGGAAACAATCATTTTGTATTTCAATTGGAAACAATAAAAATAGTTGCTGCCCATTACTCTTTACACTTCGTTACTACTTTATTTTTATAGCTTCATTGAGTCTGGTATGAATCATAAGTATAAGAAGCCTGTGTCATTTCTGTCATTGAAAAGTTAAAGGACCCATGATTCAACCTTATGGAGTCTTTTGTTCCTTTGGACTCTATGCCCATTCTAGGCTTTACTACCAGAGGAATGATGATGTCTGTTAAGCTTACACACATGGGCGCATTTTTTTTCAGACGTTATAAGCAAGAAAATTATGCCTATAAAACACAATCCACTTACCTTTACCTTTCATGTGTGGATTTTTATGAAAAGAGCAACACATGCATTGATTAACTTTTTTTCTTTCCACACGCAAGGCAACCTTAAGCAGAGACATGCTTAAAATAAATACTAGCTTCCTAAGTACAACTAAGTGTCCTTTTCTCTACTTACCTGTTATAAATGTCTTATCTAAATTTGTATTTTCTTTATGGTCAGAAGAATTTCACTTCTTCCTGTACCTCCTAATCTTTACACAACTTCTGATCTCATTTATTCTTAAAAAGTCCAGTCTACTCTTCAAAGGCAACTATTAACTTACTTTTAAACTTCTCTCTGAGCCTAAACTAATCTTCATTCCTCTCTTCACAGCTGTCCTTGAGCTACCGTCCAGAGTTCCATTTGCCTTGTGCTTGTGCTTAGTCTCAGCTGTCAACAGAAGGCATGTGCACCATTGAAAAGAATCTGTAAAGGGATGCATTGTTTGGAATTCCTCAGCTTCTCTAGAACAACAGCTTTCAATCTAGAATTTTCTATCAGCGTCATAACAAGCCTCAATCCCTCTGCAAATTTGATTCACATGTTTAATTCAAGCAATGAATTAACTGATTTCGAGTTATTAAACCAGCAGCCTGCCTATTTTAGGAAAAAACAAAACAGAATACAGAAAGCCGACTATACAAATTTCCAACTTCTCAAGATGGTGAGAAAGACACAGGCATCAATTCAAATACAGCTGCCTAATCATATACAACTTTCAGTAGCTCTTCGAGGATTGCTCCCATTTTCCTTTCACTCCTCTTCCTTGTGAGGACATAACAACCTTTAGACAGAGGGCTTTCTCCACTTTTGCTGCTGTCTGGTCTAGAATGCACTATTTTGTCAGCCCCATTTACTAGATGATGTTGATTATCAATATTGCAGTTCAGTCAAATTCCTGGTACAGAAAAGAAAGGGTGCTGCAGTGCTTATTCAGATAGAATTTCATTTTAAAAAGTCAAAAGAATGATTTATTCCAGATCATGCTTTGTTTATAACTGTCCAGACCACTTTTCCCTTTTGGCAGGAGGTGGGTTGTGTTAAAAAAATAACTAAAAGGAGCCACAGACGTAGAGACAAGGACAAGGGTACTAGTTAAATCATTGTTAGGTCTCTTTCCCTCTTAGTCATGACATTTTTCTAGAGTAAGTGCTGTTTAAGATGTGTTTTGAAGAAGGCAGCAGATAGCTTGGTGAACATGGAGTGGAAGTTTGTCCCAGCATCACGAAGAAGAGTATCATTTTTGACAGACAGCCAAAACTGCAAACATGTTTACATTGTAATAAGGGCTTGGAAATTCTTTAAGGTTTTCACGCTGGAAAAATTCATGAATTCTCTTGTATTTATACTAATGTGCGGATCAAATTGCTGTTTCAGCTACTTGCACGCTTATTTACCATTTGCTTTTAAATTTTTTTCTTTTTTATGAAAGTGCAACTTACATCCAGCGAAGTGCACAAAACGTAAGGCTTAATAAATGCAATGTTATACGTGAGGCTTTCTTTTTTCAAATATTTTATGTAATGCATACCCGGTAAAGTCTGCAATACTGGGCTGCAATTTTCTAAATGAGAAAAACTCTACACATTGCTTTCAGAATACTTTCAACACATCTTTTCAGATATAATTAAAAGGTCAGTGTAGGTGAGTCAACGGCTAAGTTTTATTTTGTGTTTCTGAACCTGCAGGTGGTCAGGCCCAATGCACTGGGGTGGATATCCACCAAAGTACATTGCACTTTCCTGAAAAATATATAATGCACAATCTTGGGAACAGAGTAAAAAAAAACGTCACACAAAGCAAATGGTGAAGGGAAGGAAAAAAGAGAAAGAGAAAGGAGATAGAAATAATAGAAAAGGTTTCCAGGAAGCCTTCTATATTTTTTTCACCCCAATCTGACCAGCCTTTCTTAGCCCGGGCACTTGTCATTGTATTTATCCAGAGTAGTTTTAGGTAGCTGGATATTTCATTAGCAGTTTGTGTGTCCCCTAGATTATAAACTCTTTGTGCATGAGAATGTGTTCTATTTTTTGTTTGGTCACTCGTTACTCCTTCACTTTGATCCTCCACAGCCCTTGAAGGCAAATGAAGATCTGTTCATAACGGAAATTCAATAAGCTGTTTTAGAATGAAGAAGGAAACAGAGGAAGCTCCGGTTTCCTAGCAGGGCTGCCACTGTTCTCGGCGGCCACCACCCCCAGCATAGCTGCTCGTGTAGTGAGATTCAAGAGCTCATTTTTCAGGAGCTCGAAAAAGCTCTCAATATGTGTATTGACTCCTAATGTGTCACTTGAAAGAAAACCTGATTAAAGAAAAAAAAAAAAAGTGGAGATTTACTCCATTTCTGTCTGATGCTGAAAAAGTACCAGAGTATGGAATGTCAATATTATCAGCTATCAGAGCTGACTGTCTCCTGGGCCCGGGAACAGAACTCTTCTTTTCCTTTAAGTAAAATTGAAAGACATTCAAAATTTGTAAGGGTCATCACAATATAAGCAAATTATATCATCTGCTACATCAGTATCAAAACTCTGTACATTGCAACCTCTCTTTAGAGAAAAGGGACTTTGCTTCCCAAGACTTCCTTAAAAAGTCTCTCCCCAAATCTCTTTTCTTTTGTTTATTTTCCTCTCCAACACCATTGATGGCAGAAGTGATTGATCATTGATGTAGGAATAATCTCAAGCCTATTAAATTCCCATATCAAAGGTTTTAAAAATTAGTGGGACTGATTGAATGTGTAGAAGATCTAAAACAGAGTATAGACTATACACCTCAATGGTCACTCTTCCATGTCAGGGAAATTACACAGTTAGATTTTAATTTATCAGATTATTATACAATATAGTATATTAATTTAGAAATATATGCTATAAAATTAAAAATAAATAAGCTTCATTTGCTTTCTAATTGATGATAACATGGTGTAAAATTACCGTTTCCTTCTTAAGGCAGAGAAGAGATATGGGTAAGTCTCCTAGACTATCTACTAGCTCCTTGTTCCTAGTATATAGTATAGTCTTGTTTCTAATGACAGTCTGATATTTTATTCTATCATCCTTATATTTTTTCATGTTTTTTATAATAGTTGTTATTTTGTACTGAAAGCTAGATATCTAAGCATAATATTGTTGAAGTCAACTTTTAATTATCTCAGGACAGACTGTGGTGTTTAGCCCTTGTATCTGCAATTTAAAAAGCTAAAATGGGCCTTATTACTCTATCAGTTGAGGGAATTTCAGGCGACACTGGCAAGGCTGATGATTTTGTCCCTAGTGTTTGCTCAGTGATTAGGCTGCCTCTTAGAGACCAGTGTCTGAAAGAGAGGGACAAACAAAACCCAGAAAACTTTGCCATTTTTAGTAATGTGTTTAAATAGCAGCAGAAGTTAGAAATCTATAGAAAGCATATAGATTAAGATTACATTTTTAAAACAAACTTTAAATATAAACAATCATAAATTCAGGTTTATGTGAATTCCTCTTGACTTCTTGTTCTGAAATTTTTTTATGCAACCACATATCTTCTTTCCCTGGAGTCCACTTGTTGTCAATCATGGGCTCCTTTTTCCTGATTTTTTAAATTCTTCTAGAAAGCTTTTATTTTTTAATTTTTATTTATTTATTTGTTTGTTTATTTTTGGCTGCACTGGGTCTTCATTGCTGTGCACGGGCTTTCTCTAGTTGTGGCGAGCAGGGCCTACTCTTCATTGTGGTGCACGGACTTCTCATTGCGGTGGCTTCTCTTGTTGCGGAGCACGGGCTCTAGGCACGCGGGCTTCAGTAGTTGTGGCTCACGGGCTCTAGAGCACAGGCTCAGTAGTTGTAGCACACAGGCTTTGTTGCTCCACGGCATGTGGGATCTTTCCGGACCAGGACTCGAACCCGTGTCCCCTGCATTGGCAGGCGGATTCGTAACCACTGTGCCACCAGGGAAGCCCTAGAAAGCTTTTTTAATAAATCAGCTTTTGTTTCCTGGTATGGCATAGTAGAAAGAATGTGACCATAGGAGTCGGATACCTAAATTTGGACCATAGCCCTAGTATTTACCAGCTCTCTGATCACAGTCATCTGTAAAGCTGGAAAAGATGATTATTGTTTTCAGAGTATTGTGAGAATTAAATAAAATAATGTGCAGAAAATTCTAGCATTTAGGTTACACATGTATTAATAAATTTATTATTAGCTTATTCTGTTGTGGATGCACCTGTGAAAGTGATCATTATATATCAGGCATCTTGCCTGACTTGGGCAGAGTGTGAAGAAAACCCCATTTATTTTATCAAATTTTTGCTGTGTATTCAAATATATATTAGAATTTTTTTTTTTTTTTGGCCACACTGAACAGCATGCGGGATCTTAGTTCCCCTACCAGGGATTGAACCTGTGCCACCTGCATTGGGAGTACCAAGTCTTAACCACTGGACCGCCAGGGAAGTCCCCCATGAAATTTTTAAAAAATCATTTAAGTTAGCATTTTCTCTGTAACAGTTCCAAAAGATCAGTTACTGTCAATGTTAGAACTTCTGCGTAGATGACGTGAAAATTTTGTGAGAAGTTATATATCAATTTACCTGGTGATATGTTTTTATGATGATTGCTTTTAGAAAAATGTTTTAATCTTAAATGTCACATATTTTCATGTGCAGAACCTCACTTACTAACTCTTTGTCTCATTGTGAACATCTCCTGTCCAAAGTCACAATATTGGCCTGGACATGATGATCCTCTGTTGTCTAATCCAAAGACCCAACTTGACCTTGGATTAGTCATAAATAAATTATGATAAATTTGGGGGGCTCACACTGGCTGCTAGGCAAAACTGTTCCTCAGACAAACGATGAATATAAATACTGAGTCTGGAACCAAGTAATTTGGGTTTGAATCTCAATTTGATTCTTAATTATTTGATCTTTAGTTCAATATTTATAAAAAGGTATACAATAATAATCACCTCAGGAGTTGCTGTGAAGAGTAATCATGCTCAACATTTATTGTATTATTATCAATATTATTATTATCATTGATTATTTAATATTATTAATAACTTAATATCATTGATAATGATAACTTAGTATTACCAGTACCACTACACCCCACATTTCCTCACTCTTAATCTATTTCATATACACACACACAATTTTCTGTTAACTATTAAGAAAGGTGATTAATTTATACTCATTTAACAATAGTAAATATTAATAGTATTTATTTAATGCTTAACATTTATAGATCAGGGTTCAGAGACATTATCTCACTTGATCCTTACCACAGCTCTAGATGAAAAATAGGGTTGCTATTATTCTTATTTGAGAAAAAAAAAAACATAGCTAATAATTAAGAGCAGAGATTATCACCCACAACTTTGCCAGGATATTAAACCGCTACATTCCTCACTGCTACATATAGGGACTCAAGCAGTGAAGAAGCTAAGGACACAATTTTTTTTCTCTTAAGTTTCTGTAGTATTTTCAGGACTTAGTCATAAACTAACAGTAAAATAACAAATGGATTATTATACGTTTGCCATATTAAGATATTGAGTCCTTTAAAGGTCATCTTCATTGCTTACTTTGTTGTGATTATGTTATTTCATCAATGATGTAACAATTATTGCTTTAATAAAATCCTATGATGCCACATCAGAGGTAAAAACTTTTACAGAACTGTAAACAGCAGAGGTGCCTAAAGCTTTATGAAAGAAAGCTGTTTTCTTTAATAGAAGAGGAACAGTCCTTACGTAGGCTTGTGTGTCACATGAGGAGAAAGGAATGCCATTCTTCAAATACTTGTGCTTGCTTCTAAGTGAATGTTTTCCATTTTTACATATAGCATTAGTATAAACAAGTAAATATTATAACTCTAAAATTTTAGAGGGTACGATAGCAACTAAGTATGTTAACACTGTATAAATTTACTATGTTTTACTTGAATAAGCATTCCAGGACCCCGAAGTGGAATCTGTCTTAGCTAGCAGCCTCTGTTGGATAAAGGATAGTTCTCAAGTGGGGAGAGAAACAGAGAGAGTACCTAACCGAAGGGTAAAGACATTGATTTGAGTTGCAGACATTTACTCACTGGCCTTGAAACCAAGACAATTCACTTAATCTCTTCGTATAGCCTGAGCTTACTTCTTAAGATAAAGGGGATGATAGGACCTGTTCTGTATATTTTATAGAGTTGTTAATATTAAGTGAGATAACATATGTTTAGAGTCCTAAGATTATTTTTTCTTTCAATTATTTTTTTTAATTGAAAACGTAAAGCATGCTCATAAGCATGAGAATCATGAAGCTTTATGTTATTGTAAAGTTTTAGAATAATAATAGTTATTGTTTTTAGCAGAAGTTATGGCACGAACCAAATCCCTTACTCATTCTTACAGTTTCTTATTTCCATAAAATAAGAGATCAAGCTAGTTTATTTTTTAACTTAAATGTTTTATATATATATATATATATATATATATATATATATATATAATTCTCCAGAGGAAGTCACCAAAAATATTTTTTAAATAAAATAAATATTGCTCTATGTTTTATTAAAATGAGTGTGAAGAATAAATTAAAGTGTCAAAAAAGATACTGGGAAAATTAATATTTGGTACTTTTCAATCAGTATTAAAATGAACATTTTGAAACATACATATAACTCAATTCTAAAAATATCCATGAACTTATCTAATGAATAGACAAAAGCAAGCTTATAAGCAAGTCAGAATTCTGAACTTACTGTTGTATTAGCTAATAAGGAATCATTAGAATAATGATTGGATTAGTGAAATTATTTTGTTCAAATAAATTACATGAATAAACAATTGTATAAGTAATGACCAAAAGCAGTGGTATTGAAACAATTCCACTGATTAGGTAAATAGGGGTTGAATTAATAATATTAATTGTTGATCCTGTATTGATTCAGCAAACATTTTTGAGCACCAGTTATATTCGAGGCAGTGAGCTGGATGGTAGAGCTACAAAGACTCAGAAGTCAAAATTCACAGTTTTGTTAGTGACGAAGAAAAATACATAGATAGTGTATCAATCAGTGTCCTATGGGTCAAAGGTCTAAACAGGGGATCTACAAAAACTGAAACCTGAAAGGCTACTAACTGTAGGAAACAAAGTGCTCAGCCTCTCTAGTAATCAGAGAAATAGAAATTAAGACAAAAAGCTGCATGTTGTCTCTCTGGGATTGGCAAATATTACGAAGTTGCATAATAACAATTGTTTAAAGGTTATTAAGAAACAGGACTTACCTGGTCAGAGTAGGATCCTCTGCAGCTATCCAAGAGAATAATATGACTGTAGTCAGAAGAAGGCTTATACCCATGCCTTCGTCCAGTGCCTTGGTCCCTATCTTGGGATTATATGATAGGGAAATTTGTAACTCAAGTCCATGATACAATAGGAAAATTTTAATTTCAGCACCATTTCAAGCAGTTTGAGGCAAACTGCATGCCCATCACTAGAGAAATGTATAAGAAAAGATGCTATGATTTACTCACTATGGAATTATCAATAGAAGCAATACATTTGAAATAGCTGGAGCAATATAAAAACATAATATGGAGTGAAAAATAAAAAGAAACAGAACAACATCTAGGACACAGTATAATTTAGTAAATTAAGATCATAAGGGAAAAAATGTATATTTTCCAGAGTTGCATATCTAGCCAAAGAAATAGTACAAGCAACTTGAACAAGTTCTAAAGGAGAGAAGGGGTAATGGAATGTGAGAAATAACAATGAAAAGAAGGAAAACATTGATGAAATAAAAATAAGAGGACCATGCAGAGACTGATGAGGATGTTGGGTATAGTCTGAGGAGTATAATTTACTCAGCTTTCCACTTGATATTCAAATAACTCTAGACAAACAGGCGAATAAGAGCAACAGAACAGAATAAAATGATATGAGGCATGCTATGGAAAAAACAGCTAGGCTAAAAGCTATCAAAAGGGTTTCATAGAGTTGATGATGCCTGAAGGCTGAATAGGAGGCAGACAGGTGAGAAATGTGAGGATGTAAGGATGAGGGGTTGCGGGGGAGGTTCTTTTAAGATACGAGACAAGGATGGAAAATGGCATGAAGTTGTAGCATACAATGTTGTGTTTGGATAACTGCATGTAATTGCCTTTAATGTGGGATATTTAGGGAAGTTCTGAGATACTTCTGGAAAGATGCAAGGGGGCAAGATTATAAATTTTATCAAGGGTCTAATTATGTCAATAATAAAAGTAAGTAGGGCCTAGCATAAGGAAATGGGAGTGAAAATGAGAACAAGGTATAACTTCAGAAGATACTTAAAAAGTAGAGTTGACAGGTCACGGTTGCAGGAAGTGTGGGAGAGGCAGGAAGCCAGGAGATGGCTAAGAATTTTAACTTGATGGTAATAGGATTCACAGAGATGGGTAAAACAGAATATGGAGAATTTTGGAACAAAATATGGTAAATTCCATTCCATCAAAACTACTTCCTAATTAAACTCTTCAAAGTTTCTCCATGACTTAGAGATTAAATTCAAATTCCTTACGTTTTCCTTAAGAAATTTATGATGAGACCTCTGTCAATGAATTGTTTTAATGTTTCTAGGTTTTTTTTTTTTTTTTTGCTATAATATTTCTGAATGGACATCCTTGAGTAGACCTCTTGCACATTTTTCTAACTATAGCTGAAATATAAATTCCTATATGTAGTATTCCTGAGACAAGTGTTTCTTCATGTTAAATTTTTATACATGTATTTACATTTTTAGAGATACAGATACGGTTCCCTGCAAGGAAATTACCCCAATAACTCCAGCCAATAATGTCCAATAATTTTAACAACTGTGGATGAAGAAATGGTTTCCACTGTTTGTGTCTGCATTTTCTTTTCTCAGTCTATATTACAGTTGTCTTTGGGTGACTTGGATTTGGGTGTCTTTACCTTTTAGGGTGCTTAGAATGATGAGTTAGGGTCAGGATAGTAGGTCATGGAATGACTAAACCACCTCCTATATCCCAACTAATGACAACATATTTGCATTTTTAAATTGTGAGGTTGAATATCTTTTCATATGATTAAAATTTAACATTTAATTTGTCTTTCATCTAGCGAGTATATCAATGTTTTAGATTGTTAGTCTTCTCATCTTTCCTTATTTCCTTTCACAACTTTTTATATTAAGGACATTAGGTAACTTTTCATCATGTGCTTTTATAAATATTGTTTCTCAATTTTTATTTTTACTTTTTTTATGCAAAAATTTCAAATAATTATGTAGTGCTTACATATATTTTTCTTATGGCTTCTGAGTTTTGGGTCTTGTTTATTAAGGCCAAATTCCTCCTAAGTTATTGTTTTTTAAAAATATACTTGAAGATAACTTGCTTTCCAAGAAGAATAATCCATTTCGTTTAAATGCTATTTGTACTATGAAGGTGCTTAGCAAATAATTTTCTACATGAATTACAAGGGAAAACCACTGCCCCATCTGTATTTCTTTGTAATTAGGGGGACCTGAATGAATAGAGATTTCTCAATTTCAAAATGCCAACAAATAACTTCTCAACAATGCTTACTTTCTGATACACACAACTCATTGATTTTGTCAACTTGGGCTACTTCCTTCAGAGGTAGTGTCCCCAGAAATGTGTCATAGCTCATTTGATAAACTCAACTTTCTTTCCAGTGTCCCTTATGAAAGATTGTGCAGTTGTCTCCAGACTTCGATGATATTATCTGAAAATGGTGAACATGTGTTTACTTAAACACAACAGGGTTGGGCAGCAGAAAGTGCACTCCAGTTTAATAATTGCTCCTTTACCAACCCATCACTGCCACCAGAGCATATGCCTCTCACAGGCAAGGACCTTGTCTTAATTATCAGGGAATACCCAGAGTATATATATCATAATGCTTAATCCTGAGTTACTTTATAGGTATGTGAGGACAAAGTGAATGAGTGAATGATTGAACAAACTAAGGTTCATAGTCTTATCTCTATCATTGACTTGATATGTGACCTTATATAAATTAGTTAATCTTTCTGGGCTTCAGTTCCCTGTTCTGCTGAACAAATACAATTTCTAGCCCGACTGTACCAAAGATTTGTCTGGAAGAACAATAAGATAATAGACTTGGTAGTGATTTGGGAAAAAAATCAGAAAATTCATATAATCATATCAATATACATTTGATAAATAATTTCTTTTGCAGGATATGGAATATTGCTAACTACATAGAATATGCTATGTGACACTAACTCCAAGTGTAAAATGGAGATCAGAAAAAAATAATACTCACTGCGGGGAATGTATTGGCTAAAAGGAGTATCATTATTAACTTTATTATTATCATTATCATTATTATTATGAAAAACAGAGAAACCTGGTGGAAAAAGTCACACACAATATTATATGTTTTATGCTTCCCCCATAATCTTGTCCTCCTATTGGTTTATTAATTTTTATGTCTATACCAGAAACCTCTTGATGCTTTGGAAAGTTTTTTATATAATTTTGGCTCATTTAGTTCAATTCATCAATATTATGCTCAGTTAAATTGACTGATGACAGATAGGTAGATAGATAGATAGACAGACAGATATTCAGTTCTAGATATGAACATATTCAAAATGTCATCAGACTTCAAATACATTGCCAGCCTGAAAGAATCTTTTGAATCCTTCATTTAAAGTCTTTGCTTTTCATGGGGGTAATTGAGGCGGGTAGTCACAATAAACTTGTAGGAGAAAGAAGGAAGATTTTGGAGTAAAAAATGTAGTTCAAAAGAGAGAAATCTGATATATTTTAAAGCAATGTTTATATTATGTATTTGTTAATTTTATTCTATTTCCCTGCAGGTTTAAATGTGTATTTGGCTACTTGGCTACTGATTAGAGAACACAAAATGAATAACTCAACAAACTCCTCTAACAATGGCCTGGCTCTGACCAGTCCTTATAAGACATTTGAAGTGGTTTTTATTGTCCTTGTGGCTGGGTCCCTCAGTTTGGTGACCATTATTGGGAACATCCTGGTCATGGTCTCCATTAAAGTCAACCGCCACCTCCAGACCGTCAACAATTACTTTTTGTTCAGCTTGGCCTGTGCTGACCTCATCATTGGTGTTTTCTCCATGAACTTGTACACCCTTTACACTGTGATTGGCTACTGGCCTTTGGGTCCTGTGGTGTGTGACCTTTGGCTAGCCCTGGACTACGTGGTCAGCAATGCCTCAGTAATGAATCTGCTCATCATCAGCTTTGACAGATACTTCTGTGTCACAAAACCACTCACCTATCCCGTCAAGCGGACCACAAAAATGGCAGGTATGATGATTGCAGCTGCCTGGGTTCTCTCCTTTATCCTCTGGGCTCCGGCCATTCTCTTCTGGCAGTTCATTGTAGGGGTGAGAACTGTGGAGGATGGGGAATGCTACATTCAGTTTTTTTCCAATGCTGCTGTCACCTTTGGCACTGCCATTGCAGCTTTCTATTTGCCTGTGATCATCATGACTGTGTTATACTGGCACATATCCCGAGCCAGTAAGAGCAGGATAAAGAAGGACAAAAAGGAGCCTGTGGCCAACCAAGATCCAGTTTCTCCAAGTCTGGTACAAGGAAGGATAGTGAAGCCAAACAACAACAACATGCCTGGCAGTGATGATGGCCTGGAGCACAACAAAATCCAGAACGGCAAAGCTCCCAGAGATGCTGTGACTGAAAACTGTGTCCAGGGGGAGGAAAAGGAGAGCTCCAATGATTCCACCTCAGTCAGTGCTGTCGCCTCTAATATGAGAGATGATGAAATAACCCAGGATGAAAACACAGTTTCCACTTCCCTGGGCCATTCCAAAGATGAGAACTCAAAGCAAACATGCATCAAAATTGTCACCAAGACCCAAAAAGGTGACTCATATACCCCAACTAATACCACCGTGGAGCTAGTTGGTTCTTCAGGTCAGAATGGAAATGAAAAACAGAACATTGTTGCTCGCAAGATTGTAAAGATGACCAAGCAGCCCGCAAAAAAGAAGCCTCCTCCTTCCCGGGAAAAGAAAGTGACCAGGACGATCTTGGCCATTCTGTTGGCTTTCATCATCACTTGGGCCCCATACAATGTCATGGTGCTCATTAACACCTTCTGTGCACCCTGCATCCCCAACACAGTGTGGACAATTGGTTATTGGCTCTGTTACATCAACAGCACTATCAACCCTGCCTGCTATGCACTTTGTAATGCCACCTTCAAGAAGACCTTTAAACACCTTCTCATGTGTCATTATAAGAACATAGGCGCCACAAGGTAAAACATCTTTGTAAAGAAAGAAGGTAGTCAAGGGGAGCTTGGCGAGAAGAAACAGAATAAAAGAGCTCCTAGTTTTCAAATCTCTGCCATTGCACTTTATAGTCTTATCATGGAACGTGCAATTAAGGAGCCCAGCAGTGACACTCTTATGGTGCCTATGCTCCAGTTTGAAACTTGCACCTTATAAACCCTGTCAGTTTAGGAGCAAGGAGACCATTAAGGAGACATGTTGGAACTGTGGATTTAAGAAATGATCTATGCTTTCTCATACTCTCTTGAAGAAGGGCTTCTGAATCTATAATTTTATCTCTGCACAAAAAGAATAATAACCTCACTCCTTTTTTTCATTTTTTTGTTCCCAAGTGTCCATATGAGGATGAAATGCCACAGTTACAAACTAACCTGGAGAGTTAAACATAAAGCCATTATACAATGGCGAAGTGAACAAAGAATATCAAAAAAGGATGTAGAAATGGCCTCCGGAGTGTTTAACATATATTATTCTCTTGTTATGGTTTTATGTGGAGAATTGCAACATAATAAATGCTTATCTTTTTTTACCTTTCCCTTTCCCACCATCAAAAGAGAGCAAACAAACAAAAACAAACAAAAAACTTAATTAGATTACATCATTATTTTTCTCATATGGCATTGGTCTTTATACTTCCCTGTTTTACATTGTGTAAGGGCAAAATCTGCAGGACTTTCACTAAATACAGAGACAGCCATGAAAAAGGGTATTTCACCCCTGCCCACTGTGTCTTTTGCATTCTTTGGGGGTATAAAACCCTATGAGGATTTAGTTCACTTATGATTCTTCATGTGAAATATTTTCACCAATCTGGTTTTCTACTAAACTAGCCTCTTATTTTAATAGAATAGCCTACTTAATATATAAACATGCTTGAGAAACCAAAGTCATTTTTTAAATTGAGGTTTCATCAAATTGAACAATGGTCATTCTTGTTGGAGAAAGTTTACTGAGGGCAGGTGAATTTTGAGATAAGAAAATAGAAGGTTGAAAGGGCATCCTGTTTCAACCTGATCTGCCTAACCTACGTATGACATGCTAACTTGTAACCATGAACTCCTGGCCTTTGTCAGCAGGAAGATGCTGCTTTATTCGTCTGGAATCTAAAACAGGATTAACTTATTCACGTGGCACCAATGACTTTTAGGTCAGTCCCAAGAGAATAAGACCTTCTCTTCAATGCTTGCTAAAGGATGATATTCAACTTACAGATAAGTGAGGTTATAACCATCCTATGACCTATGGAGGGAAAAAAAAATAGAGTAATTAAAAAACATATACTGAAACCACCTTTTTTTTCCCTCAAATCGTCAGTTCTCCCTAAAATTTTTTAACTTCAAAATTCTGTCAATAGAAGTAGTAATCTTTATGGCAGAAATGTTATGGATACCTAAACAGGCCAAGTGAGCTCAGAAAAATCTGAAAGAATGTAAGTGGCTGCACTTGTGCCACTTCTCACCATTTTTTTAAATTCTAGACCATAGAAAAGTCATATCAGAAACGATTGCCCAATGGCGGCTTTATATAAATCTTGTCTATGTAAGACTTTTTATTGGTACCCCAAATAAATATACAATTATATTGACTCACACTTAGTTATTTTTACCCCTCAACTTTTTTTTCTTACTATATTTGCTATAGTCTTCCAATCAGATTTTCTAAAGATGGCCCAATCAATAGAAATCAAATTTATAAAACCCTTTTCAAATTTCACATTTTGCATTTTAGATTTATGGGCTTTATGATAACTTGACCAGTAATATCCATGTGAGTTGCATGATGAATTTGTCAGTATTAGACTTTAGCACTTCAATTAATTTTGTGTGACTTGCCTCACTGATGGCATCTCAAAAATCTTGAGAGCTGAAAAAAAAGCACAAGGCAAATAACAACAAAAAAGAACAATTAGTAAGAAGCAAATTGCCAATAATTTTTGTACATAACTTATCCTTTATAAAAATAACTTCTTTTTCAACAACTTCAGTCATTCCTCCCCAACTAAATCTTCTATTTATAAACATACAGTATCAGTTCATGCAGATATCTTTATTCTACCTTAATGTAAACTTTTATATTTAAAATCCATATTTATTTTTATTTTGTTTCTTCAAGTCAACGTATCGCTTTAGGTGGGATGAACTCTTTGGATTCAAGGATTGAGGATTCAGGATTTGGGTCCTTTTTTGCCTTCTCTAGCAATCCAACTCATCGTGAATCAAACTGCCTCTTACTCTCCATTGCCATTACATCCTTTCCTTTCTTCCTTCTATTCTTGATCTTCACCGTATCTACCACAACCTTACTGAAAGAGAAACAATCAAAAATTAAAGAAAGGAATTGAATATAGACTGACACATCATGGAAGCTTTGTAAACCGGAATCAGAAAAATGGAAAGAATACTGAAAATAGTAGATGATTGGAAAGATATGGAGACTGCATCCAAAGGCTTGCATTAACTATTGCTGGATTTGTCTATTTCAGTGGCTCCCAACTAGGGACCATTTTTCCTCCCAGGGGACATTTAACAATGTGTGGAGACATTGTTGGTTGTCACAACTTGAGGGAGGGCTATTGGCATCTAGTGAATAGGGGCAGGGATGCTGCTAAACAGCTTACAATGCACAGGAAAGACCCCACAACTAAGAATTTTTTGGCTCAAAATGTCAGCAGTGCCAAAGTTGAGAAACCCTGGCCTATTTTAAGGGATTCGAGAGCTTGCTTTATATAAGTGGGAAAATAATCCTGTATCACTCTTAGAATATCAATGCAAATTGTTCATCTCTTTGAAAAAGGTAATGTTCACCAATCATGTATCAGACACACTGTCATCCATTGAGTCTGGTGTATTTGTAATTCACAGACTGGGAACACAGGACACATCTACATATCCAAAATCACCAGATCATGCACATAACACATTGTTTCCAACATCTTAATGTCCACTTAGATTGCCACAGTGTCCAGTCAATTGAAGTTGAAGTAGTTGGCTATTAAAATGGTTGCAGTTGATATGTTCATTTTCTATTGGAGCTGCTATTTTTCCTGTCAAAAACCTTAACAGCCTCTTTCAGAAACAATATGATGCATCTCCTTTATCTTCACTGGAAAGGTAAATATCTGTCAAGAACTCTTCTTTCCTCATAGCAATAATGTAAATATCCCAGAGCGGTCTTATAAGAAGAGGAATTTAAGAATGTGAAAAAGCTAGTTCATTTCTTGAAAAAAGAAATGATTGCCTTTTTACCAGTTCATCATTAATTTAATGTCAGCTCCCAAGTGGTAGGACAAAGTCATCAGTATAATAAGCCACATAGGATAAGCTTTCTGGTTTGAATGTCAAAGCTGAAGGTCCCACATACTCCTGCTCTTTGTCCATGCACCACTTTTTTGACCCTAAACATCTGACATTGGGAGAGACGGGAGTTCAAAACGATGGCAACGTATACTTAGAAATGCAATCTACTTTTATTTTCTCCTACTTAGTTCACTGGTCGTTGCCTTTTCCCCAGTTTGATAGTATCCCTTTCAACAATCACAGCACTGGCGTTGCAAATAGATTAGGGAAGCACCCAAAGCTGGATGAATTGTGCAAAATGTATGTTCAGCATGTATATATAATACCATGCCTCTTAAATATGCTTCTCTTAAAAGGGTGCACGCTACAGCATGAACTGTGTGCATATTTGATGTATCTTCCTGGAATATGCTGTATGCTTAATATACATATTCTATAAATAGAGTAATAAAATGTATAATAGAAATACATATTTCTGTATGCAAATAAATATATTATACACAAAGTCTGAGTATGTAATATGGTATATGTTGCTTCAGAGTAACAAAAGTAGATTTTATACACCCAATTTTGAAAGAAAGTAGTATTTGCTTTTGAAGGAAGACATTAAAGAACAGCCAAAACCCTACCCATATTACTATTACACTGTTTCATAATCTTTGGAAACATAGCACTTATTTTAAATATCTCTTGGAGGAATATACTAATAAATCTTTGGTGTCACCCCGCGTGACAACAATGCTTTTTGCCTCTGGGTTCCTGACAGTCCTCTAACTAGAATCTTCCTGGCTGTTTCTGTTCCAACAGCTGTGTTGATCTCACGTCTGATTGCCTGATGAGATTGCAACCGATTCATTGACATACAGCTTCGCTCTCCTCCAAACTAACTGAGTTTTGTGAAATAAAAAATAATCATACTGGGAGGAAGGGATGACCTTCAGAATGTTTTACACTTTGAAAAACAAGGAGAAATTGTACAACCACTGCATGTTACAAACCACTCTTTTCAGTTTGCAGTCAGTACAGCATCCCATACGTTAAAGGCCAAAAATGTTTAGTGTAGTATGATATTGAAAGTTTCTCCAAGAAATTATAAAATATATGGTTTGTTTCTAAGTGTCCTACATTTTCTCTATAGCAATTATCATCCTTTCCTTGTTGTCCACTCAACTACCCACATTCCTCAGAACATTTTCTTTGGTCCATTAGCACAAGTCCTTATTCAGCAAACATTGTCATGATGTTAGCTGATAGTGGGCATGCAGTCCCAAGAGATGCTTGCATTTTAATAGAAAAAGCATAAACACTGAACATTTGAAAGATTCCTATTGGAATCTTTATATTAATCTAACGATAATCTTTAGATAATCTTTAGATACCAATGCATGAAATGGGAGAGACTCTTTTCAGTTAACTCTAGTTTTCTTTGAATTTTATGACGTTCTTGGAAGGCTACCCACTTCCGAAATTTTCCCTTTTATGCCACAGTCCACCCTTGTGAATTACTGTTACTTATGTAAACCAAAATCATTTCTAGAAAAAAAAAAGAAAAAATTGCATTTTCTGTCAATTCTCATTAGTTTATTATTGTTCCAGTGAAACGTTCTCAATTCATTTTTTAGAATTTGAATTGAATACTGTATTGATGAATTGTCAAATGCTATTCCTGACTAGGTGGTTGGAAATACTGAGAGGAGAAAAACACCTTGCCATCATAATGGAAGAAGTTTCCACTTTATAATATATGTCAGTCTTTTTCATCCAAAAATGGAGGAAGCACAATGTGGTAAGTTGTGGAATATAGATAGATATTTATTAAGTAGTGACATTCTAGAATATCTATCCTTTGGCTTCTTAAACACACACACACACAGTGAGTCATGGGAAACTGTGAAGAAAAAAAAGGCACTCATCTTCTGTACTTGCATTTACCCAGCAGCTCATCTGAATCCTTAAACTATACATTTACTGAAAATGTGGATGTGTTTGAAAGTAATATTGAAGGATTTTTTTAAATGAGTATTGTTTTCAAGTTATTATTATAAGATAAGGGATGGTGTTAGTGAATATCTCATCCACTTTTTTTTTTTTTCTTGGCCACACCCTGCAGCATGCAGGATCTTAGTTCCCTGACCAGGTATCAAACCCGTGCCCCCTGCATTGGAAGCTTGGACCACCAGGGAAGTCTGGTGTTAGTGAATAAATTGTATCTGTGTCCAGAAAGAATTACAATGGATTGCAGAGGTGGATAATTTAAATCTGCATAATTGTTGGACTATTTGTATATAAAAATGTTATAATTCACTTTATCCTTAATTATCTTCAACAAAGTAAGTCTTACTCTCCTTACTGCCCTTGTATGTAGGGTGGGTACTTAACATTTGTGACAGTATGAGTATCTTTACTAGGGCCATATTATATTATGCCTTACGTCAGCAGTTCTCAAAAACTTGAGCCCACAATAGAATCACCTGCAAGTTGTTGGGCCCTATTAGTAGGTCTGAGGTGTGATCTGAGAATCTGTGTTTCAAATAAATTCCCAAGTGATCCTGATGTGGACCACACTTTTAGAACAACTGATTTTTTTTTAACATCTTTATTGGAGTATAATTGCTTTACAGTGGTGTGTTAGTTTCTGCTTTATAACAAAGTGAATCAGCTATACATATACATATATCCCCCTATCTCCTCCCTCTTGAGTGTCCCTCCCATCCTCCCTATCCCATCCCTCTAGGTGGTCACAAAGCACTGAGCTGATCTCCCTGTGCCATGCAGCTGCTTCCCACTAGCTATCCATTTTGCATTTGGTAGTGTATATATAAATCCATGCCACTCTTCCGCTTCGTCCCAGCTTACCCTTCCCCCTCCCTGTGTCCTCAAGTCCATTCTCTACGTCTGCATCTTTATTCCTGTCCTGCCCCTAGGTTCTTCAGAACCTTTTTTTTAGAGTCCATATATATGTGTTAGCATACGGTATTTGTTTTCTCTTTCTTACTTACTTCACTCTGTATGACAGACTATAGGTTTATCCACCTCACTACAAATAACTCAGTTTCATTTCTTTTTATGGCTGAGTAATATTCTATTGTATATATGTACCACATCTTCTTTATCCATTCATCTGTCGATGGACATTTAGGTTGCTTCCATGTCCTGGCTACTGTAAATAGTGCTGCAATGAACATTGTGGTACATGACTTTTTTTGAATTATGGTTTTCTCAGTGTATATGCCCAGTAGTGGGATTGCTGGGTCGTATGGTAGTTCTATTTTTAGTTTTTTAAGGAACCTCCATACTGTTCTCCATAGAACAACTGATTTTTATAGTCTAATGAAAACTTTTACCAAAGCATTATGATAATTAACAAGGCATCTATTATTTATAAAAAATTTACATTTAAAATGCTATCCACAGGAAAGTTTTTCTTAGACATAAAGTCTATTGTTTACTTATAAATAGGGTCTTCATATTTTCTATCTCTTGGGAAACTTTGAGTGCCATGATCTTAACGTCAGAGTTTAAAAACAACCATATTGATACATTTACATAAAGATAAATTAGCATATTAAAATTTAAAGATAAACACAGCAGATGCTTGAATTCTATGATATCTCCAATAAAAGCTACTTTAGACATACGCTTTACATGATGTCCATCATATGTTTTTGCACAGATCATGTATGCAAACACATTCTCCTCATATGGGTATTCAGAGTAAATCATTCCATTATTTCATCATTTAGAATTAATGGTAATTAATTGGCAATTTAGAAGTAATTCTTCAACCTCTTCTTAATACACATATGCAATCACACATACTCAGGCATATAAACACACATGCACACTGATACACAGGTACACATACAAATACACACATGCATACAAACACACAAGATTCACCATGTATATCTTGACAGTGCCCAGAGGCATAACCTTTCTACTACTTCCAAAAACATGTGGAACTCTGCTAGAGAAGGTATTGAACCCTCAGGTCAGCCAAATGATATTGAAGAAAAAATTCATCTGTCTCCTCTGTGCTATGGCCAGTAAACTGCAGAATTTTCTCATAGCCTTTAGGATCATATAAGTCTTAGCTTTGTGTCTGCCACCAATACATCCCAGTCATCTGATAGCCGTCTCTTCAGTGCATGCCAGTGATTACATGGGATTGTGATGAGAAAAGATGCCTGAAATACATTATAACACCTAGAAGACACATCTGCAAATACATATCATCATGATGGGTGCCACCAAACAGTCTACACTGTACAATATGATGCTTTTAATACGAATGTGGCTATCTAGAGAGCTGAATACAAGAAAAAAGTGATAATTTCTCAGCACATTCCTTCCAAAAAGCCCTCTCAGACATTCTTTTTAGGTTTATATCTCTTTATACCTCTGAATGGTATAAAAACTTAGGAGTGACATTTACTTCAAATATGCAACAGATGGTCAAATAGTCAAAATGTCTGGTATCCTGAAAAACAAGACTGGAATGCAAATCTCATCTTACAGAAAAAGTAAAATTATTAACCAGATTATTTTCACTTTTCTTGGGATTCTCACTATTCTGTTTATGAATAAAGGAGTACAGAAGGTCATTTAAAGACCAGATATTAAATGGCTGAATAAAAACATTTTACTTTTTCTCAACCCTACACAGAAGCAATAATCTAAAAAATTTTTTACTTAAGCAGAAAAAAATAACCATAAGGAATAAAATTAAGAATGAACCAGGAGCAATAAAAATAAGAAATCCCAGTGAGGGAAAAAAAATCTTACCCCTAAGCTCTCTCAAAGGAATAACAATACCTATTCAATAGAAATTCTTTTCTTTTTCCAAGTTCTTTGTATTTTTTTTGTATGTGTACTTCCTTCATCTCTTTTTAATATTTTTGGTAAAGTCTCTACTAACATTGCTTTAAAAGTAATTTTTATAAATGTTTTGAGAGGCAAAACAAAAATTACTGTTTCCCTGGAGCTCATTTTTGATTTTTGCTGTGGTTGACATTGCTAATCCAGAAAGCAAAAAAAGAATTTTTGAAAAACTGCTGATAATGACACATATGCTTTAAATATCAAAACAAAACAACATAGCAAAAATATGGACGAAGGGCAAAAGCTTAGCTGTAAATGAAATAAATGCTGTGTAGAGGATGGTTTCCATTTATAATGTTTTCTGAACAACATAGCATCGATTCCCTCTGTGGTCTTGTGGGCCCTCCCTGTTCACGAGGTGGTGGACACCGGCCTTCAGTCACCCTGTGAAGAGGTCTGGACATACTGATGTGCTGTTTTAAACCAGCTGTTTTAAGCGAGGCCCTGTGGGGACATGAGCGGGCAAGACCATCAGCTGGGAATTTGTCATGATTAAGTATTGGACCTAAATCTGGAAGACAAAGCCTGACAAGCCTTTTGTTGAAGACGGTGTGTGAGAAGCTCTGCATGATCACAAACTTGGGAGGACAAAGGAAGAACAAAATTATTGGACATTTCAGACATGATGAAAAAGGGAGCTGAAGTTTATGTTCAGTGTGCACATGTCTATGAGGAATCCAATTTTAACAAATAGTCTTCCATGGCCATGTACAGGTTAGTTTATGTAACAGGCAAACTAGGATTATAAGGTTACATTAGCTTTAATGATTCCTGAAAACCTGT
This sequence comes from Balaenoptera borealis, assembly GCF_965194805.1. Taxonomy (NCBI): domain Eukaryota; kingdom Metazoa; phylum Chordata; class Mammalia; order Artiodactyla; family Balaenopteridae; genus Balaenoptera; species Balaenoptera borealis. Next base: position 113,702,786 of record NC_138864.1, read on the forward strand.
CATGACAAAGGAACCTGGTATCTTTCTTGTCTCCACTGTTTTGCTTTTTTATTTAAGAGTGAGAAATATAACATTCATTAGAAAGAAATACACACATGGTGTAAAGTCTTAGTCTTTTAAAAAATTTTAAAATACAGTTATTTAAATGTATGTGAATTCCAAATCCCATAGTAAGATTGTTTAATAAAGGCAATCAATGCACACACTAAAATAGCTGAAGACTGTATATTCTTAAAGAAAACATATGTTTTAGTCTATAAATTAAGTATAATTTTGATAGGGTTTTAGCCATATATATATATATAGTATATACTATATATATATTGCATTGCTATAAATTACATATATTTATATAGGTCTGTATAATCATGTATATATTACACATTTTATTTATAAAAGGAAAAGAGATGGTAGTAGGAATTTAATGGAAAGTGATTCACAAATACAAGGAGTGAGGCATGAAGCAATGGAAAATATTCAACATACTGAAGGAGTGTTGGCTTAAGTGTCGATGAGGCATGTGTACAAAGACATTTCAATTTCCAAATTCAGTGCTGAGGAAACAGTGGTGCCAAATCCCAGAAATACTTAGAAAATGATAACAATTACATGCTATGTCCTTGGATGTGTTTTGGCCAAGCTGTATTCTTAAATGGAGCATTATACCAGTCAGAAAACTCAACAATAAAATATTTTTCTCAAATGATTCATCATGTTTAGAATACACTTGTGAACATTTTGGAAGTCAGATTCTAGGTCCTCCTTGGTATTCTTTAAGAAAGTATACCAACTAGGGCAAATTCCTCACTTGATAAAGTGCTAATTTCAATACAAATTAGTGTGAGGTCTATCTAGCTCTACCCTCAAAAATTTTCATTTCACTTTCTCTACCACATGAAAACTGCTCCAGAGCACTTTTTCTATCCACTGCTTTCCATTTCTCAAATATCTAAAATATTGCATAGAGGGGCTCCAGGTGTGCTCAGGTTTCTAGAAATACTTGGTGGGCCAAGTATGTAGGGAAGCTTTCCTCTCTTTTGCGCTTTCCCCAAATGATTGACTTTGAGACATTGACCTGGAATTCCTTTCCTCTTTCCAAATAAGGAGGAGCAAGTCAAATCCCACTCAAACTACTGCAGAGTGTTGTCAAGTATATATAAGAAGTACCGCAGTGAATGGGCTTAGAGATGACTGTGTCCTTGCCAAAGAGGTGTTGCTGACTCTAGCCCCAGGAGAGGATCCATTCAGACATTTTCCTACTCAAGTTTTTGATAAACTTAGATTCTTCATTTCTCAGGGTTGGTCAGAATGTCTTCTGCCACCTATTCTCACCTCCATCTAGAAACAGGAATTCTCTATAGCCTCCCTGATGGTCATTAAGTATTAGCTTCAGCTTTCCCAGCAATGGGCAGTTCAAGTTCCTCAAATACGTACTTGGCTCTCTCTTATCTCATTATTCTCTCCAAACACAGTCTCATCCATAACTCCAGCTTTTATTATCCCCTTAAATGTGATAAGACATAAATATTATCTCCATCCCGTTCGTTTCCAGTGAACACCAAACTTGCATATCCTATTGTCTATCTACTTCAGAACCCCTCTTGGATGTCTCAAACTTACCTCAAACTCACCAGATCCAAACTTGCATTCACGAGTTCACCCACAGAAGTAGCCCTGTTGTGCTGTTTCTTAACCCATCATCTACTTAGTGCACAAAAATGGAAACCAAGCCATCATTCTTGATTTTCACCCAAGCATGCTTCAAATCCTCCCAATTTTACCTTGTAAATATCAAATCTATCAAATTATCCATAAGTTTCTCCCATTTCCATTAATGCTACTACATAGTGCAAGCGGCCTAACTGACCCTGCCACGTCAACTCTGACACAATCCCATGTGCCTTGTACCCTGCAGCCAGAGTGATCTGTTCAGAAGGCAAATCTGAACTCCCCTGCTTAAAACCTGTTAGCGACTTCTTTGGACAATGTCCAGATTCCTTATCCAAGCCCTTCATGGGCTGAGCCCCTTCCTCCTCTCCATCCTGACCTTTCACCACATTCCCACATAATTTCATTGCTCTTGCCACATTGCACATGTCACAATTACCCTCATCATGCCCTCTTCTGCCACAGGACCTTTGCACATGCACTTGGTATGACTTTCTGAAAAGCTCTCCTCACCCTTCATTACCTAGTTAACTCATAATAATCCTTTAAATCTCAAATCAGGTATGACATTTTCAGGAATGTCTCCCCTGATTTTCTAACTCCATCAAATCCTTCCACAGCATTTTTCACAATTACAATATTATTTATGTTTGTAGAATATGTGAATAAATTTTTGTCTCTGCCTGGAGACTTTACAATACAAAGACCATGTTTGCATTTGTCTACTTGAGACAGTGCCTGATACATGGTCACTGTTCTCTCTGTCTCTCCACTCACTAGTTATTTGACCTTGAGAAAGGCATTTAATTTCTTCACATATAAAGATTATCCATATTTATATGTATGCAGTAATGCAATAAATTACATATATTTATATAATCAATATTTTGAGGATTAGAGGTAACTATGTAGAGTTTGAAAAGTTCCTAGCAGAGTGCCCAAAAAAGAGGAACATTCAATAAATCTATATATTTATAACACTTATTAAACTGGAAATCTGTAATAGAGACTAAAGATTTGAGGACTTTTCAGACTGTACTTTGCAGAGCACTAAGCATCTCATCAACCCACAGGTGCTTTTCTAAAACAAGTGACACCTCTGGACCCTCAGGATCACTTCTTCAGAACAGAGAATTAACTTTGAAACACCCAGAATGCAATTATTATTTCCTTCTGGATATGGTCAAGTTCTTTAATTTAGTTTTTTGCTTGAATAATCATACATATCACAGTAATACAATTATTGGTATCTTACACAGATATAACTCATTTTATATGCCAGGTATTTTATTACTTAGATCTGGCCATAATCAAATGAGAAGTTATTATACCCATTTTATAGATAGGGAATTGGAGGCTCTGTGAGACCATGTAATTGCCCAAGGTCACAGCCGGTATGTGGTACAACCAGGACTCAAATCCTACAAATGGTTTATCACAAGCTGGAAGCACATAGAAGCCACTTGACCTGTTTTCCTGGGTCAAGACCTGGTTTACATCAGCTGGCATGATGTAATTAATTATGCCTCTTGTACCTCCACCCTCAAAAGTGCTGGTTTGGATAATATGTTATATGGTCATCCTTTATTTTGGTGAAGTGGAGGAACACGAGGGCAGCTGTTGGAGAATGGCTTCTGGTCCTGATGATACCATTTCCTAGCTGTACTACCTCAGGAAATCTCATTGGTTTAGTCAAAATATTACATTATTCTAAGCACTTTAAAGATTAAACAAATTACCATCAGAAATATTTCACAGAAGATTAGAACTGACGCTAGGGGTTGAAAGTTGATATCTGTGGTCTATGATGCTTTAAGCAACTGCCGAGAGCTCATGTGATTTGAGGATTTGAGATTGATCTGTGTGTGTCTGGGGTTAGAGTGGGCACACCACTAGGTAAGTGTTCCAGAGAATTCATGCTATGTAGAGTCTTACTTTGTGTATTAAGTTGAAAGATACATTTAGGAAATTAAATAGACTGCCCCTCAGAGAGAGTAAATTCATAGAGTAAATTCATCTATCTTTTCTGCCTAAAAATATGATACAGGCAAAAATCTAAATCTCAAAAATTATCAAGAAAAGCATGAGTGTTTCAACTAAACCAACTAAAGAGGATGAAGAATGAATATAAACTTGTTTTACACTATAAACAAGGAAAAGAAAAGCAATGCACCATCTCTTATTTTAACCAAGATGTGATTTCCATATCCTAGTTGTACTTAGCAGTAAAAGATAAGCACTTTATGACCAAACTGCATATTGTGGCAGAGTAAATCTGTTTTCAGGAATCTTGTATTTCATTACAAAAAATCAAAAATGTAGATAAATTCTACAGGACAGAAAAAAGAAAAAATTATAATATTCCTACATTGGTATCCCTTTATTCCCTTCCAGGGAAGATATATGTGTGTGTGTATATATATATATATATATATATATATAACACACACACACACATATATATATATATTTCTGTGTTGACACCCCACTAGTGTTGTGGTGTTGTATGACAGTAGTGCAGCTCTTAGGAGTTTGAAGCTTTTGATAAAAGCAGAACAGCTTTTTTTTCACCTTAAACCTTCCCAAGTTTTTTACAGTTATTGACATTTTTAGAACTTTTGATAAGATTGTCAGATACTCTGACATTAGTCTTCAAACAGAACAGTTCCTGCTAACCTCAAACAAAACAGTGAAACCATCATTAGTGAAACAAACACCCCTTCATAAAATGTCTAGTGACTTTTTCAGTGAACTGTATTTTACCCCAAACTACTCCTTATACCTAACTCTTAGCAGTAGTCATTATTATCCCCCTTTTCAAATGAAGAATATGTGACTTATGAAGTTAAATGATTTGGCCTACACCAATGTGATCACCTGTAAATAAGGAAACAGACTGCTCTTTCACATTTAAAAGAGCACACTCAGGCAGTAGGAAATTAATAGACAATAGATCAATTTCGTTTGTGCTTACAGTAGAGGATATTGTATTCCCCTTCCCTAATAAGTTCAAGTTTGTAAGGAAAGTCTTTTAAGGGGTACTCTCAGGTATGAATCAAGAATTTCAGAATATTTTTTTTACTTTATTTATTTATTTTAGCTATACATTTTTTAAACATTTTTTATTGGAGTATAATTGCTTTACAATGGTGCATTAGTTTCTGCTGTATAACAAAGTGAATCAGCTATATGTATACATATATCCCCATATCCCTTCCCTCTTGCGTCTCCCTCCCACCCTCCCTATCCCACCCCTCTAGGTGGTCACAAAGCACTGAGCTGATCTCCCCATGCGATGCAGCTGCTTCCCACTAGCTATCTGTTTTACATTTGGTAGTGTATATATGTCAATGCTACTCTCTCAGTTCGTCCCAGCTTATCCTTCCCCCTCCTCATGTCCTCAAGTCCAGAGAATTTCAGAATATTGTCACAAGATAAGCAAATGCTACTTGAGGTCTTGTCAGTGCAGACCAGTCCCCAAATGGTGTTGGTAGGGCCAACTATAGATTCCAATGATTAAATTTTAAAATTTATTTCAAAATAATGTACGCATTAAGTGACTAATATATTTGCTTTTCAAGGTAGTTCAAGAACGACCAAGATCTGTTATGTATTTTCCTAGCTAGAACCCAACTTGCTAAAATTAAAATCTCTCCTTTAAAAAATTTTTTTTAAATTTTTTTGGTGAGGAGAAGAGGATGAAAAAAATCATTGCCATCTTTAGAAATATTCGGGATAAATTCTTATGAAGCTCCTTGAGGTTTTCAAGTTAAATTATTGAATATGAAAACTGAGACTTTAGTTTTTTATTTCCCTTATTCATTCCCAAGAGTTCTAATCATATTTCTTACACCAATTGCCTCAAGAGTTGGAAATAATTTTTCAATTCAAAGTAGTTATACCTGCAAAGAAAAGTCAGACTGAAGAGACAGATTGGAGCTAAGAACTGTGGCAAACTATCCAGGGTCTTGCACTACTCTTTGTTGGATTTCCTAAACACTGTCGTCACCTTTGTACATAGTACCCTTATTAACCTTTCCTCAAAGCAGCTATTTTTAATGGACCATCTGTTACCTACTGCATCCCTAAGTGATAAACAAGGGATATTCATTACAGCAGAAGCAGAGTGAATGTCTTTAATTTCCATGGAATCCTTTAAAAAGTAATTTAAGACTCCAGTTCAAAAGGATGGATTCAAATGGATTCAAAAGATGGAATATCAGGACAGGGACTAGGAATAAGAGAACCATTTGGCATCCAATTTTTTAGAACTATGGTCTAGTTTAATGGGCTGGCCAAACAAGTCAGGAGTCAAATATTATTTATTCTTCCATCTGTTCATAAAATCAATTATTCAGCAAATATTTATTGAGTGGAAATTCTATGCCTGGCTCTGCACTAGGTGCAGTACTACACAAGGAATAGACAAATAGGTCTCTCCATGGAAAAAGTGGGGCTGAAGATGAGTGAGTAGGTGGAATTCTGGGAAATGGTCTATGGAGGCACTAGTCTATGGAGACATTGGTCAGGCCATATTGAAGATTTTCATCTTTATCCCAAGCTGTTAATGGGTTATGAAGAGGGATGGCATATGGTCAAGTTTGATATTTTAAAATCTCACTCTTGTAGTGGTAGAGACAGTGGGTGGTGGTGTGCACAGAGAGATCAGTGAGGGGATTTCTGCCTTAAACAGGGCAGTGTTTGAAAGTACTATTTGCTGACATCATTAATGTTCTTTCTTGTGACTGATTTTCACAGAAACATCTAAAATTTAATCATGAGCCATGGTGACTTCAATTATCTCTGGCTTGTGCCAGAAATGTTTTACCTAAAAGAAATGAAATGTTTCCTGTGAACCTTCTTTAAGGAAATATATAGACAAAGAAAATTTCAAACAAAGTTTTAGTGATTACTTATGAGACTACTTGTAAATATTCATTCACCATTATAGTATGAAATCACATAAGATTAACGTATCTCCCCTAAAACAGAAGATAAAGAATATATTAGCTCTATATAAACAATAACAATAAATAGATGAAAGAACAAATGAACCATCATTCAAATCGTCCTAAAGTATTTCCTGGTGATATAAAAATTATATTATCAGCTGTTTTGATTGGAATTTGAACAGGTCAATGAAAACCATTAGAAGAAACCACTGGAAAATTCATATTTTGAGAATTTGGAGTCATTGCATTATATAGGCAACAGGACTGGTTCTTTAACTAGGCAGGGGTATGGTTACTCTAGCTGGAGGCGGAGATGATAATCTTAATATTTTAGGGCATTTGGAAGTTATTTCCCTAAGTTTGGGGAAGTCTGTTACATTATTTAGATGCTAAATAACCCATGAGACAATCTTAAGTATTCTGACCTCCTTGTCAGGGCTAAAAAAAAAAAAAAAAAAAGGTGTCAATTTTAACATGTTACTCTCTGAATCAAACATAATAATAAGTTTGATTTATTTTTTTATCTTACTCCATTTGGTTGTAAATGCTTATAGGTTAGAAGATAAAAACACATTATGATGCCCATTTATCTCAAGAAAAGATAAAGTTCTTTATAGACACTGTCAATTATAGAATACCCTGTGAAACTAGTGTCTATTATTAGCTGCCCCCTTTTTCATCTTACGTATCTGACAAAGGTGCTTTAGAAACTTAGGGCTTTGATATCCAAAGCAGAAATCCCAAAGAAAAAGATTTTCATATTTGTCTTGAAAAATTGAAACAAAAAAAATCTATGCTACAAAAATCCCCCTCCAACGAAGCTTTAAAATAAACTAGGGTAAAGTAGCAGGATACAAAATTAATGCACAGAAATCTCTTGCATTCCTATATACTAATGATGAAAAATCTGGAAGTGAAATTAAGAAAACACTCCCGTTTACCATTGCAACAAAAAGAATAAAATATCTAGGAATAAACCTACCTAAGGAGACAAAAGACCTGTATGCAGAAAATTATAGGACACTGATGAAAGAAATTAAAGATGATACAAATAGATGGAGAGATATACCATGTTCTTGGATTGGAAGAATCAACATTGTGAAAATGACTCTACTACCCAAAGCAATCTACAGAGTCAATGCAATCCCTATCAAACTACCACAGGCATTTTTCACAGAACTAGAACAAAAAATTTCACAATTTGTATGGAAACACAAAAGACCCCGAATGGCCAAAGCAATCTTGAGAACGAAAAATGGAGCTGGAGGAATCAGGCTCCCTGACTTCAGACTATATTACAAAGCTACAGTAATCAAGACAGTTTGGTACTGGCACAAAAACAGAAATATAGATCAATGGAACAGGATAGAAAGCCCAGAGATAAACCCACGCACATATGGTCACCTTATCTTTGATAAAGGAGGCAAGCATATACAGTGGAGAAAAGACAGTCTCTTCAATAAGTGGTGCTGGGAAAATTGGACAGGTACATGTAAAAGTATGAAATTAGAACACTCCCTGACACCATACACAAAAATAAACTCAAAATGGATTAAAGACCTAAGTGTAAAGCCAGACACTATCAAACTCTTAGAAGAAAACATAGGCAGAACACTCTATGTCATAAATCGCAGCAAGATCCTTTTTGACCCAGCTCCTAGAGAAATGGAAATAAAAACACAAATAAACAAATGGGACCTAATGAAACTTAAAAGCTTTTGCACAGCAAAGGAAACCATAAACAAGATGAAAAGACAACCCTCAGAATGGGAGAAAATATTTGCAAATGAAGCAACTGACAAAGGATTAATCTCCAAGATTTGCAAGCAGCTCATGCAGCTCAATAACAAAAAAACAAACAACCCAATCCAAAAATGGGCAGAAGACCTAAACAGATATTTCTCCAAAGAAGATATACAGATGGCCAACAGACACATGAAAGAATGCTAAACATCCTTAATCATTAGAGAAATGCAAATCAAAACTACAATGAGGTATCATCTCACACCGGTCAGAATGGCCATCATCAAAAAATCTACAAACAATAAATGCTGGAGAGGGTGTGGAGAAAAGGGAACACTCTTGCACTGTTGGTGGGAATGTAAATGGATATAGCCACTATGGAGAACAGTATGGAGGTTCCTTAAAAAACTAAAAATAGAACTACCATATGACCCAGCAATCCCACTACTGGGCATATACCCTGAGAAAACCATAATTCAAAAAGAGTCATGTACCAAAATGTTCATTGCAGCTCTATTTACAATAGCCAGGACATGGAAGCAACCAAAGTGTCCATCATCAGATGAATGGATAAAGAAGATGTGGCACATATATACAATGGAATATTACTCAGCCATAAAAAGAAATGAAATGGAGGTATTTGTAATGAGGTGGATGGAGTTAGAGTCTGTCATACAGAGTGAAGTAAGTCAGAAAGAGAAAAACAAATACAGTATGCTAACACATATATATGGAATCTAAGGGAAAAAAAAAAAAAAAAAGGTCATGAAGAACCTAGTGGCAACATGGGAATAAAGACACAGACCTACTAAAGAATGGACTTGAGGATATGGGGAGGGGGAGGGGTGAGATGTGACAGGGTGAGAGAGTGTCATGGACATATATACACTACCAAATGTAAAATAGATAGCTAGTGGGAAGCAGCCGCATAGCACAGGAAGATCAGCTCGGTGCTTTGTGACCACCTAGAGGGGTGGGATAGGGAGGGTGGGAGGGAGGGAGATGCAAGAGGGAAGAGATATGGGAACATATGTATATGTATAACTGATTCACTTTGTTTTAAAGCAGAAACTAACACACCATTGTAAAGCAATTATACTTCAATAAAGATGTTAAAAAAAAATAAAATAATAAAATAAACTAGGAATTGTTTATATATATAAATATATATATATCAGAAAAAATTAATACCCTTATTATAGAAATAGCTTTGGAAATCAATAGTAAAAAGATGAGCCTCACAGAAGATTGGCAAAGTAATGAAAAGGCAACCCCTAAAAAATAGAAATATAAATTAAAGACTTTTAAATGTATAAATGTTTTTATCTTCATCATTAATAAAAATACAAATTAAAACAATAAAGAGATGCCATTTTATAGAGAATATTATCAATTTTTTAAAAAAGACATCTAATCTCAACAAAAGCATTAGTTATTTCCAGACTACTGGTAAACTTGTTAGTAAAGTTTTGTTTTCATGAGAAATTTGACAATTTGCAATAAAACCCCCAAAAAGAGCATTTACCTCCCCCAAAATAGAAAAACTAATGAAACAAAGAGCTGGTTGTTTGATTAACAAAATCGATAAATATTTAGCAAAATGGACAATGGGAAAATAGAGAAAAGATACAAATTACTAATAAGGAGTTAAGAAGGATATATCACTACAGATCTGCAGACATCCAAAGGATAATTAGGGAATGCTGCAAACAACTCTACATATATAAATTTAGTAACCTAGATGAAGTAGACCACCTCCTTGAAAAACCGAACTACAACTCATCCAATATGAAAATAGATCATTTAAGTAACCCTATAACTCTTAAGGTAATTAAATTCATAAGTTTAAATTATTAAAAGGAGGAAAGAAAGAAGCAAAGAAATCTCCAGGTACAGATGGTTTCACTCAAAAATTCTACCAAACATTTAAAAAAGAATTAACACCAGTTATATACAATCTCTACCTGAAAAAAAGAAGAGATGGGGAAACTTCCCAACTCATTCTGTGAAGTTAGTACTACAAAAACTAGACAAAGATAGCACAAAAAAAAGAAGACTTCAGACCAACACCCATCATGAATATAGATGCATCATGATAAATGGTGCTTTATTCTAAGAATGCAAGATACTTATTCAACAGTTGAAAAATCATTCAATGTAATCCACCATACTGACAAGCTGAAGAGTAAAAATCATGTAATTATGTGATGCAGAAAAGCACTTGACAAAATTCAACATCCATTCATGATTTTAAAATACTCTCAGAAAAATAGAGGGGAATTTCTCAACTTGATAAGTGGGATCTTCAAAAACCTATTTGTTAGCATTATACTTAATGACAAAAGACTGAATACTTTCCCTGTAAGATCAAGAACAATACAAGAATATCCCATCTTACCACTCATATTACATAATGCTGGAAGTACTCTCCAGTGCAATAAGGTAAGAAAAGGAAAGAAAAAAGCATACAGATCCTAAAAGAAGAAAAAAAAAATCCCTATTTGCAGGTGACATGATTGGCTATGTAGAAAATCCAAGGGAATGTACCAAAAAAACCTCTTAGAATGAGTCCAGCAGGGTCACAGGATACAAGATAAACATACAAAAATCAACTATATTTCTGCATAATAACAATGAACATGAAGACCACTAAATTTTAAAAATATATAGTACCTTTTACAATTACTCAAAAAAATCATATACTTAGGTGTAAATCTAAGAAAACATGTACAAAATATAAGATGAAAACTAAACAATGCTGATGAAAGAAATTTTTTAAAAAGATCTAAATTAATACAGATGCATACTATGTTCATGGATTAGAAAACTAAGCATAGTAAAGATGTCAATTCTCCCCAAGTTATATATAGATTTAACATAATTCCTATCAACATCTCAGCAAGATTTTATTTTAGATATAGAGGAGATTATTCTAAAAATATGAGGACTGGCAAAGGAACTAGAATAACTAAAATAGTTTTTCAAAAGGAAAATAAACTGAAAGGAATCAGTCTACTTGATTTCAGGACTTACATAGCCATAGTTATCAAGCTGTGTGGCATTGGCAGAGAGATAGACACATAGATCAATGGAACAAAATAGAGAACCCAGAAATATGCCTATACAAATAAACGCAGCTGATTCTGACAAAAGTGCAAAAGCAATTCAAAGAAGAAAAATAGCCTTTCTACCAAATAGTGCTGGAGAAAATGGGCATCTACAAGCAAAACAAACAAACAAACAAAGCCTCACACTAAATCTTATACCTTATACAAAATTTAATGAAATTGCATCACAAACTTAAACGTAAAACATAAAATTTGAAAACTTAAAAAAACAGAAGAAATATCCTTCATTCTGGAGCTTGGCAAAATGTTCTTAGATTTGACACCAAAAGCATGAGCCATAAAAGGAAAATTTGATAAATTGGACTTCATCAGGATTAAAAACTTTTACTCTGTGAAGGACTCTGTGAAAATAAAAAGACAAGCTACAGACTAGGAGAAAATATTTGCAAGCCACATACCTAACAAAGGAATAGTACATAGAATATATGAAGAGTTTTCAAAACTCAACATTAAAAATTGAAAAATCCAATTAGAAAATGAGCATAGTACATGAACAGACATTTCACTGAAGAGGATATTCAGATGGCAAATAAGCCCATGAAAATTGTTAACATCATTAGCTATTAGGTAAATGTAAATTAAAACCACAATTAAATATCACTATACACTTATAAGAATGGCTATAATGAGATATATACATATATATGTGTATAGAGAGATTAAACTCATAAGTTTTCTTCTCTCAGAAAGAGGAAAATCAGTGTTAAGCATCTAAGCATCTCCTCCACAGTCTGTCATATTGACCATCTGATCACCAAATATCCATTTCACTTTCCCTTCCTCCCTTAAAATTCATCAACTTCTTCCTCAAGGAGGACAACCATCCTTTCAGTACAACCAGCTCAGCAACAAAAATCTCTGTGTGATAGGTAGTCCTTCTTTTGTCTGGCAACCTATGAACTAAGAAAAAAATCAAGTTACCTGCACCCACACTACTTTACTCCCCATGTCTGCCACACACATCACAAGTGCAATGGTGAAATAGGGACAGGAATAGCAGAAACATTGGGAGGCACACAGTACCACTGGTCCACAGCAAGGCTGCAGGCCCCTTGGGCAGCATAAAGGCTCCCTATTCTGGGAGAGAGGGAAATGCCTAGATTCTGTTCTAAGGGAAAAATTCCTCTGGGCATTGTTTTACAAAGCTACTGATTCCATCTTCAGAGATGTGTATCCTTCTCTATTACTTGGTTGGCCTCGTAAAATGTAGATCAGCCGGTATCCTGCCAATATAGGGAGCTTATATTTTTTTGTGTGTTTGTTTTTGTATGTTGCTCTAAACAAAGAATTTTTGGTGAAAATTGTTAAAAATCTAAGTATCTAATAACAGGGAAGGCAAAATTTATCAAGTATGAAATGCTACACAAGTATTTAAAGAAATGAACTAAATAAACATATGTGAGAAAATTAAGTTGTAAAGTAATAAGCACACAGAATAAATCTTGTATTTACAAGCATAAGTTAACACAGACACACAGATAAAATGATATTTTACATGTATGTGTATGTAAATGTATGGGAAACATTTTGGAAGATTACACAACAAACTAAAAAAGACCTCATTCCAATAACTGAAAAATCAGAATTGAGAGTGTTTGTCACAGGAAACTAACCTTCCTGGTAATGTTTTAATTTTTAAACAGAGTAAAAATATTACTTGAGGGATTTAAAAAATTGAAACAAATAATAAAAATAATAACAATTGGAGTGAAAATAAACCAACATGTTAGTAATGGACATTAGTGATCAAACTGTGATTGCGTTTTATTTTCTTTGCTCCATTTAGTGTTTCTCTTGTGTTTCTTAGGAACATATCTTCATATTTAAAATTTTAAATCATATAAAACATTCTAATGAAAATCAATTATGATGCATTCATAAAAGCAGATACTATCCTATTAAAACCTAGATGGGTTTCCTTGACATGGAAAGTTATTCACACTGTCTGGTTAACTAAGGACAGGTTGCAGAGTAGAACATTATCTTTAAAGTTATAGATTGTCGTTGGAAATAATTAATAATCTATAATAAGAATAGAAGAGAGTTTTATTCTAGTCAAACTAAGGACTATAGCCCGGGAGACAGTCTCTCAAATAGCTCTGAGGAACTTTTCCAAAGAAGCATGGTTTTCAGCACAGTTTTATATCTTGTCAGACCAAAGAACATCAAACATGACAGGGTACATTTCTTCGAAGTTTCAATAAAAAGACAGATCAACACATACAGTGACTCAGTATGGCCTTGGCACCAGGAAAGGGAGCCTTATCATCGAAGGAGTACTAGTATTGACATCCCAGGAAAGGAGGCATTTACCTCTACCTTCAAAATGGAATTCTTTACTCCTGGACAATGTACCTTCTGTTTCTGGTTAAAGCAGACGGGCAATGTATGTGTGATAGGCCACAACCCAATCTGTTCTAGTTAGTATAAAGTTTATTATATAAACTTAACTAGTATAAGCCAGAATGACTTCCCCAAACCTCAATATATGATATTTCTTCCATCAGGATTATCATTTGTTTTCAAGAAACAGAAACCCCCACAAGCTAGCTTATGGAGAATTTATTGTAAGGACTCATATCTCACAGATATATGCAAGAAGAAGAGGCACGTCTTATGGAGACAGAGGTGAGCACCATAAAGTTTACAAAGAAGCTATAAATGAAGGGTCAAAGCTGCCATTCCCTGTGAGGTACAGTTTCCCTCAAAAGCATTTACCACGTGAACTACTCTACAGCAAAGGCAGCCTAGAATTTAAGTTCTGAATTGAGATATTGTACCTAGTTGCCTTCTTCCTTGATTTCTTTCTTTTCTGGCTAACAGTGTGGGTGGTCAGTATGCCATAACAAGGACATTTAGAAGTCATCATCTGCATGGCAATGTCTAACTGCCCAGAGATACTCAGCTGCATTTTCAGGTGTTTTCCTCTATTTCACTGCTTCATGGCTCTCGAGGCTGTTGTCCCATCAATTAATTTTATCACTTCAGCTAGATAGAACCCACCATTTTCAGTGATGTTGCTGAGCTTAGCAACTGGAAAGATATATTCATGTCAGAGTCTTCTCTACCACTTTTGTAAAGAATACAGCATATAATTTTATCCAAATAACCTCAAACTCTCAGTCTCCAGTGATAATTCAGAAGCAGAATCTCCTGAAAAGAAAATTCCATAATTAAACATAAAAACTTCAATTATATTTGGATTTAATTATAAATAAACCTCAACACCTTTTGAGCAGATTTGCTTCTCAAAGCCACCATGTCTTTAAGAAGTTTATTTCAAACAGAAAAGTAGCAAGTACTATTAAATGCTTCCTTCAAAATTTTACTATGAAATATGGAATTAATACAAAATATCTAATTCCTTCTTTCCTCCACACTCTAATATATCTTCTGAAAGTGGTTCTGAGTCTGCATAATCTGTAAAGGAAAGCTCCTTTTCCTACAGATTTCAGTGTTCTCTGGATGAACATTCGGCTCAAGAGTTTCAAATAAATGCCCTCATCTATAATGGGATAACCCTGCATTTTATTTAGCATCTGATAGTAAACTCTTCAACTAAAATTAATTTTAAATGGCTGTACTTTTTAAGAAACAAAACCAGGACAATGATGCTGTAATTTAAAATTAGGCTAAATGCCTGCTTCCCTTTACTTCTCCACAAAAGGCCAAAGACACTGTTCCTTATCTTTAAATTCTGGAAAAAAACAGTCATTAAAATTGTAGCTTCCTATAGCACAGGGCTTTTCATATTTCCTTTCTGAACATGCATGTAAGAAATGTTCATGTCAACCCAGATTAAAGATGATTTTTCAATGAAATCTCAGGAAAAATAACAATGACAACAACAAATAAAACATATCATAATGTATTTTTAGACTCATAATATAAAACTATAAATAATTTGTTTTAAATTCCCACTAAAACAATCTCAATGATTTTTATCATTCACAAGATTTGGGAGAATTCCTCGGAGGGGTATTTGGAATTACTACTGCAGAAAAAATAATATAATTGGAGGGAAATATAAGTGCCCATGGGGGAGATATCCCCCCCAAAAATTTAAGCAAACAAAAAACAATTAGCTAAGGCAAGAAGCCCAAGAGATCAGGAGCCTGCTTTCATATTTGTTAACCCAGTATATAGCAAATATTCAATCTCTTAGAATTTATTCAACATCTCATAATATACAGGGCATTGTGACAAGCACTGGATAGAAAGAAAAATATAGCATACTCGAGGCTCTCACAAAGCTTTCATTCCTCTGGAAGAAGCTATGGAAATATTTGATGAACACAAGTTATCCATGAAGGAATGAATAAATAAATGAATGAGTAAATTGACAAATATTCCTCTATGAGAAAAACTTTATACAGAAAGAGATCATTTAAACAAGCATCCTTCAACAAAAAATTCAGACAGTACCTATAAAATTACTGATAACCATTGTGTGAATTGAATGTTCCAGTTTGATTTGTTTATAAATGTAAACATCTGGTTATCAGACCTGCTATAACAAACAATTGGTCTGTTCAGCACATTGCTGAACCCACAGACTTAGAATAGGGTCTTGCATGTAGCTGCTGCTCAAGAGATATTTGCTGGATAGCTATAGAATGCACGTAATACAGTAAATCGAAATACATTTTAAAAAACACCCCAGGCTCATCAAGCTCTAGGATCAAGCCATCGAGTCAATGGTAGAAACCAAAGTACTTTTTGAGCTATAAGGATTTCCAATCCCTGTTAACTGAATAAATTCGGAATTTTAAGATATAAGGAAAGCAAAGTTGCCTTCCTATTAAAAAACTCAATAAAGCTGACTTATATGAGTTCATGAATAAGGAATGTTGCATATGAGATTTCTGTTCCACTCAACACACCCCCCACCAGAAATCAAACCATTTCTATCTGTCTGTCTATCTATCTATCTGTCATCTATCTATCTGTCATCTATCTATCTATCTGTCATCTATCTCTACCTCTATCTCTATCTCCCTCCCTTGTCCTTGATATTCAGAGGCACCATGAAGTCGGCTGGAAATGGTAAAAACTCAAGTCCAAATTCTTTCTCACATTACCACCTTTCCATCAGACTATATTAGTATGCACAGTAGATAATATGCTATGAAAGTCACTTACCAATAACAAGGCAATCTTTGCATACTAATCTGAGTGGGCAACAGCCATAAAGAACAGATTTCTACTCTTATTGGATGAAGCTAATAAGGGAGCCTTGGGCTAAATAAGTGACAGATCCTCATTTTTATGCATCTCTTCTACCCTGCTTTGACGCACCTCTCAGCTTTCTTTATATTCCACTCAAAGTAGAAAAATCAGCATCAATTTATGAAAACAATTTGACATCCATTCCTGATATTCCTGCTAGTTCCCATATATACTCTGCAATTGTGATATATGAATAATTATTCTATTAGTAGAACAATCACATTTGGCTTTTTTTGTCCTTGAAATCAACCAATGGCTTTTTTGGGGATTTAAGATAAAATATATTCATCTTTCTGTAAAACCAATTCTTAAATGCCTCAATAAATTAGATATAGTGGGTCTCGAAACTAACTACATAATAAATTCCCCTATGAAGATCTTAAAATAATACTGATACCTTGGTGTCACCTCAGAAAAATGGAATCTGAACCTCTGAGAATGTGACTCCAGCCTTTATATTCTTTTAAGCACACTAGGTACTTGATGAACAGTAAGAGTTGAGAACCATTAGCTGTGTTTATTGGTTCAACTCTGAAGAACCAAGGTTACATTTGTGAACCTTTTTAAGACCATAAACACCAAGCGTGTCCTTGGAATACATGTATTCCAGCATGTAAGGAGAACAGGAATAAAGGTTTCTGGGTGGAGCAAATACTTTCCCACTTTAGAGGTTTTTTTTTACTTTTTATTTTGGAATAATTTTAGATTAACAAAGTTACAAAGATAGTACAGAGAATTCCCATATACCCTTCACCCAGCTTCCCCTAATGTTAACATCTTACTTAACCATAACATAGTTTTCAAAACTCGGATCTTAGCATTGTCCCAATGCTATCACTTAAATTACAAGTCTTAATTTGGGCTTCTCCAACTTTTCCACTAGTTTCCCTCTTCTGTTCCAGAATAGAGTCCAGGATATCCATTTGCATTTAGTTAGCATATCTCCTCTGTGAGAGTTTCTGTCTTTTCTTGTTTTGTATGACTTTGACACTTTCGAAGAGTATTTGTAAAATGTTTGCTAGAATATCCCCAATTTTGACTTGCTTAATGCTCCCGCATAATTAGTCTAGGGTTATGGATTTGAGGGAAAAAGCCACAGAGCTGAGGTGTCCTCTAATTGCATCAAATCAGAGGGTGTATGATAATATGACTGGTTACTGGTTATGTTATCTTGATCGCTTTGTTATGGTGGTGTCTGTCAAGATTCTCCACTATAAAATTACTACTTTTTTCCTTTCTATACTCTATTTCATAGAAGTGAGTCGCTAAGTCCAGTCCATACTTCAGAGGAGGGAATTAACTATTACTTGGAGTTCTTCTGTAAGGATCATTTGTTCCTTCTCCACCATTTATTTATTTCTTCAAGTGTTTATTTTTATCAGTATGGACTCATGAATATTTATTTTATTCTTTGTGATATAATACAATACTATTATTATTTATTTTGTTGCTCAAATTGTTTCAACTAGGAACATTTTGGAAACACTTTGAAGTTGGTTCCCATGTCAATTTGATAAACCCCATTTTTGTTTGTTTGGTTTGGTTTGAGCATTTTTTTACTTTCTGGCATTAACAACAACCTCTATGCTCATCTTCTGTTTTCCATGCCCCAGTCCTAGAATCATCCATTTCTGCAAGGAGCTCTGTTTTCTTTTATTCGAATATGGTCCTTAGAAGCTAAGATCTGAATACTAGATGTGCTCTTTATAATTGGAGTGTCACTGTGGTGAGTTTTTTTTTTATTTAAACATCTTTATTGGAGTATAATTGCTTTACAATGGTGTGTTAGTTTCTACTTTATAACAAAGTGAATCAGTTATACATATACATATGTTCCCATATCTCTTCCCTCTTGCATCTCCCTCCCTCCCACCCTCCCTATCCCACCCCTCTAGGTGGTCACAAAGCACTGAGCTGATCTCCCTGTGCTATGTGGCTGCTTCCCACTAGCTATCTATTTTACATTTGGTAGTGTATATATGTCCGTGCCACTCTCTCACCCTGTCACATATCACCCCTCCCTCTCCCCATATCCTCAAGTCCATTCTCTAGTAGGTCTCTGTCTTTCCCATCTTGCCACTAGGTTCTTCATGACCTTTTTTTTCCCCCTTAGATTCCATATATATGTGTTAGCATACTGTATTTCTTTTTCTCTTTCTGACTTACTTCACTCTGTATGACAGACTCTAGGTCCATCCACCTCACTACAAATAACTCAATTTCGTTTCTTTTTATGGCTGAGTAATATTCCATTGTATATATGTGCCACATCTTCTTTATCCATTCATCCGATGATGGACACTTAGGTTGCTTCCATGTCCTGGCTATTGTAAATAGAGCTGCAATAAACATTTTGGTACATGACTCTTTTTGAATTATGGTTTTCTCAGGGTACATGCCCAGTAGTGGGATTGCTGGATCATATGGTAATTCTATTTTTAGTTTTTTAAGGAACCTCCATACTGTTCTCCATAGTGGCTGTATCAATTTACATTCCCACCAACAGTGCAAGAGTGTTCCCTTTTCTCCACACCCTCTCCAGCATTTATTGTTTGTAGATTTTTTGATGATGGCCATTCTGACCGGTGTGAGATGATACCTCATTGTAGTTTTGATTTGCATTTCTCTAATGATTAATGATGTTTAGCATTCTTTCATGTGTCTGTTGGCCATCTGTATATCTTCTTTGGAGAAATGTCTGTTTAGGTCTTCTGCCCATTTTTGGATTGGGTTGTTTGTTTTTTTGATATTGAGCTGCATGAGCTGCTTGTAAATCTTGGAGATTAATCCTTTGTCAGTTGCTTCATTTGCAAATATTTTCTCCCATTCTGAGGGTTGTCTTTTCATCTTGTTTATGGTTTCCTTTGCTGTGCAAAAGCTTTTAAGTTTCATTAGGTCCCATTTGTTTATTTGTGTTTTTATTTCCATTTCTCTAGGAGCTGGGTCAAAAAGGATCTTGCTGTGATTTATGTCATAGAGTGTTCTGCCTATGTTTTCCTCTAAGAGTTTGATACTGTCTGGCCTTACACTTAGGTCTTTAATCCATTTTGAGTTTATTTTTGTGTATGGTGTCAGGGAGTGTTCTAATTTCATACTTTTACATGTACCTGTCCAATTTTCCCAGCACCACTTATTGAAGAGACTGTCTTTTCTCCACTGTATATGCTTGCCTCCTTTATCAAAGATAAACTGACCATATGTGCATGGGTTTATCTCTGGGCTTTCTATCCTGTTCCATTGATCTATATTTCTGTTTTTGTGCCAGTACCAAACTGTCTTGATTACTGTAGCTTTGTAATATAGTCTGAAGTCAGGGAGCCTGATTCCTCCAGCTCCATTTTTCGTTCTCAAGATTGCTTTGGCCATTCGGGGTCTTTTGTGTTTCCATACAAATTGTGAAATTTTTTTTTCTAGTTCTGTGAAAAATGCCTGTGGTAGTTTGATAGGGATTGCATTGACTCTGTAGATTGCTTTGGGTAGTAGAGTCATTTTCACAATGTTGATTCTTCCAATCCAAGAACATGGTATATCTCTCCATCTATTTGTATCATCTTTAATTTCTTTCATCAGTGTCCTATAATTTTCTGCATACAGGTCTTTTGTCTCCTTAGGTAGGTTTATTCCTAGATATTTTATTCTTTTTGTTGCAATGGTAAACGGGAGTGTTTTCTTAATTTCACTTTCAGATTTTTCATCATTAGTGTATAGGAATGCAAGAGATTTCTGTGCATTAATTTTGTATCCTGCTACGTTACCAAATTCATTGATTAGCTCTAGTAGTTTTCTGGTAGCATCTTTAGGATTCTCTATGTATAGTATCATGTCATCTGCAAACAGTGACAGCTTTACTTCTTCTTTTCTGATTTGGATTCCTTTTATTTATTTTTCTTCTCTGATTGCTGTGGCTAAAACTTCCAAAAGTATGTTGAATAATAGTGGTGAGAGTGGGCAACCTTGTCTTGTTCCTGATCTTAATGGAAATGGTTTCAGTTTTTCACCATTGAGAACAATGTTGGCTGTGGGTTTGTCATATATGGCCTTTATTATGTTGAGGAAAGTTCCCTCTATGCCTACTTTCTGCAGGGCTTTTATCATAAATGGGTGTTGAATTTTGTCAAAAGCTTTCTCTGCATCTATTGAGATGATCATATGGTTTTTCTCCTTCAATTTGTTAATATGATGTATCATGTTGATTGATTTGCATATATTGAAGAATCCTTGCATTCCTGGGGTAAACCCCACTTGATCATGGTGTATGATCCTTTTAATGTGCTGTTTGATTCTGTTTGCTAGTATTTTGTTGAGGATATTTGCATCTATGTTCATCAGTGATTTTGGCCTGTAGTTTTCTTTCTTTGTGACATCTTTGTCTGGTTTTGGTGTCAGGTTATTGGTGGCCTCGTACAATGAGTTGGGGAGTGTTCCTCCCTCTGCAATATTTTGGAAGATTTTGAGAAGGATAGGTGTTAGCTCTTCTCTAAATGTTTGATAGAATTCAACTGTGAAGCCATCTGGTCCTGGGCTTTTGTTTGTTGGAAGATTTTTAATCACAGTTTCAATTTCAGTGCTTGTGATTGGTCTGTTCATATTTTCTATTTCTTCCTGGTTCAGTCTCGGCAGGTTGTGCATTTCTAAGAATCTGTCCATTTCTTCCAGGTTGTCCATTTTATTGGCATATAGTTGCTTGTAGTAATCTCTCCTGATCGTTTGTATTTCAGTGGTTACTTCTTTTTCATTTCTAATTCTATTGATTTGGGTCTTCTCCCTTTTTCTCTTGATGAGTCTGGCTAATGGTTTATCAATTTTGTTTTTCTTCTCCAAGAACCAGCTTTTAGTTTTATTGATCATTGCTATTGTTTCCTTCATTTCTTTTTCATTTATTTCTGATCTGATATTTATGATTTCTTTCCTTCTGCTAGCTTTGGGGTTTTTTGTTCTTCTTTCTCTAATTGCTTTAGGTGCAAGGTTAGGTTGTTTATTCGAGATGTTTCCTGTTTCTTGAGGTAGGCTTGTATTGCTATAAACTTCCCTCTTAGAACTGCTTTTGCTGCATCCCATAGGTTTTGGGTCGTCGTGTCTCCATTGTCATTTGTTTCTAGGTATTTTTTGATTTCCCCTTTGATTTCTTCAGTGATCACTTCGTTATTAAGTAGTGCATTGTGTAGCCTCCATGTGTTTGTATTTTTTACAGATCTTTTCCGGTAATGGATATCTCGTCTCATAGCGTTGTGGTCGGAAAAGATACTTGATACGATTTCAATTTTCTTAAATTTACCAAGGCTTGATTTGTGACCCAAGATATGATCTATCCTGGAGAATGTTCCATGAGCACTTGAGAAAAATGTGTATTCTGTTGTTTTTGGGTGGAATGTCCTATAAATATCAATTAAGTCCATCTTGTTTAATGTATCATTTAAAGCTTGTGTTTCCTTATTTATTTTCATTTTGGATGATCTGTCCATTGCTGAAAGTGGGGTGTTAAAGTCCCCTACTATGATTGTGTTACTGTCGATTTCCCCTTTTATGGCTGTTAGTATTTGCCTTATGTATTGAGGTGCTCCTATGTTGGGTGCATAAATATTTACAATTGTTATACCTTCCTCTTGGATCGATCCCTTGATCATTATATAGTGTCCTTCTTTGTCTCTTGTAATAGTCTTTATTTTAAAGTCTATTTGTCTGATATGAGAATTGCTACTCCAGCTTTCTTTTGATTTCCATTTGCATGGAATATCTTTTTCCATCCCCTCACTTTCAGTCTGTATGTGTCTCTAGGTCTGAAGTGGGTCTCTTGTAGACAGCGTATATATGGGTCTTGTTTTTCTATCCATTCAGCCAGTCTGTGTCTTTTGGTGGGAGCATTTAATCCATTTACATTTAAGGTAATTATCGATATGTATGTTCCTATTCCCATTTTCTTAAATGTTTTGGGTTTGTTATTGTAGGTGTTTTCCTTCTCTTGTGTTTCTTGCCTAGAGAAGTTCCTTTAGCATTTGTTGTAAAGCTGGTTTGGTGGTGCTGAACTCTCTCAGCTTTTGCTTGTCTGTAAAGGTTTTAATTTCTCCATCAAATTTGAATGAGATCCTTGCTGGGTAGAGTAACCTTGGTTGTAGGTTTTTCTCCTTCATCACTTTAAGTATATCCTGCCACTCCCTTCTGGCTTGCAGAGTTTATGCTGAAAGATCAGCTGTTAACTTTATGGGGATTCCCTTGTGTGTTATTTGTTGTTTTTCCCTTGCTGCTTTTAATATGTTTTCTTTATATTTAATTTTTGATAGTTTGATTAATATGTGTCTTGGCGTGTTTCTCCTTGGATTTATCCTGTATGGGACTCTCTGTGCTTCCAGGACTTGATTAACTATTTCCTTTCCCATATTAGGGAAGTTTTCAACTATAATCTCTTCAAATATTTTCTCAGTCCCTTTCTTTTTCTCATCTTCTTCTGGGACCCCTATAATTCGAATGTTGGTGCGTTTAATGTTGTCCCAGAGGTCTCTGAGACTGTCCTCAGTTCTTTTCATTCTTTTTTCTTTATTCTGCTCTGCAGTAGTTATTTCCACTATTTCATCTTCCAGGTCACTTATCCGTTCTTCTGCCTCAGTTATTCTGCTATTGATCCTGTCTAGAGTATTTTTAATTTCATTTATTGTGTTTTCCATCATTGCTTAGTTCCTCTTTAGTTCTTCTACATCCTTGTTAAATGTTTCTTGTATTTTCTCCATTCTATTTCCAAGATTTTGGATCATCTTTACTATCATTATTTTGAATTCTTTTTCAGGTAGACTGCCTATTTCCTCTTCATTTGTTAGGTCTGGTGTGTTTTGACCCTGCTCCTTCATCTGCTGTGTGTTTTTTTGTCTTCTCATTTTGCTTATCTTACTGTGTTTGGGGTCTTCTTTTCACAGGCTGCAGGTTCGTAGTTCCCATTGTTTTTGGTATCTGTCCCCAGTGGCTAAGGTTGGTTCAGTGGGTTGTGTAGGCTTCCTGGTGGAGGGGACTAGTGCCTGTGTTCTGGTGGATGAGGCTGGATCTTGTCTTTCTGGTGGGCACGTCCACGTCTGGTGGTGTTTTTTGGGGTGTCTGTGGCCTTATTATGATTTTAGGCAGCCTCTCTGCTAATGGATGGGACTGTGTTCCTGTCTTACTAGTTGTTTGGCATAGGGTGTCCAGCACTGTAGCTTGCTGGTTGTTGAGTGAAGCTGGGTCTTGATGTTGAGATGGAGATCTCTGTGAGATTTTCACCGTTTGGTATTACATGGAGCTGGGAGGTCTCTTGTGGACCAGTGTCCTGAAGTTGGTTCTCCCACCTCAGAGGCACAGCCCTGATGCCTGGCTGGAGCACCAAGAGCCTTTCATCCACACGGCTCAGAATAAAAGGGAGAAAAAATAGAAAGAAAGAAAGAAAGAAAGAGGATAAAATAAAATAAAATAAAGCTATTATAATAAAAACTAAGAAAAAAATTATTAGGAATTAATTTATTAAGAAATTTTTTTTAATTTTTAAAAATAGATTTATTATTTTTTATAATAACAAATAAGAAAAAAATTATTAAGAAAAAAATTTATTAAGAAAAAATTTTTTAATTTTTTAAAATAAAAAGTATGAAAAAACTTATTAAGAAAAAAATTCTTTTTAATTTTTAAAAATAGAAAATAAGGAAAAAATTATTAAGAAAACATTTATTGAGAAAAAAAATTTTTTAAGTAAAAAAAAAAAAATCGGACGGACCGAACCCTGGGACTAATGGTGAAAGCAAAGCTATACAGACAATATCACACCCAGAAGCATACACATATACACTCACAAAAAAAGGAAAAGGGGAAAAATTAATATATCCTGCTCCCAAAGTCCACCTCCTGAATTTGGGATGATTCATTGTCTATTCAGGTATTCAACAGATGCAGTTGTTTATGGAGCTTTAATCCGCTGCTCCTGAGGCTGCTGGGAGAGATTTCCCTTTCTCCTCTTTGTTCACACAGCTCCGGGGGTTCAGCTTTGGATTTGGACCCGCCTCTGCATGTAGGTCGCCTGAGGGCGTCTGTTCCCCGCCCAGACAGAACGGGGTTAAAGGAGCAGCTGCTTCGCGGGCTCTGGCTCCCTCAGGCCGGGGGGGAGGGAGGGGTACGGATGCGGGGCGAGCCTGCGGCGGCAGAGGCCGGTGTGACGTTGCAGCAGCCTGAGGCGTGCCGTGCGTTCTCCCGGGGAAGTTGTCCCTGGATCAGGGGACCCTGGCAGTGGCGGGCTGCACAGGCTCCCGGGAGGGGAGGTGTGGAGAGTGACCTGTGATCGCACACGGGCTTCTCGGTGGCGGCAGCAGCAGCCTTAGCATCTCATGCCCATCTCTGGGGTCCGCGCAGATCGCCGTGGCTCGCGCCCGTCTCGTCTCTGGAGCTCCTTTAAGCGGCGCTCTGAATCCCCTCCCCTTGCGTGCCGTGAAACAAAGGGGCAAGAAAAAGTCTCTTGCCTGTTCGGCAGCTCCAGACCTTTTCCTGGACTCCCTCCCGGCTAGCTGTGGTGCACTAGCCCCTTCAGGCTGTGTTCACGCAGCCAACCCCAGTCCTCTCCCTGCGATCCGACCGAAGCCCGAGCCTCAGCTCCCAGCCCCGCCCGCCCCGGCGGGGGAGCAGACAAGCCTCTCGGGCTGGTGAGTGCTGCTCGGCCCCGAGCCTCTGTGCGGGAATCTCTCCGCTTTGCCCTCCGCACCCCTGTGGCTGCACTCTCCTCCGCGGCTCCGAAGCTTCCCCCCTCTGCCACCCGCAGTCTCCGCCCACGAAGGGGCTTCCTAGTGTGTGGAAACCTTTCCTCCTTCACAGCTCCCTCTCACTGGTGCAGGTGCCGTCCCTACTCTTTTGTCTCTGTTACTTCTTTTTTCTTTTGCCCTACCCAAGTACGTGGGGATTTTCTTGCCTTTTGGGAGGTCTGACGTCTTCTGCTAGCGTTCAGTGGGTGTTCTGTAGAAGCAGTTCCACGTGTAGATGTATTTCTACTGTATCTGTGGGAAGGAAAGTGATCTCCGCGTCTTACTCTTCCGCCATCTTGCCCAGACCTGTGGTGAGTTTTTAAAACCTGTTTTCTTTTTCACTCAGCATTCATGTCTAAATCCTGACTTTTGAATAACTATAAAAATTCTCAGAATCTACACATTCAGGTGGAAATACGATTCACTGTAATTTTGAGATAAAAATTCTGTTTCTTACACTGGTGCTAGGTACCTGGAAATTTTTATTATCTTGGCTTTCTTCTTCTGGACATTTTTATTATTGATTTAATATATATTATATTCTTTGGTTTTTGCCAGACACATAATGGGTTCTGCTGGCTATCTTTGTTTGAAAATGATAATCATATACCCCCAGAAAAATACTGTATATGTGAATGACCTTCTTTGGCCCTTTCAGTGGTTCTCAAAGTTGATGGACATTATCAAATTTCTGGAGCACCTAACAGCTGGCAGCTGAGTTATTTACCCCACCTCTTACATCAGCTCTCAAGGGCACCACATTTTAGGCAATTAGATTTTTTAAAATCCCTTTTTTTTAATCCCTTTTTTGTTTGCTTGTATCAAAAGCCTAAAGTGCTCAACAAACAGCAGCTGCTTCTAGTTAAGGCTTTCACTGAGTCTTGGCAGCCTGGGGTATGGGTTAGGTTTAGTCACAGCAGCATTTGCAGCTTATATTCCAACAATGAGTAGAACCAATATCAGAAATTGGTGGGCTTCCCTGGTGGCGCAGTGGTTGAGAATCTGCCTGCCAATGCAGGGGACACGGGTTCGAGCCCTGGTCCGGGAAGATCCCACATGCCGCGGAGCACCTGGGCCCGTGAGCCACGATTGCTGAGCCTGCGCGTCTGGAGCCTGTGCTCCACAACAAGAGAGGCCGCGACGGTGAGAGGCCTGCGCACCGCGATGAAGAGTGGCCCCCGCTTGCCACAACTAGAGAAAGCCCTCGCACAGAAACGAAGACCCAACACAGCCAAAAATAAATAAATAAATAAATTTTAAAATGTTTAAATGTAAGTAATTTACTTTAAAAAAAAAAAAGAAAGAAATTGGTATAAAATCTTGATCATTAAATCCCAACATCGTAATAATGGAATCGCTTCAGAGAAAAGGGGAATAAAATAAAGGTGAGCCTTGTAAAGGATTCGGGTCCAGTGCAATTGTGCAATCAGGGAAACTCAGTAAATATCCATAGCAATTCAAAGGTAAGAATCACACAAAGTAGGAGTGATTTTTTTTTGCTTTAGAGCCACTGTGCCCACTTGCCCTCTTCCAAAACACATCACATGGAAAATAGATTGAAAAGGAATGTGATATACCAGCTCTTAGGGAAGACAAGATGTCTGAAGATAAAATGCCATTTTCTTGGTGTGTGACAAATAGCAACTGTGATGTACAGATTGTTATTTGGTAATCTTCGTTCAGTTGTTTCATTTGTTCAGGGAAAGCCAAACTGCTACAATATGATGTGAAATGCTCTATTGAAAGCATTTACACAGATCTGTGTAACTGTGAGATGGAGGTGCATAAGGCTGCCCAGAAAATTCAAAAAAGCCTGCAAGCAGCAAAACTGAGTCTTCAAGAGTGAATGGATTGCAAAAAGTGCAGACAAAATGAATGGGATAGAATTTGAATGCTTAATCATTTCCCACAGGAAGATAATTGTATTCTTGGACATATAAAACTCTGAAAGCAAGGAAGAATTTTTTTAAATATCAGATTTTTCCATTTGACTTGGTCTACAGTGAGTCTCTAGGTGTTCTGGAAATCCTTCTTTCCTGAAGGGCAAACACAGGCACTTTCTAATTATTTACTGGAATTGCTTCCAGGACTTTATCTATAGTTTTAAAGTATTTACTGTGGCATAACAACCAATACCAGTTTACACACACACACACACACACACACACACACACACACACACACACAAACACACACACAAACACACACACACACACCCTTATGAAAGTGATTCATCTCATGCTGAGAAGACAGTGTAATGAAGAATCCTTTAGTCCAGAATCAAAATGCCCTCATTGAAAACAAAACAAGAAGAAAATCTCTAATCTCATTATGCTGTTACCAGAAAGAGCAATCCATTTCTAGTCCTTCCTTAGTTTTTTCTCTGTTTATTTCCTTTCTGTTGCACTGAAAAGATAGGCTTTGCTTTAACAAAATTTGGATAAATGAGAATACAAAATAATCAAAATAAAACAGAGGGATTGATTACATTTCATAAGGATTTCCCAAGAGCCTCCCTTACCAAGTTGAATTTCCTAGTGCCCTTGGAATAGACTTTGATGCTTCAAATTAATTGACAGGAACATTTTCATTTAAAAAACGATTTTCTTGAATCTTAAACCTTTCTAGTCCTATGGTTCCCACTGCCTGATATTCTTTCTATTAACGAAACCACTTATAATACTAGATTAATTGTAATGCTTTGACAGGTAATCAATATTGCTGTTATTTTTCTACTCTGTGCTCTGAAAGAAGTAAAAGAAGTGGAAGGTCTAGTTCCATATTTAAGAATGCCCCAGACCAACTGGGGATACCGAGCACTTTGTACACGTCAGCATGAAAGAAAAATGCAGCTCATAAGTTATAACAAGATAAAACAGAAAAAGAGGAATGATTAAACTTCATTCTGGCAGAGAAACCAGCAAAAGTTTTCTTTCTTTTTTTTTTTAAATTAATTAATTAATTTATTTATTTATTTATTTTTGGCTGTGTTGGGTCTTCGTTTCTGTGCGAGGGCTTTCTCTAGTTGTGGTGAGTGGGGGCCACTCTTCATCACGGTGCATGGGCCTCTCACTGTCGCGGCCTCTCTTGTTGCGGAGCACAGCTTCCAGACGCGCAGGCTCAGTAGTTGTGGCTCATGGGCCCAGTTGCTCCGCAGCACGTGGGATCTTCCCAGACCAGGGCTCGAACCCGTGTCCCCTGCATTAGCAGGCAGATTCTCAACCACTGCGCCACCAGGGAAGCCCAGCAAAAGTTTTCTTGAAGGTGAGACTAGTATCCAGTAGTTCTCAGTACAGCTAATATCTTCTTTTTTTCTTTGTGAGTCACAGGTGTAATTCATAATAACACCATAAAGCACAGAAAAATCCACCTCAGTAGACTAGAAATCTGGCATTTAAAGGCAGCCCTCCCAGAAGACACTACAAGGAGAATAGCAGTGAAACCCACAACTATGCAAATTAGGAGAAGACACTAAATGACACATCTTAGAATCATATTATTTTAGAAAATGGGTTTCCAAATACTGGAAACGTTTGAACAGAAGGGGACTTCTGAAATTAGATCAAGATGCACTAAACATTATCAGTATTTTCCTTCAAATGCCTGAGGCCATTTCCCAAGAGGTACAGAATTCTACATTTTAAAAAGGTTTCCGTAGATGATTCTATTGAACCATTACCTAGGGTGAAGAGGAGCTCTTAGGGACCAAGGGGGCTTGGAGGACACTTAACTCTGATCATTCCAGCATAACTTTGATTCGTTTTAAATATTAAAATTCAAAGTAAGATTCCCTTTGAAAATAATTGTCTTGCCGCTTAAAAATAAGTGCAAACATCAATGAACATTTTGATTTTAATTCTGTTTTCAACTCAACAGACTCTCTTCCTATAATAAGACTAGAATTGCCAGGATCTTCTCTAACAAGGATTTCAACTGTCCTGTTCAATGCCATGTATAGCACTAGAGCACTTAGCATTTTTTCATTTTTATAGTTTTTTAGACATGTTTATCCAGGCACATTTTAACAAAAGATGTCTATGATTTACAAAACAGCAACATTTTAGATATTTTGACAGCAAAATATTTATCTCCTAAAGAAATAAAGGTCCATTTGCTTATATATTTTGGCAAGAAATTGTTTTCTTTTGAGGAATTTTTTTTCTTAATTTTATGTATTTTTGGCTGCGTTAAGTCTTCATTGCTGCACGCTGGCTTTCTCTAGTTGCGGGCGAGCGGGGGCTACTCTTCGTTGCAGTGTGTACGCTTCTTCTCATGGTGGCTTCTCTTGTTGCAGAGCATGGGCTCTAGGTGCATGGGCTTCAGTAGTTGTGGTATGCAGGCTCAGTAGTTGTGGCACTTGGGCTCAGTGGTTGTGGCTCGCATGCTCTAGAGCGCAGGCTCAGTAGTTGTGGCGCATGGGCTTAGTTGCTCCGCGGCATGTGGGATCTTCCCGGACCAGGGATCGAACCCGTGTCCCCTGTATCAGCAGGCAAATTCTTATCCACTGTGCCACCAGGGAAGTCCTCTTTTGAGGATTTTAAAATACTACTTAAATAGTTTCAATTTTTTTCATTGATGGGAGTAAGGGCCTGAGTTGTTAAGGGTCTTAGTACAAAAAACTCTGGCTCAAACCTTTGATAATCTTTTCCCACATGATTTGCCTGGAACAGCATAAATTCTGAAAACTTCTGTTTGATGAAAATATACCATAATTAATAACTGTGCTTTTGTTCATGTTTCCACAGATTTCTAGTTTACTACCACAGAGCATGAACTTAGATACGCATTTCCTAAACTATTTTCTATTCAATATTAGAGTTCTGTAACATACTTATGGGTTTTAATGTGAGAATTATTCTTATGGCAAAGCATTTGGAAAGGAGTTTAAAGGTGATACAAGTTTATTTACTGGTGGCTTCTTAGAGTGTGTTTGTATGCACTGTGACTCCCAAGAGGAAAACAAAGTAAATTGCTTAGGGAACTCTTTCTTTCAAGGATTATCTCCTGGGATTGCTCCTCTGCAAAACACTTTTAGAAAGTCACTCACATAGACATTTCCTCCATTTTAAAAGTTTAGCTGTATTGAACACACATGCATACACTGCAGGAAGTGCTGATGGGATACATTCAGAAAAATTCTTTGGTTGATTTACTGAAAAATTTAATTTTTTTCAAGACTGATAAATTATTAATTGCCTAAAGACCTTGTATTGTTTTAGTTTGGTCATTTAAAAGTAACCTCTTTTTCAGGCAAAATCCATTTATTCCTACGATTCTTAAATTGAGTATCTTTCAAAAAAGAAGAGATTTTTATCTTCCTAAAATGGTACAAGTATGGATCTGCCCAAAAGTTGTAGGATGGAAAAAAAAATGTATCTCTGATAATACATTTTGGGTTTGAGAGTTCAAGGTCTTTAACACTCCAATTCCTCTGTTATCTGAGAGTCTAGAAAAAATTCCCAGCTTTGCCCATCATTTAAGTATTCCCTGACTGTCTTAGTCTTTTCAGGCTACTATAGCAAAATACCACAGACTTGGTGGCTTATAAACAAGAGAAATTTATTTCTTACAATTCTGGAGGCTAAAAGACCAAGATCAGGCTAGGCTGCCAGCCTGGTCTAGTTCTGGGGAAGGCTCTCTTCTAAGCTGCAGACTGCACACTTCTCATTATGTCCGCATGGTAGAAGGGGCAAGGGAGCTTTCTTGGGCCTCTTTTATAAGGGCATTAATCCCATTTATGAGAGCTCTACCTTCATGATCTAATCACCTCCCAAAGGCCTCACCTCCTAATACCATCACACTGGGCAATAGGATTCCATTATGTGAATTTGGACAGGGTGGGGGTGGGGCATGAACATTCAGACCATAGCCCTGATTATTTTTATTATGAGTCTGA
This sequence comes from Balaenoptera borealis, assembly GCF_965194805.1. Taxonomy (NCBI): domain Eukaryota; kingdom Metazoa; phylum Chordata; class Mammalia; order Artiodactyla; family Balaenopteridae; genus Balaenoptera; species Balaenoptera borealis. The sequence goes on from NC_138864.1 coordinate 113,734,143, forward strand.
AGTCAAGAAAATCTCTTATAGACTATGGACCAATAAATATGGACTAGAGGATGGTGGGGTGGAGTGGAAAGAGCAGCATCTCTGTTGGAGAGCCCATTATCAGTGTTTCATGGCCTCATTCTTGAACATGAATGGATTAATCAAGGAATGCCAGATGTTAAAGTAAAGCCAGAAACATGGAAGAGAAAAACTAAGCTAAGTAAATAAGGGAAAAAACACTTGGAGGAATCAGAAATAACTTAGGGAACAAAGGAAAACCAAAAAGCACACGTTTAATTCCTTCCTTCCAAGTGATTCAAGAAGATATTACTTCCCTATGTTATGAGGAGTGCTGTCTCCAAATCTAATTTATGGGTTACAAATCTCAGTTTCTTTGCATGTCTAGTAATTTTTGTTTGAAAATGAGTTAATTGTATATAATATACTGTTTTATTTTTCTGAGGGTTATTTTTTTGGTCCTTGTACTAATAGGAAATTGACTTAATTCAATCTGTGAAATTTGTCTCATGTGCAGTGTGCAGCTACCTACCTAACTCTCTCTCTATCTTCTATAATTTTAAATTTGGTTCCTATGAACCAAATTTAGACCAGATGTTTGTAGATCAGATGTTTGAAGCTATTAAAATATTGACTGGATAAGGAACAGATTCAAAGACATAGAAAATTTGTACAATTCCCTAGACTTTCAGGGTTTTGTTCAGGCTCCATGGGATCGCCTATGTGAGCACATAGTTTATCAGTCAGCAAAAAATATGGAGTATTTGCTATCTCAGCTTACAAAATCTCCTCCCTTACATTAACAGCTCCAGTACCATCTGTCATGAACTAAGTCTGCCACCTTCAGCTCAAGCTGGGGGTGAAGAGAATACCCCAAGACAAGGAAGTAACAAATCACATTTTTACCTAAGAGTAGTTTGTTGACTTTTTTAAATTAGTAAACATTTCTCATACTTTTGCCTGTCTTTGACCATTTTCCAGTGTTTTTTCAATTATTTTTAGTAATATTTTTTGGTGTATGCTTTTCTCTGCAGAAAAGTATCTCACAGCTTTATCAAGCTGCCAGAAGTAAGGTCACTTCTTATATTTTCATTTCCCTCACTATTATAGATTTGAGCATCTTGTGTTTATATTGACCTTATATCTTATGACCTAAATGCATTTAAAATTTTCTGCATAGACAAATCAAACAAATAAAAAATAGCAGACCTAAAAAATATAGCCATAATACTACTACTAATAATATTAAATGTAAAGGACCTAAATAGTCTAATCAAAAGAGAGACTGTTCAACTGAATAAAAATTCAAGAACCAACTATATACTGTCTATAAGAGATGTACTTAAAATCAAGGACAGTATAGGTTGAAAATAAGAGGATGAAAAAATATCATAAGAACAGTAAGCGTAAGAGATCCAGTTAGATATAGTAATATAGAAAGATAGACATTAAGAAAAGGCATACTACTAGTGACAAAGAAGGACATTTTATAATGATACAAGAGTCAAGACAGCAGGATGACATAACAATTATACATGCATCTAATAAAAAGTTCAAAAACATGAAACAAAAACTAATGAAAGTGAAAAAAAAATCAGTGGAGATTTCAATATTCCTCCCACTGTAACAGACACATCAAGAAGATAGAAAACAAGTAAGGATATAGATGCCTTTAACAGTGCAATCAATCAATTTATCCTAATTTATATCTATCAAACACCCAATAACAATAAAATACATTCATTTTCAAGTGCACACAGAATATTAACTAGGCCAAATGCTATGCCAGAGAAGATATCTTAATAAATTAAAAGAGATTAAATTCATATGGAATATGTTCTGGAAATCAACAGAATTAAATTAGAAATCAATAAAAAAAAGAAATCTGGAACATCTACAAATATGCAGAATGTTTAAAATATCAAGCACATTTTCTAAATAGCCCAGAGGTTGAAGAAGAATTCACAAAGGAAATTAGAAAATATCTTGAACTAAATAAAAAATGCAAATACAGCATATCAAATTTGTGAAATGCAGCTAAGACAGTGTTTATGTGGACATTTAAAGCTATTAATGCTTGTATCAGAAGACAAGAACAACAAAAAAACAAAGATCTAAGCATCTGCATTACAAAGTTATAAAAAATTAAAGCTAAAGTAGTTTAGTAGAAGGAAGTAGAAGAAATAATAAATATCATAAAGGAAGTCAATGTAATGGAAAATGGACAAACAGTAGGGGAAATGAATAAAATTAAAAGCCAGACACAAAAGAATATGCACTATATGGTTCCATTTTTATGAAATTCTAGGAAAGAAAAAACTACAAGGACAAAAAGTAGAGCTGTGGTTGCCTGGTGCCAGGGATTAGTTGAAAGGAAATAAGGGAACTTTTTGGACGTGATGGAGCAGGGCCAGTTCATTGTGTGACATGTGCAGTCTCACAGGGCCTCAAGCTCAGAAGGGCTCTACCTCTGGTTTAATGCTCAGTTGTCACTATTTTGAAATTTTTAATAATATTTGAACAAACACACCCACGTTTTTGTTTTACTCTGAGACCCTCAAATTATGTAGTCAGTGCCAGATGAAACTTTTTTTTTTGTGGTGATTGCTTGACTCTATACATTTACCAAACTCACCAAACTGTACTGTTAAATGAGTGGCTTTATTGTTTTAAATTATAAACAACAGAATAAAGCTTTAAAATACAAAAGAAATAGGAGGAACAATACGATTTTACTTTGCACATCATGCTAGCAAAACATTTACATACAAATCTATAAGACATATTGCCAGGAAGTATGTGTATATGTAATTTGATTCGTTGATGTAAGAAATGAGTCTGCTGCTTATTTGGAAGACTACTTGAAAATATCTGTTGACATCAGTTACACCTAGGTATTTTGATACAACAATTCCACTCTTGTGAATCTATTTTCTAAAAAGAAAAGAAATAATTATCTATATTTGATGATAATTATAGCAGCATTGTTCATAGTAGTCAAGAACTGATAAAAAGTAAAAGCCCATCAATAGAGGAATGGTTTGATATATGTTGGCACATTTATGTATGAAATATTTTGTGGCAATTAAAAGTGACATACTTATGGGACTTACCTGGTGGTGCAGTGGTTAAGACTCCATGCCCCCAATGCAGGGGGCCCGGGTTCGATCCCTGGTCAGGGAACTAGATCCCACATGCATGCTGCAACTAAGAGTTCGCATGTCACAACTAAGGAGCCCGCGTGCTGCAACTAAGTAGCCCGCGTGCTGCAACTAAGACCCAGCGCAACCAAATAAATAAATAAATATTTTTTTAAAAAAAAGAAATATCTAGGGAGCTTACTAAATAAAATTTCAGTTTAAAAAAACAGTGACATACTTACATTACATGATTTGGAGTGATTTCTATATGGTTTGTTGAGAAAAGCAAGATACATAAAATAATCTATGATATCTTTCCATTTTGGTAAAACAAGCATCCACACAACAAAAATCTGTATATCTATCTTGATATCTGTACAGGGATAAATTAGTACAGAGAAAACTATGGAAGGACTCTAAGGAATTGGAATGGTCATGTTATAGACATGGGTAAGAAAAGTAGAATGTGGCTTTTTTGAAAAGGTCTTCTGAACAATTTATTTTATTTACCATTAGATCTCTGATACACTTTTATAAATCAGTAATTTTAGTAAAATATCATCAAAATATCTGGCTTTGAAGGCAAACATATTTAACTTCATATCTGATCACCATGTTCTAGATGTACTCATTTTTAAAGTTATTCAACCTCTTTTTAAATTCACGACTTATTTTGCAGGTTTATGGTGAGAATTAGGATAATGTCTGTAACGTTCTTGACACCTGGAAAGGTATTAATAAGTGCAATGAGTATTTATTTTATCATGGTAGATACTTGGTAATACTTCCTTACTAATGTGTCCATTTTGGTTTTATACTTATGGAACACTTCAGTACTCAGAAAAATGCTTTAAACATAGAATGATCACAAATATATGTTGAAAGAAGCATTAAGCCTTAAGTAATACATCAACAACTATCTATCAATCATAATAGTTAATTAACCAAAATCTTCCAGACTGGATAATAAAGGCAGGTCTCAGCTTCTGATTTACTCTAATAATGAAATTTTCCTATTCTTAAAGCATAGCAAGACTAGTCATTCATCAGAGTTGCAATTCAGTAATTAAAGACAAAGCCTTTGGATGTTTACATGGAGAAATAAAAATAAGGTTCTGTAACAAGGCTGATCATATAATTTATCATCCAAACCAGGATATTTTAAGACTGAAGGTAAATGGGCAGAATAGGAGAAGGGAGTAAGGTGTATGGTTAACCCACAAGATGTTGAGAAGATAGGTGTTTGCTCCAGGTGAACTAGGACGGTGTATTCCTGATTCCTGCATAAGGACAGGCTGTGGGGAATAGCTCATCTGGAAACTTAAGTTGAGGTCTCAAGAATCTGCACAGAGTGCTTCTCCAATATGTTCAGCTTGTGGCCTGAATCCTACTCCAAATTTGAGAGAGATTAGATACAGTCTATAAAGACCACCTTCTAGGAGCTGAGTTATTTAAAAACCTATAATCAAGAAAAGTCCAAGTGCAGGAAGAATTGCTCCATATTATTTGCAGTAAGGAAAAAGATGCTTACTTTGTCTCTTCTGAGTTTATCTATGAGGATTTACATGAAATGTACAAGAACTAAGTCTCTGGACTTGAGAAATTTGTTGGCAGAGAGTGTCACTTTTAACAGTGGTTCAGTAAGCAATGCAGCCAGAGGATTACGTTCAGAGAAGACAGCTAAAAGAGAATAACAGGTAGATGGTATACAAGTGAGACTTCCAGAGTATAAGAAAATGGTATCCTGGAATGGGAACCATAGTAGGAGAATGGAAACTAAAAGATTAGTAACCTCACAGAAAATGTGGGCCAAGAAGTAGTCAGGTACTAGTTAAGAGGCTTCAGCAGAAAGTACAGGGCATCAATAGAAAAAATGGAAATTGATGCTAAGCCAAAAAATCTGTGAGTCAGAATTGTCTCCCACATTTGAGATTAGATCATCTAAAAGTGGACATCTAGAAGGACATCTGACCTTAACTCTGAAGGGCCACAGGGTAGAAAGCAAAGTAGGTCTTGACACAGTTCTACACAATCTAGATTCCTGGCTATCTGAAAGCTCAGTTTCCTGGCACCTTTTCCTCTAGGAAATTTACAATTCACTGAGTGTCATATCATTATCAGATTTTGATGTAGACTTGAAATAATGAAATACAGTAGTAAATTCTTGAAACTGCAGTTCCTATCTGCCTATCTCTGTTCAGGAGAGAGGGCAAATGAAAATGACTTTGCAGCCTCCTGGGACTGGCCTCTTGGGGGCAGATAATCAGACAGCAGAACTTGGTGCCATCAAGTCCTCTGAAAGCTTTTCAATAAAGCACTCATGATTTCCTTCCTCCTTCCAAGTGTGTTGCTGAATTCATTATGGATGGAGATATATTCAAAATCAGATTTATCTATGCCTGATGGCCTTAAGCTGACACTGCTTTCATCTCATCTACCTGGCAGCCATAGTTTGGAAGCTCTAGTTTGCACAAGACAAAAAGCTCATTGCCCATTAAAGAAGGGACAGTGAGCTAGCCTTCCTAGTTAGACTAGACCTTCAGATTGTTGTCATGGTGGGGGTGGCAATTCATTCTTAGAATAGAGTTATGGAGGATTTTTAGTTCTCTTTTTGCAGGCATACCATACCTTCCCAAGCAAGGAAGGGACTTGGCATTTAATAATAGCATATTAATAATTAAAGTTTGGAACATTACTGGAAATTATATGACCTCTATTTCATATTCTTGGTAAATTTTTTTAATTCTGGCATTCTGGTTATCTAAATAGGAAATCAATTAAAAATGTGGGTTATTTGCTGTTTTTTATCATGTAGCTTCTACATGTGGTTTTCATTTTAAAAAATTATTATTTATCACTATAAAAAATAACAATAGAAACAAAATAAAAATTAACCCGAAGTCCAGCTTCAGCAATTTTTATCAGTATGATTTTGATATATGTTGTTTCAACACTCTTTCTATGCATATATAAGTTAGCCTTATAAAATTGGGATTATTGAATACTAGCTTTTAAAAATAAAAAGATACGTTGTTTTTCAAAGCAACATATATTCAATGCTTTTCTTTATCAATATATTCTTAGAAAAGTTGATTACAAATGATGGGTTATACACATATATTCGCTTGCTTATTCCCATCTTATTCCACTAAGATGGAAAGTGAAGGGATTTTTTTTAAAAAAGCCATCAGGAATCTACAAGAACAAAAATAGCTGAAAAGAGGCAAATGCAGCCAACTTTTGGAAGTGGAGACAGATGGGTGGGTGGTAACTGATTTAGCAAATACAAGAAAGCAGAATCCTACGTTGGCAATGGGGAATCCCAGACAGGCATAGGAATCGACAATGCCAACTACCTCTGAATAGAAGTGAAGGTGAAATTAAAGTGAGAAGCTCATGTCAGAGTCTGTTATATCCCCTCAGCTACTTCCTACCATACTTAAGCAGATTTTGGACTCTTCCTTACTTGAGATTTATGCTCTGAAGAGGATAACTGAAGGGTCTCTGCAGTTGAGAGATAGGGAGACAGGTGTAGTTGGGGTACCTGCCAAAGTGAAAATGGAGAAATAAGTGTAGGTTTATATAATGAAGGATGAGATTCCTAGCTTTTGTTTGTTTGTTTGTTTTCCTACTAGCACCCAGGCACCCAGGCCTAAACACTCTAGAAAGGAGATTGAAAAACTCTTTTCTAGAGAATCTGACAAGCCATGAGGAAATATATAACAATATTTATAGTAGGGTTATCCAAACACACACACACAAAAACCCAGACAGATAACACAACAATGAAACCATAGTAAACAAGCCCCACCTACATTCGTAGTTTAAGATCAGCATTTTAATCTTCTAATCTTAAACATGAGCAGACAACCAAGGATTACCTGCCATTTGATGAAATTCTCAAAACATGAAAGACAGAAAACAGACAGAAAAAAAGAAAGAGAGATAACTTAGAAGAAACAGACTCTGCAGGAAAAGAACACCTTTCCTCAACTTTTATCTCGAAAATTGTCAAACATTAAGAAAAGCGGAATAAATAGTGCAATGAGTATTTTACTATGTCTTTGCTTGATATTGCTCTCTTTCTCTCTCTCCGCTCACCCTTCTCAAATGCTGAATTTCACTCCAAAATAATTCATCATATATCTCCTAAAAATAAGTGCTTTCACTGTGTAATGTCACTTTCACATCTAAGGAAGTTGATAATAATTCTATATTATTTATCTCCCATATTATCCCACAAATGATTTTTATTGGTGCTTCATTTTTATTCCATTTCATGAATTTCATTTTGTGTGTGTGTCTCTTAAACTCTTTACCATAGAACAGTTCCTCTGTCCTTTGTTTTTCATGACATTTAACATTTTGAGTTCAGTTGTCTTGCAGATAGAACATCCTACATTCTAGATTTGATTATTTCATCATGATCTCATTTAACTTATTTCCCTGTTTCTTGTATTTCCTGAAAATAGGTCTACTCTATAGATGATGTTATTTTATGCTCTTATTATATCATGTTAGAAGAGCATATAAATTTAGATTGGACCACCAATAACAATAATTAATGAGGCTAAATTCAATCACTTGGTTCCCGTGGTTAACCAGATCTAAGAAGAGAAATCTGAAGGAAAGGAGCTATAACTGACATCATAAGAAAGGCAAAGTAAGATTTTGCAACTATGAGATAAGAAGAGAAGGTTTTACAAGCATTAAAGGGTACTGAAAAATTCTTTAGAAATAAATGCATAATGGTAAATATGCAAAAGTCAATAGAAGGTATGGAAGATAAAGTTGAGGTGATCGTCTAGAAAGCGGGGCAGAGGTGGAGGGAGGCTAAGAGAGATAATATAAGAAAGTTAGAGGAAGAGTCCAGGAGACCCAACATATGACTAACAGCACTTCCAACTGAGTAGAAAAAAAGTGAAGGTGATAACATTATTAACAAGATAATTCAAAAAAATTTCCCTGAGTTGAAAGATGTGCTTCTAGATGGAAAGCATCACTAAGGACCCAGCATAATACACAGTGTTTTTTTCCTCTATATTTGCTCCATTAACCTGTCTTCTCTTACACCGTAAGATTTTATTTATTGTAGCAAATATGTCAATGCTTGGTAGGGTATGTCCCTCTTCATTCTTTTTGTTCAAAATTTAAAAAAAATTTTTACTCATGTCAATTTCATCATGATATTTAATCTCATTTTGCAAAAAATGTCCTTCCCCAAAGCCTATGTAAGTTTTGATTAAGATTGCCTAAGTGTGTATATATATCTGAGTTTAAGTTTTATCTTTACAATGGTAAGGTTTCCCATTCAAAATTATTTATTATATACAATCAAGTCATCTTTTATATCCTCTGCTGTCTTTGATTGACTGATTCATCAATAAATTCCACAGTTTTTTGCTAAGTTAATTCCTAGGCACTTTGTAAATTTTTTATTTCTATAAATGGTATCTGTTTGCCATTACATTTTCTGTATTTATACCTTAGACGTAGATTTAAAATAAAAACAGAGGAGGCCAGCATGGGAAAAGCTGTAAGCAGCCCTGTTGGGTGAGTGCTTTCTGAGCAAACTAGCATTAAGTTTGCACTGCTCAAACCAGAGCCCACATCTGGTCTGGACTGGTATTAAGGTCCCAGGTGGCTACAGACTGGGTTACTCCTACAGGAGTGTCCAGGCAGAGATGATTTAGTAGCCTAGTTGTGATAATGTCAAGCATTTCATGATTGGTTTAGAGGTTGAACTGCAAAAGTAGCAACTGAGATAAGACTTTTTTTCCTATTAAAGGACAATTGAAGGATGTCCTGGGCTTCTTTACCATGTGCATTCACTTAACTTAACATAGAAAATTATTGATCTACAAATCCAAGTCCTCTGATTTGACATCCTTCTGTGCAACTCTTTAAAGCAAAGTGGTGTAGTATGTCCAAAGGAAACTGCTAATTTTGCAAATGTACAAAATCATCTTAAAATGTATTCCTTAATATTTATTTTAAAAATTGAATTTAATATTACTTAGCTTAAAAAACAAAAATATATAGAGAAAACTCTTAGAGAAAACAACACCAAGGAACAATTTCTTACTGATTCCAAACTGTAAATACTCCTAGCTTTTTCTTTTTCCTTGAAAATTCCAGAAAGGTAAACACTTAGCTTATTTTCTTGATTTTTTACTTAAGTTATGGGATTAAAAGACTCTTAATTTTGATTATCTCAGTTGCTTTCTTTATTTGAATATCTCTGTGGCTAATACACACAGAAGGATATCAAGTTTCTGAAGTCCTAGGTGTTCCATTTCAAAGAGTCTCATTGTACATCAGCATTAGCTTTATTGTACCATGATTCTGTGTAAATAATTTCCACTTGCTACAAGCAGGAGATAGTCCTGGCAGGGAGTCTATCTGGTGTGGATATTCTAATAGTAATCTCCTTTCCAATCTTGTATATGAAATTCATCTATTTAAGCTTCCTGTTTCTACGTGGGTCAATTTTGCTAAATGACAACTTACCAGGAAAGCATTTCCTTTAAGTTTTCATACATGTTACACTAGAGTTGCTTATAATATTTTCATGTACAACTAAATTTATAACTTCTGCATCTGTGGCTATGTCTCCTTTCTTATCTAATAGTCAATATTTTGGGTCTTCTCTCCTTATTGTTCATTAGATTTGTTAGGGTCTAAACAGAGAAGGGCTCTTGCCAGAGAAGCAATACCAGAGAGCTCTGAGTGAGAATCAGATCTTCCCTCTATAGCACTAGGTGTCAGAGAAAAATGAGGTGGAGTCTACAGACTTTTCAGAATTCTCTTTCCCCGCCAAGTTGTTATTCATATGGCACAGCCCAGAAAGATGTTCACAGATGTGCTCTCCTCCTATATTCTGATATGTGGGAAATGAGGCAGCAAGAAGGAAGGACACAGCCTATCAAATATTGAATGAAAATAAATACTAATGGAATGAGGAATTCATTGTATAGAAAGGTAGGCTGTGACTATTCAAAAATACAACTGAATCAACATTTTTATCAGAGAGAATACTTTATGCTCATATATGTTCTTGAAAATTAAGCAAAATAAAATCAATATGAATAATGTTGGGCTAGAGAGACTAACTATGTCTGTAATTTTGAGCATGTGCCCTAAGTCCACAAGCGTTGAAAACCAATGTGTTCAACTGCACACAGTCCTACATGCTTCTGTGCTTTATCCCTATGATTGCCTGATAGACAAGTGCTAGGAGGAAAAACTGAACCCCAGTCTCCTTGACACCCAGACAGATCTCTTTCTAAATCACTGTCATTATCCAGATCCAGAAAATCTGAATAAGGAGGAGAGAGAGGAAGGAAATGGAGAAAGAGAGAGAGAGAGAGAACAAAAACACTCAAGACTGGGTATGAGAATGGAGACCAACATGAAGTATGAAAAAAATAAACAATTGTAAAGGAATACACATACAACTTGTTGGAACACCAATAGTATTCTTTGAAAGACTGGGGTAATTCTAGAACAAAAAAGTCTTAATCTGCATTCTGAGAATACAGAAAAGGAGGCTGAAGGGAATAGAGCTGCCCTGAATCTACCAAGAAGCATGAGATGTAGAGTGAAGACTGTAAGATGACTTACCTTAGGAAATTCTTTTGATTTCCCCAAAACCAGTATGAGGTTGAGAGTGTAAAAGAGAGTCCTTATATTTTGAGTTCTGGGACCCATTCAGAACCATGGAATCATTAATAACCTACATTTCTTTTAAAAAATGCAATGAGACATTCTTATGATCAATCTGAATTAAAACAGGGAAAGAGGAAGATTTGGCTGGTTTCTATTTCCCTGGGATTGGTAAGAAGAATTAACTGATGAGGATGGAAAGATATTTATCTTATAGGTAGGAGAACTGTACTCAGAAAACTATAAGACACTGATGAAAGAAACTGAAGGTGACACAAACAGATGGAAATATATATCATGCTCATGGTTTGGAAGAATTAATACTGTTAAAATGACCACACTATCCAAGGCAATCCACAGACTCAGTGCAATCCCCATCAGAATACCAATGGCATTTTTCACAAAACTAATACAAATAATTCTAAAATTTGTATGGAAACAAAAAAGACCCTGAATAGCCAAAAGAAACTTAAGAAGGAGAACAAAATAGGAGGTATCACACTCCCTGGTTTCAAGCCATACTCTAAATCTACAGGAATCAAAACAATATGGTACTGGCACAGAAAAAGACACATAGATCAATGGAACTGAATAGAGAGTCCCTCAGGCTGAGGCTTATCCAGCGCTCGTGGGAGAGGAGGAGATGATATTTAAGAAGGAGCGTTTTAAACAGAATGTAAGTTAATTGAAAATGACAGGAAAGCTATGGAACTTGCCAATGAAGTTGTAAAAGACAGAAAAGAGGGGTATTTGTTAGAGTAACTTTAAAAAACAATAATGCAGAAAAAGAAAAAGAAAACTTCTTCAGATTATTATCTCTGCTCGACATCCTGTTACATGCATATTATAGGTACGGACAACTGTTGCTACCATGTGTGAATAAGATACTAGTTCCAGATTCCCCAGTTACATACAAATATTAAGGACACACAAAGATAATTCAAAATAAGACATATATACAAAACTTGGATAATTAACCTGTAGTTCAAAATCAAGGAAAAATTTTATTTAGCATGAGATCTTCCCATCAAGTATTTGATAAACAATCATTATAATAGGCTAAGAATATATTAATAGGGAAAATCTGACACATTTTAGAGCGCTTTTGTAACTCTAATTCCCACAAAAGCAGATGATGTTGACAAAACTATTAAAAAGCAAGGCAGTCTTGCCGCAGAACAGAATAAAGAAAAAAGAATGAAAAGGAATGAAGACAGCCTAAGAGACCTCTGGGACAACATTAAATGCAACAACATTCGCATTATAGGGGTCCCAGAAAGAAAAGAGAGAGAGAAAGGACCCAAGGAAATACTTGAAGAGATTATAGTCAAAAACTTCCCTAACATGGGAAAGGAAATAGCCACCCAAGTCCAGGAAGTGCAGAGAGTCCCAGGCAGGATAAACCCAAGGAGAAACATGCAAAGACACATAGTAATCAAATTGGCAAAAATTAAAGACAAAGAAAACTTATTGAAAGCAACAAGGGAAAAATGACAAACAACATACAAGAGAACTCCCATAAGGTTAACAGCTGATTTCTCAGCAGAAACTCTACAAGACAGAAGGGAGTGGCATGATATATTTAAAGTGATGAAAGGGAAGAGCTACAACCAAGATTACTCTACCTGGCAAGGATCTCATTCAGATTCGATGGAGAGATCAAAAGCTTTACAGACAAGCAAAAGCTAAGAGAATTCAGCACCACCAAACCAGCTCTACAACAAATGCTGAAGGAACTTCTCTAAGTGGGAAACACAAGAGAAGGAAAGGACCTACAAAAACAAACCCATAACAATTAAGAAAATAATAATAGGAACATACATATCGATAATTACCTTAAACGTGAATGGATTAAATGCTCCAACCAAAAGTCACAGGCTCACTGAATGGATACAAAAATAAGACCCATATATATGCTGTCTACAAGAGACCCACTTCAGACATAGGGACACATACGGACTGAAAGTGAGGGGATGGAAAAAGATATTCCATGCAAATGGAAATCAAAAGAAAGCTGAAGTAGCAATACTCATTTCAGATAAAATAGAGAATGTTACAAGAGACAAGGAAGGACACTACATAATCAAGGGATCAATCCAAGAAGAAGATATAACAATTATAAATATATATGCACCCAACATAGGAACACCTCAATACATAAGGCAACTGCTAACAGCTATAAAAGAGGAAATCGAGAGTAACACAACGATAGTGGGGTACTTTAACACCTCACTTACACCAATGGACAGATCATCCAAACAGAAAATTAATAAAGAAACACAAACTTTAAATGACACAATAGACTATACAGATTTAATTGATATTTATAGGACATTCCATCCAAAATCAGCAGGTTACACTTTCTTCTCAAGGGCACATGAAACATTCTCCAGGATAGATCACATCTTGGGTCACAAATCAAGCCTCAGTAAATTTAAGAAAATTGAAATCATATCAAGCATCTTTTCGGACCAAAACGCTATTAGATTAGAAATCAATTACCGGGAAAAAAATGTAAAAAACACAAACACATGGAGGCTAAACAATACATTACTAAATAACCAAGAGATCACTGAAGAAATCAAAGAGGAAATAAAAAAATACCTAGAGACAAATTACAAAAACACGATGATCCAAAACTTATGGGATGCAGCAAAAGCAGTTCTAAGATGGAAGTTTATAGCAATACAAGCCTACTTCAAGAAACATGAAAAATCTCAAAAGAACAATCTAACCTTACACCTAAAGAAACTAGAGAAAGAAGAAAAAACAAAACCCCAAGTTAGTAGAAGGAGAGAAATCATAAAGATCAGAGCAGAAATAAATGAAATAGAAACAAAGAAAACAATAGCAATGTTCAATAAAACTAAAAGCTGGTTCTTTGAGAAGTTACACAAAATTGATAAATCATTAGCCAGACTCATCAAGAAAAAGAGGGAGAAGACTCAAAACAATAAAATTAGAAATGAAAAAGGAGAAGTTACAACAGACACCGCAGAAATACAAAGCACCCTAAGAGACAACTACAAGCAACTCTATGCCAATAAAATGGACAACCTGAAAGAAATGAAGAAATTCTTAGAAAGGTATAACCTTCCAAGACTGAACCAGGAAGAAATAGAAAATATGAACAGACCAATCACAAGTAATGAAATTGAAACTGTGATTAAAAATCTTCCAAGAAAGAAAAGTCCAGGACCAGATGGCTTCACAGGTGAATTCTATCAAACATTTAGAGAAGAACTAACACCCATCCTTCTCAAACTCTTCCAAAAAATTACAGAGGAATGAACACTCCCAAACTCATTCTATGAGGCCACCATCACCCTGATACCAAAACCAGACAAGATACTACAAAAAAAGAAAATTACAGACCAATATCACTGATGAATGTCGATGCAAAAATCCTCAACAAAATACTAGCAAACAGAATCCAACAACACATTAAAAAGATCATACACCACAATCAAGTGGGATTTATCACAGGGATGCAAGGATTCTTCAATATACGCAAATCAATCAATGTGGTACACCATATTAACAAATTGAAGAATAAAAACCATATGATCATCTCAATAGATGCAGAAAAAGCTTTTGACGAAATTCAACACCCATTTATGATAAAAACTCCAGAAAGTGGGCCTAGAGGGAACCTAACTCAACATAATAAAAGCCATATACAACAAACCCACAGCAAACATCATTCTCAATGGTGAAAAACTGAAAGCATTTCCTCTAAGATCAGGAACAAGACAATGATACCCACTCGCATCACTATTATTCAACATAGTTTTGGAAGTCCTAGCAACGGCAATCAGAGAAGAAAAAGAAATAAAAGGAATCCAAATTGGAAAAGAAGAAGTAAAACTGTCACTGTTTGCAGATGACATGATACTATAAATAGAGAATCCTAAAGATGCTACCAGAAAACTATTAGAGCTAATCAATGAATTTGGTAAAGTTGCAGGATACAAAATTAATGCACAGAAATCTCTTGCATTCCTATACGTTAATGATGAAAAATCTGAAAGAGAAATTAAGGAAACACTCCCATTTACCATTGCAATAAAAAGAATAAAATACCTAGGAATAAACCTACCTAGGGAGAAAAAAGACCTGTATGCAGAAAGCTATAAGACACTGATGAAAGAAATTAAAGATGATACCAACAGATGGAGAGATATGCCATGTTCTTGGATTGGAAGAATCAATAATGTGAAAATGACTCTACTACCCAAAGCAATCTACAGATTCAATGCAATCCCTATCAAATTACCAATGGCTTTTTTTTTACAGAACTAGAGCAAAAAATCTTAAAATTTGTATGGAGACACAAAAGACCCTGAATAGCCAAAGCAGTCTTGAGGGGAAAAAACAGAGCTGGAGGAATCAGACTCCCTGACTTCAGACTATACTACAAAGCTACAGTAACCAAGAAAATATGGTACTGGCACAAAAACAGAAATATAGATCAATGGAACAAGATAGAAAGCCCAGAGATAAACCCACGCACCTATGGTCAACTAATCTATGACAAAGGAGGCAAGTATATACAATGGAGGAAAGACAGTCTCTGCAACAAGTGATGCTGGGAAAACTGGACAGCTACATGTAAAAGAATGAAATTAGAACACTCCCTAACACCATACACAAAAATAAACTCAAAATGGATTAGAGACCTAAATGTCAGACTGGACACTTTAAAACTCTTAGAGGAATAACACTCTTTGACATAAATCACAGCAAGATCTTTTTTGATCCACCTCCTAGAGTAATGGAAATAAAAACAAAAATAAACAAATGGAACCTAATGAAACTTAAAAGCTTTTGCAAAGCAAAGGAAACTATAAACAGGATGAAAAGACAACCCTCAGAATGGGAGAAAATATTTGCAAACAAATCAACAGATAAAGGATTAATCTCCAAAATATATAAACAGCTCATACAGCTCAATATTAAAAAAACAAACAACCCCATCAAAAAATGAGCAGAAGACCTAAATAGACATTTCTCCAAAGAAGACATACAGATGGCCAAGAAGCACATGAAAAGCTGCTCAACATCACTAATTATTAGAGAAATGCAAATCAAAACTATAATGAGGTATCACCTCACACCAGTTAGAATGGGCATCATCAGAAAATCTACAAACAACAAATGCTGGAGAGGGTGCGGAGAAAAGGGAACCCTCTTGCACTGTTGGTAGGAATGTAAATTGATACAGCCACTATGGAGAACAGTATGGAGGTTCCTTAAAAAAACTAAAAATAGAATTACCATATAACCCAGCAATTCCACTACTGGGCATATATCCAGAGAAAACCATAGTTCAAGAAGACACATGCACCCCAATGTTCATTGCAGCACTATTTACAATAGCCAGGTCATGGAAGCAAACTAAATGCCCATCGACAGATGAATGGATAAAGAAGATGTGGTACATATATACAATGGAATATTACTCAGCCATAGAAAGGAACGAAATTGGGTCATTTGTAGAGATGTGGATGGATCTAGAGACTGTCATACAGAGTGAAGTAAGTCAGAAAGAGAAAAACAAATATCGTATATTAACGCATATATGTGGAACCTAGAAAAATGGTACAGATGAACCGGTTTGCAGGGCAGAAATAGAGACACAGATGTAGAGAACAAACGTATGGACGTCAAGGGGGGAAAGTGGTGGGGGTGGTGGTGGTGGGATGAACTGAGCGATTGGGATTGACATGTATACACTAATATGTATAAAATGGATGACTAATAAGAACCTGCTGTATAAAAAAATAAATAAAATTAAATTAAAAAATAAAAAAAAAACAAGGTAATCTTAGGCCAAGACAATAGAAACATTGTGTAACTTAATGACAGGAAGTCATAATCCCAGTGAAGCCTGAACTGATCCATCCCCACCTGGAGAATTACAGTTTAGGGAAATATGAACAGGTTGATTCTCTTCAGAGAAGAATGACCAGACTGATGAAAGTTGTAGAAACCACACCACATTTAGAAAGATAAAAACACATGGGTTTATCTTAGGATCATTGTAAAACAGTTGTTAAATCTCTTCCATTTATTCAAAGGGTTGTCATATAGCAGAAAGAATATGCCAGTCCTAGGATGCTCCAAAGAGCAAGAACATATGGAATTGACAAGGTAAAAACTCGTATACATGTAAACAAGAGGATATTGACGTTAGTGTAGGGGAGAAGCAGCCTCCTTCCTCCTAATGGTGGTGCTCATGGGGTATGCTGAGTCTCTCATGGCTGGGGTTTCCCAGTGGATGCCCAATGACCTGACCACGTGTGAGGGATGCAGCAGGGGGACTTTCTGCCTCGGATGAGAAGATGCAGTAAGTAATCCCGAAGTGTCCTTCCAGCTCTAAACTCTATGCTTCTAATTGGGCCATATACATGTGGACTCACTTCATCTTTCTCTTCCAGAAATATGAAAATAAATCTTTCTGAAAAATAAAGAGGTAGAATTTTTCCTAAGTTAAAACAGAAAGTAAAACTAGAACACAGAATAATTCTTGTGAGCCAGTCTATGTTGGCATTGTTCACATGATGGTTCAGGCTCCTCCACAGACTTTTCTCCTCCCTTTCTTTCTTTCTTATG
Source organism: Balaenoptera borealis (assembly GCF_965194805.1). Lineage (NCBI taxonomy): Eukaryota > Metazoa > Chordata > Mammalia > Artiodactyla > Balaenopteridae > Balaenoptera > Balaenoptera borealis. The sequence goes on from NC_138864.1 coordinate 113,751,560, forward strand.
AAGAAGAAAACTGATCTGGAAATTTTCAGGCTTCTATAATTACATCCACAGATATCACATTTTAGTATAACTATAAAATAGTGTCACTATCTATCTTTGTACACAGATATTCGGAGCAGAATTAGTACAACAGCATGCTTTGACTTTTGAGTGATATGCATCTGCTCCTAAGGACAGGTGTAGACCACTTCCCAAACCTAGAATCTAGAATTCCTCAGTGTAACAAGTCTGGTTGAATAAACTTCAAATCAGCTTTATAAATGTATGTTTTTTCTATTTAGTATGTAAAAGTCTACAGATGCCTCAAAACATTTCATTCATGCCTAAATTGGCAGGAATTTTCTCCTTCCTTTTGGCAAATATTCTTCTCACTGGGGTTTGTGCAGAACTAATGCCAAACTTACTTACTGTGGTTAGCTTGTGTTTGTGAAACAAGCTTATCATCCACAATGAACACATGGCTTTTAGACATAGGAATTAATCAGTGCTGGAGAGACAGGCTCCTGGCTTAGATTCTGGGCTGCCTGCTTGCATAAGCCTACTTTTGGGATCTATTACACAAAGCAGAATCCAGGGCTGCAGCGCACAGAATCCCACGCACAGTTCTCTGTCAGCCTTAAACTTTGCAGAAAATGTCTGTTTGGGGGGAAGATAGTGAAAAACATGGATGGATAGATAAAATTGGGTTAGTAATATGGCTACTTCACAGGGTTGATATGAAAAGCAAATAGAAAATTTTATGTGAAAACACTTTAGTAACGTATGGTCCTGCCTTATTTAAAAAGGAGTTGAAGGAGTTTATAGTGACACATACAATATGGCAGTGTATCATAAATTTGAAATAGATGAGAAAAAAAGCACAGAGCCATGTAAGGTAACGAGGAATGAAGCTAACATAATCTCCAAGTCCTTGCTATTGGTTTTCAACAAAATCGGATTTAATCATTTTATCTGTTAACACATAGAATGTTATATGATCAATACTGCAGTGCACAATATCCATATGATTAAATTGCTTAAGAGAAGCACAGTTATTTCCTAGATTATGGTAGTAAGAATTTTCTTCTCTGGGTCTTCCAAAATAGAACACTCTTGGCTACAGTGAACAACACACCCTCCTTAACAACTTAACAACATTTTCATAACCTGACTGTGCCACATTGTGACACATCCAAGCCATTCTGCAAGAGCCAATGATCCACACAAGTTTTGCAGGTCTGTGCTGGTTTGTCTCCATCCAGACTGGAAATGCCAGGAGAAAATGAATTTATTGCTGTTAAAACAACTTGTAACTTGCACAGCAGCATGTAAATGCAAGGTATAATAATATTCACTGTCATTATGACTTTGCAAGCCAGGTGGTGAATTTGAGACTCAATGCAATAAGCAATAAGAAATCTACAATATTGTTAGCAAGGAAGGCTATAGTATATCTTATTTTCCTTTTGTTTCTCTTTTGCTGGGAAAAAATTTTCCTCCCAGATAGGTATGACTCTTCCACAGAAGTATCCAAACTAGGACAGCAATCACTGATTTACAAACAAGCTCTAAGTTAATGACTCAGAACTTCTGGATTTCTTGCCTATCAGGGACAGACAGTTTCTCACAGGAGAGATAATTTATTTGTGCAACAAAAGCAGGAAGTGGAAAATCTAAAATATTGAATACTTTAGAATACTATCTGCATATTTGAATGTAGATATATGTGATATTTCAGAAAACACTGGTAATGCAAACCAAATATAGATTTTGTGCTGTAATGACCTCTGCCACCAGGGATCCTTGTTACAAATTTTTGTGAGAATAGTCTCTGTAACATTGACATTAATGCAAGATACATCTATTTAACTTGCATGTCTTCTCTCTCTAAAGATAATGCCCATTTTACTCTTACATTTACTAGGATCAGAAGGGAAGGGTTTCATATATTTATTTTTTTTGCTTTTAGTTGTTTTTAATTTAAAATGACTTTTTCTTGGTTACTGAATAGGAAGAGACAAAAAGAAATGTTTCTTATGTATTTACTAAATATTTTTAAGCCTTTACTATGAACCAGGCATTAGGTCTAAAACACAATTCCCGTCATCATGGAAAATAATAATAGCAAAAATAGTGAAATCATTTTGAGCCATTTAATCAGCCAAGCACTGTGCTAAGTTCTTTATATGCATTACCTCATTTTAGCATCATGGAAAGCCTGTGAACAGTCACTGTTATCATTTCCATTTAACAGATGAGAAAAATGATGCACAGAGAGGTTAACTAACTTTTCAAAAGTCACAGAGCTAGTGAGCTCCAAAAATGACTATACAGTTTTATTTTGACTCTGAAGTTTAAGCTTTTAACTATGATGCTATAGAGGCATATGACTTCTCAGTAGAAATTTAGAAATAGAAAGACCAAGTGGTAGGATATGAAGAAACTTGGGGGTTATGGCATTTTGAGAGAGGACAATTCCAGTATCATAAAAAGACTTTGTGGAGAAGACTTAAGCTGAGTCCCAAAGAACATTCAAGATTAAATCTGGTGAAAGAGTAGTGGGGAAAGAGGACAGGATATTCCAGATAAAGCAAACGGCATATCTCTACCATGGCTATGAACTAGATCTAAATTTAGGATAAGATACAGTGGAGAAAGCAGTAATGTAAAAAAAGAAATAAGCTAAACAATCACTGTCTGTAAAGAAAAGCAATGCATTGTCAAGGCAATCATTGAAAACAAAACAGAAGTCCATTAGTGAGAAAAATAAGATGACATTTGATTATACTGAGATCTAGAGATATAAATTATATTTAATTCTTCTTCTCCTCTATGATGTATATTATACATTTATTCATTCCCGATAGAGCTTCAAGTGCCTTGAAGGACTTTCTTACCTCCAACAGCTTATCCTTCTGCTTTATTTAGTAGTCTTATCCACTGACACTTGAAATATTGTTCTAATTAAATTGTTGGCACTTTAGGGGTGCTGTGAAATTTCTCCTCGTAAAGGGCCCTCTTGTCTTTCTCATTATGAAACCAGGAAAAAGTTTAGGGATACGTCAAGTTTCAAATCTTTTTAAAGCCTCTAGCAATTCATACTGTAATCTTTCCCATGAATGACTGTCAGATCTGGGGTTAGAAATCATCATGGTAGACCTAAAGGTTAGCTTTTTCAGCATTTTTATGCTTTTCAAATTTTCCATAAGACGATAAATGCTGAAGGATCAGTAAGCTCAACAGCTTGGACACCCACTGCTGCCACACAGGCGTGTGAAATGCCTCCATCTGACTCAGAATTAGAGATGTAAAATTGTCATCTAGCTCAGGATTAGAGCTTGGCATTAAATGTATTTATAATTTGTGTTAGCAGAAACTGTGGGCTTGGAAAATCATTGCTGGAAAACTGTAATTCTTCAAAGAAATTCCAACAAGCAAAAAGCGTTCTGGTCAGAATATGTAAATATGGAGGAAAGAGTCCATCTGCTGAATATCTTCAAATTTTCTATATATAACAACAGCTATTTTAGTCAAAAGTCAACAATACCTTGCATCCTTATTTATGTAGGGAAGTAATCCTGTGGTTTTATCTCTTTCTACTTTCCACTGCTGAATCTCCATCCTTACTTTTCCTCTAATCAGTTGTCTAGCTTGTATATTGACACTTACCACAAATTCATTTATTCATTTAAGAAATATTTGTGATATGCCTATTTTAAAAGAGACAAACTGCTAGAAAAGTGAGTATATAATTTTGACCAAAATATATGGTTCAAGCAAACTGAAGGGCACTGTGAAGCCCCTGCACTGGGACAGATCCTAGTATATTCAAGAATATGAAAGGAATCCCATGCCTTCGTTGCTTCATGAAGATGGTAAAGACTGACACGAAATAAGGCTGGTGAAGAGGCAGAGCCAGACTGCAACAGCTAGATTTCTGTGTGGCTCTCCCCACCTGCCACACCTATAACTAGTGAGACAAAATACTACTAGTTAATCAAGATAGAAACTTTAACAGAAATTATTAAGCTAAAAAATGAGGTGTCCTCCAAATCCTGGTTGTTTTATACATGCCTTTCTAATCAATTACATTTCAGACTTTGATTTATATTTAGGATTAATTTGTGTAGTTTTGGAAAGAAATACAGTTAGCTCTGAAATGTAATATACTGGGAGAGATGGCTCTTCCTGTCATAGTGAGAAAGATCAATTGTCACCAGGGTTTTGAATTCGATATTTGAAAAACGATATATGATGTTTATTTTTCTCTTTTGGCAGTTGGATTTTTATTTGGCCAAATAAGGTCATTTCAAATAAAACATCCAGAAGCTACTTCTGTCATTTCATAAAATGAAGGAAAATTTTATGATAAAAATTAAGAAAAGTATCATTTCAGAATATTTAAGTTAGATAAATTTAATTTTATGGCAAATTAATTAAATGTCCTTATTTGTCTCATTTCGCTTCAAACCCAGGATATCTTCTCCATTGACCAAGGGGCCAGCATTTAGTAGCCATTAACATACATGGTATTCCATAAGGATTCAGGCAACGAACTTATGAGATACATATCCTAAATTCTGACATATAACTCTCAGTATAAAGAGTTCACATAAAATTCTAATAGTGAGTCAGTTTCTGAAGTAGACTTATCACATTCTCTGAGAATTGGAAGAGAACTGGTTCACTGGGCATTGTGATGGGGCTCCAAGTAGCCTTTAGGAGGAAACAAATTGGGAAGTTAGCATGAAAAATGCCGCTTAATAAGGATGTGCTTCAAGAACACCAGAAACAAAACTAGGTGCTTGCTGTAAAATACATGGAATTAAGCAGGTAACAGGAATCCTAAGACATGCCGAGGCTCGTGAAGAGCAGTTGGTTCATAAGAATGTAATACTAAGATCAAGAGCAAAGATTTAGCAGAAAGGGTCCTACGTGGCTTATACAAGGAAGCTTGCATAGCTCTCAGCTGGAGACTTGTCCAGAGTTTTCTCTATTTTTGTGTTTAATTGCTGTAGCCTAGTGCTATGTGGTTGGAACCACCCATACTGTGACTCTGACATTTAAACTGTCTTCGTTATAATGGTGTCTTTCTTCTTGAAGGGAGGTATCCATAGTAGAAGAGCATGTCTTCTGACCTAATGGAGAAGCTGACAAAAGGTATGGCTCTTATGACTTTTATGAGGTTAGACTAATTGGAAATATATTATATATATATATTTAATATAATTTCTCAGGTTTCTTATACTCAAAGCTCCTTGACTTTGCAGAAGAATTGAGGCCTTGAACATCAGTGCAGTCAATTGTTCCTCTTCTCTGTAGACCAAAAATTTTCTCCTCCTGAGTTTCTCTGTTCTCTCTCTCTTGAAATCCAATTATTTAGTTATCTTAGCTTGATCCTATAAGTATTTTCTTCTCTCCCATTTTTCTTTTCTTTGTCTTATTGTTCCATTCCAGTGGAGAATTTACATCTAAAATTTATAAATATAATATTGAATTATAAAAATCTACCATATTTTTATTTTTCTAAAGTTTTTAAAAATAAATTCCATAATTTTTTACAACAGTATCTTTTATTTCATGGATCCAAGTTTTTTTTTTTTTTTTTTGGTCTCTGAGAATGTGTGGTCATCCACTTAATCTAATTTGGAACTAGTTTTCCCAGAATTCCCTTTCCTCTCTTGTCCTTGATTAGAGTTGCCAGCTCACCAAGTGCAGCTCACAAATGTCCCTGATCTGTTGACTACTCTTGGCAGCCAGGCCATAGACTCTCTAATTTCTGCCAGATCTCTTTCTTCAAACTCTCTAAGTCCTGGGCTAGGACTTTTCAGTTCATGGCAAAAAGTACAAGTACAGTTCATGGCAAAAAGTACCAGCTTTTCTGCAGGGGATAGGTCATTGAGTCTGGAGGCGATTAGTCAGGTTACACTTTTTCCTCGTGGGTTATAGTTTGCCCTTGCTGTCTTCTGCTTCTCATTCAGCTTTTCTTCCCAACTGCTAGCCCTTCTGACCTACACGACTTCAGCACCACCAGAGATGCAGAGGCAACAGCCTTCCAGAGACACCTTCACCTGCTCTTGTAATTGTATAAGAACTAATCTCTATAACAAAGGGCTATTCTACATCACTAGTTGAAGTTCTGCTGCCCTGCATGAACTCTGTGTCCTTTTGGAAGATGGAAAGGAAAACTAAAAAAGATCTAAGACTGGGAACTGACCAGAGAAACTGAAAGCTATTTTTTACTCAAATATAAATAGCAAATATTGATTTAACCAAGGGGTCTGTTAACTATATTCTGAAGATAGGAAGCAGGCTTCTAAATTCTCATTTTTCATATTAGGATATTAAGAGATAATATCTAAACCTGAAAAATAGGAATATATTGGTATAAATGTTGCATGTAATTGGTAAGTTGGTAAAACTGACCATAAAACAAAGGAAAAGGGAAAGATTTGTCCATACACACAAAACAAAGGCAGTGAAAAAGTATATAGGACAATTTAAAACCTATTTGGTGTCTATAGGACATCACAGAAGATAAATATGTGGTTCTCTCTATAATTTGGATTGTTGAAGTATAATTTGGCTTACACAAGCTTGGAAGAAAACCAGTTAGCACACCAAAAAAAAAAAGAAAGGAAAAGAAATCAAATGAAATCGATATGGTAGTACAAGAAGGGGAATTAATGAACCTAATTTAGTCATGAATGTGGATAGGATCATGAGGCCATTCAGGTACTAGTGAAAATTAAAGGGGAGTCGATATAAGGTCTAATGGAAAAAAAGAGAGCTTTTTGTTTTTGCTGCTGTTGTTTTTAGTAAAGATGGAACTGCAAGCATGCAAATGTGATTATTTCTAGCATGCTCCAGTCTGTTGTTTCCCTAGCTCAGTTCCTTGGGTGTTTAAATAAATCAGTGTAGGCATATTTGTGTTACTTTGCCTCTTCTATTTCTCCACCAACTAATATCTATGTAGAAGCTGTTTTTTTTTAATTAGGAGTCACTGATGTTCACTATCTTGGCAAGTCCTGACAGGGTTCCAGTGATTGTAGCAGTCTTAAATGGACTGCTTTCCCTAGTCCTCATGTACACAAAAGAAGCCTGAGACCCCACCCCCCAACCCAGTAGGGAATGTTTTTATAAATACCCAAAGAAACAACTAAAAGAATTGAAAGTAGTTGACTGTGGAGAAGAGGATCTGGGGAGGTGGGGCAGGAATGGAGTAGGGGAATACTCTTTTTTTGTTAGGAGACTCCTAAAACTGTATATTTGATTATGCACATATAGTGCTTTAGTAAAAATAAAAATGGAATTCAAAGGATAATAAAAAATATAAAAATACAAAATAAACATGCCAATTGACCACGGATGACAACAAATAGTAGGTACATATCTTAAACATTCTGAGAGAAACCTACTTTCAATCTAGATTTCTATACCTAATCAAACTACTAATCAAGTGTGAGGACAGAATAAAGATATTTTAAAACACTTAGATATTATAAAATTATCTTCCCATAAATCTTTCCTTAGGAAGATATTGGAGGATGCATTTACCAAACCAGAAGAGGCAGAGAAATGGGGTGCAGGAAAGAATGAATCCAATTCATTCATTGGATTCAGCCAGAGATGGCTGAAGATGGCAGCTATACAATGGACCTAGAGAAAAACCAGTCTAGATAGGATGGGAAAGTAATTGTGAATATTGACAAAATGCAGACCATAGATGCTTTAAATTAAACACTAGAGAAACTCACCCATAAATTTCCAGCAACGATACACATGGCATAATAAAAGCCTAGACCTGCCCTGGAGAAGTTTGGTACCATTAAACAGCATCTACATTATTGATCAGCCCCAGAAATGTCATTTGGAAAGCAAAACAAATTTACCTGGCTGTCTGCCCATGCTGTATCTACACAATGAAACATTTTTATGTGGCCATTAAAAAGAATGAGGTATGTCCATATTTACTGATATGAAATAATAACCTTGATAAACTAGGAATAACAACAATAATAAACAGACCTGGGAAAACCTAATTTGGTTGTAACTTGATTGGCTATTACCTATTGGCTTCCAGCCAGCCCACATGTGGGTGGACTAAAGTCTTTATCTTGGGGAGAGAGATGTGAGAAGAGAGTAAGCACTGGTAGAAAAATGACTGGCAACTCCAATTTGGGAAGCAGAAGGCAGGTACCTATGGAGCCTAACTTTGCTTGGCCAAACCCCTCCTGACGAGTTTGGCAAAATAGGAGCCAAAGAGATTGCTGGAATTTCTGCCACTTTACTGAATAGTTTATCCAGCAATAGGGGCAAGGGTTTAAATTGGATATTTAAGTGGAAAAAGAAAATGGCCACCAGGGCAAGGGCAATTTCAACTGAGACCAAGAAAGATTAAGCCCTTGAAGACTCCCTGAAGGCTAATCTGTATAGTCTCACCCCAGTCATTTTATTAACCCCACTATTAATGCAATCCTGAAACTTACTGGATTGAATTTTATATTCTACTCACCATGCTGAGGGTTTTCATACATTTTTAAATGAAAAATCAAGATGCCAAACGTTATATATAGCATGCTATAATTTGTGTTATAAAGAGAATATTTGTATTCTGTCTCTGACTCCCACCCACACACACAGAGACAGACACACGTCCAGGTACATATATGTTCCCAGCTCTTTGGGGGAGGATAAGAAACTAACAGCAGGTCGAACTGAAGAACAAAGACGGGAAGGAGACTTACATATATTGCATACATTTTAGTCCTGTGTAAATTTTAATTATTTACCAATTACCTATAATACTTGTTCACTACAATTTACTTTAAAAAGAAAAAAGAAAAAAGACAAGTCATGCAGATCATCCAAAATGAAAATAAATAAGGAAAAACAAGCTTTACATGATACATTAAACAAGATGGACTTAATTGATATTTATGGGACATTCCATCTGAAAACAACAGACTACACTTTCTTCTCAAGTGCTCATGGAACATTCTCCAAGATAGATCATATCTTGTGTCACAAATCAAGCCTCAGTAAATTTAAGAAAATTGAAATTGTATCAAATATCTTTTCTGACCACAACACTATGAGACTAGATATCAATTACAGGAAAAAATCTGTAAAAAATACAAACACATGGAGGCTAAACAATACACTACTTAATAACCAAAAGATCACTGAAGAAATCAAAGAAGAAATCAAAAAATACCTAGAAACGAATGACAATGAAAACACGACGACCCAAAACATATGGCATGCAGTTTATAGCAATACAATCCTACCTTAAGAAACAAGAAACATCTCAAATAAACAACCTAACCTTACACCTAAAGCAATTAGAGAAAGAAGAACAAAAAAACCCCGAAGTTAGCAAAAGGAAAGAAATCATAAAGATCAGATCAGAAATAAATGAAAAAGAAAGGAAGGAAACGACAGCAAAGATCAATAAAACTAAAAGCTGGTTCTTTGAGAAGATAAACAAAATTGATAAACCATTAGACAGACTCATCAAGAAAAAAAGGGAGAAGACTCAAATCAATAGAATTAGAAATGAAAAAGGAGAAGTAACAACTGACACTGCAGAAATACAAAGGATCATGAGAGATTACTACGAGCAATTCTATGCCAATAAAATGGACAACCTGGAAGAAATACATGAATTCTTAGAAATGCACAACCTTCTGAGACTGAACCAGGAAGAAATAGAAAATATGAACAGACCAATCACAAGCACTGAAATTGAAACTGTGATTAGAAATCTTCCAACAAACAAAAGCCCAGGACCAGATGGCTTCACAGGCAAATTCTATCAAACATTTAGAGAAGAGCTAAGACCTATCCTTCTCAAACTCTTCCAAAATATAGCAGAGGGAGGAACACTCCCAAACTCATTCTACGAGGCCACCATCACCCTGATACCAAAACCAGGCAAAGATACTACAAAAAAAGAAAACTACAGGCCAATATCACTGATGAACATACATGCAAAAATCCTCAACAAAACACTAGCAAACAGAATTCAACAGCACATTAAAAGGATCATACACCATGATCAAGTGGGGTTTACCCCAGGAATGCAAGGATTCTTCAATATATGCAAATCAATCAATGTGATACACCATATTAACAAATTGAAGGAGAAAAACCATATGATCATCTCAATAGGTGCAGAGAAAGCTTTTGACAAAATTCAACACCTATTTATGATAAAAACCCTCCAGAAAGTAGGCACAGAGGGAACTAACCTCAACATAATAAAGGCCATATGTGGCAAACCCACAGCCAAGATCATCCTCAATGGTGAAAAACTGAAACCATTTCCACTAAGATCAGGAACAAGACAAGGTTACCCACTCTCACCACTATTATTCAACATACTTTTGGAAGTTTTAGCCACAACAATCAGAGAAGAAAAAGAAATAAAAAGAATCCAAATTGGAAAAGAAGTAAAGCTGTCACTGTGTGCAGATGACATGATATTATACATAGAGAATCTAAAGATGCTACCAGAAAACTACTAGAGCTAATCAATGAATTTGGTAAAGTAGCACGATAAAAAATTAATGCACAGAAGTCTCTAGCATTCCTATACACTAATGATGAAAACTCTGAAAGAGAAATTAAGAAAACACTCCCATTTACCCTTGCAACAAAAAGAGTAAAATATCTATGAATGAACCTACCTAAGGAGACAAAAGTACTGTATGCAGAAAATTATAAGACACTTATAAAAGAAATTAAAGATGATACAAATAGATGGAGAGATATACCATGTTATTGGATTGCAAGAATCAACATTGTGAAAATGACTCTACTACCCAAAGCAATCTACAGATTCAATGCAATCCCTATCAAACTACCACTGGCATTTTTCACAGAACTAGAACAAAAAAATTCACAATTTGTATGGAAACACAAAAGACCCCGAATAGCCAAAGCAGTCTTGAGAAAGAAAGACAGAGCTGGAGGAATCAGGCTCCCTGACTTCAGACTATACTGCAAAGCTACAGTAATCAAGACAGTATGGTACTGGCACAAAAATAGAAATACAGATCAATGGAACAGGATAGAAAGCCCAGAGATAAACCCACGCCCATATGGTCACCTTATCTTTGATAAAGGAGGCAAGCATATACAGTGGAGAAAAGACAGCCTCTGCAATAAATGGTGCTGGGAAAACTGGACAGCTACATGTAAAAGAATGAAATTAGAACACTCCCTAACACCATACACAAAAGTAAACTCAAAATGGATTAAAGACTTAAATGTAAGGACACTATCAAACTCTTACAGGAAAACATAGGCAGAACACTCTATGACATAAATCACAGCAAGATCCTTTTTGACCCACCTCCTAGAGAAATGGAAATAACAAAAATAAACAAATGGGACCTAATGAAACTTAAAAGCTTTTGCACAGCAAGGGAAACCATAAACAAGACGAAAAGACAACCCTCAGAATGGGAGAAAATATTTGCAAATGAAGCAACTGACAAAGGATTAATCTCTAAAATTTACAAGCAGCTCATGCAGCTCAATATCAAAAAAACAAACAACCCAATCCAAAAATGGGCAGAAGACCTAAATAGACATTTCTCCAAAGAAGATATACAGATTGCCACAAACACATGGAAGAATGCTCAACATCATTAATCATTAGAAAAATGCAAATGAAAACTACAATGAGGTATCATTTCACACCAGTTAGAATGGGCATCATCAGAAAATCTACAAACAACAAATGCTGGAGAGGGTGTGGAGAAAAGGGAACCCTCTTGCACTGTTGGTGGGAATGTAAATTGATACAGCCACTATGGAGAACAGTATGGAGGTTCCTTAAAAAACTAAAAATAGAATTACCATATGATCCAGCAATCCCACTACTGGGTATATACCCTGAGAAAACCATAATTCAAAAAGAGTCATGTACCAAAATGTTCATTGCAGCTCTATTTACAATAGCCAGGACATGGAAGCAAACTAAATGCCCATCGACAGATGAATGGATAAAGAAGATGTGGCATATATATACAATGGAATATTACTTAGCCATAAAAAGAAACAAAATTGAGTTATTTGTAGCGAGGTGGATGGACCTAGAGTCTGTCATACAGAGTGAAGTCAGTCAGAAAGAGAAAAACAAATACCGTATGCTAACACATATATATGGAATCTAAAAAAGAAAAAGAAAAAAGGTCATGGAGAACCTAGGGGCAAGACAGGAATAAAGACACAGACCTACTAGAGAATGGACTTGAGGATATGGGGAGGGGGAGGGGTGAGATGTGACAGGGTGAGAGAGTGACACGGACATATATATACTACCAAATGTAAAATAGATAGCTAGTGGGAAGCAGCCGCATGGCACAGGGAGATCAGCTTGGTGCTTTGTGACCACCTAGAGGGCTGGGATAGGGAGGGTGGGAGGGAGGGAGATGCAAGAGGGAAGAGATATGGGAACATATGTATATGTATAACTGATTCAGTTTGTTATAAAGCAGAAACTAACACACTATTGTAAAGCAATTATACTCCAATAAAGATGTTTAAAAAAAAAAAAGATACATGTACCACCAAAAAAAAAAAAATTTCAAGATATGAGAAAGGGCTGAAAATTCATGTTTAGTTTGGAAATATATAAATTGGTGGTTTAAACTCTGTATTCAGTCAGCAGGCTCTTTTTATCTTTCCAGTTATTCTGTTGAGGGAGTGCTTAATGAACATGTTTTAGATATCACAAAAGTAAAACTCACTAAGACAATAAGCCCTTACTCCAATGCAATTTAACAAATATGCTTTGAGTGCCCATTAAGTCTAAGGCACTGGACAAAGTACTGAGGAGGCTACACATATGAATAAGACCCAGTTTCTGCCCTCTAACATAGCAAGAATGAATCACTGACAAGGGCAAGAATGGAAAAGAAGTCTATTACAGAGCTGTTGCAAAGCACTGTAATTTCATGCCAGTGCACTGAAGAAATGGAGAGATAGAGCAGCATAGAGAAAAGGGAAATGTGGCAAGATGCTGAGAACCTTGCACCAGGGGTTTTCTAGGTTTCCATGGAAACAGTTAGACTTGAATGCATGGGTGCATAAGACAGTCTTACCAGGTGCCTGTTATTTGTTTGGAGGAGGGGAAAAATTACATTTCCATGACAGTTGCAGATTAGCTGAGCAAGTAGCTTTCCAAAGTGATATACTTGCAGAAAATCAGATAAACACTGTCCAGAGTGAAAATGTTTGTATTCTCCAGTGCCAGCTGGGTAATTAGATCTCCTCTTAGAAAGGACGAGGTGGCAGTTTGTACCTTCTGACCATTTTATCCAAGATAGCAAGATCTTCTACACAGAAGCAATTTTCTGGGGGGGAAAAATCTCATAATATATAGGTAGACAGTAGGAAAGAAAATTGAAAATGGGAGAAAAATTGCCCCAAAGAGAACCATGCAGACATTTTGGAGGTTACTAAAATAAGACAAGGAGTAAGAGTTTGTGTCCACATAGGAAGTTATGAAATATTTATAATGACATTGAGACATTGAGGCATTTGGCAGTGTAGTGAAGCAGTACTTTCTGTTGTGAATTGGGATTTAAGAAAGCAACACCCAACCATCCATCATAGATCAAGAGGTGACAAAGAAAAAGTGAAAATTAGACAATGTTGCAAAAAGAATCTAACTATATGGGTATAGTCTGAGTTTAGCAAAATATACAGTTTAATTTCACACATTTCAGGGACACAGAAGACAAAATGTTATACTTGCTTCTTCCAAACACTATAGATAGATTAGGTAGGTAAGTAGGTAGGTAGGTAGATAGATAGATGCTGTTTATGCAATGATTGACTTGTTTATTGAATCCTAATAGCATAAATAATAGTGATGAAAGTCACAACACACCCTCAAAGAACATGAAGACAATGACATCACTTGCAAGATCTGTCAAAAAGTTATAGCATAAATTAAGGATTATTTCTTAAATCCTGTGTCATGCAGGATAAAGTATTCAGAAGGGACATGTTCATTGGAAAAATCTATCATATACTATCTTTCCTTCCATTTAAATATTTCCAGTGTTCTTCAGCAAAGATTTATAATTTTAACATTCACAACTTGAGCATCATTTGTTGGATTTATTTGCAGACAGTTTATAGTTTTTATTGCTATTTTATTTTATTTTGTTTTTTTGTCTTTTGTTTTTTTTAAACAGCAGGTTCTTATTAGTCATCAATTTTATACACATCAGTGTATACATGTCAATCCCAATAGCCCAATTCATCACACCACCACCACCACCGCCCCCCCCGCTTTCCCCCCTTAGTGTCCATACGTTTGTTCTCTACATCTGTGTCTCAATTTCTGCCCTGAAAACCGGTTCATCTGTACCATTTTTCTAGGTTCCACATATGCGTGTTAATATATGATATTTGTTTTTCTCTTTATGACTTACTTCACTCTGTGTGATAGTCTCTAGATCCATCCACGTCTCAACAAATGACCCAATTTCGTTCCTTTTTATGGCTGAGTAATATTCCATTGTATATATGTACCACATCTTCTTTATCCATTCATCTGTCGATGGGCATTTAGGTTGCTTCCATGACCTGGCAATTGTAAATAGTGCTGCAATGAACATTGGGGTGCATGTGTCTTTTTGAACTATGGTTTTCTCTGGGTATATACCCAGTAGTGGGATTGCAGGATCATATGGTAATTCTATTTTTAGTTTTTTAAGGAACCTCCATACTGTTCTCCATAGTGGCTGTATCAATTTACATTCCCACCAACAGTGCAAGAGGGTTCCCTTTTCTCCACACCCTCTCCAGCATTTGTTGTTTGTAGATTTTCTGATGATGCCCATTCTAACTGGTGTGAAATGATACCTCATTGTAGTTTTCATTTGCATTTCTCTAATGATTAATGATGTTGAGCATTCTTCCATGTGTTTGTTGGCAATCTGTATATCTTCTTTGGAGAAATGTCTGTTAAGGTCTTCTGCCCATTTTTGGATTGGGTTGTTTGTTTTTTTGATATTGAGCTGCATGAGCTGCTTGTAAATTTTGGAGATTAATCCTTTGTCAGTTGCTTCATTTGCAAATATTTTCTCCCATTCTGAGGGTTGTCTTTTCGTCTTGTTTATGGTTTCCCTTGCTGTGCAAAAGCTTTTAAGTTTCATTAGGTCCCATTTGTTTATTTTTGTTTTTATTTCCATTACTCTAGGAGGTGTATCAAAAAAGATCTTGCTGTGATTTATGTCAAAGAGTGTTCTGCCTATGTTTTCCTCTAAGAGTTTTATAGTGTCCGGGCTTGTAGGTCTCTAATCCATTTTGAGTTTATTTTTGTGTATGGTGTTAGGGAGTGTTCTAATTTCATTCTTTTACATGTAGCTGTCCAGTTTTCCCAGCACCACTTATTGAAGAGGCTGTCTTTTCTCCACTGTATATGCTTGCCTCCTTTGTCATAGATTAGTTGACCATAGGTGCGTGGGTTTATCTCTGGGCTTTCTATCTTGTTCCATTGATTTATATTTCTGTTTTTGTGCCAGTACCATATTGTCTTGATTACTGTAGCTTTGTAGTATAGTCTGAAGTCAGGGAGTCTGATTCCTCCAGCTCCATTTTTTCCCCTCAAGACTGCTTTGGCTATTCGGAGTCTTTTGTGTCTCCATACAAATTTTAAGATTTTTTGTTCTAGTTCTGTAAAAAATGCCATTGGTAATTTGATAGGGATTGCATTGAACCTGTACATTGCTTTGGGTAGTATAGTCATTTTCACAATATTGATTCTTCCAATCCAAGAACATGGCATATCTCTCCATCTGTTGGTATCATCTTTAATTTCTTTCATCAGTGTCTTATAGTTTTCTGCATACAGGTCTTTTGTCTCCCTAGGTAGGTTTTTCCTAGGTATTTTATTCTTTTTATTGCAGTGGTAAATGGGAGTGTTTCCTTAATTTCTTTTTCAGATTTTTCATCATCAACGTATAGGAATGCAAGAGATTTCTGTGCATTAATTTTGTATCCTGCTACTTTACCAAATTCATTGTTTAGCTCTAGTGGTTTTCTGGTGGCATCTTTAGGATTCTCTATGTATAGTATCATGTCATCTGCAAACAGTGACAGTTTTATTTCTTCTTTTCCAATTTGTATTCCTTTTACTTCTTTTTCTTCTCTGATTGCCGTTGCTAGGACTTCCAAAACTATGTTGAATAATAGTGGTGAGAGTGGACATCCTTGTCTTGTTCCTGATGTTAGAGGAAATGCTTTCAGTTTTTCACCATTGAGAAAGATGTTTGCTGTGGGTTTGTCGTGTATGGCCTTTATTATGTTGAGGTTGGTTCCCTCTGTGCACACTTTCTGGAGAGTTTTTAACATAAATCGGTGTTGAATTTTGT
The DNA here is from genome assembly GCF_965194805.1 of Balaenoptera borealis. NCBI lineage: Eukaryota > Metazoa > Chordata > Mammalia > Artiodactyla > Balaenopteridae > Balaenoptera > Balaenoptera borealis. The sequence goes on from NC_138864.1 coordinate 113,767,939, forward strand.
CAAAAGCTTTTTCTGCATCTAATGAGATGATCATATAGTTTTTATCTTTCAATTTGTTAATATGGTGTATCACATTGATTGATTTGCATATACTGTAGAATCCTTGCTTTCCTGGGGTAAACCCCACTTGATCATGGTGTACGATCCTTTTAATGTGCTGCTTGATTCTGTTTCTTAGTATTTTGTTGAGGATTTTTGCAAGTATGTTCATCAGTGATATTGGCCTGTAGTTTCCTTTTTTTGTAACATCTTTGTCTGGTTTTGGTATCAGGTTGATGGTGGCTTTGTAGAATGAGTTTGGGAGTGTTCCTCCCTCTGCTATATTTTGGAAAAGTTTGAGAAGGATAGGTCTTAGCTCTTCTCTAAATGTTTGATAGAATTCACCTGTGGAGCCATCTGGTCCTGGACTTTTGTTTGTTGGAAGATTTTTCATCACAGTTTCAATGTCATTACTTGTGACTGGTCTGTTCATAATTTCAGTCTTGTTCAGTCTTGGAAGGTTATACCTTTCTAAGAATTTGTCCATTTTTTCCAGGTTGTCCATTTTATTGGCATAGAGTTGATTCTAGTAGTCTCTTAGGATGCTTTGTATTTCTGCGGTGTCTGTTGTAACTTCCCCTTTTTCATTTCTAATTTATTGATTTGAGTCTTCTCCCTCTTTTTCTTGACGAGTCTGGCTAATGGTTTATCAATTTTGTTTATCTTCTCAAAGAACCAGCTTTTAGTTTTATTGATCTTTGCTGTCGTTTCCTTCCTTTCTTTTTCATTTATTTCTGATCTGATCTTTATGATTTCTTTCCTTCTACTAACTTTGGGTTTTGTTTGTTCTTCTTTCTCTAGTTCCTTTAGGTGTAAGTTTAGATTGTTTGAGATTTTTCTTGTTTCTTGAGGTAGGCTTGTATAGCTATAAACTTCTCTCTTAGAACCGCTTTTCTTGAATCCCAGAGGTTTTGGGTCGTCGTGTTTTCATTGTCATTTGTCTCTAGGTATTTTTTGATTGCTTTAGTGATCTCTTAGTTATTTAGTAACATATTGTTTAGCCTCCATGTATTTGTGTTTTTTATGTTTTTTTCCCTGTATTTCATTTCTAATCTCACAGTGTTGTGGTCCAAAAAGATGCTTGATATGATTTCAATTTTCTTAAATTTACTGAGGCTTGATTTGTGACCCAAGATGTGATCTATCCTGGAGAATGTTCTGTGCGCACTTGAGAAGAAAGTGTAATCTGCTGTTTTGGGATGGAATGTCCTATAAATATCAATTAAATCTATATGGTCTATTGTGTCATTTAAAGCTTGTGTTTCCTTATTTATTTTCATTTTGGATGGTCTGTTCATTGGTGTAAGTGAGGTGTTAAAGTCCCCCACTGTTATTGTGTTACTGTCTATTTCTTCTTTTATAGCTTGTAGCAGTTGCCTTATGTATTGAGGTGCTCCTATGTTGGGTGCATATATATTTATAATTGTTATATCTTCTTCTTGGATTGATCCCTTGATCATTATGTAGTGTCCTTCCTTGTCTCTTGTAGCATTCTTTATTTTAAAGTCTATTTTATCTGATATGAATATTGCTACTCCAGCTTTCTTTTGATTCCCATTTGCATGGAATATCTTTTTCCATCCCCTCACTTTCAGTCTGTATGTATCCCTAGATCTGAAGTGGGTCTCTTGTAGACAGCATATATATGGGTCTTGTTTTTGTATCCATTCAGCAAACCTGTGTCTTTTGCTTGGAGCTTTTAATCAATTCACGTTCAAGGTAATTATCGATATTTATGTTCCTTTGACCATTTTCTTAATGTTTTGGGTTTGTTTTTGTAGGTCCTTTCTTCTCTTGTGTTTCTCACTTAGAGAAGTTCCTTTAGCATTTGTTGTAGAGCTGGTTTGGTGGTGGTGAATTCTCTTAGCTTTTGCTTGTCTGTAAAGCTTTTGATTTCTCCATCAAATCTGAATGAGATCCTTGCCGGGTAGACTAATCTTGGTTGTAGGTTCTTCCCTTTCATCACTTTAAGTGTATCATGCCACTCCCTTCTGTCTTGTAGAGTTTCTGCTGGGAAATCAGCTGTTAACCTTATGGGAGTTCCCTTGTATGTTATTTGTTGTTTTCCCCTTGCTGCTTTCAATAATTTTTCTTTGTTTTTAATTTTTGCCAATTTGATTACTATGTGTCTCGGTGTGTTTCTCCTGGGGTTATCCTGTATGGGACTCGCTGCACTTCCTGGACTTGGGTGGCTATTTCCTTTCCCATGTTAGGGAAATTTTTGACTGTAATCTCTTCAAATATTTTCTCGGGTCCTTTCTCTCTCTCTTCTCCTTCTGGGACCCCTATAATGCGAATGTTGTTGCATTTAATGTTGTCCCAGAGGTCTCTTAGGCTGTCTTCTTTCTTTTCATTCTTTTTTCTTTATTCTGTTCTGCAGCAGTGAATTCCACCATTCTGTCTTCCAGGTCACTTATCCGTTCTTCTGCCTCAGTTATTCTGCTATTGATTCCTTCTAGTATATTTTTTTAATTTCAGTTATTGTATTGTTCATCTGTGTTTGTTCTTTAATTCTTCTAGGTCTTTGTTAAACACTTCCTGCATCGTCTTGATCTTTGCCTCCATTCTTTTTCCGAGGTCCTGGATCATCTTCACTATCATTATTCTGAATTCTTTTTCTGGAAGGTTGCCTATCTCCACTTCATTTAGTCATTTTTCTGGGGCTTTATCTTGTTCCTTCATCTGGTATATAGCCCTCTGCCTTTTCATCTTGTCTGTCTTTCTGTGAATGTGGTTTTTGTTCCACAGGCTGCAGGATTGTAGTTCTTCTTGCTTCTGCTGTCTGCCCTCTGGTGGATGAGGCTATCTAAGAGGCTTGAGCAAGTTTTCTGATGGGAGGGACTGCTGGTGGGTAGAGCTGACTGTTGCTCTGGTGGGCAGAGCTCAGTAAAACTTTAATCTGCTTGTCTGCTGATGGGTGGGGCTGGGTTCCCTCCCTGTTGGTTGTTTGGCCTGAGGCGGCCCAACTCTGGAGCCTACCTGGCTCATTGGTGGAGCTAATGGCGGACTCTGGGAGGGCTCACGCCAAGGAGTACTTCCCAGTACTTCTCCTGCCAGTGTCCTTGTCCTCACGGTGAGCCACAGCCACCCCCTGCCTCTGCAGGAGACCCTCCAACACTAGGAGGTAGGTCTGGTTCAGTCTCCTATGGGGTTACTGCTTCTTCCCCTGGGTCCCGATGTGCACACTACTTTGTATGTGCCCTCCAAGAGTGGAGTCTCTGTTTCCCCCCAGTCCTGTCAAGATCCTGCAGTCAAATACCACTAGCCTTCAAAGTCTGATTCTCTAGGAATTCCTCCTCTTGTTGCCGGACGCCCAGGTTGGGAAGCCTGACGTGGGGCTCAGAACCTTCACTCCAGTGGGTGGACTTCTGTGGTATAAGTGTTTGCCAGTCTGTGAGTCACCCACCCAGCAGTTATGGGATTTGATTTTATTGTGATTGCGCCCCTCCTACAGTCTCATTGTGGCTTCTCCTTTGTCTTTGGATGTGGGGTATCTTTTTTGGTGAGTTCCAGTGTCTTCCTGTCGATGATTGTTCAGCAGTTAGTTGTGATTCTGGTGTTCTCACAAGAGGGAGTGAGAGCACATCCTTTTACTCTGCCATCTTGGTTTGTGGGCTATTCCTATTTTAAATGGTGATATCTTTTCTATTTGTTAAGTTATGCTTTCTAGTTGTTTTTTGCTGGTGACTAGATCTGAATTGATACTTGTGTGTTTAATCTCACTTCCAACAATATTGCTCTAGTTCTGTTGTCTCTAGGTACTTTAAACAATATCGTCTCTAGGTACTTTAAAATTTCCTATGAAAACAATAACAAATCCAATAAGACTATTATTTATTCCTTTCCAATCTTTACACTTTAATTTACTTTCCATATTTTATTCCAGTTTTGGGCTTCTACTATAGTGTTAAATAGAAGTAGTAAAAGTGGCAATCCCTGTCTTGTTCTTAAATCTAAAGGGGACAATTCCAACATTTACCCATTTATGATTGTACATATTGTAGGGGGTATTTTGGTTATCTTGTATCAAGTTAAGTTAGTTTCCTTTTATTTTAGCTTATTAAATTGGTCTTGAATTTTATTAAGAATTTTTTATGTATCTATTGAGGTGAGCATATGTCTTTTTTTTCTATAATCTATTAACGCAGTGAATTAAATGTGTACACTTTCTATTAAACATATCATTGCATTCCTGGGATGTACCCAACTTGTTTATGGTGCATTTTTTGAGAGTACTGAGTTTCCTTTGCTAATATTTTGTTTAGGACTCATGCAATCATGAGGAAAATGGGCTCTAATATTTATTTTAATTGATCTAGTTTTGGGTTGTATCAGTCAGAATGAGTTATACTGCACCACAGTAAAAACACTTCCAAAATTTTAGTGGCTAAAACATTATACTTTTATTTATTGCTCATGCTACATGCTCATCTCACCTCAGTCACACAGAGACTCAGGATGACAGAGCTTTCACCATCTGGAACATCACCAGTCACCAGGGAGAGAAGGACATAACAAAGCATGCACTGACTATTAAAGACTTTTTCTGGAAGTTACACAAATCATAGCTACTTATATTTCCTTAAGCAAAGCCAGGTCAAATGGCCATGGCTCTCATCAAAGAATTAGGCAACTGTAATTGTAGGTTTGTCAGAAGGGGAATAACTAAAAGATTGATAAATAGCTCTAAAGACTGCCATAGTCCCCACTTCTGGTAAGAAAACATTTAGTTTTCTATCCTACTCACATACAAAATATATCCCCCTCCACTCAAAGGAATTAATACAAAAGTTCTTTCTAATCATGACCTCAATTCCACAACCCAAGATATTTAAGGAGTATAGTGACTTTGTGCAGTATCTTGGTATTAGGTCTGGATGTGGCTCTTCTTGATTTGAAGGCCTATAAACTCCTCCAAAATCCAAAATGCAGTAATGGAACCAGGACTGATTACTGCAGTAATCATTCTGACAGAGGAAGAATTTGAGTCACACAGCAAACATTGATCCCAGAAAATAGAGATTTGTCTGTAGCAATTCTGAAAAATTTCCAAAAGACATATTGAGGATTTCCCCCCAAAGTTGGTGGGGAGTGATTCTTGAATAAGCACTGGTTCTCATCCTTAGGACAGCTAACTTGTCCAATTTTCTCCCTGGATAATTTTTCTTTTTCTTCTCCCCCCTCCTCTTTTTTTATTACATTATTCTCCTTGGCTGTATCTGAATTGGACATCAGCAAGATGTTCTTCTTGGAACCTGAGCAACTCTCTCAGCTGACTTCTTGCCTATAGATAGTCGGGAGCCCCAGGATCTTTTTAAGTATCAAACAGTTATGGTCTATTTTAGTCCAAGCTGTTGATTCTTTTGACAGCACAATTTTCTAAAACATAGTTTTGGCTTCTCTGTTTTACTGCAGTCAGCTCTATGAGCAATGACCACACCTAAATTTCTTTTGAAACACGATTTTCACTTTGCATATTTCTTTGCTGTCTCTTCCCCTTGCCCCTCTCTCTTTCTCCACTTAGCTATGTATATCTAAAGCTTGTATGGATGCCTCTGTTACTGCAATTGTTGCTTTTACCAAGTATTTAGCCACTACATAATAAAGACCCTCACTCTTCTAGTCTATGGTAAAAACTGTCCTCATTATCAAGCATATAAGCCATTGAGCCAATACCACATAGTTAGTGTTGTTTGACAGCACTCTGTATATCAAGGTACCAGTATCTGTCAGCATAAGCCTGATTTTGCCATGTATGATATTATGATTTATAATAAGAAATACAGATCCAGTCTTTGTCCACTGTTCATGGCACAGAGCTCTTAAAACCCTTGGAATTTCCTTTGAGGAGAGTGATAAATGTGTCTCTTCTTATGTGAATGAGCTGATTTTGGACCAGCTGGTTGCCAGAGCCCTGTGATTAGATGGAGACTTAAAACCCACCTACCCACTCTACCCCACACACAGCCCCTGACCTCCAAGGGGGAAAGAAGTGTTGAAGATTGAGTTTAGTTGTCAATGGCCAATGATTTAATCAATTATACCTATGTATTGGAGCCTCCCATAAAAAACCAAAAAGAGGGGGATCAGAGAGCTTCCCAGTTGGTGAACATGTGGAGATTTGGAGAGAGTAGCATAGCTGGAAAAGGCATAGAAGCTCCATGCCCTTTTCCTATATTTTGCTCTATGCACTTCTTCCATCTGGATGTTCCTGAGTTATATTCTTTTTTAGTAAACCGGTAATCTCGTAAGTAAAATGTTTCTCTGATTTCTGTGAGCCACTCTAACAAATTATTCAAAACTAAGGAGCGGGTCTTGGGAACCTCCAATCTATAGCCGGTTGGTCAGATGCATAGGTGATAACCTGGGCTTGTGACCGGCATCTTTACTGGGGTAGGTCGGGGGCATTATGGTACTGAGCCCTTAACCTGTGGATTCTGATGCTATCTCCAGGTAGATAGTGGCAGAACTGTGTTAAAATATAGGACGTTCAGCTGGGTCCAGAGAAATGCTTGGTGGTGGTGTGAGGGGAACCACACACACACACACTGGAATTGGATCCAGAAACCCAAAATACTATGGTAGCAAACAATACCCAAATCTTAGAGGCTTAAAATAACGAAGTTTTACATCATTCTTATGATTTGGGGTCGGTTGAGACTCTTCCAAGTCATCCTCACTTGGAGGAACAGGATGATGAAGTCCTCACTTATCACCCTGGCAGGGTAAAGGGAATGTTGCAAACCACATGCTGGCTCTCAATGACTTCCAGACTAATCGGCCAAAGCAAATCATGTGCTTGTGTCTACATACAACATGATGGGAAGGTGCAGTATTACCACAGGCCTGGAAGAAGGAAGAAAAGAATATGAGAAATTATTATGCTATTTACCATATGTATCAAATTAATTTTTTTCAGCTGAAGAAGTATGGGTAAAAGAAAATTGGATGCAAATGTTGGCTGTGATTGTTTCAGCTCTGACCATGCTGGAACCCTCAGGCTAATATGAGCATTGGGTCTTTCTGATAAATGGGGTCCTATTATAATGATGGAAGCATCAAGCCATTAGGCCTGATACCACTAAACATTCTCAACATTGTACTGACTCATGTTATTCCGACTCATGCTCACCAAATTATCTTCTAATAAATTATCTTTCTATGATAGCTTGCTCTCAAGGGAAAAAAAAAACACACTAAGGAGATGTGAACAGTGTCCCTTTATGGTCATAATTCCCAGTGAAATTTAGTAAATCAGCATTATGCTTTTATATCTTGTGTGAGATTTGTAGCATGAGCTGGCATCACCAAATCTGATCATCTCTGCTACACTGACATGATCAAACTCAGAAAAGTGGTCAATTCCGGGGAAAACTGCTGCTTGAAAATCTGGAAGCAGGGGGAATCAACCAGACATTTTTTTCCTTTGACTGAGGACCACATGAAACTGCATTTCTAAAAAATCAAAAACAAACAACAAATCAAAAATCTTGCATTTCTTCCTTTCTTCAAAAGATGTAAAGTAAAAAATATAAGACAAGGAGGTGTGGAAGGAAGGGGCCTCAAATTATGTTTAGATCGGAATCAGCTGGAGGCTGATTTTCCCCTAGCTACTTCTAGGGGAAAATCTGGGCACTAGATCAGAGACTACAGCTTAAAACATGTCAAGCAGAAAACAGACACGAGTATACAGCACAGTGAGGTGTTGCTGAGCATGGTGAAAATCAGCCCTGGCTGATGGAAGGAGCCAAGAGCGGACTCAGAACAGGCTCAGCAGATCTCCACTTGGTTCAGAACACCCTCCATCATCCCTGTCCCACTGGCCTTTTTGCTGGTCCTTATACACAACAAGCTCAATGGATTTTGAATTGGTTGTTACCCCTGCCTGAAATGCGTTCTCACCAAATTGTTCACCATGAGTACAAACCTGGGCAAGAGGGTAGGTGGGCGAAAGCATGTTCTGGCTGTGTTGGCAAGTTCTTGTGCCCTTTTAGAACCATAACAGTGATAATAAATGCTTAACAAATGCTTAACGAATAAATATGAGAGCAGTAGATGGCAAAATCATTTATTCCTTTCTTAGAAGAGAAGGCCAGTCGTCGAGCCCTTGTTGACACAGCATATTGACAAAGGAGGCAGAGGAACAAAGAGAAACCTGCAGCTATGACATGTTCACAGGTTAATCCTAAATAGGACTAATCTTCGTAGGCTTATACTGTGGTAAAACACAGGACGATAAATGAGAGTCAGGAAGTTCTGAGTTTGGTGATCTTGCTCAATAGATGGTAAATCAAAGCTAAATTATTGCACAGAATACCTGTTATATGAGTGGCTTCACCACAAGCCAGAAAGAATTCTTGTTAGCCTGGAGTAGGGCATCTATCTCTAAGCTGGTCACGTCTCCCTGTTTTCTACCACTAAACTTCTATATCCATCCCTCATAAAGAACAATCTCCATTTAGAGGTGAGTAAAATTTAAAAATGGATTATCTTGTGCCCATCAGACTCAGGTTAAAAGGAAAGACTGAAATATGACCTCCCTCCCCAACAATAATGAAGTATATTACTAGGCATCAGAAAAGTACTGACCAAAAGTTTTTCACAAGTTAAAATAATTTGCTTAAGATATGAAATTAAAGAAAAAAAATTAAAAATTAAGAACTAAAGAAATTGTCACTGGAAAAAATAACTCAAGTAAAACAGGCAAGCTCTCAAATCGGAGATGAAAAAAAGGAGATAAAAATGTAGCTTTCAAAACTCCAGGGAAAAAAATTTCCATCAATAAGGGTATATTTAAATATATTTTAGAATTTTAGAAAATTGGTGAAGGGGCACAGGAAACACAAAAAGAAGTCCAGAAGATATATAGATATAGATATGAAAAAAATAAATAATACTGGAATAAAATTAAATTACTTTTGAATATAAGAAATTATTTTTGAATAAATTCAAAACTGTCTCATCTTACAGGGGGGAAATGTATAACCTTTAGATTTATCTTCTTTTCTGGAGAAAATCATTTACATATAATTAGTTTCCTACAAATTAACATCCATCTTTAAAGAGTTGTAAAATGTCTGCTGCTAATCAATGGTAAATCAAACAAAGGCATATGTCTCTCCAGTCAGTAGATTCTTAGGCAGGTTTATCCACACAGCATGACAATGAAGGTCATGCTGTCATCCTTCTGCCTTGTGTCTATTTAGGATAATCTTTCTTAGCAACTCTTCTTTGTGATAAAAGGTAATCGCCAAATAGTATCTAATTTACATAAATGGTATTAGAATATGAATCTGTGAATTCATTTATTTTTCTCTTTCAATATTATCTCTTTTTTGTATTAGAAAGAGAGAGCGAGAGAGTGAGATTTTGTTGTTTTTTTACTAATGTGTGGTATTCCATTAGTGTGCTTTCACAAGGTGCAGAGCTATATTCAGGGAACAATAAAGAGTTTGATGTGACTGGAACATAAGGTCCACAGAGAGAAATCTAGAAGATAAGGCTGGTAAGGTCAACTAAGGGCAATTTGTAAAGATCACATGTGTTATGTAATGACATTTTATTGGTGTTGTAGCTGACGATAATGATGTAATACTAAGTTACTGTCCTTAGAAATTCATCCATTTATTCATTAGTTATCCCATTCACCAAATATTTTTAAAGGGTGATATATGAAAAAACAACAGCAATGTAATAGGCACAAAACAAAATGTGTCATGTAAGGAGACAGGTTTTATTTTCCATTCATCAAAGTGAAAAACATTACAAAGGTGATTCATTCCTTAGGTATATACTTCCTTCACCTTTTTACCTATAAATGCCCCTTCTCATTCTTAGGACCTACTATAGATGCTACATCTTTTGAGTTCTCTCTGATTATCCCAAGCTGAGTTAGGCATACAACTACAGTCTTTGGTAGATACTTCCATTATTGCAGTATTGTATTATTACCATGCGTCATTATCACTAGTCTATTTATTTTGTTCCCCACTGAATTTTGTATTGCATCTATTATATTGACTTTTTTTGGTAGACACATAACCCTTTATAAATGTTGGGTGAACTGAAAAATCAGTGAATAAATAGATGAATTCTCTAGGACAGTAACAACAACTGTTACTAGTGTAACAACACTAGTGTAACAACAACAACAAAAACAAAATGCCATTATCATTTTTATACCCTTTTGATTATACAAAGGACAGGAAGCCCTGGAAACTAATCTTAAGGAAAATAAATGACATGAAGATATTCATTGTAATGTTATGTTATAATAGCAAAAATTTGAAAAACAAGTCAATACCAAATATTGGCAGATAACCATGTAAATAATGGTATATCAACTGGTTGATACATTATTCATTAAAATTACACTACAAACAGTTGCAACAGTATATAACAGTATGGAAAATACTTAAAACATAATTATAAATTTAAAAGCCCAAAAAGTTTATATTCTCAAGGATTTTAATTACATAAATATCTACAAATGTAACAGTCAAATCAGGTGCTGATAAGATGAAAGATATTTAACTCTGTTTTTCTATTTATGTTATATAATACTTTGAATATATATGGTTAAGAATTTAACTGAAATAACCCACAATTACCTGAAGAATAGAAGATGCTAAAGAAAAATTTGAAGTGCAAATTATTGGAAATAAATCATGTTTTAACTGGACATTGTCTATTGGCATCATTAATAGAAATAAAAATGATTATTAATCATATTGCAAGTAAAGTGCAATTTATATTATCTTAGAATTATAGCAAACTAAGATATTTAGGTTACTGGATAATTAAACATCAGGTTTATCCCTTCTATTCATCTTACCCCAAATTTAGAATTGAGGAAGCTAAGCTTCCCCCTTCTATCAAATTAAGGGATTTTCAAAAGATGAACATATTAGAAATCAGTATATTGCTTCTTTATTCTCTGCTATTACCTCCTTGGAAATATCCTGATGCCTTTTCTTATCAGGATAAGAAATTTTTTTCCATATTCAAATTCTAAATCATGTTTGTGATTCCTTCTGTGTGAAAAATAAAGCCAATAAATGCTTAATTAAAATATTTACACATCAGAAAAACACCTCTGGAGTTTTGTTTATTTGTGACATCATACAATTTATCTCTCTATCTTTTGTCCTTGTGTTGAGCAGGCAGAACTCAGAGTCCAGGGAGAGTCTGCAGGGCAGAGTAGCAGAGAAGAAAGAGGTGCACGGAGAGAGATCTCTGAAGATCTACAGAGGGCCTCCCTTGAGTATTCAACTGAATACTGATCAGCACATCATGCCAGGGAACTAACTGAGGCCAGGGAAAGAATCACTCATCACCACTTAAAAGGATAAGAGGTAAGACTATTCAGTGCTCATACAGGGCAGGGAACAGTGCTTGTTTCCCTGGAGATTCTGATGATTTATGAGCCATTGTATAGAACATACAGAGGCTCTTTTCTCATTAATGAGGATTTAATTAGACTGAGCAGTGCTCTGGTCTCACCTAACAAATCTTAAAAGCTGCAATCAATAGGATCAAACTATCTTCAAGTATTTAACTGCATTCCAGAACAAAACTAAATACTATCTATAGAAACACAAAAATAACTAGCATCCAATAAGGTAAAATTCACAGTGTTTTAATTCAATCAAAAATTACTAGGCATGCAAACAAACAAGGAAATAAGAACCATAACAAGTATATAAATCAGTTAACTGAAACCTGCCCAGAACTGAAACAGATGTTAGAATTAGCAGACAAGTACATTATAACAGTTATTATCACTACAACAAACTAGAGTTAACAGACTACTAGAGATGAAAATGCAATGTGTTCAAAAAACTTAAGTAGAGGCATAGAAGATGGCAACAAGACCCAAATCAAACTACTAGAAATGAAAACTACAATATGTGAGGTGAAAATACACTGGATAAAATCAAAAGAAGATTAGACCTTGTAAAACAAAACATTAATGAATTTGAAGGCATAGCAATAGAAGCTATCCAAAGAAAACAAAGACATAAAAGAGAATGAGGGGAAATGAACAGAGTCTCAGTGAACTGACCTGTAGGACAACTTTAGGAGACCTAATATACCTGTAAATAATGTCCATAAAATGATTAAACTAAATATAACTGCTCTAACTATGCCAATTTATAGGCAGTGATTGTCAGAATGGATAAAAAAGCAAGATCTAACTATTTGCTGCCTACAAGAAATGCACTTCAAATAAAAAGACAAAAATGAGTTATAAGTAAATGGATGTGAAAGCTATACCATGCTACTTTCAGATGAAGTTAGTGACCATATAAATATCAGATAAAGTGTGTTTCAGATCAAAGAATATTATTAGCAAAAAAAGTTATTACATAATATTAAAAGGTAATTTCATCAACTGGACATAATAGTCCCAAACATTTATACACTAATAACACAGTTTTGAAATATATGAAGCAAAACTTATAGAACTGCAAGGAGAAATAGAGAAATCCACAATTATAGTCAGAGATTTCAATATCTCCCTCTGTATAATTGACAGGAGATGCATACAAAATTATTAAGAATATAGAAGATTTGAACACAATCAACAAACAACCTAACTGATAGTTTTAAAACACACTACCCAGCAATGGCAGAATACACACTTTTTTCAAGCACACACAGGATGTTTATAAAAATAGACCATATTTTACTCCATAAAACATGTCAGAATAAATTTTAAAAGATTCAATTCATACAATGTATGTTCTCTGTAATGAGGAAATTAAATTAGAAATCACTTACAGAAAGATACCTATAAAATCCCCAGATTTTGAAAACTAAGTCATGGGTAAAAGAATAAATCAAAAGAGAAGGTGGAAAATATTTTTAATGAAATTAAAATTAAAATGCAACATACCAAAATTTCTGAGATGCTGTTAAAGCAGTACTGGTAAGGAGAGGATTTATGGCACTAAATAAGTGTATTAAAACAAGACAAATAGCTATTAACTCAATTATCTCAACAACTTTTTAAGAAACTAGAAAAAGGAGAGCAAATTAAACACAGAAGAGTAGTAGAAAGGAAATAATAAAGACCAGAGTGACAATCAATAAAATAAGAAGCAGAAAAACAAGAAAATCAATGAAGCCAAAGGTATTTCTTAAAGATAGTAATACATTTGATAAACTACTAACCATGAGAGAAAATATGAATTATAAATATAATAAATAAAAATTTTGTAACTATGTAAGGTGACAGATGTTAACTAGACATTGTGGTGATCATTTCACAATGTACACAAGTATCAACTTATTTTGTTATACACCTGAAGCTAATAAAATGTTGTATGCCAATTATACCTCAATTAAAAACTATATAATAAATGAGAGAGGTGACATCACTGAAGGAAGATTCTACAGATATTAAAATGATGATAATGAAATACTATTTCTTTAAAACTTAAAGACAATAAATTCAACCACTTAGATGAATGGACAAATTCTTTGAAAGACACACTATATCAATGCTCACTCATAAATAAATAATATGAATATCTGATGTCTATTAAGGAACTTAAATTTGTAGTTAAAAACATTCTCACAAGGAAAGTCAAGTCCTAGCTGGCTTCACTAGGGAGTCAACCAATCATTTCAGGAGTAAATAATGCTCATTCTATACAAACTCTTCCAGAAAATTGAAATGGACAGAATGTCTGCTGTATTAGTCTGCTCAGTCTGCCATAACAAGGTACCATGGACTGAATGGCTTAAACTACAGAAATTTGTTTCTCACAGTTCTGGAGGCTGGGAAGTCCAAGATCAAGGTGCTAGCAAGGTAGGTTTCAATCTGAGTCCTCTTCTCTTGGCTTGTAGGTGGTCACCATCTCATTGTGTGCTCACATAACCTCTTCTTTGTGCATGCTTGAGGAAAGGGAAGGGAAGAGAGAGGGGGAGAGAGAGAGGGAGAGGGAGAGAGAGAGGGAGAGAGAGAGAGAGAGGGCTCAAGATTTCTGGAGCCTCTTCTTATAATGGCACTAATCTTATCATGAGGGCCCCACTCTAATGACCTCATCTAGCCTGAATTACCTCCTAAAATACCCACCTTCAAATACAATCACATTGAGGATTAAGCTTCAACATACAAATTTGGGAGGGACACAAACATTCAGTCCATATTACCCCCCAACTCATTCTACAAAACCAATATTACCTTGATACCAAAACTAGACAAAGATATTTTTAAGTACAGATAAATACCCCTCATGAACATAAATGCAAAAATATGGTAAATTTTAATAGTAAAAAAGTAGTAAAAGAATTGAATCTAACAATGTATAAAAAAAGACAACACATCATGATCAAGTGGAGTTTACCACAGGAGTGCAAGATTGGTTTATCATTGAAAGGATCCATCAATGCGGCACAACATACTAACAAACCAAAAAAAGAAGAAAATATCTGACAATTGCAATCCAATACAGAAATGTATTTGACTAAATTCAACTTCCATTTCTGATTAAAAAAAAAAAAACTCATAGTAAACCAGGATTAGAAGGAAACTTCTGCAACCTGATAAAAGGCATCTATGAAAAACTGACAACAAATTTTTATGTATTATGATTTTGGTTCTGACTACAGGTCAGTGTTCCATTACCAAAGTTCATCCAACTGTTCACTTAAAATGGGTAGATTCTATTTTATATAAATGATATGTCAATGAGGCTGGGGAGAAGTCAAGGAATAAAATCTCTCACGCAGAATATTCCTTTACATTGAATGCTTCTAATTATTATCTGGTCAACACATATATTTCCATTGAAAGGGAATTCACAACCACAAGCAAAAAACAAAAACAAAAACCTATTTCACTTTAAAACAATACAAAGTATGCTATTCCTTTCATCAAAACAAATAGGTGTCCCTGCAGCTTCTTCCTAAGAATTTTCATCCTATTTTCTTCAGTGACATTGTCCTGTCAACAATTCATCATATTTTGTTGTTTTAAGACCTTTCACAATGTTATAAATTTTTGTGCATCAACAGTATCATAATAACCCATTTACACACATACTACAAACCTTTCCTCCTAATTATTTTATTTCTTCCATGAGATGAACAAATGCCCCATGTTACTTCAAAATGCCTATGTCCTGGAGAGTTTTATACACTTTATTTGCACTGCCTCAACAAAATGATTAGCAAAGAATGGCCATCATCAAAAAATCTACAAACAATAAATGCTGGAGAGGGTGTAGAGAAAAGGGAACTCTCTTGCACTGTTGGTGGGAATGTAAATTGATACAGCTACTATGGAGAACAGTATGGAGATTCATTAAAAAACTAAAAATAGAACTACCATACGACCCAGCAATCCCACTACTGGGCATATACCCTGAGAAAAACCATAATTCAAAATAAGTCAGGTACTACAATGTTCATTGCAGCAATATTTACAATAGCCAGGACGTGGAAGCAACCTAAGTGTCCATCGACAGATGAATGGATAAAGAAGATGTGGCACATATATACAATGGAATATTACTCAACCATAAAAAGAAACAAAATTGAGTTATTTGTAGTGAGGTGGATGGACCTATAGAGTCTGTCATACAGAGTGAAGTAAGTCAGAAAGAGGAAAACAAATACTGTATGCTAACACATATATATGGAATCTAAAAAAAATGGTTCTGAAGAACCTAGGGGCAGGACAGGAATAAAGACACAGATGTAGAGAATAGACTTGAGGACACGGGGAGGGGGAAGGGTAAGCTGAGGTGAAGTGAGAGAGTGACATTGACATATATACACTACCAAATGTAAAATAGACAGCTAATGGGAAGCAGCCGCATAGCACAGGGAGATCAGCTTGGTGCTTTGTGACCACCTAGAGGGGTGGGGTAGGGAGGGTGAGAGGGAGAAGCAAGAGGGAGGGGATATGGGGATATATGTATACATATAGCTGATTCACTTTGTTATACAGCAGCAACTAACACAACAATGTAAAGCAATTATACTCCAATAAAGATGTTAAATAACTAAATAAATAATATATATATAAAAAAATGTCTTAGCACTATTACATGATAGTGTCCCCAGGCAGAACCTGAAGTCTTGTTGGAACTAAAGCTGGCAGAAGCTATTGCTATTTTTATCCAGTTATAGGTGAGACAACAGAGAGATGTCAATGCAAGGAGTTAACAGAAGGACTATCTGGTCTTGTTAATGCAACACAGATGAAAAGAGTCACTTTGTTATAAAGCAGAAACTAACACACCATTGTAAAGCAATTATACTCCAATAAAGATGTTTAAAAAAAAAAAAGAAAAGAGTCAAGGGTAGTCACAGGGTACAAAAATAAATAATCAATACATAAAAACAAGGAAATTAGGGCAAGTGATATAAAGACTAGGGAGAGCAGTAACCTGAGAATGGAGGAATGTAAATAAGACCAAACAAAGAATCAGAAAGTGGTGTGGTGTCTACAAAAGTAGAATTGGGGACTAAGAAGTCAGCAAGCCACTGGAATCTTCAGAATCATACAAAAATAAAGAGGATACAGGGAAACAGGGATTAAGCTTGAGAAAGTATGCCTGGATAGACACATTATTTGCAGATAATTCCTCCCAATTTTCTGTCTACAGTCACTAACTGTAATCGAATATTCCTCCATGCCTGAACTCAGATAGGTCTTGCTGACCTAGGAAGCCTTTGGATCAGAAAACAAGTGACAGGTTTATAGAATGAGAGGAGGAGAGTCAGGACAAACAACGTAATTAAAATAATCCTTCTAGCTGAATTCTCAAGCCACTCATGTCCAAACCAGGTATCTTTCCTACTTTCAATTTTTGCTTCTGTCCTGTGTTGTAACTTTTCTTGGTACCACCTTGTAAAACCCTGTTATTGGTTCTCACCTGCTCATCCCCTGATTCAGTTCCATGGATGGTAGACTAAAGCTGTACCTGATTTAAGGATGTGGCTAGAATCTGGCTTACTCTTGCCTTCTTACTCAGCCTAGTCCCGACCTCATAGTGGCAGCAGATACTGTACGTTGACAAGATGTATTGTTTGGAAGACCTTTCTTAGACTTACAGAGTGCTTGGTAGGGGTATGTCCTGGTTGTTAATATTAATATAAATACAGGCATTAATATTGTACCAGAATCCAAATGAACACATTTTAGGCAACAGGGCTAAGAGCGCTGATTGAACTGGGCATAGAAGGCCAGCATTAAATGATACCTCTAACTATAATTCAGTTGAATAAGATGAAACTGCGTAAAATAAAAGAATATAAATTAGGACAGAAAGAGAAATTGTGATTTGGGAAGTTGTATAGAGTTCAGAAAAGCTGAGAAAACTCAGAGAATCACCAAGTTCTTTATTCTCCCCACCCCCCGCCTTACTCTATGATGTAACCAAAACTTACCTTAAAATGCTATCATTCATTGTTCTTATTAATATGTTTTCTATTTTGTTCTTTTTATGAATCTGTTCACGCTTAAACCTATTACAGGACCACTGGTTATTAGTGGTAATTTAAAGGGACATTTCCTCGCAGGTATGTTCTTAATTGAGGTCACTGTCACCAGCTCAAGTTCAGTGGCCCTGACCACTAGGGAGCATTCCGTTGGTCTTTGCATGGGATTGTGCCTATTAGGTCTGTTTCTTGAACTGTAGATCACCCACCAACTGCAGCCACTGTATCTAAGTAATGTGCTTCCTCATTAGATAAAATATATTATTTCTTGCTCTCCCCACACCCAAACCATGCTCCATTTTCATAAAGACTGTAAGACAATGTTTGGAGGATGCAGAAGGCATGGACGAGGTACGATACTGAGGCTGTAATAAATATACAAGGTGATTTATGGAGAGTCAGTCACCGGGCACTCTGCCTCCTCTCTGAGGAATTTTTTGTAGTTTTACTCATAAAAATGAAAAATACGTGCAGTGGATAGTGAACTGGAAAATATATTTAAAGGAATAATTTGTTTTATATCAAAGGGCAAAAAAAACCAGCCAGGAAGCCACTCTACTGTTCCTGCCTTTTAATTCCAAAATGGAATGAGACTATCAGACAGTAAATCTGTTTTAAAGTGATTTTTTTTTTTAAGGGAGAAGGTAGGAGAGACACACAGAGAGGGATATTTTAACCTTAGGAGAGTAAAGGAAAATACTTGCAGTAATCTAAAACTGTTATTCTATTTATGTCTAAAATAAATGCATTGCTGGACAGTCTCACCGAACAATGCTCCGTTCTGGAGCCGTATTGCTGTCGTAAAGCCCAAAGCTGCTGCCTTCCTTCCCCTATTCCATTTCTAGAAGTTATGCTGTTACGATGCACAGAGCTCACAGATGGTACCAGGCAGTATGGTGGGGGTTATTCGAGTCTCACTCCTGCCTCGTACACCCGTGAGAGTGACTGTAGAATGGAGGCCATGATTAGAGGGTGGAATCCAGCGACCATTGTCCCCGCTTATGTTATTAATTAGGAGCCCTCTGCACATAAGCAAGATGTGCAGAGGGGCCTGTTATTAATGTAACAAAGAGATCTTTTCAGTATCTGCAATTCACACACACATTCGTCCCCAGGCATTCCCAGAAACTGTTAGTTCCAGTAAAATCAAGTTGTTCAGAACACATGGTCAGATTTTTCTCATTTCCCCTCCTCTGGGCAAGGCATGCTGAAATGAGTTATTGAAGGAGAATTTAGGAATAGTGATACTATTAATTCATACATGTGTAGCATTCTTAACAGTTTACAAAACACATACATACACGTTACCTCATTAATCTTCACAAGCATATGAGACAGATTACTAACATTATTGCCATTTTTTACAAATAAGAGAAATGAAGTCTCTCAAGCATAAGAAACTTACCAAGACCCCACGGCTTTTAAACAGTGGAGCTGGAGTTACAGTATGTATTTTTTTAATTGCAAGTTCAGGGGGACCATCTATACCAAATTAAAAGTAACCAACTAGCCCCCAAACTGGATAATACCCATCTATTATTAGGCATAGCCCTATCTGATCACAAAGTGATCTTTGCTGAACACTAGACGTCCATTCTAGGCATAGAAGCAAGGGACATTCTGAGCATTTGATGTCTTTTAGAGAGCGCCCCTCAGATCGTGGTTCCCATCTGCTGCTTGTCTGCTGTTTGTAACTGGCGTGCACTGTGATAAGCACCGAAGTTAAGAGCAAGCATTTGGAACATTTCATGGCAATTTGGCAGAGTCATTTTATGGCTGTTGAATAGTAAAAAATTGAGGCCTGTATTTTGTATGTCCTTTTAAAACAGTTTTATTTTCCTATTAATTTATGTTTATTGTATTTTACAAAAGGATCAGGCCACAACAGAATGGGAGGAATAGTGATCCCTCTCCCAGTTTTGCACAGGAAGTACTGCTGTGTCCTGCCAGATAGCATGCCTGGGTTCAAGTTCATCAGTGCGTCCTAGGGAGGCTCTGTTCTACTCTATTGAAACCACTTAATGTGGGTTCTCCCTGAGGGCCCCTTTCTCATTGTTTTCTGAAGGTCTGCATTTGCAATGGCATGTCCTTCAGGGTCTTTAATGCCCACTTCTGAAGAGTGGTGGTGTCAGTTCTGCTGCATAACGAATTACCACAGATTTAGTGACTGAACACCACCCGTTTATCATCTCCCGGATTCTGTAGGTCAGAAGGCTGAGCATGACAGGACTGGATTCTCTGCGCAGGGCCTCACAAGGCTGGCACCACGGTGCTGGCAGGGCTGCAGGCTCATGTGAGGCGCTCTTCCAAGCTTATTCAGGCTGTTGGCAGAGCCCAGTTTCTTGCAGGACTGAGGGCTCTGTCCCTTGCTGGCTGTCAGCGGCGCTCATTCTAGAGGCTGCTCTCGGGTCTCAGCCACGTGGCCCTCCTCCAAGGCAGCTCGCAACATGTTTGCTTGCCTTCTTCCAAAACAGTAGGAGAGGGATTCCAACATTTGACCCTCTTTTTACCTTTTCACCTGACTCAATCAGGCCCATCCAGGATAATCTCCTTTCTGATTAACTCAAAGTCGACTGACTCGTGACCCAATCACTGGATTGATATCCTGTCATGGTCCCTGCTCCCAACCACACTAAAGGGGAGAGAATTATACAGGGTATGTACACCAGGGGTGAAAATTTGGGGACATCTGCCAGCCACAATGGTCAACATGTGATTAAAAAAACACACAAAGAAAATATATTGCTATGTGAACTTGTCTTAACTACTCTCTTTGAAGAGTTTACCTAAAAATATTATTAATTAAAATGTGTAACTTTCCATTCATGTTGAATTACACTAATTCCATGCCTGCGTGTGCCCTCAGTTTCACAACAGGAGGAATCATCTGTCCCAAGAGGCATTTTGATCTTCAAGTACCAGAATAACAGAGGTCACTAATGCCTTCATGCAGCAAATCCAGACTCCTCAATGTTTTCTACTGTGGCACTGCCAGATTGCTGGAATTATACTCATTATAGCCAGTAGTTATCAGTTTATGGGATTGTAAGTGGAATAGAGCACGTAATCTTAGGATGAGGTCAGGAAAAGTCAGACTCTGAAACTGACAAAACCGACACACAGTACAACCACGCATGACAGCATCTGTAACTCATCCTGCAGTGGGTTTTTTGAGAGAGTTTACTTCTGGGACTAAGGCACCAAAAATCAAAAACACACAAAATAAAAATAACATAAAATAATCTGCAGTCATGGAAATCACAATAGTTCTATTTGGACACTGATAAAAATTGCTGAAGTCATTGAAAACTAGCAATTTTCCTTGTGCCTATAGTACTACCTAAAGATAGTGAAGCTCTAAATTATTACCTTAAAAAATCAATACCTTTGGTAGTTTCATCCCCAGTAGAAAGGAGTACCACCAGAGCGTTAATAAGTATTCTCTTAATACCATTTAATTCCATTCAGTGGCAATAGGCACCAATAGTTTATGATACTTTCGAAAGGAATATTTTATTATTTCATGGACATACTTTTATTTACTGTAACCTTAAGATCTCAAAACAACCTTCTCATTATGGTTTGTTTTGACAAGTTGATTGTCCTAATTGAAAAATAAAAGTTTTTTTTTCCTAATAATTAGAACTCTTTTGTGCAAGTAACAGAAATTGCTAACTAAAATAAGCAAAAAAGTGGGGGCAGTTATTAAGAGGATGGCAAAAGATAATTCTTAAAAAGGTATATACACGTGGCTCTTACACAGAGGTAGAATAAACACATGTCAAAGATTTTGTTTAAGTCATTAATTAATGAGGGAAACAATAGATGTTACATCTTGTTCAAAAGAGAACTCAAAGAACCACACATTTATAGTCACGTAAGGAGTGCTGAGACAAATACAAATGTGTGGAAGTTACTCTTAGAAGAATAAATTGAATTTTTGAGCTCAGCAACAAAACCTGGACTTCTCTGGACTCTTCCAAAGTATCACCAATACATGAGACCCATCCAGAAAGAAGCAAGTGAATGATTTAGCATTAACATTAATGTAGACCATCACATAATCAAATCAGCCATATCAGTGGGCTGCAGCTAAGGATAGAATTACAAAACTAAACTCTCTTTCTCAGTCCAGCTTTGCCAGTCCAGTGATCTTATATAGATTAAGGCTTGGATTTATCTGCTTATTGTTTGGTATGAAAATTAGACTTACAACTTCTTTAAACTTTCTAAGTTATCCTATTGTAGGCACAAACCAATGCATCTTTTTACTCAACCTTCCCTTCCTTAAAGACTGCCTTCCTGGTCCAGATTTGCTAACAGAAGGGGACATTGCAGGAACATCTTGACAATTGAGACATCGTTAGTCTAATTACTTCTATCACACTCCTGCTTCACCTTCGCCCTCCCCCATTTCTTGGAGAAGCATCTGCTAAATGTCAGTAGTTAAGATGTGTCAGACGGAATCCAGAACTGCATAACTTAGTTTGTTGGGAGGCGGCCAGAGAGGAGGAGAGGAAGAAAAATATTTCTTTCAAATTCTCTTTTTCAGTTGCCATGTGATTATTTTACAAAGAGAGAGGAGTCCAACAAAAACGGAAAGAGAGGTTATTTGTGTACCTGTACGAGTATGTGTGAGCATATTGTGTGTGTGCGTGTGTGTGTGTGTGTGTATGAAACAGAGAGAGAGAGATTTTCCAATCAGCCAAGGGTACGGGTATACACATATCCGGGAAAAAGCATGACATCGTTGGCAAGATTTATATGCCTGTTAATGAGTTAATGATTTAATGGCTTTTTAAATAGGGTGGAGAATGGAACACACATAAAACTCAGCATACCACTTGTATCCATCCCTGATGGATCAGACATTAAAATGTAGCTACTGAACTAGATGCCAGTTATCTATATGTCTATTTGGGGATGATATCTGTTACTAGATGGTGATGATCAAAATTACATATAGATATATTCAATGCAAAAGTGGTATAAAAGCCAAAATTTCTCTCATCTACAATTAGCGTTTCCCACAGTCTCTTTACGTGTGTAATAGAGCTATCACCAACAGTAAAACAGGAATTCTTTCCTCAGTCTCTCATAAGAATGGCTACTTCACTGAAGCAATCAACATTTTAGTATCTGTGGAGAAATCATTTAGGGAAGAAAGATCTGTTTGTTCAAATGCCACCACTTTACTTTGTAAATACTGATGTCATCTGCAGTCCCTAGTATGCATGCTAAGTCACATAGAATAGTGGTTCTCAACTTGGGGTGCCCAGAGGTCAAGCCCATTTTTAAAACCCCATAGCTGATTCTCATCTATACCAGGCTTCAGGAACCACTTTAGAGACTTTTGCTCCCTTTGAGCTGCCGTACATGTAATACCAGTAGTCACTGCTGGCAAATGGAACATATACACTACAGGATGGGTACATACAAAGGGGAGAAAATATTTTTTTGAAAAAACAAGTAATAATTAAATACAAATTATTTAATAACTTCATCAGTGGATAAAAACAAAAACAAGGACAAGAATAAAAACAAGTAATTACACATTAATTCCCTGTACCTAAACTTATCATTAATTTTGACCACTACTGACCCCTATTTCTCCTCACCAGACTGAACACACAGCACTCTGTAATCTCAATGAAGGCATGGACTTTGTCATACTCTGCTGTAATTTTCGTGGTTTAGAACAATCTCAAGCATAGAGTATTGACTTAATAAGTATTTGTTGAATGAAAGAATTGTGTTCTCAAAGTCAAATCATCTGGGGAGGCAACTGCTCTTAGACACAATCCTCGGGTTTTTACGTCTTGGAGATTTTTTTTCCCCCGATGTAAAAGCTTCACTATTCTAATCAATGATTATATCACAAATACCTTCCAAACCTTGCCTTCCTCACTCCCAGTAATCAGGGCCATATGTGAGCTATTCTAGTCCATAATGTCCATTCCTCTGCCTCTCGCATCCAAATCCCTCTGTGCTCCCTAATGCAAGAAACTTTCCATCAAACTTATCTTCTACTCCAAGATCTGAATTCTGTTTTCAGGGGCCAATAACAAAGATAAAAAATAAACTAAAGTGGTTAAATGTACTTTGTTTCCACTACCCTCCCCCAGGCACTCTTCTTTAAAATATTTTTTTCCCAATAGAAAGAGGTTACTTTTGGCTATGAAATCACTCACTTCCCTCTTCCAGCTGTAGCAGACATTAACAAAATAGAGCTTTCGCTTACTCCTCTGGTTTCTATAATTTACCATTTGGCTCAGGCTTTTGGTTGAAATGGCTCTGAATTATTCAAGGGAACAATGTGTTTTCCTTTCTCTGAATGGTTTACAACATTTAATAAAACAACTTAGTCACTCACTTAAAGATATTTATTGGACACCTACTATGCTCCAGGCACTGGGAATATAAGTTGGATAAGGCACAGACAGTCTCTGGATGCTTTCTAGAGAAAAACGCATACAAGTGAATCAATGTGAAAACTACTCTGGTGGAAATATAGATTTAGTCCTTGGCAGCATAGAAGAGGGATCTCAAAATGTGACAAGACTCTAAAGACTGCTTAGAGGAAGGAGGATTTGAATTGAGGTTTTGAAGACATGAAAGAGCTACATGATAAGTATGTGTGTGTTGGAGGATGTAAGAAGCTCTTAATGTAAATAGAATGACAGTATTAGGTATGAAAGTGTGAAATATAGGAAGACTTCCTTGGGAAACTAGTCTGGTACAGCTGGAAAGTACATGAAAGTGTGAAAGGGGGTTGGATGAGTAAAAGCAGTAGAATGAGATGAAGAATATATGGCAATTAAACAGAAATAGATAAACTGATCAGTAGTGAGTCCAGAAATCAGCTTAAATATAATTTAGTATATGACAAAATTACTATTTCAAATCTGAAAAAAAAAATTGATTCTTCAATAGCGGCTTGGGCAACTGGCTAGTCATTTTGGCAAAAAAATCAAACTATAGTTCTAGCTCACTTCTAGTAGCAAATGAAATTCCAGGTAACTCAAAATGCAAAAATCAAACCATAAAGTCTTTTGATTATTTTACTAGAGATTGCGAATAATCCTTTCTAGGACATGATACCAAAAGTAAGAAAATTGTTGAACATTTTGCTGATTTTTAAAAGAAGAACAAGAAATTTTGCATGTCATAAAACAGCTTAAGAAGTTTAAGGTACAACTGATAAAATGGAAATATGTATCTGCAACATATTTTAATAGTAATGATACGAGTAGCTACTGTTATTTTATTAAGTGCCGAACCATCTTTCAGCATTTATATACATGGTTTACTTTAATATTCACAACAACTCTGTACTCTTATTTTACAAATAAAGGAATCGTGAAGCAGAATGATCTTGCTATAAGTCTCAGAGCTAGTAATTCTAGGAACTGGAATTCATACTAAGCTTGCATTGATTCCAAAGTCTGTGCACTTAACAACTATAAAACTGACTTGTAAGAGGTTAACTACTTATTTATACAAAATTCATACAGATCAATGAGGACCAAAAAAAAAGAATGTACCAAAGAAAAATGGGTAAAATATAAGAACAAAGGAAACTTCTCTCTCCTTCTCTCCTGCCCTGACGTCTTTATCACTCATATGTTGTCATATATATACAAATTGGCACTAAATAGTAAAAAAAAAAAAAAAAAATCTAAAACTAAAATTGAAAAAATTGGAAAAAAGGTATTTTTACCCATCAGACTGACAAAGATTAAGAAGACTAACTGTATCTATTTTGAAGAAAATGTGAAGGGAATATGCTCACTGTTTATTTTTAGTGAAAGTGTAAATATGTATAAACTTCTGGAGAGTATTTTGGAGACACTTATCAAAGTTTTAGTTGTACATATACTTTGACTCAGCAGTCACATCCAGGAATATTTCCTAAATTGATGACTGGATAAGCATGAAAATATACAAGATAATATACAATGAATTCATCACAGTGTTATTTATACTATTACAAAGACTGGAAACAATTGAATGTCCACTATTATGAGATTGACTAAATATAGCGTGGCCATATATCCTGTTTTCTTTTAACCAATACACTTCTCTATTGCCATTGAAAATGATATTAGCATCTGACATTTAATGTCATATGAACATAGTAATGAGTATAAAAGGCAATATAAAAAAACAGGTTATGAAATACAACTACTTTACTTACTTAAATATGTATTTGTATGCATACTCATCTATCTACCTATATCTAATTATCTATCTACAAATACAATAAATTAACAACTTGTTGTTGCATAAAACTCCTAGAAGAAAACACAGGAAGTACACTCTTTGACATGGATCACAGCAATATCTTTCTAGATATGTCTACTCAGGCAAAGGAAACAAAAGCAAAAATAATCAAATTGGATTACATCAAACTAAAAAGCTTATGCACAGCAAAGGAAACCATCAATAAAATGAAAAGACAACCTACAGAATGGGAGAAGATGTTTGCAAATGATATAGTTGATAAAGGGTTAATATCAAAAATTCATAGTGAACTCATGAAATTCAACAACAAAAATACAAACAAACTGATATAAAAGCTGGCAGAGGAGTTGAATAGGCATTTTCCCAAAGAAGACATACAGATGGTGAATGGACACATGAAAAGATGTTCAGCATCACTAATTATTAGGGAAGTGCAAATCAAAACCACAATTAGACCTCACCTCACACCTGTTGAAATGGCTACTATCAAAAAGACAAAAAAATAACAAGTATTGGAAAGGACATGGAGAAAAGGGAACCCTCTCACACTTTTGGTGAGAATGTAAATTGCTGCAGCCACTATGGAAAAGAGTATGGAGATTCCTCAAAAATTTAAGAATAGAACTACCATATGATCCAGCTATCTCATTTCTGGGTATTTATCCAAAGACTACAAAAAACACTATTTCGAAAACACATGCACCCCTATATTTATCGCAGCATTATTTACAGTAGCCAAGATATGGAAACCACCTAAGTCTCCATCAAGGAATGAATGAATAAAGAAGTGGTATATATACATATATATCTCAATGGAATAATACTCAGTCGTAAAAAGATGGAATCTAGCCATTTGCAACAACATGGATGGACCTTGAAGATATTATGCTAAGTGAAATAAGTCAGACAGAAAGAGACAAACACTGTATGATTTCACTCATATGTGGAATATAAAAAACTAATAAACAAACAAGCAAACAAAACCAAAGCAAATGAACAAACCAAACTAAAACAAACGGTAGATACAGAGAACAGAGTAGTGGTTACTAGAGGCTGAGGGTTGAGAGGGAGGGGAAAATGGGTAAAGGGGACCAACTATACGGTGGTGGATTAAAACTAAATTTTTGGTAGTAAGCACACTGTAGAGCATACAGAAGCAGAAATATAATTTGTACACATGCAACTTATATAATGTTACAAATCAATGTTACCTGAATTAAATAAATAAATAAATAAATAAATGTGATGAACGTTAAAAAATTTTTAAAAATCATGTCCAATTAGAACATGAAAGAAAAATAACTGGTTCTTGGACTTCAGACACATTTTATTTTATTTTTTTATATTTTTATAGTTTGAACTTTTATAACAAACATGTATTATAATTTTAAAATGAAGCTGTTTTTATTTGAGAAGAAAAAGTCATGAACATGTAGATATCTGGTAAATAAAATCATATACAAGAAAATAATATTAACCAAGTTGCTTTGTGCTCATTAGATATTAAAGTAAACTTTACAGGTTAAAATGTATTCAGTATCAATATCAAAAATCTATATTCTATAAAAATATACAAAGGCTCATAAAATTCAATAAATGTTAGTCTTATTACTAAAATTTAATAAAGAGATATACAATAGATAGATAGATAGTTAGATAATGGTTCAAGAACCAAAGTTACCAAGAATTTCATCAAGAAACAATCTGGTCATTTTATTGGCACTTTATTTAATCTTTGGCCAGTTCATAGGCCAGTCTTAGTCAATTTATTACTAAATACCAACTGCTACTAGATCAACTAAAGTTGCTTTGAAGTATCACTGGCTTCTGCCATTTTGCTACAAATAGTTGAGAATGGCAGTAACCTTAATGGAAAGGGATAGTGAAACAACAAAAAGTTTTTTCAGATCTGTCTCAACTGCCACGTCCCTTTGTCCTGAACTTAATGTCAGTGCTTTGAAAATGGTGACAAGAAGGAATTTCTTTAATGGATAGAAACAAAGATGAGGTTGAATTTCCTTTTAGTGTGGGATTCCTAAATGCTACTTTTTCTGTTTTTCCCTCTCTCTGCATACTAGATTTTTTTTCACTTATTTTATAGAAAGTAAATGAGAGCAAGTGTAAATATGGAGTAATATGCAGAAACAAAGCCAAAATCAAGACTCTGGGTTTGCTTCTCTTTTATTACAATTATTTTTATTTTAATTTGCTTGCCTGTCAAGTTTTACTTGGAAAAAGCATTATTCCTCAGGGAAAGTTGTAAGAATCACCAGTTCTTCTGCAGAATCAGAAACATTTTGGTGCTTTTATAAAACAACTGTCTTTAATTCATAAGTGTCAGTTTGAAAATTTGATATTCAATTCTATTAATTAAAATTAAAAGAAATGACACCCTTAGGCACTTTGATGGTAAATAGGATATACTATTCCTGTAAGGTCCGTATTCATTTTTAAATTTAAATCAAGAAAAGTCATAGTTTGAAATAGTCTAAAGTTCTCATGTTAATGCATAAGTATATATTAAAATGACCTTCAAAAATAAATAGAAATAAATAAATAGAGGCATTCATCTTATAGGAATAAATGTATATTTAGATTATTTGATATCTTTCTAGCAGCCTAATAGTGATACTAAATGGTATTTTGCAATCTATTTCCCCCTTTGATGCCAGTATGTAATGTTCTGATCTTTCACTTAAACTGAAATAAAAAACCGTAGTGAGGCAGTCATATGCCATTTTGTATAACCATACTCACTCTAAAATTTTATGATTCTATTATTCTATTGCAAAACAATTCTATTGCTACATATGGTCCTTTGCTCAGTGCAAAGGGGAAAGTATGCTTGCACAATAATGTTTACCCTCTACCCTAGTGAGTGCAAATCTTATAATATGGTAGACATACAAATATTTGTCTATGATGTTTCTGGCTGCAAGATAAATGAGCAGCTATCATGGGTGTGGCATGATTTACTTAACCAGAAGCATCAAAAGCTGAGAAGCAGAAGACTGACATCAGCTTCTACAATGGAAAAGCATAATCATTAAACCAATATTTGTCAGCTTGTTAATTTTTAATATGTTGTGGTTTCCTTTCCCTTTCTAAATAATTATTCATTTTTATGCCTAATTGGTAATTATCTTAGTTAATTCAGGATGTTATAACAAAAATAGAATAGACTGGGTGGCTTAAATAACATTCATTTCTCATGGTTCTGAAGGTGGAAAATCCAAGACTGAGGCACCAATAGATTCTGCTCTTGGTGAGGGCCCTCTGTGCTGTGTGCTCCAATGGTGGAAGGGACAAGAGAGCTCTCTGGGGTCTCTTTTATAAGGGCACTAATCCCATTCAGGAGGGCTCCACCCTCTAGACCTAATCACCTCCCAAACGGCCCACTCCAAATACTACCACAATGGAGGTTAGGATGTCAACATGTGAAATCTGGCGAAACACAAACACCCAGCCATTACAATATTAAAAATGTATTATTGGAAAAAGAAAGTGTTAATTGATTCTTAAGATTGCAAAAGTTCCAGGTCCCATAAAACCAGGATCCTTCCCTGTGAACAGTGATTGTTCATTTCCACCAATATGTCTATGAGATCACAAGAACAGTATACAAGTTCACAGCACAATAAAACTGAAATGGAAAATTTTTCCCACTGTTTTTGTAGTTAATGAAAAATATAATTTGTGACAAACTACGCTAAATTACTAGAAAGAATACAAGACTTCCTGACTAAACTCTGCCACCTTGTTTATCCCTGTGAAAGTTAATCAGAAATTTCCTTATTACATGAGGGCTTGGCCCTTATGCTGCTAGAAAGCTGTTCCCACCTTATCCCACCAAGATCTATCTTTCAGCTAGTGGACACAATTTCTGGAAAACAATTAAGCAGGATGTCAAGGGAAGGTGGACAACATATTTTTGGCGACCATCAAGAATGTAAGGAGCAGCCCTGACATTGGAATGTTCCAGAGATAGCATACTTTGTACTTGATCAATTTGGGGCAAGGACACTAAACCTAGAGGGTACAGAGAAAAAACAAACCAAAACAACAATAAAAACACAGAAAAAGAGCATAAGCTAGTTCAAAGACAAAACAAGGTACAATGTATTAGAGATGGGTGGGATAATAAATAATTACATGGAAACTAAAAATACAACCTAAGAGAAGAGTATCAATCTTCTTTCACAGCAATAATGAGCAGAACTGGCACTGTAGAAAATTGAATCGGTGATATACCAGGCAAACCTGAGAAGTTTTCCATAAGGCAGAAAGAAAGGATAAGATAAAAAACAATGAAGACTACAATAGATAATGAGAAGAAATAATGAAGATACAAACTAAGAGTAACAGTTGTTCCTGAATGAGCAACAGAATAATTAGATCTAGAACAATAACAGGAGGACCTTCAAGATGGCGGAGGAGTAAGACTTGGAGATCACCTTCCTCCCCACGAATACATCAAAAACAAAACTACATGTGCGACAACTCCTACAGAACACCTACTGAATGCTGGCAGAAGACCTCAGACTTCCCAAAATGCAAGAAACTGCCCACATACTTGGCTGTGTGGCTGACAGGGTCTTGGTGCTCCGGCTGGTGTCAAGCATGAGCCACTGAGGTGGGACAGCCGAGTTCAGGACATTGGACCACCAGAGACCTCCTGGCCCAACGTAATATCAATCGGCGAGAGCTCTCCCAGAGATCTCCATCTCAATGCTAAGACCCAGCTCCACTCAATGACAAGCAAGCTCCAGTGCTGGACACCTCATGCCAAACAACTAGCAAGACAGGAACACAACCCCACCCATTAGCAGAGAGGATGCCTAAAATCATACTAAGTTCACAAACACCCCAAAACACACCACCGGATGTGGTCCTGCCCACCAGAAAGCCAAGAGCCAGCCTCATCCACCAGAACACAGGCAACAGTCCCTTCCACCAGGAAGCCTACACAACCCACTGAACCAACCTTAGCCACTGGGGGCAGAAACCAAAAACAACAGGAACTATGAACCTGCAGCCTGTGAAAAGGAGACCCCAAACACAGTAAGTTAAGCAACATGAGAAGACAGAGAAATACGCAGCAGATGAAGGAGCAAGATAAAAACCCACTTGACCAAACAAATGAAGAGGAAATAGGCAGTCTACCTGAAAAAGAATTCCGAGTAATTATAGTAAAGATGATCCAAAATCTTGGAAATAGAATGGAGAAAATACAAGAAACATTTAACAAGGACCTAGAAGAACTAAAGAGCAAAGAAACAATAATGAACAACACAATAAATGAAACTAAAAATTCTCTAGAAGGAATCAATAGCAGAATAACTGAGGCAGAAGAACGGATAAGTGACCAGGCAGATAAAATAGTGGAAATAACTACCGCTGAGCAGAATAAAGAAAAAAGAATGAAAAGAATTGAGTACTGTCTCAGAGACCTCTGGGACAACATTAAACACACCAACATTCGAATTATAGGGGTCCCAGAAGAAGAAGAGAAAAAAAAGGGACTGAGAAAATATTTGAAGAGATTATAGTTGAAAACTTCCCTAATATGGGAAAGGAAATAGTCAATCAAGTCCAGGAAGCACAGAGAGTCCCATACAGGATAAATCCAAGGAGAAACACGCCAAGACACATATTAATCAAACTATCAAAAATTAAATACAAAGAAAAAATATTAAGAGCAGCAAAGGAAAAACAACAAATAACATACAAGGGAATCCACATAAGGTTAACAGCTGATCTTTCAGCAAAAACTCTGCAAGCCAGAAGGGCGTGGCAGGACATATTTAAAGTGATGAAAGGGAAAAACCTACAACCAAGATTATTCTACCCAGCAAGGATCTCATTCAGACTTGATGGAGAAATTAAAACCTATACAGACAAGCAAAAGCAAAGAGAATTCAGCATCACCAAACCAGCTTTACAACAAATGCTAAAGGAACTTCTCTAGGCAGGAAACACAAGAGAAGGAAAAGACCTACAATAACAAACCTATGGTAATAGGAACATACATATCAATAATTACCTGAAACGTGAATGGATCAAATGCTCCAACCAAAAGAAACAGGCTCGCTGAAGGGATACAAAAACAACACCCATATATATGCTGTCTACAAGAGACCCACTTCAGACCTAGGGACACATACAGACTGAAAGTGAGGGGATGGAAAAAGATATTCCTTGCAAATGGAAATCAAAAGAAAGCTGGAGTAGCAATTCTCATTTCAGACAAAATAGACTTTAAAATAAAGATTATTACAAGAGACAAAGAAGGACACTAAATAATGATCAAGGGATCAATCCAAAAAGAAGATATAACAATTGTAAATATTTATGCACCCTACATAAGAACACCTCAATACTTAAGGCAAATGCTAACATCCACAAAAAGGAAAATCAACAGTAATACAATCATAGTAGAGGACTTTAACACCCCACTTTCACCAATGGACAGATCAACCAAAATGAAAAGAAACAAAGAAACACAAGCTTTAAATGATACATTAAACAAGATGGACTTCACTGATATTTATAGGATATTGCATCCAAAAACAACAGAATACACTTTCTTCTCAAGTGCTCATGGAACATTCTCCAGGATAGATCATATCTTGTGTCACAAATCAAGCCTTGGTAAATTTAAGAAAATTGAAATCATATCAAGTATCTTTTCTGACCACAACGTTATGAGACTAGATATCAATTACAGGAAACAATCTGTAAGAAATACAAACACCTGGAGGCTAAACAATGTGCTACTACATAACCAAGGGATCACTGCAGAAATCAAAGAGGAAATCCAAAAATACCTAGAAACAAATGACAGTGAAAACACGACTACCCAAAACCTATGGGATTCAGCAAAAGCAGGTCTAAGAGGGAAGTTTATAGCAATATAATCCTACCTCAAGAAACAAGAAAAATCGCAAATAAACAACCTAACCTTACACCTAAAGCCATTCCAGAAAGAAGAATTAAAAAACCCCCAAAATTAGCAGAAAGAACGAAATCATAATGATCAGGTCAGAAATAAATGAAAAAGAAATGAAGGAAACAATAGCAAAGATCAATAAAACTAAAAGCTGGTTCTTTGAGAAGATAAACAAAATTGATAAACCATTAGCCAGACTCAACAAGAAAAAAAAGGGAAAAGTCTGAAATCAACAGAAATAGAAATGAAAAAGGAGAAGTAACAACTGACACTGCAGAAATGCAAAGGATCATGAGAGATTAGTACAAACAACTATATGCCAATAAAATGGAAAACGTGGAAGAAATGGACAAATTCTTAGGAAAGCACAACCTTCTGAGACTGAACCCAGAAGAAATAGCAAATATAAACAGACCAATCACAAGCACTGAAATTGAAACTGTGATTAAAAATCTTCCAACAAACAAAAGTCCAGGACCAGATGGATTCACAGTTGAATTCTGTCAAACATTTAGAGAAGAGCTAACACCTATCCTTCTCAAACTGTTCCAAAATATAGCAGAGGGAGGAACACTCCCAAACTCATTCTACAAGGCCACCATCACCCTGATACCAAAACCAGACAAAGATGTCACAAAAAAAGAAAACTACAGGCCAATATCACTGATGAACATAGATGCAAAAATCCTCAACAAAATACTAAGAAACAGAATCCAGCAGCACATTAAAAGGATCATACACCATGATCAAGTGGGGTTTATCCCAGGAATGCAAGGATTCTACAATATACGCAAATCAATCAATGTGATATACCATATCAACAAATTGAAGGATCAAAACCATATGATCATCTCAATAGATGCAGAAAAAGCTTTTGACAAAATTCAACACCCATTTATGATAAAAACCCTCCAGAAAGTAGGCATAGAGGGAACTTACCTCAACATAATAAAGGCCATATATGACAAACCCACAGCCAACATCGTTGTCAATGGTGAAAAACTGAGACCATTTCAACTAAGATCAAGAACAAGGCAAGGCTGCTCCCCCCACCACTACTATTCAACATAGTTTTGGAAGTGTTAGCCACGGCAATCAGAGAAGAAAAAGAAATAAAAGGAATCCAAATCGGAAAAGAAGTAAAACTGTCACTGTTTGCAGATGACATGATACTATACATAGAGAATCCTAAAGATGCTACTAGAAAACTACTAGAGCTAATCAATGAATCTGGTAAAGTAGCAGGATACAAAATTAATACACAGAAATCTCTTGCATTCCTATATACTAATAATGAAAAATCTGAAAGAGAAATTAAGGAAATACTTCCATTTACCATTGCAACAAAAACAATAAAATACCTAGGAATAAACCTACCTAAGGAGACGAAAGACCTGTATGCAGAAAACTATAAGACACTGATGAAAGAAATTAAAGATGATACAAACAGATGGAGAGGTATACCATGTTCTTGGATTGGAAGAATCAACATGAAAATGACTATACTACCCAAAGCAATTTCAATGCAATCCCTATCAAATTCAATGCAATCCCTATCAAACCACCAATGGCTTTTTTCACAGAACTAGAACAAAAAATTTCACAATTTGTATGGAAACACAAAAGACCGTGAATAGCCAAAGCTGTCTTGAGAAAGAAGAATGGAGCTGGAGGAATCAGGCTCCCTGACTTCAGACTATACTACAAAGCTACAGTAATCAAGACAGTATGGTACTGGCACAAAAACAGAAATATAGATCAATAGAACAGGATAGAAAACCCAGAGATAAACCCACGCATATGTGGTCACCTTATCTTTGATAAAGTAGACAAAAGTATACAATGGAGAAAAGACAGCCTCTTCAATAAGTGGTGCTGGGAATACTGGACAGCTACATGTAAAAGAATGAGATTAGAACACTCCCTAACACCATACACATAAGTAAACTCAAAATGGATTAAAGACCTAAATGTAAGGCCAGGCACTATAAAACTCTTAGAGGAAAACATAGGCAGAACACTCTATGACATAAATCACAGCAACATGCTTTTTGACCATGTCCTATAGAAATGGAAATAAAAACAAAAATAAACAAATGGTACCTAATGAAACTTAAAAGCTTTTGCACAGCAAAGGTAACCATAAACAAGATGAAAAGACAACCCTCAGAATGGGAGAAAATATTTGCAAACGAATCAACAGACAAAGGATTAATCTCCAAAATATATAAACAGCTCATGCAGCTCAATATTAAAAAAACAAACAACCCAATCCAAAAATGGGCAGAAGATCTGAACAGACATTTCACCAATGAAGGTATACAGATTGCCAACAAACGCATGAAAGGATGCTCAACATCACTGATCATTAGAGAAATGCAAATCAAAACTACAATGAGATATCACCTCACACGGGTCAGAATGGCCATCATCAAGAAATCTGCAAACAATAAATGCTGGAGAGGGTGTGGAGAAAAGGGAACCCTCTTGCACTGTTGGTGGGAATGTAAATTGATACAGCCACTATGGAGAACAGTATGGAGGTTCCTTAAAAAACTAACAATAGAACTACCATACGACCCAGCAATCCCACTACTGGGCATATACCTTGAGAAAACCATAATTCATAAAGAGTCATGTACCAAAATATTCATTGCAACTCTATTTACAATAACCAGGACATGGAAGCAACCTAAGTGTCCATCATCGGATGAATGGATAAAGAAGATGTGGCACATATATACAATGGAATATTACTCAGCCATGAAAAGAAACGAAATTGAGATATTTGTAGTGAGGTGGATGGACCTAGAGTCTGTCATACAGAGTGAAGTAAGTCAGAAAGAGAAAAACAAATACCGTATGCTAACACATATATATGGAATCTAAGAAGAAAAAAAAAAAAAGGTCATGAAGAACCTAGTGGCAAGACGGGAATAAAGACACAGACCTACTAGAGAATGGACTTGAGGATATGGGGAGGGTGAAGGTTAAGCTGTGACAAAGTGAGAGAGTGGCATGGACATATATATACTACCAAACGTAAAATAGATAGCTAGTGGGAAGCAGCCGCATGGCACAGGGAGATCAGCTTGGTGGTTTGTGACCACCTAGAGGGGTGGGATAGGGAGGTTGGGAGGGAGGGAGACACAAGAGGGAAGAGATGTGGGAACATATGTATATGTATAACTGATTCACTTTGTTATAAAGCAGAAACTAACACACCATTGTAAAGCAATTATACTCCAATAAAGATGTTAAAAATAAATAAATAAATAAATAAATAGAATGCATTAAAAAAATAAAGTAGAAACTAACACACCATTGTAAAGCAATTATACTCCAATAAAGATGTTTAAAAAAAATAAAATAAAATAAATAAAAAATAAATAAATTAATTAATTAAAAAAAAAAGAAAAACATGAGCATGAAGTTAGAATTGGATCCATCATGTGCCAGAGAATTCAATGAAAATAACTCCACGCTGAAATCCACACAACTTTTTCCTTGCTATTACAAGGGCAAAAAAGAAATATCTATAGGTATTCAGTATTAAGAAAAACAACAACTAAAACCAAAATGTTAAAAATAGAAAAGCTGGTTATGTTCAAAAGAACAAAAATCTGCCTGTACTTAGACTATCTTCTGCAAGAATGAGGTCAAAAACCAGAAAACAAACTCAGTAGCTGTTTGAAGATGGTAAAATTGTGTATCTAGAAAACCCAGGTAATTTAACAGAAAATCTATTAGGAAAGAAAGACAAAACAAAACAGAATTCAGGAAGTGAAAGGGCTACAGGATGGCCACCCCAGGTTTATGCTGGTTTTATCCTGGTTAATGTGCCTATAGAATTATTGAAAAGTGGCCGTAGTTTTTGTTTTAACCATGGTTTGATTTATCCAATATCTCTTCTCACTATTCATTCCCTTTAGTCATATTATATACTGAAAATTAAAGTACAGTCTCTTTTAAGAGTTCTTGGTATGTTGACAAAGACTGATCATACACTTTTCCTCCAAAAAAAAAAACCTCAGTAAATTTCAAAAAGCAGGAATTATCATATAAGCTTTGATAAGTAGATAAAATGAGAAATTAAAGCAAGATTTGAAAACAACAACAACAAAAACAAAACACTTAGAAATTAAATTTCTGCTAAGTAACTCCTGCAAAACTTCAAGGATTCAAACATGACATGCCTGAGGAGAAAAACGTCCTGAAATGTCTCATTCTCAAGAGAACTGTTTCTCTCTGGCCAGCCCACCAACCTCAGCACATCCTCTCTTTTCAGGGATCAGATGCCTCTGGCTAGGATGCCTTCCTTATCTTTCTGCCAGGCCTGTGATTGACTATACATCTTCATTATCTAATCAATTTGTGCACTGAATGTGGAATGGATTCAGCAGTCAGAGGAGGAAGTGGAAAAACAAGGCTACAATGATTTGGGATGTGATATGACTTAGGTAAAAACTGTGTTTTAAGTCCACAGTGATCCCATTTGGCTCTCCAACCGGTTGTGCTTCTCTTCCTTCAAATTTGATGCAGGATGCTCAAACCCTAGAAACAGATATTTTTCCTCTATTCTTTTCAAAATAGGATGACTTTGTGCTGCCCACATTACTGAAAGCCAAGGTAGGCGGCAGTCTGAGGGAAAGGATAGGGCCGGATGTCCATACAGCATGGGAATAAAGTCAGAGAACGTAGATGTTGTGTTTTTCCAAAGAACCAAAACAATTGTAGGACACTCTGGTCCAGTCAAAATGGAGGCTATTTTAATAATTGGAAGAAATGGTTGTCAGTAGAAATGATTTGGGACCGCAGTCACAAGTCTGTAATGATTATTCCCCACTCCTCAGCGAATGGTGAGATTTGGTCTATTTTAAAAAAAAAAAAACAAAAAAACAAAAAAACAAAAAACCATAAAGTCTGTGAAAGGAGGAAAACAAGATGGGAAGAAGCATACTGTGTTGTCTCCTCTACTTCCCTAGAAAGATGAGATGAAAAAACTTCCAGAGGGGAGTCCAGGAAGGTTTAGGGCAGAAAGAAATATATAGAAAGTCAGAATAGGATTTTGTTGCAGCTCAGTAAAAAATTTTAAGTTATTCTGGTGTTTTCATTCTAAAGGGTGGCATTTCAAATAAGAACACAGATGGGCAATGGGACTAAAGAAATCTTACCAGGCAGGTGAATATGTTGATCTTAGGTTCCCCCCCCCTTTGTTGTACTTTACTTCTCCACGCTTGCCCCTTAACCCCATTGTAATGTGATTGTTTGAGCATGTGTGTCTGTTTTCCATTAGACTCAGAGACTCAGAGGCAGGCTACCTGCCTGTCTGTTGGTTGTGCAGTGCCTGGCAATAATAACTGCTTGTTGAAAGAGTAAATGGCATGGTTATATAGATGAGAATTAGTGGTCATACATATAGTCAAACCTCCAACTGACAGCAGGCGTCCCCTGAGAGCTGGTAATTTGGAATTTTTGGAATAGCTTCAAGAACAAAGAGCTCATTGCTTGTAAAGGCAATTTGGGTAATTTAAATTATTGGGTAATGTAATTGGTCATTTAATGAACATATTTAGATTATTAGAATATATTAAATCAAAATTCTCTTTCTTCTATGGATTTCACCTTACAAAGCTAGGTGGAATATGTCTTCTTCTGTGTATCCCCCCTTTAAAATCTAAATTCTGCAGCATCTATTCTTTTTCATTACTATCATAAACAATTTACATATACAGAGACTCAAATAAACTAGATAACTTATCCAAAGTCAGAATGCCAGGGTTAATGGCTACTATGGGACTTGAACTCAGTTCTCTTTGACTCCATAATCTATGAGCTTAACCACTCTGCCGTACTGAAAATAACTACAGTTCTTTAAAATGAACCTTTTTAAGTGGCTTCTGCAGCACTTACCATCTCAAAATCTTTTCCATATACCATTTACTTTGTCTGTATCTCTCTCAAAATGCAGCACAAAAATAAGCACAATGTGTCAGATATTATCTGACTAGGACAGAGTGTGGTAGGACTGTTACCAAATTTGATTTGGGCCCGACAGTTCCATTTCAGTAAAATAAATTTGAGTGGGTCTTACCAAATCTATATTTATTTTTTAGTAAACAAAACTTCTAGATCATTTTTATACAAATTATTCCAAAGAAAGGTCTTCCCTATCCAGTTGTAAAATTTACTGTTTTAACTAAAATACAAGATCATTTATCTTTGTTAAATTTCAACGTTTTGGACTAGACCTGCCATAATCATTTTAAAACTTGATTCTGACATCTATCATATTAGCCAGCCTCCAAACATGATGGCATCTGCACATTTGGTAACCATATTTTCTAAGCATTTACTCATGTCATTGCTAAAATATTAAAAGGACAAGATAAACATTTATCAATATTCCATTAGCAATGCCCCTAAATAGAGAAAAAACTAAACGTCTCTGGAGAAATTGCTCAGTGGTTTGCAGGACAATAATGCAGATATATTTCACTATATTATTAACCAGGATATAAGAGTAGCTTTGTTTAAATGCCATGTAAAGGCCATTATACCCTACAGGTCAACCCTACCAAAACAGACTAATTTGTTCTGACATACACTAAGTGAGTCCGTATTGGCTCCTGGTAATCACATAGTCTTTTCTACCGGCTCAGAAAGCATAAGGTTAATAGTATGTCCTGGAATTTTCCAGGGAGCAAATATCTATATGCTTGGGAGTTCTTCTTCCTGAGGAAAGAAAACATGTATCTTTCAGTGGAAGGTAATGGTGCAAACACAAGATGATATTATTTGCAGTACCAAGTTTTTGTATATAACACAGTTGCCTCCCATTTTCTTCAACACACATCCTGGTCATTTCATTAACTTCACAATTACATGAGCCTACATCTTATGTATTTGAATATTTTGAAACTCTCTTATAATATATATACAACGTTACAGTGTTTTGAAACTAGAAGATAGACTATGTATAGAATCATATTATAAATAGGCTAAGTTCCTTAATATTGTCAAAGCAATTTGCCAATTGGAAGAAAATGTCTTGTCATTTCAGTCTTCCTGATGAGTGACTATACTGGCATGAATACTCTTCAAAAAGAATTACTCATCATCTCACAGCCCTTATTTTATTTAAAATCTATATCTCCTCTTATAGAAGATATAAGAACTTGACCCAGTATTATACCTCAAACTTTGCCATGTGAACCCTGGTTTCAGCCGGCATAGGTTTGTCTAAGGCTCCATTTTATGTTTCATGATTTCATTGATCCTTATCACATACCTAGTTACTTCAGTCTGTCTTTTATTTCTTTTGAAATAGTAACTGGTCTTCACCGAACCTTCTCTGGATCTTCTCCAGGTTTCTCGGACATTTCTTAGGTACGTTGAGCAGGTGGGATGCACTGATGTCTTGGTCATTTGAGTCTCCCCACTGCAATGGGGACGTGAATATCACTGCAGTTCCGTCAGGTTCCACATGATGGTGGCCTTGTCTCCGCAAACCGGACTTCAGGTCTCTCTATGTGCTAGAAGTTTATTGGCCTCAGTTTCTAGCTCCCTAAATAAAGCAGCTGTCAACTTGCCAAGCCCCTGTCAAAAGGCGGAGGTTTTCAGCTTGGACTCCACACCTATGGTCAGGGATTGCGAGCTGTATGACACTTGCAGGAGAGTAGCTGGAATAGCTGAACACTTTCAAATGCTTCTTATGGACACTACTGTGCTTTGGTTTTGATTTTCATTTTTCTTTGGAATATTTTTCTAGCATAAAATTCAAATTTGAGGATGGAGGATGAAGATGCATAATAAAAACTTAAGTAATGCTACAGTCAGAATTGAGGTCTGCAGAAAATATCACACACACAAGATTTCAAAGATTTAATATGAAAAAAGATAAAAATTATTTATACTTATTTTATATGAAAATGATCATAATTGGGGGTATAGAGTTAAATAGAGTATATTAATAAAATTAATTTCACTTGTTACTTGTTGCTTTTTTAAATGTGGCTACTAGAAAATTTAAAATTATACATTACTTGCATTTGTGGCCGCATTGTATTTATATTGGACTGAGCTCGTCTAGAAGGAGGTGGGTGATGTTTACCAAGCACTGAGAGTTCTTATATTCCTCAGGAAATCTCTGACTTCAGCACAGTTGTCAGATTGACCCCAGAATCTGAATTCTCAGTAAGTGTTGGAGGCCTCCATATGGCTATGGCATAGAGCAGTTCCAAAGAAGAGCAGTTCCAAAGAAGAGCTTCTGGGTCAGAATTGATTATCAGAATTCTGTGGTAACAATTTTCTAATTGATTTTTGATCCCTTCTACAGATATATTGATTCAATACATATGGATTGATTGTTTTACTCTCCTCTATTCATTTCCTTTCTTTTTCCCTCCTCTCCAATTCCTTTACCTATAAGGAAGGCGTGACCTCCATATAGGAGAATACTGTACTGTCTGAAAAAACAGATGTGAAAGAGACGTGACGATTGGAGAGCTGCAGAGAGAGCATGGGTTGAACAGGAGTGGACTGAGGGTTCCCACTGTCAGTGACACTCCAGAGTAGTTCTGGTATTTCAAATTAGGGCATATTCAGTTGTATAGTCAGAACATGGGCATAACTGGAAAACCAGCCAGTTGACCCTAAAGTCTGAGGTTGATTTACAACTATCAAAATTATACAGAATTTCTGCTGACTATTCTGTTATCCTGAAAGTGATTATAAAATTGCATACATTAGATGTACTTTAGATTGGAGAGCCGTCAGCCCTTCCCTCCATTACTTAAATACAACTTTCCTACATTTTGAAGTAAACAGAGCTTTGCTTGAGCTACATATGCTTTCTTAGGAGGAAGCTAAAGTCTCTAAAAAAGTAAAATGCATTAATTGGAAACAGCCTGAAGAATTGAGTTGGGTAGTTGGTGTATATTTGACGATTTACTAGTTTCACAGCCACTTTTTGACTGGATTCTGTTATAGTCTCCCAGTGAGGTGATTTGTTTTTTCTTGCTTTGTTTTGTTTTTAACTTTAGCAGCCAACTAACTTTAACTGACAACCCTTGGGTGGCATCTGACAGTGCAATATAATTCTTTGATTTTTTTTGGTGGGCTGCTTTGAGTCTGCCTGATATATATATGACCTAAGTGTCAGCCAGAGATTTGGGCAGAGATTTCCACAAAGCTTGGGATTCCCTCTCTCTGGTTCTCTCCTCTCTAAAACTCCTCCCTCATTATCCATTGTCTGTGGTTTCTCTGAACTCACTAGATGAAAATGAATGTAGGTTTCCTAGCAGAGATTTTGCCATTCTGCACGGTGAAGACTGTGACGTGACCTAAGGCTGAAAACCATAATAAATGGGAAACTTACCCTCTGCCTTTCCCTTCCTTCAAGAGTTGGCTCCCCTCCCAAATCTCTGTGCTTACACTCCCTGTCAAGTGCTTTCAAATAATTATACTTTATGCTTTGACAAGGCCTTATAGTTGTTGCCTGATGAAGGACTGGTGCCGTACAGGCTTATTCAGCCATCATGGAAGTGGATTTTCTCTCCTTTGTCATTTCTTATTTTGTAAATTTTTGCTTTCTCCATTTTTAAGTTTGATTACTTGCTAGTGATTTGTCTATGTTCTTTTCCACCTTCTAGGATTTTGATTTATTAATTTGATTTAAAGTTTTTCTGTTCTCTACTCATTTTTTATCTTCAATTTTTCCTTCTTTGTGCTTTCTTTTGGTTTATTTTATTGTATTTTCTACTTTCTTATATCAATGATTTAAATCATATATATTTTTCCATGCTTTTTATTTATGTATTTATTTATTATAATTATACAAACAATAACATTAATGTAGTCTAACTGTGAAATCTCAATCAATACATTTTCAGAACAAAAGAGAGTTTTTGCTCTCCTTTTCCCTCGTGGGTACGTGTCCTTGATTTTTAAAATTAATTTATAAACGTTATTAGAAACAAATAAACAAACAATGACTGATACACTGTTCCTTTTATGGGACCAATCAATTTAATCAAGTAACATCATTTGTTAGTCCTGGAAAAGTTTGAAAATGGCAGTAAATAATTTATTTTTAATTTTTTACTTTTATTGCTATAATTTTCTATGCATTTTGCTTTGAGTATTGCTTTAAAAGTACTCCATATATTCTGATATGTTCATTATCTGATTTTCATTACCATTATTTTTCCAAAAAATTTAATTAGTAACATCTTTATCCTTCTATTCAAGAGTTGTTTAATAAAAAATTCTTGAATTTCTAGATTGTACTTGGTCACAGGAGAAATGGGTGCAAATTTAGAAGGTGGAAAAGAAGAAGCAGCCATTCTTATGCTCTGATGGTGGGTATAGAACTTGAGGTGATGTGGCACCCATGTGTGTAGTCACTCGTCTGCTAACTCAGTTGTTGGCATGGGGCAGCATCTAACCCAGCCCCTCCAACTCCCATCAGGTCTTTTCGTTTGGTTTCTCAAGTCCTGGCCTAGGTACATATGCAACTTCACTATAAAAGATACCAGCTTCCCTGCAGGCCTTCAGCATCAACCAGGTAGGTCAGAAACAGACTCTGGTTCCAGTTTGTCTTTCTGGATTCTGGTTTATTTCCACAAGTTACAGCTTTCTCTGCTCTCTGGCTTCATAAAGACTTCAAGCACAATCCAGCTTAGGCAAGAGTTTGCATAGATTTGTCCACAGATCCCACAGTTGGGAAGGGCCTAATATTTATAATAAATCTCTTGTTCTATGTCACTTATAAGAGTGGCTTCTCTGAGAAAAACGTGACTTCAGAAATTGGTGATGGAAGTGGTTCTAGAGGAACAGAATCTTAAGGAGGGTTCTCTGAATTGATTCTGTATTATCTGTACTTGTTACTATGTTGCTGTTGATATTCTGCTCAGAGAGACATTGATAGTCCATGATAGCACAATAGTTCCTTAAATTATCACCTGTAGACATCTGTAACAAAGTGCCTGCCTAAAAAGAGGCACAAATTTGGTAGGTCAAGCAGTTGCTACCACAGAACATGTTAGAAAAAAATAACTATAATGAGGTGGGTGGTTGGTTGGTTGTTTTTTAGTTGGAGAATTTGGGGAAAGAAAATGTCCAGTCCAAGATTCTAGTTAGAACCAGAATAATTTTATTATTTACCCTTTAAAAAATTGGAATGGGGACATATGGGCAGATTCTGATAAAGCTGGGGACCTTTTTCTATTTTCTGCCAAGTATCCTTGACTCATAAAAGCAGCTCTTTATGTCCTGTCTGGGGAGTTAGTCTCCTCTTGCCTGAAGACTACGTAATGGGCTTCTCTGATATAATTTCAGAATCATTTCATAATTTTATAAGTTTAGGGAACTACTGATTCTCCTTAGGAACTGCCCTCACCACTTCTCATTGTTTCTAGTCCTATAAACATACTCAAGTAATAACAGTCCCCAGAGTGTAAAGTACAAAGTATAACATTTGAGGAGGTGTAATATGCACACAAAGAATTGCAAAAATTTGCCAACTTATATCAATAGAAATCTTGGAAACATGCATAGGAATGCGTCCTAAGGTATTTGATGAGGAGTGTAAGGAATGGGCCTAGACATTAATATTGGTGAATTAAGACACAATTCTGTACTCAAAATATTGGCAAAGGTGGCTGGAGGGGCCCTAACAGTTTGCTTGCTTGGTTGACTAAAACCTGGACCCAAAAGTGATCTGCATAAAAGGAAGATGAGGTACTTGCTAGACCTTCCAACAAAGGTATCCAAAGGTTTAGGAAGACTGGAATGCTAGAGTGGTGTAAGACTTGCTCACCCACTCCCTAAATACATCCCCTAGAAAACCCAGAGGATACTTACTTCACAAGAGGTGTGCAAAATACGTTAGTGAAAGGAACTCCGACATCTCACGGTGGCTATTCTCTTAGGCCAATTTTGGTGGTGGGAATTGCTGCTATCAGATTGACTTGCCTGATTTTAATGATGATGATGGAATTCCCGGGTGTCATGGGCCACGTGGTGGCACTAAATTACCAAAGACAAGAAATGTATGAATACTGAAATGAGAGGCAGAGCCCAAATCTGTAATAGGAATGGTCTCACTGGCAGAAATCTTTGGTATTAGCTAGACTGTGGATTGTGGTTTCCCTAGAACTGATATAA
Organism: Balaenoptera borealis; assembly: GCF_965194805.1. Classification (NCBI taxonomy): domain Eukaryota; kingdom Metazoa; phylum Chordata; class Mammalia; order Artiodactyla; family Balaenopteridae; genus Balaenoptera; species Balaenoptera borealis. The sequence continues at coordinate 113,812,796 of NC_138864.1, forward strand.
ACAGACAGCCTTCTCAAATTTTACTTAGTTTGTTTAATTAGAAAGCTCTAGGTTTGTGAAACAGAGGACTGACTGAAATCACTGTGATTACCAAATGGAACGGAGGGTTTAACTGAACCAGGACCATGGAACAGAGGGTTTCATAGCTGGCTACCTCAGGTTAGAAGTACCTCTCCTAGTCATGGTTTCACAGAGTCCAGAACAACCTGCCATTGAAATTAAAAAGCAGTTGCAGCAGAGATATATCAGTGAATAGCAAAACCCCACCCTGGTGGAATAGCTCTTTAATCAGTGGATAAATCATGTCCCCAGGTTATGATTTGGGGCTGCATGCTGACCCAGTAAGCTCAGTAATCTCTTGGGTGCTATAGACCTTTTGGAGGTCCTGCTGATGTGATCGTGAGCAACGTAAACAGAATAGTGGGCAACATGGAAGATATTAGGTTAAATAGAAGAGACTGTATATAGTCAGACTATATATGACTTCACATTCATTGTGGAACAGCAGAGTTCCATGACCTGCTGCTTTTGAGGTTTTCAAAACTGCTAGTAGAGGAACATTTTCCAGCTGTCGTCTTGGTGAGGTCCAAATCTACTGAGATTTCCCTATGTTCTGATAAATCTTTGGGGTTTTTTTTCATATCTAATTAAAGCTATTAGTAGAATAATTCATTATTTCTATAACTTCTTTCATATAACTACATGAGTATTGATTTCAAACTCATCAGAGATGTCCTTGAGATTTTTCTCAGTGTTGAGTATGTATGAAGGACCGGGTGTCTGATCAGGATTGCTCTGTGATGCTTTGAGGTAACACAAAAGCTATCAAGTATGTACTTACCACTAGGCAGAGATTAATCTACAGCAGCTGTTACAGACTGCACGTTTGTGTCCCCCTGAAATGTATGTTGGAAGCCTAACCTCCAGTGGAATTAGGGGGTAATTAGGCCTTTGGGAGGTAATTAGGTTCAGATGAGCTCATGAGAGTGGAGCCCCCATGATGATGGAATTAGTGTCCTGATAAGAAGAGAATCTAGTCTCTCTCTTTCTCCCTCCCTGCCATGTGAGGATATAGCAAGAAGATGGCCATCTGCAAACCAGGAAAAGTACCCTCACCAGACACTAAATCCCCTGGCACCTTGATCTTTGATCCCAACCTGCAGAACTGTAAGAAATAAGTGTTGTCTAAGCCACTCAGTCTTTGTCAAAGCAGCCCAAGCTGACTAATACAGCAACACGGGTCCTGCTTTGTTCTTTGAGGCAGCCAAATGCAGGGTGTGTGGGGGAAGGGCGCAGTGTATGCACATGCACATTCATTTGGCAACATGTTTGAGTATTTATTTTAAAAAAAACAATAACTTAAATAAATACATTTAAGACAGGACAGTTGAGTTCCTGGATAGGAAAACTGTGAAAGATTTTGCTGGAAAACCCAGAGGGCAAACTCACTTTGTTGTGGATTCTATCCAATTAATCAAGATAGTGATAGACCACACCTCTCATATATTTTCCACATTGCCAAAATATTTTATGCCTTAATAATACTGTGCTTAGTGTATATTGGAGTATCATTAAAAATGAGCTCATCATGTAACAGGATGACAGAAAGAAAATAAATCTCCCTTTGCTGCATGTTATTCATCTCTGTCCTATTAAATTTTTCTTCTCAAATTGGCTTTTTAGCTAGCAAGAACATGGCCAGACACTTTGATAATGACACAGTCTACACACACATTTTCTATGAGCCTTTATGCAGCTTATATAAATTCTGTAAGAAGAGTCGTTCCACTCTTGAAGATTTTTCTTGATATATAAGAACTCTCTTCTCTCTGTATCATCTTTTTTTTTTATAATAGCAATTTTTTTTAAATTAATTAATTTATTTATATTTATTTTTGGCTGTGTTGGGTCTTCGTTTCTGTGCGAGGGCTTTCTCCAGTTGCGGCGAGCGGAGGCCACTCTTCATCGCGGTGCGCGGGCCTCTCACTGTCGTGGCCTCTCCCGTTGTGGAGCACAGGCTCCAGACGCGCAGGCTCAGTAATTGTGGCTCACGGGCTTAGTTGCTCCGCGGCATGTGGGATCTTCCCAGACCAGGGCTCGAACCCGTGTTCCCTGCATTGACAGGCAGATTCTTAACCACTGCGCCACCAGGGAAGCCCTGTGTCATCTTGAAGTCTCTCTTTTCTCCACTCTCGTAAAATGTGAGAAGAGACTTCTTTCAGAAGGTTATTAAGTTTGTTTTGCAGTCCACTGGTTGGGAACGTGATTTCCTGGTAATTTAATTTTGATGTGTTTCCTAACTTGGGTTTAATTCTATTCATCCCAATAGATACCGGAGTAAATAAGTACATATTACTATTGTAATATTGTATTTTATTACTAAGAAGTATAATTATTTTAAATAATTTAATATAGAACACTTTCTACTCTGGCAATTTTAATGACATATCAACAGTAGAAATTTCAAAAACAGGTACATGAAACGCAAGTATCACTTGGAAAAGGCAAGCTGCACACTAGAAATTATCCCACAGGGCAGCATTACATTGAGTAGTATTTTATGGTTCAAGGACTGACCCCAACTGACTCAAAGATTGAATTATCAGCATACCAACATTGGACACACATGGCAGAGGAGACTCCCATTAACCATGTTATAGAGCTGAAATATAAAATCATAATCTCCATGTATTAATTTATAGTGATGAAAATACCTCTATCTTAGGCTGCAATACTCATTTTGACATGGCATTGATTTTCTTCCTACGTGTAGACATAAATGGGGCACAGATATTTGCTCACTGAGATCAGTTCTGTCAAGGCAATTGTTTTGGATATGATAGGGTGTCTTGGCATAAGTTTCTCCCTCTTCTGAGCATGCTCATAATGGCACTGCAACATGGGCTACCGCAACACCCCTTTCCCTATGCTGACCATCCTTTCTTACCTCTCCCCACCACCTCCAGACTCCTAATTCTGATTGACACATCCTTTTTTGATAACTCTGTGATGTCAATCTTGCACCACTCAATTCCTTGATCTAATAGCCATAGTTTTTAAGTTTTCTTTGCATGTGACCTAGTAAACATTGATTTCTTAGATTCACTTTCAGAAGGTAATCCATTTGTTTTTAAAATATATTTTCAAGTTCTTGGAGACTTCCTCTAAGTAGACTCCAACTACTGATAATCAGCAAAAATAATTTTACATAATTGATTAGAATTTGAAATATGGTAAATGAAAAACAATCCTGAAAAGAGAAACATAATTAGGAATTATAAAGCAGAGTTCATGGCAGAACTCTGAAGAGTCCATTGAAGAAGCTGAGTTTAAGGCACATGTTAGAAAAAACATCTTTATGACTCTTGGAAATAATGTGACTTCCTTTTAAGAACTACACATTTATTACCAAAACTAAACAAAAGACAGAGTATAAAAAGTGAGAGACCCATATAATAAACAATTTTCCCATCCTAGAATTAATTTATAATAAGAAAAATAATAGCATCTCAGGCTGGAATAATCACTTTGACATGGAATTAACTTAATGTCTATTTTTTCAGCCTAAACTCACCTTATCACATAGAAATCTAATCTGGACAGAGATGTAACATACCTTTTTTGTCGCACTTAAAAACTGTTGGTTGAATTAAAGAATAAATCAATGAGTTCAAGAACAATGAGTAAACAGGAAGCTAGGTAAGAATTGGGGGAGGAGACTGTGGTGACGCTGTGCAAGGAGAGCTAGCATTCCCAATGGGGGAAATAACGGGAACAAAGAGGAAAGAAAAGCGGTGTGTTTGGGGCTTGACAGGAAGGGCAGCCTAGTGTTTAGGAGGACAGGCAGTTCCCAGCCGGATAAAATAGTGAATGGGGCCACTAAGGATCACAATACAACACTCTTTTCTTGCCTGTGACCATGATTTCCATTGGAATAATGTTCTTTTTTTTTTAATGAGTTTTTTTCTTTCTTAATTTATTTATTTTTTGGTTGTGTTGGGTCTTCGTTGCTGCACGCCGGCTTTCTCTAGTTGCGGCGAGCAGGGGCTACTCTTCGTTCCGGTGCGTGGGCTTCTCATTGTGGTGGCTTCTCTTGCTGCGGAGCACGGGCTCTAGGTGCTTGGGCTTCAGTAGTTGTGGCACACGGGCTCACCAGTGCCTGAAGTAAATGTGGGGGTTCAGGACTTAAATAGGAAAACAAATCATGTTTATTTTCACTCGTCTCTAACCAAACTAAAATTTAACATTTTCTTCCATTGCAAATATGGGCAACAAACCACAAGAGTATAAGCAGGATTTCTGACTTTGTCATGAATAGGAATCACAGTCTCATATTACAGTTGTCACAGGTAGCTACAAATATCATGTATATTACCACTGTCTTCAGTAGTTATTAGACTAAACTCTCGATCTTCTTATTTAATGGCTAGTGAAACACAAATATTTCTGCATCAAAAATTTTTGTTAGTATAGTGACAACTGCATTTCAATATAATTGGAATGATTTATAATCCAATATAATTTATATTATGCATTTAAAAACACTATTCTGTGAAGGGATCCATAGGCTTCTCCAGACTGCCAAAGGAGCTCATGGAACAAAAAACATTAAGAACCCTTACATTAGAATTAGTATTTTGGTTTTAGCGTTCCTCACCCCTTTCTCTATCAAATTAGTTCTCCAGCAGTCTCCAGGTAAACAATTCCATCTATTAGCTCTCTCTAGAATTCTTATGTAATTGATATCTAGGACAGTCCCTATTAGTGTATGTGTGGGTAAGATAAAGAATTTTTACGTCACCCTTTCATATTGTTTTCTTTACTCTCTCTTTTGTCCATTTCTCTTCCATTTAAATGAATTCCCTATTTCAGCATATACCTGGAGATGAAGGGGATAACTTCAAGCAGGTAGGGAGATTCAGAAGGGCTTAAATATAAAAGCAGAGCTCCCCACACATGAATGGGAGCTGCTGAAAGGAAGGAAAGGAAAAGAAGGTGATGGGGGAGGAGACAAAGTTGCAGCTGGTAGGAGGAAAGTCCAACCCAGCAGACAGAATCCTCCACTCAGCATCCAGAAGACAGAGATGTAGGCCACAGGTTGGCCAGAGGCTAGCATCAGAGAAGTCCAGAAAAAAGGGAAATGTTTGCTGAAATGTAGCCCGGGGAACATGGCAACAAGTACTCTAAGATCAATCAAAATACGAATATATACCCTGGCCTGGAAATTTGATTTGCATCAGATGAGTCTGTCAGGATGTGGAAGAGATTCAGAAAAGGACTATACCTGGGATGGTGGTGGTGTGGTTAGGGCAGGGGATTGAGAGAGGAAAACAGAGCCCAGTCTTATAAGGGTAAGAATACTGGGTTGACTACAAGGAATTTAATTAAGGACATGGTAGAAAAGGGTAATAAAGTGGAAGTTTCTTACACCTGGACACAAGTTGAGCACAGGAAAGCAAGACTGGCTTGACGACGGATTTCTTATTATTGAATCAGATCAACTTAAATAACTAAGGAGAGGAGGGTTCACAAAGCCTATATTGGGACTAAGTCTGCTGGTCAAGGTGACCTGATTTATGCTAATAGAAATGGAGGGCTTTGAAGGCAGAGAACCAGGAAGTTTATGACAACTGGTCAGCTCTCTAAATCGGCTTTACTCTCTGAGATATCTACTCTGTGTGGCATTAGGCTCCCAAAGCATGAAGCGGAATGTGTTATTAAGTCAGATCTCCTTGGATCACAAAGAAAATAATAAGGCAACAGTGATAGAAGAGAAAAAGAAATAATCCAGAGAAAAAATGACTGGGTTGCCAGAGGCAAAATGTATGACAGATCCAAATGGCATTCATTATTTCTCAGTTGGAAAATTCCAACAACTTCCTAAATTGTCTCCCCATCTTAAGTGCTTCACTACTCAAATTTATCTTATAAACCACTTCCAGGCGACACACTAAAATTCTTCAAGTGTAGACACCGTTTCTCACTTCAGTCTTCTACTAAAAAATACCAACAACACTTTGTCACCTAACAAGACCCTTTTCTTTGCATTCAAATTTCTGTGCAATATGGTTCCAACCCATGTCAATGCTTATTTCCTAGTATTTTTTATTTTTAATGTTAAACATCATTAAAATAAATGATTAAAATATTTATTATTTGAATGCTTCATTTTAAATATTTCCTTTTTATTTCTGACAAGTGTGCCCTTCTTTGAAGACTTTCTCTACTTCATTTCCATGTGATTCTGGTGGGCTACCAATCAGAAGACAATGGACTTCTGACAAGAGGAGTGCCACATGGCCCAAGTCAGGCCACCCAGAGTTTCCTTCCCAGGAAGTGTGTCCCAAGAATGCAGGGACAGAGAGGGACCAAAAATGACTGGAACTGAGGCCTATGAGGAATTGTCGGGTATTTGTGTCTTTATATTAATGTTCCTCTGATCCTCTATCCTTCCCTAAATTCTTCCACTCAATTCTTTGAGCTACTCAGTATCCTTTCAGGAAATTCCCTTGCACACACACACACACTTCAGTTTAAGAATAGTAGTTTCTATTGCTTGTAACCAAAGAACACTAAATGATGCAGAAATGAGCACAAAAGCATAGGGGAGATTTTTAGGTGTGGAATAGAGATGATTCCACACACACAGCCCCCAGAGATGATTGCTGTATGTGGAATTAATTATCAAGCTAAAATGTCATAAAAAGCAATGGGGCTGACATTAAAATTCTAAGATGGGAAATTAAAAGTTCATGACATATAGTGGAGAGCTAGGAAATAAGGTCATTCACTGGGCTGCCTGGAACACTGTGGGTGAAACTTCTAGGAACTGTTGGCTTTTGCAATAGACCTGGATAAATGAAACTGAGGGAATTGTGAGCTCAAATGTTAAAATTTGCACTTTGAGGCATGGACTAAAATCCAGAGTCTTCTTGTCACCATGCCCCAAGCATCTCTTTTTACTAGTTGTCATGGGACTGAGATTGATGAAAACCAAACTCAGAGATGGATCATCCAGCTTGTTGCGTTAGATCAGGGCAATTGAGAATGTTGCCACGTATCTTGCATAAATCTTGAGGGAAAAAATGGGATATGAGCTGTTCACCAGTTATATTAGTAAACCTTTGATCCTGAAGAAATCTGAGCCACCAAAGGGCTTGCCAACATTCCGGGTCTGCCCCCCTTCCCCCTCCCCGCCCCCGCCCCCTGCCCCCTCTCCCCCATCCCGCCCCGCCCAGTGATTGAGGAAGCCGTGTCTCCCGCGGGAGAAATAAAATGATTCCTCTGGCACCAAAGCTCCTTGGTGCTGACCTCGTCTCCCCTTACCCTCCTGATCTCTTACTCCTTTATCCTTTGCTTACTTCATTCACAGCATCCCTGCTCTGCCTCGGATGTGCAGGGAGCTCCCATCTCAGGGCTTTGCACTCACTGCCCTTGCTGCTATCTCTGCCTGTAGCTCCCTCCCTCCCGATGACAATAGCTGCCTGACTTGCTCCCTCACCTCCTTCACACTTTTGCTGGCTTGAATGTCACCTTCTCTTGGAGGCTTCCTCTGACCACTGTATTCGAAATTGCAGCACTTGCCCAATATTCTGTTGCCCTTTGGTATTTTATTTTTCTCTCTTGCACTTACCCCACATCTACTATATATTTTACTTTTTTGTGTGCTTTGTCCCCAGACATGGCCCCCAGTGAACCCTGCCTCTTGGGATTCAGTCCCTCGGGTAGTGCCCCCTCCGCTAGAATCTGGGGCGGCTCTGTGACTCATCTGAACCAAGAGAATGTGGCAGAAACGGTGCTAAGCCAGTTCCAGGCTTAAGCCTTAACAGGGCGTGGCAGCTTCCAACTTTGTACTTTGGAGAGCTCTGTGCTGCCCTGTGAAAAGGCTGGTTATTCTGCTGGGCAGACTCTGTAGAAAGAGACAATGCTGTGTGGAAAGAGTGAGTCCTTGGACTACAGGGAGAAACTGAGAGGCTCAGCCCTCCAGTGTCCCACTTGAGTCCAGTTCTCCAGCTATTTCCACTAAAAAGTCAGACATGTGAGAGAGCCATGGTGGACGTCCCAGCCCTTCAAGCGAACATCACAGGGAACAAAAGCACCGTCCAGATGAGTCCAGTCAGCCCACCAGGAGAGTCAGGAGGTAATAAAATCATTGTTGTTTTAAGGCACTGGCTGGTTTGTTATGCGATATGTAACCAAAACATTATTCACTGTGTTCATTGCCTGTGTCCCCAGCAAGAGTGTAAATTCCATGAAAACAGGGGTTGGGGGGGTGGGGCCCATTTTGTTCTTTGCTGCATCCCTGGCACCTATAACTGTGCTGAGCTCTTTATAAACATTTCGAATGCAAGGAAGCATAAATTAGTTAATGAATTTAAACTAGACAGAGCCTATGGGATGAAATAGATAATCAGAATTTGGAAGGGAAAATGTATTCAAAGAGATTTTTAGGAATTAATCGCTACTGATCAATATAATTGTCAGAGAATTAACATTTGTTCAGACAGACTTTAGAGATGCACTTCCTAGGAGAATGGAATACCACTTTGGATATGGTCAAATTTCTTGATAAGGATGCATTCACTAGAAAGTCTGAATTCAATTTTCCAGCACTGGTTAAGTTGCCTAACTTAATTAATGCAAACCTAGACCAGATGCTGCCAATAGAAAACTACATTAGATGGCCAGATATTGTTTAGCTTAACACAGAGGGAAGGAATTCAGAGATTCCAGAAATTCTTGATCAGAGCAGTTATATACAACTTGCCCACTTTCCTCCTGACCACATCCCAGAATAGATCAGTAATAACTCTCCCTTCCTCCTTGCCAAGAGATAGCAGGTTGGCATATCTCTAAATAAATTGGTAAGAAGTTTAATTATCAGCTATGACTACCTTAAAAGCATACAAGTTTGGACTTAGAAGTCTAAAATTTATATCATCTATTGCAAACATCTCAATCTGTTGGTCATTTATAATAACTGAGGTATTCATGTAATTCTCCAAGAATCTCAGAAACTGAGATACTTGAAGATTTCTTTCTCCTATATTTGATGGATCTGACAATCACAAGACAGAGGGAAAAATGATTCTATGTGATTAGTGTATTTTTATGTAACATTTGTATCTCCACTAAGAGCAAGTTGAGTACATTGACTCAATCACTGTATCTGTATACACTGTAAGGCATCCCTCCATTCCCAGGAGTTTAGGGATATGATGTCAGGATTTTCCATGTTGTCATTCTCTAATGTAAATTGTATGGCTTCCATGCACATTTCCAAAGAACAAAAGAAAATATGTGGCAATAACCTAGATATATAAACTCCTTAGCCAACCCCATGAATAACTTAATATAGTAGTTGTAATGGATATATACATAAATATATCAAAAAATGTTCTGCTGGTTAAGGTTTGGTCCTTTTAAAAAATTACATTACAGAAATCAGACATTGAAAGCTAATTGTTCTTTATTTCTCTTTTTAAATTCAAAAAAGAAACACATGTCAGTTTGCATTCCTTTGTGTTGAAATATTCTTGAATTACATGATTTTACTTGTGACCCAAACAGGGCTGAACATTTACTTTACTTTTGGTGCCTTATTTGGAAAATTGAAAGATTGGGAAGACGAGAAAGCGTGCAGGAGGGAGTAGATTTCTAAGATCATGATATGTTTTTCTCTGATTAAAATGTTCCATATCTTTTATTTCTAGGGGAATTAAGAGTCCACATAAGTTTAAGGTAGGTATTACTTGTTCAATGCTCAGAATAACATTATGCACCTTACCCCTTGTATAAATATATTCCAAGACTCTGTATCTTCTTTGAAAAGTAGTTTGAAAATGCATCTATTTGACAAACCTGGAGCAGTTACTGTCTGCTGCTTAAATTTCCAGATACAAGGGAAAAGGTGTCCTCTGGCAGCCCAGATTGAATAGGGGAATACAGGAGAAAAACACAGTAAGATAGGGAAAAACATGGAGAAAATTTTTGTAACTCAGAAATAAACTTGTAGACAGTGAAGAGACTGTTTTACTCCAGAGGAGAATCTAACATTTGAATTTACGTGAGAGGGGTTGGGACATTATTCTCTGGGCTCTCGCTTTCTGATTGATTCCACTTTTAAAAGCTTAAGGGTTTCAACTAATTAAATTAAAAGCAAGCCAGAAAAAAAAAAAGAGAGAGAGAGAGAGATTGAATGCTTTGATATTCCACATCCAAGGATGCAGATCTGCCTTATTATTTTTGGGAGAAGATTAATGGGAAGAAAGCCCTTTGCTTCACTCCATTAGAAAATCCCATGACTAAAGGTTGATAAAATTTGAATTTTTATGTTTGGGAACTATTTTAAAATAATTCAATTTGTGAAAGACAGTATTTTGTATTGCCTCATCCAGTGAATCCTAAGGCATATTTACCTTTGTTTTTCATTTAAAGAAGTTGTGAAACAACTTAAGACTTTCAGAAATATGGAACTAAGTATTACATATTATGGAAGGAAGTATGTATCTCTTATTCCTAAAGAAATATCTGTTTTCTCAATGGGGAAAGGACTGTAACTTTTCTTTCCTCAAATAAGGCTTCTTATGGTCAAGGACCCACAAATGAAATTATTTAGTTTAGTTTTGTTCTTTTTATGCTCACACAGTTTAGTAGAACTTGATAACTATTCAGAGCATTCGTTAAATTCTATTTGAAGTTCTGCTCCTACCAAGTTAACAAGACATTATGATGTCATTTTAGGAATATAGTGTGATAGGATTCATACAATCAGGATAAATCAGAAAGTCTACCCGAGTCCAGGTGTGGAGGCTGCAGTCACTGAATTGAATAAGGACATGCCTGGTAACTGAAGGATTGTTCTTGATGATTGGAAGGAAACCTTGTCTTCAGTCTAAGGTTGTTTAAGGAAACACAGCCGATTTGTTTCCATTTCCTTTTCCTTCCTCCAGGCTTAAAGAACACTAGGGTAAATAAGTTCATAAAACTCAGATTGATTGGGCGGAGAGAGTTGGTGGACCACTCTGTGAAATACTGAAGATGGTCCTTTTTTTCCTATTTGTGAGAGTCAGTGATTTTTGGAGTCTATCCTTTGTATTTATGTTTTCAAGACTTCAGTGAGATTTAGCAAGATGTCTGAAGCTGGGGCTGGGGTAGAATAATTCTTGAGAATTTAAGTTTAATTTCATACCCTATGCAGTGGAGATTAGCATTCCAAGCCTTGCTTTCACAGAGAATCGGGGAGTTATTATATGATGTGTTAGAGATCATCCTCCACACAGCAGAGAACCCCTGGCTTCCTGCCATGTCCTGAGAAAAGGGGGAATGCCACGGTTATTTACAGGACCATTTTTTCCTTTTGGGGGTTTTGTTCTAGTTCACCTTATCTCATTACTGATTCATGGGCTGCTATTTTGGCTGAATGATGATGGAGGAGCAATATTAGGTGAGAGGCTAACAAAATATGTTGTAGGCTTTTCCACCATCCCTATCCTTATAGGGTCTTTGCTGTCAAAAAAATCCCAGTCAAGATAATGCCTTCCTTTCATCTCCTCCATCCATCCCCATGAGTACTTTTCTCCTATTAAGGTTCACTTGTAAAAGAAATGCATTCACGATGAATGTGTCTGCATTTGCACTTTACAAGGTACTCTGCTTTTATTAAGCACCAGTCTATAAATTGTTCCATGTATGTGCCCAGAAGCCCATCCCTTTTTCTGCTCCCCACTGGCAGTTGGCTTTGACTTACTGGGGAGATATGGACCCTTCCAACTTGCCTAGCTCAAGTGGAGTCTTCGACCAGATGGCAAAAATACTACAGCTTTGAAGACACTTTGGCTGCATCATTAGACCAGTTTGTAATTATTTTATGGTTAGCCCAAGGTATTGAAACCATCATTTCTGAAAGTGGACTTAGAGTTATCTTGGTAGATAAGTGTTTGTTTATTGAGTCTTATCGTTTTAAAATTAGAGGCGGCTTTTTCAAGAGAAATACTTTGAGGCTAATCCCAGCTGACTTCTGAGAGGTTATTTCTCTGAATAATAGAAACAGAGACTTATAATATTTACTTAAAAACTGTGTTCAGAGCTCAGTAGATAAGAGTTAGTTGTACAGATAGTCCATGGCACTTATATAGTAGATAATAGAGTAAGAATTATTGGCTTATAGAAACCAAGTACAGGCTACCATTTTGCCTGGTGTTACTGATTTGGACTATGCAAGCCCAAACTTATTCAATAGAAGAAGAGCATTTTTCTGTTCTTCCAAACACTAGGCTACTTTGGAACTTTTGTTTAATTCAGTAGCACCAGTCTAACCTACTATATACTGATAGAAAGTTAGAACATAGATATAGTTATAGAGCTACATCTACAGCTACATGTATATAACATTTGTGCCCAATAGTGATTTAATTAGCTTGTATGATCAATTCTCACTGCTAACAGGTCAGATGGGTGAGTGTAGGTGACAAAGGGAGAAGGGTTACAATATCAAATTATTGCACACAAAAGCATCTTTTTTTCAGCATCACCTTGATTTATTTTCCTAGTCTTTTTTTTTTCCTCAGATGGAAAAATAATTTCATCAAGAAAACAAATATTTCTGCCAAAGCAAAATAATTTCATGTTTTAATGCTTTTCTTTTTAAACAAGTCAACATTGAACTAGGACATGCTCTGACCCCGCTCCCCTCATTTTGCTGACTAAAATGTTTTTAAAATCCATTGGCAGAAAGAAAGATATTTTCCTCAAATAGGATGATCATATTTTATTGCTGCTTTGTTTAGTAGACATTTTTCTCAATTGGGAAAAAAAGTCTAGGTGAAAAAATTACCTAACTAGAGAAGTAGTTTACATGGTCATAACATTTAAATTGCTGCCAAAAGAAAAAAAATGTAAAAAAAGATTTTAAATGTAAAATATCACATAACTTCAAAAAACTTATCTCAGTTTTCTATCACTTATCATGTACTATAAGTCAACTTTCTAAATAGGATTACAGTCCTTTATTATAAGCCCCTAGTTGTACTATGGTATACATTTAAAAAGATGCTACTACAAAATTTTTCTTTTCTTTTTGTTTCTGCCTATTGTGTACTTAAGCTATAGATAATTTTTGAATAAAAAGCCTACGGTAGATATAAATGCAATAGTTAACTGATCCTGTTTGCTGATGTCCTCTTCATGGTCCACGGAAGGTGGCGTCTTTTAGTCCAGCATCTTCTCCTGTTTCTTGCCTTCCTTTTTCTTCTTCTTAGATTCTGCTGTGATTAAAAATAAAAGAAAGAGAAGAAAAAGCATTGCATTAGCAAGCTATGAGGGGGAGAGCCACTTGTCTTATAAATGGCCAGGAATGAAATGATTAGATACATAGAAAAAGTACGTGTGTGTGTGTGTGTGTGTGTGTGTGTGTGTGTGTGTGTGTGTGTGTGTCTGCTTTTGTGCTTTTGCCAGGAGAATGCCTATGAGAATAGGCAGGAGTAATACAGCTTACCTCCCTGTGTGAACACATATAAATGCCTGTTATCTTACTGGTTGCCCCCATTTGATAAACAACATACTGTCTGGGGTTCCTACTTAGAAAATACAAACACAGCCAGCATCTCTGAGAGAATAAGCCAGGTCACTGCTCAATGGAGAGCTATAAATGCTTTCTTAGCCCCTCACTTCCCACATTCCCTTTCCATGGAGAGTTGATAAACACTCTTTACTGACAAACATTTTCAAAGTGCTTCCACTCCTGATTTGCCCTCTGTTTATACATTTAGCCAGCTATTCATATATGAAGGACCACCTTTGAACCTACCAAACATGGAGCTTTGACTCTACAGAGACTCCTAGCCTTAGATGAAGCAAGTGGAATGTACCAACCTGGGCTAAACCAGGTGAGTAAAACTATGAGGATTTAAATCAAAAGACTTTATCCTTTTCCATTCAATCATCTGCCGTCTCCCTTTTCCTAAGCATAGGAGAATGCAGTATAGAATAGGACGTGTCAGTTTTGGCTCCAAAGATAAGAATGGTCAGCATCACCAGGCTAGCAAGTAAAAGGATATTGCTAAATGTTGCTAAAATACTTCCCCCATTTGGTCCACAATAGTGGCAGAAATGTATGGATTTGGGGCTGGAGCCAGACTGCTGGAGTTTAAATTCTGGCTCCATCACTAGTTACTATAAGACTCTGAGAAAGTTAATTTTTGTATCTGTGTCTCAGATTCCTCACTTGTGAACGGGCATATGAATAGTACCACTTCGTAGGGTTCATATCCAAATTCAATGAGTTGTATAAAACCCACTGAGGACAGAACATGGCACAATGACATGTGCCAATAAAGGTAAGCAGTCATCATTAGTGTGATAATAGACTAAGAACAAGAGGTAATTTATCTGTAAGATTAATACTCTTTGTCATCACCAAGACATGTGCACTGAGCAGGTTATTGAATGTGCTAAGCAACAGAGGAATATCAGGACGCAAACAATGGCCAGTAGGGATTAGGGCTTTGTTCATCAGATCATAGGGCATGTGTCCAAGAGGGTCATAAGGCTTATGATGGGAGGGGACATGACACCAACCAGAAATGGTGTACAAAACCCAGCTTATACTTAAATAGAGCTTGAACTTTTTCCATTCTTACCAGCTCTTCAGATAAGTTCCAAAGACCATTATATATTAGATGAAGTAGTATTTCTGTACAAAGTAATTGTCCTAAACTTCCCTTACTCAAGCTTCAAGGGTGCAACATACACAATTAGGTCAGGAGTTGCTAAAATTTTGCTAAATTGCTGCTCACAAGCATTCATTTTGTTCATGTGTATCCTCAAATTTTCCCCTCTCCATACTGAAGTAACAATTTTTTATTCTTTCTATTTTTACTTGTCATTATAAAAGTCTCCCTTTTTTTAACCTATTAAAGGTGAGTTGACCAGAACTTCCAAGTTTAAAGATACCTCTAAGGTCAAAGAAGATTTTCTGTTCAATTGCTGGACAAATAATGCCTGAACATTTAATAATTCCCAGTCTTTGGTTGACATTTGAAGTAACAGCTGTATATTAAAATGGTATCCTCAGGGAATAATCTAAGATGACAACTGAAATATAACTCTGATTTCCCTTGTCTGATTTTCTCCAAATCCCTTACTGGGGAAGCCTCAGTAATTTATAATCCTTTAGCTCTCCAGCAGAGTGGATGTTTGGGGCAATAATTTGCATATTTTGGCTAGCATGTCCCTATTTCATATGTAAGTAAATGGATCCCATACCAATCAGGTGTTTGTAAATTTTTATTTCATAACACTTAAAGTTATTCTGAATATTGAACACTATTTGATCTGACTAATGTAGGTTGTTCATTTCAGGGAACACTTTGGGAATGGGAATCTCTCCTCAGTTCTCCTTGGTAAAGGCAAGAGCACATCCTCTCTCTGTTACCTGAGCCTGACATTTATTTTATATTCATCAATTAACAACTTGCTAAATACCAAGAAATCAACCAATTGCCATATAATCTGCATAATATCAATCAATTTATTTTTTTGATGCAACTGACAAGTCATCATGGCATTCCTTTGACACACTACACACCTTAAGTCCACTCTGGGTTCAATATAAATAGAAAAATGAGGCGTCTCAGTAAAAGGTAGTGGAAAGAAGGAAGAGTTTGTATTTGCATAAGGTCAATTTGATTTCTCACATTGTGACTTTTACATACATTTTACTGACAAACAAAATGAGCTTTGTCACTACTTGTCTCTGTGGTCTCAAAAACTTGTGAACATCCTCTCAAGCTTTACCCTGTCTACATGAGGGTTTTTAAATAGTATCATGGAATCTATGATCAAGAAAGAACTTAATCCAACTCCTCTATGTAATTGGTGCAGAAAGAGAAGCCAAAAGAGTGTCAGTGATTCCTCAAGGTCTACAATGATCCAGCAGTAGAATCAGATGAGGGGCCGTTTCCTGACTCTTGGACCTCTTTGCACAGCACAGCACCGCATCTATTAATCATCACATCTGTAGTAAATGCCCATTGGTCTTATTTTGTGCTTATATGTTGCCCATTGTTCAGATCACCTCCCTTTACTTGAATCTCTACACTTGCACTTATTTCAATTCCCCCAAGCACAACATTCCTTTTTCTCTCTCAGTCTTTGGCCTTCAAACCCACTCTTTATTCCATCAACTCCACACTTCCATGACCACCTCCATCTTGTTAATGCCTCCCGTCCTTCAGGAACCACTTTTGACACCACTTCTAGTTTGTTAAGCTCTTGATCTGAGTTAGAAGCCTATTACCTTTATTTCCCCAGCAGAGCACTTATCTCTAGTACTGTAGTTGTCACCAAAGTATAAGCTGTGAGAGGGCAGAATCTCTACTACTGTTAAACCCCTAGTCCACAGCATGGTACCTAGTGCATTATAGCTGACTAGTAAATCTTCAGTGAACTAAATAAACCTGCAGCACGGCAAGAACACATGCCTCATTGGCTTACCATTTTCCTTATGGAGGTTCCCTGAATTTTCCTTGGTTATTTCCACCTCAGTCTTTACATATTATGTTCTTTTTACCCGAGTGTTTTTATTCCTACTATCCTAACTTTGCTTGGCCAACATCAACTCATCCTTAAGATCTTCAGTTTCACTTCTTCAAGGAAGCCCTTCCCAAACTCCCAAGCTAAGCATATTTCACCCATGGTTAGACACTTCCATTGTGCCTCTCATTGCTAGTAATATTGTATTGAATTATTTAACATGCATTTTCCCCTTCCTACGAGGGTAGAGATTGTGTTTGCCTTTTGCGTCTGTGTCTTCAGTGCCTGGTACATGATAAGTCTGGTACATGAAACGCAAAAAAATATTTGTTGCATGCAGAGTGAAGAAATAAACACTTGAAGGGGAAGTAAAAAGAGTCAACTCATTAGTACATAGAAAAGTAGTATTTCTCGAGGAAAGTAAAAAACTATATATTCAATCAGAGTCTTGTAATATTTCAGTGAAATATTTAAAGTTCTTCTTTAAATATTCTTTGAAGAATTTTTTATGAAGAATAATTTACAAACATATATACATGAAATTTATCCAAGCTTCTCAACATTTTTCTTGTCTTTATAGTCCTGAATTAACTCTGTGGGTAAAAATAGTGTCCGATTTTAGTAGTCTTTCAAGGTTATGGTGAAAGAAACCTTTCCTCTAAGCATGAGGGTCACAAATTGGCCTAGAGCAGGGGTCTAACTGGGTAAAACTAAGTGCTTTGTAATAAAGTCATACAGTGGCTACTCTCAAAGGTTTTAAGAGCCCATGTGATCATTGTCCTGACTTGAAATAGTAGGGCACCTTAATTCACACTGAAAAGAGCCAAGTCAAGGGAAAGAAGTACACACACACCATACCTCAAATAACATCCCAGGCTACTATCACTCTTCCCCACCTGGACTGAAGTTGTGAAGCAGAAACGGGTGCAAACAGGAAATAAGCCATTGTCAAAATGTGAGAGCGAAGGGCTTGTTCTGTTCCCTTGAATGATCACTACCGAGACATTGCTGCACTGGAAACTCACAGTGGTGCCCTTGGTGTGCTTTAACTTCCTGGGTTTCCAAACTTTCATCCTTTCTTTGGCCAGTTTTTGAGTTGATGGAGGTAAGTGCTTATCTCTCTCTCATGGTATATATGTAAGACTTTGTATTATTTGAATAGAAGCAGGATTTTTTGTTTGAGATATATTTGAAAGTGTTCAGAAAGCACTAAGACTTTCCTAAAAAGGAATACGCTAAACAATTCGGGATCTTCAGATTGCTATGAATCACAGCACCTGGAGTGCCATCTTTACCATATTCTATGTAGAAAACTCAAAATCTAGCCATGAAAATTCTTGCAATGCATAGCAACTA
The DNA here is from genome assembly GCF_965194805.1 of Balaenoptera borealis. NCBI lineage: Eukaryota > Metazoa > Chordata > Mammalia > Artiodactyla > Balaenopteridae > Balaenoptera > Balaenoptera borealis. The sequence continues at coordinate 113,830,685 of NC_138864.1, forward strand.
CTGATCGTAAAGAATAGAGGCAGTGAGAAGAATAAGAATAATATGAGCTATGCTAGAATAAATTCTGAGCTCATATATATACTTTAAAATCTGAATAGAAAACAAAATCTTGATGGACTCTGAAGAAATAAGTGGCACGACGCCCATTTGTTTAGTCAGGCAATGAGGATACAAGTCCTGTCAAGAATGTACTGAGAACCAAGTCTTCACCTAGAGGATTGGTTCAAACTGATGTCTTCCATTTACCAGCTCTGTGATCTTGGGCAAATCAATCATTCTGCATCTGTTTCTGTAAACTGAGGATAATAAAACCTGGTATATCCTCCTCATAGGGCCATCGTGAATATCATATGAGATTATGACCTCTAAGGTCCCATTTTACTACTACTAAACAAAAAAATTCATATAGCAAATATTTACTCTATATCGATTACATATCTGGTGCTCTTCTAGATGCTGGGCTATAATAGCAAACAAGACAAAATTCTGCTCTCACAGAGCTTACATTACAAGTACTGTTCTCAAGATTGCTTTATGTGAGAGTCTTTCAAAATTGTAAAGTACTCTGAAAGTGTATATTTATATTAAAGATCACAGCACCTATTTTTATGGCTTCACTCTTTATTTCTCTTGGTACACCACAGATGCATGTGATGTAAAAGAGAATTAATTAGTAGGGAGAAAAGTATGTCTATAGTAGATTTGGCCTGAGGGGGGAGAGAGTTTCTCTTCTCTGAGTTATTTCATTCTTCTTAAAAAATATTAGTTAGCTTTTCAGTTTTAAAAGTAATACCAGCTTATATAGAAAATAAAGAAACATATGATGAAGAAATTACCCATGGTTTCACAATATAGAGATAACTCTTTTAGCAACAGGTTCTATTTATGTTTCCTGTCTATAAATATATGTAATATATACTTTAAACTAGGAACATATTGACAGTTGATAAAGTATATTATACTAAAAGTTCTATCGTATTCGTTTTCATGCCACTGCATATACTTTGAAACATGACCAAGTAGTATTCCTTTATGACATGCCCACCCTTATTTTTTGCAACCTTTCTTCTTTTGCTGCTCAGTTGGCGTGTTCCCACTTTCTGTTATTATGAGTAATGATGCAATGTGTATTTTTACAGACAAATCATTTTATGTTAAAATTCTGCCCTAGTATAAATTATTAGAAGAGGATCTACTTGATCAAAGGACAGAATATTTTTAAAGCTCTAGGTATATACTGGCATATTTCTTTCTTGAAAGGAAGTACCAATTTAAATTTTTATCAGTAACCTATATGAGTTTATCACAGCAAACTTGTTCTCAAAAGGCAAATAATCAAACAGGATGCATCATCTCTTTTCCATCTATTCACAGGCCCTTTGAGAAATAGGATTGCCATGTGGATGGTACAAGTAAACACCCACTCCCATATCCAATATTAGGGAAATATGGAAGAAATAAGGTTGTGACTGAGCATTGAAAGACATCAGTTTAAAGATTTTTTGAAAACCTTGAGAGGAAATGTTATTCTATGAAGCAGAAGTGTTGAAAATTCTGGCATAAGCTAATATCATTTTCTGAGCAAAATGTCTTGGTTTGATTTCTTTCTTTGACATGACCTAAGGGGTAGACAGAAAACATAAAAAGAAAATTAAGAGATGAAATGATTTGAGAGGCACTTGAATTTTAACTGATCAAACTCTCTTTGCCACTGATTCAAATAAAATGGCTTTGGGTCATTAAATTGATGGGAGGAACTATTGATTAGACTAGGAAAAAGAGATTTGTACCTTCTAAGAGGTAGAATTCCTATATGAGGAAGCTATGAACACTCAGAAATGGACACTGAAGATTCAGAGGTCAAGATTACCAGCAGACAGGGACAGAGGGAGGCGTGCCATAGAAAGCCCTAAAGCTAACCTGTGGAGACTCATTCAATAAATCATGAAAACTGAGTGAAGGAAAAGGATCAGATTACTGACAAACAGTAACATCGCAATGTAAATAAGTCCAAAATCTGGATACCACCAACACCCTTTTAATGCTTCATGAACCTATTTAAAGGAACTCACCTGTATTCAAGAATTAGCTGCCTAGTCACCTGGAAATATCTAATTCCTTGCACCATGCCAGCTGTGTCTCAGAACTGATAACAAGGCTTGCTGAATTGTAAATGTACAGCTCAGTGATCCACCAGGGATCCAGGTACTAGTTGGCTTGGCTTCCCGGCATGGCGCCATTCATTCAACTTCCCGATATTAAGTGGCACAATACAGGAAGAAATTTCTACATATTTAAAAATCAAAAGTATAATCTGTTAGATTTTTGTTCTTAAGATATTATTCTCAGATATGGTTCGGTCCAACATCTGTGTAATGATTTGTTGTTTCCTCTTCGATTTCTTATTTTGTAATGTCACTCGCTTCACTTCCTCTTTTAGGGACTCGATGCATTTACTTCTAGGATTATGTATGGAATACATGCCTGCCTCGATACATGCATAACCACCCGCATGCGGCTGCTACTCAGTGCTGCCCACGTGTGATAGCTGTTCCTTCCCTCACTGTCCGCCTTCCTTTTTGCTCATCAATTCTATTTCATAACAATACCTACAACTTCCTCCCAATTATCTGCCCTTCTACACATGTTTGCTTTCTGACATCAAGTAGATGTGCATAAAAAATAGTATACATCTGTGTCTAGACACAAACAAAATATGTCTGGACCCTCTGAGGAACCTCTGTTCTGCCCCCATTTACTTTGAGAGGTGACTCGGCACTTAACCGCACAGCCTCCAAATAGCAAGTTCAGCCATGAGAGCAGCGGTGAGTAATGTGGACCTAACGGAAGGTTTAGTGGAGGTGAGGAAATTATTTCGTCAACCACCCAAAGCAAGCTTAGTAAAAGTCCCTAAGCATGTCAGTTATTTTCCAAAGCAACTCTCACTGGATCAGTAGATGAAGCCCTTCTCCCTTCACCCAGAGACTCCTCTTTTCAGCCTCTTTTCCCTCTTGTCTCTCCGTTTCCTCTTCTTTGAGGAAAACGTTGAGATAACTATTGGCTTCTCCAACCCATCTAGAAAGGAATCTTCTCTAGGATGCGCTTCCTTTATACAGTAGACATGAGTGTGATGGGGTCACTCCCTGATCTGACCTATGTGCATGTGTGTACCAGGTAGAGAGTCACCAAGTCAAACCCCTCTTTTTAGCTCAGCACATTCACATTGTCCTTATGTATCAGCTACACCTATTCATGTGTTTGAAAATGTAAAAACAACTGAAAATTTTGGTGGATTTTTCCTCTGAATTCACAAGAGAGAAGATCAGTGAAGAAAGGAATCAGAGTTGCTTCATCTGTACATCCTTTAATCCAGGGCTTTCTCACTTGTAGATAGTTACAGAAAGAAAAAAAAAAGGCTCTGTGCATGTGTGTGTGTGCGTGTGTGTGTGTGTGTGTGTGTGCGCGCACACATGTGTGTGTGTGTTTGCATTCACTTTCAGCTGCTAAATTTTGTCTTTTTCAGCTTTGGCCAAAAAAAAAAGGTTTTTAAATGCTAAATAACATTGAAGAGAGGCAAATATAGCTAAAGCAAGTGAAACTCTTCAAAGAATGTGTGATTTTACATAGGTAGCTTTGAGAATGTAGGTTATGATTATGCCCGTATATTTGAGAGTGCAATAGCATGCAAATCTGATACCTGTGTTAGAGACTCGGGGTATGTATGTGTTTGGTTTGGCAGTCACTCTATTCTGTCATGCTTGGCGATACTGCCGGCCCTAACTCCGTCCCACGTCTCCCAGCTACTTTGCAGAACTCTAGAAGCTAGAATAGAGTGATATAATTAAATCCATGTGTCTCTCTCTCTCCCCCTCTCTCTCTCTGTCTCTCTCTCTCTCACACACACACACACACACACACACACACACACACACACACACACACACACACACACACAGCCTTAGATGGGGGAATGAACGTCTAGGTTTCTTCTGTTCAACAAAGCATCTGCCCCTTCTTCAGTCCTAGGCCACTCTCAACACCTTACACTTCTAGACAGTGACTTCCCCACACACAGATTAACTGCCTTCTTCTACATCAAAAGCAGAAAAGAAGAACACTTATTTCTAATATGATATTTAAATGTTTAAAAGCTTGTTTCTGCAATAATGAAGGCATAGGTAGAAAATTTACCTTATTATAAAATATTAAAATTTATATTGTAGCCCAAGTCAGAAATGAAGTGTATCATTATAAACAATAAGTAATTCCCACTTAGCACATCATTATTTTTCTATTACCATATCTGATGTTTAATATTATATGACTGGTGTTACTGGAAATTCAAATTATGATTTATGAAAAAGGGGAAAATCTTGAACTCTAGAATATTTAAAAGCTCAGTAAGTACAGCTCAATAAATCATTTTTTATTCACTCTCAAATGAAATTTTTTGGTGTGTGTATATATATATGTATATACACATATATATAAGAATCAGTTGTTTTATATATATATATTATATATATATGTATATATTTTATATATATATATATATGAATCAGTTGTTATGGGCTGAATTATGTCCCCCTCAAAAATTCATGTTGAATTCCTAACCCCAATACCTCAGAGTGTGAACATATTTGGAGACAGGGTCTTTACAGAGGTAATTCAGTTAAAATGAGGTCACTGGGGTGGGCCCTAATCCAATATGACTGGTGTCCTTATAAGAAGAGGAAATTTGGACACAGACATGCCCAGAGGGAAAACGATGTGAAGGCACAGGGAGAGGACAGGCATCTACGAGCCAAGAAAAGAGGCTGGAATAGACCCTTCCCTCATGGCATTCAGAAGGAATCAACCCTCCTGAAACCTTGATCTCAGACTTCTAGCCTCCAGAAATGTGAAAAAATTAATTTCTGTTGTTTATGGTACTTTGTTACAGCAGTGCTAGCAAACTAATACAGCAGTGAACTAGACTTCACACTAGTTTTCATTTTTGTATATCCTTCAGATCACCCTCATTAGTTGCAGAGATGCAAAATATACGTGTTTATTCTTGTTTTTTTAAAAAGTCTGTTCCCCACATTTTAAATAACATCGTTTGAATATGTGACTTTGGCACTGCATACTCTAGGACTTCATGCTCATTAATGGTTTCACAATGCTCTCTGCATTAATCCACTCACCCGTCTCCACCCTTGTCCTCCAGATTTCCAGCAGGTGAGCTACGTTTCCCCATTACTTGATTCCTTCCACCCCCATCCACCCAACGCTCTGTCTACAGCAGCAGCAAAGGTTAGATCTGAGGAGATTCCTGTCGACTTCTCTACATTTTTTTAGACAGCAGCCTTCACAGCAGCTTAATTTATTACTCTTGTGCATCTGGGCAAAGACCTGAAAATAAAGTTGTCCTGTTTTCTGTAGAATGAAAATAATTCCTGAAATTTTTTTTGCCTTGCGAAAGCGAGTGCTGTGAATGTGTGAACCTGCGGCAGACAGCTCTGGGCCTTGCCCCCGGTGTGACCCAGAAGGAGGACACCAGAAAAATGTTTACCTGCTTCTTGCTCTTTGGATTTCTGATGAGCTCTCTACAAATACTGTTCTTTCCTCCTGAAAAAGTCTTTTTTTCTCTTCCCTGCCTGTGCGCTGAGCAACAGCCAGCCTGCTTTGATTTCCCTGTAGGCTCCTGAAGGCTTTGCATCAGGGCCAAGCTGGCTGGAGTCACGGAGAGTGTGAAAGTATCTCTGCTCGCAGCACTTGTTACCAGGACACCGGTGCCCTGGATCCTGGGGAAGCATCAGCATCTCTACGAATCTCACAGTGGAGAGAAGGTAGCCCTGAATCCAGCCCTGGGTCGAGCCTTGGAGGCCACTGAGTGTAGCAGGGTGCATTGCACTGCTGTGTCTTACTCTGGAGGAACTCAACCCCTTTAGAGGACCCCAGCTTGAGAATTGCAGCACTAAAAGTTATCATTTGCTCCCATCCAATTATTACACAAAGACAAGCTTGAGTCAAAAATTATCTGACATGACTCAATCGTAAATGACCCCAAACATGCTTATACCAATGTTTCAGAATTATCGTTAAAACAGAAACCAAAACTATTCATTTATTTTACAATACCCAAAGAGATCCCATAGGAAGCACTCAGTTTAGGAAGAACTGGTATAATAGAAAAGAACTCTGGACACAGACAGTCCTGACTTCAAGTTCAAACCTGACCCCTCACTGGCTAGTGACCTTGTGCAAGTTGCAACCTTAGTGTCCTCGTTTGTAAAATGCGAACCAAACTCCTTGGGGCTTTGGTGGGGACCAAGTGAGACAGTGCATGCTAAGGGCTTAGTATAGTGCCTGTCACGTTGTAAATACTCAATAAATGGCAACTACTTTTGTGATGCTCAAGAAATGCTGATGATAATAGCTAAAACCTAAAACACAAAGCAGAGGTTAGAAAGGAGAAATGCAGAAGCTTCAGGGGGAAATAAAAAGAAGGTCTCTCAACCCAGTATCTAATTAGTACAAACATTGTTCTATTATGCAGCCTTCCTTGATACTAGTTATTATATAGCTGTTTTGTGTGTGCACAGCTAATGAGCCTCTGAGCACGGAATTTACCAAGGGAGATGGAAGCAGACACACAGCGTGAAGTAAACTCTACAAATATTTATAGTTCCTAGTCGTCACATCTGTCCCAGCAATTAGAAACAAAAATTCTTTAATAAGGATGGGAGTAAAACACCCAGATGACTCTTCTTCCAGGTGAGTGTCCTGTGCTTTAACTGTGATTTCTCTATACGTTTTTTGGCAGCCAATGAATGAATGATGTGCTCTAGTGAGCTAGACCAGGACAGTTTAGTTGGACACATCATTCATTCATCAAGTCGGTACTATATGTTGAGCTCCTCTCAGGGACTAGGGACATGAGATGCAGTAACTTGCAAAGGCGAAGGGGTTGTGGCTCCCGACCTCAAGAGGTTCAGGGTGGGGCAAGGCAGACATGCACTCACGGCAGAGGCAGGGATGAATGTCTTACCAGAGGAGCCGGCACTTGGAGAAAAGGCAGGGAAGGGAAGTCTGGCAAGTTCTCATATTGATCGCTTTTCTAATCCTTGAACAAAACAAGCTCTTTTTGGCCTCAGGACTTTGAACTTCCCTTTGTTTCATTTAGAACATTAGTATGGCTAGCTGCTCTATGTCTTCAAGTCCAAGTTCAAAAGTTACCTCTCAAAGGAGCTTTCCCCAGTTACTTTAGCCCCCTTCCCTTTTGGTCACTCTGACACTTGGCTCTTTAGATTTTAAGACCACTTACTCTAATATGTAGTTCTAATTTTAATTACTAGTTATTTATTTTGGTCACTATTATCTACCCACCACCACCACTAGAACATAGCAGTAAGAGGGAAGGAAACTTGTTTAATATCAGTAGCACCTAACATACAACCTTTACCACTGTAGGCTCTTAATAGATCTTATAAATACATGAATAGATTGGAAACAACGCCAAAGGACAGCACGCTGCTCGCTTTCACAGCCTTTGTACTCTGAGCAGTGCATGGGGATCTACCCTCCTGTTCTTCCTATTGCACTATAGGTCCATGTAGGTCATTGATTTATCCCTGGTGCTAACTCTAGCCTATAGAACCCACTCCATAAATACTTGCTCAGTGAACGAGCTGGGTTTTACAGAATGAAATGTATGAAGTATAGAAGAAGGAGAACAAGTTCTAGGTTTCTACAACCACAGGTGCAGAGAAAGGGACATATAAGAGTTCACGGCCCGTTCGGCCATCTCTGGGAGTTCGATGTGGCTGAGGCAGAGTATACGGGCAATGCCAGGAACAAGGATCCGGCAAGAGCCAAACTGGATGATCACGTCCTGCTGACGAGCCAGGATCTGATTCTGTTGCGGGTGGAAGTGATGATGAAAGAGGGATTTTAGGAAGAATAAGTGGGTCTGAAATTCATTACCTTTCTTAGATAAGACACTGAGATGCCCATGTTGAATAGATACAGGGGTAGGAGCTGTACATAATGCAGGAGATCTAGAGTCAGGCTGCCTTGTACTTAAATCCTGGCTCCTCTGCCTATTAGCTGTATCACCTTTCACTAGGCATCCCACTTCTCGAAGCCATAGTTTCCTTATACATAAAATTGGGGATGATCATAGTAACTATTTCACAGAGTTTTTGGGAATATTCAATGACACAATGTATAAGCAATGTACCCAACTATAATCAAAACCTACTAGGCTCTCATGAAATATTAACTATAATTACTATTGTTGTAATCACCATAATTCTTTTGCCTGAAAATGTGCTGAGGGAAACGCCCACCTCAAGAAATCCATTTGGAAGGAAGGAAACAGTCCGAAAAATACTGCACATTTATCAGGCATTTTTACATAAATTACTTCATCTTTACAATAGTGCTATGAGATATTCATTGAAGACTTTAGTTTACAGAAGACAAAACAGATATTCTAATAAGAAAGTTGCAGAATTAGATTTTCCCACTTCAAGAACAGTATCATGGATGGGAAATAAAATAGACATTCAAAGATTTCCACAAGCAGAATAAAAAAGAAATGAAAACCTTGAGGCCAAACTGAATAAGAGTGTTTCCCTCTGATCAAAAAGAACAAAATCCCCATAAGATGCCCCAGGCTGCCTCTTTCTGGTCAAATGCAAGGGCAGCAGCCATCAACCCCATCAGGGGTCTCAGAGGGGAGGGAGCCCATTCCAGGCTGGCCTACAGTGGGATTCTGTGCATTCACCTCTCTCAACACAGTTAAAAGTCTCTCAGCCTAGCAAAGCTCATCCACAGAGGGTTGCATGCTCATTCCCAAGGGATGTCAGAGCCCAGAAAATAGAAAGAAATGTTGGGGAGCATCTTTTATCTTTAAAAGAACTAACAAAAGAATCTACTTAGCGGGAGAGAATCGAGGATGCTGGGAATATCACTTTACTGACCCCCTTTCCCATTTAATGATCAGTTGCTAAATGCTGTGTCCTGCACACAGCTGAATCTCACACTTAAATGGCTGCTGTCCTTTTGATCTTTCAAGATGAATTGCCAAACCTGAGAGGGCTAGGAAGTCATCCAAAAAGAGAGAGCAGCGACATGGCAAAACTTTTAGAAATAGCTGGGAAGAAATAAAAGGAATTAGGGTTATCGAGAGCAAGGAAGTTTAACAAGGACTTGGCGCCAGCAGAGCATGAATTGGTGGACAGGACAGCAAGAGGGATTAACACCGCTGCCTGGACCACCTGTGACACCGACGTCCACCCGTGTGCTCCTCCCTCTGCCCACCCCAGAAGCCAGTTGTGAATACTCTTCTGTCACGCAAACTTGGAAGCAGATATGTGCCAAGCTGGCCTGTCAGTATCAAAAGGAGTTTCACAATACTTCACAATATTTATGTATCTTGTTTATAAAGCAACTAATAATTTCCAGGTCAATGATAACTCAAGATTCTAGAACGATCCAAGATGATCATTAGGCTATATCATTTGTGGCACCTAGGAAAAATCTCAGTTCATCTAGGTGCCTTCCACACAAGCCCCCACCTTGGCCTCATCTTTGGCTCTGCACTCTGGTGATAGCTCCCAGCAGCCCGCTCCCCTGGGCTGCACCTGCTCCCACAGACAGGGCTGCCTGTAGGACCACAGCCTCCCCACAGAAGGGCCCATCCTGGCAGGTCCCATTCAGCTCGGCCGTCTCCTAATTCTACAGGGAGTCCATCCTCCAAGGGGACCACTGAGAAACACTTGTGGCTTGGAGAACGGCTATTTGCCCTCCGAAGGGTTCTCTGCTCTGATCTTTGATATAGCGCTGTCAGCCCAGACTGGCCACAGCTCAATTATTCCTGTGCATTATTTTCAAACTGCAAAGACTGAAATGACTCAACAAAGAATGACTGGTGGTTCCAAGAAGGAAAGACCTAACTCTCTCTACAGTTGGGTACTCAACTGGTCCAATATGATTACTCCGGGCAGCTTTCTCTCCAAGAAATGTCATCAATGCTCTTCTAGCCCGACAGGAGAGAGGGGTAGGTCTGATGATATACTCCAACACATACTCCCTGAAGGATCACTCACTAAAGAGCAATTCAGATCCCTTTCAGCTTCTCTTCTCACATTTACAGGCAGAGTTTGGAAAGTTACAGACATTTCCCAGACCCTCTTGCAACAGAATTTTATATGTGACCTAGTTTCTACCATGCAGACACTCTTAAATGAGTCCTAGAGGGAGGAGTGAACAAGTAGAAAATAAGGCCAAATTTGGGGATATTGGACATTTTGGAAAGAAAAGAGGTGGAAGTGTCTGGTTTTAGGGGTACAGGGAAGGTGAAGTTTCCAGTGTCCAATTCTTAGTATTATATGTGCTGAGCAGTGGGTAATTTCAGCAAGAGGGTCTCTGCTGTATCAGTCACGTATGGTGTGATTAGACATTTCTCTTGAATCTCTTGCCTTCTCTGCAATATTGATGGATCCAAGTCAAATCCTCTGGCCCTTGTAGAGATTCTGTGAGCTATATAATACTCTTCAATCAACCCCTTTCTGCTTCACTAGCTAGAATAGATCTTGCTGCGGCTAAAAACTCTGACAGATACAGGATTTTCTTAATGAAAAATTTTAATTAATACTCTCAGTCTCTTTTCCTAAGAAATTAAAAACTCAAGTGCCCACACAATTGCTCACCAATTTCTCCCTGCCAGATTCTGGCAGCAATTAAGCAAATTCCAGTTATAACCTTTCAGTCAATCAATGACCTTCCCTAGAGCAATCTGTCCCCATCCCCAGGAAAGCTACATTCCAATTTTGCATCTTTCAATTCTTATGTCTACATTAGAATACCAATGGTCTCCCTTCTTCTGTGTATATAATTTAGAAGTGAATGACTAAAATCTCTCTTCAGATTAAGTGGGATTTCAACACAAGAGAACCTTTAGATAAGGATTTCCAACCTGATATCTGGTATCACTGAAACTGTGGACCAAGGCTAGAGCATAGAGTTTGTACAGTATTGACACAGCCATAGGAAGGATCACTTCTTTACCTCAAAAGGTAATGCTGTTAGAATGGAGTGTAATGAATTTTAAGACAATTTTTAACCAAAGCAAGTGGGATATTTAGTAATTTAGTAATTTCCCAAAGTTTAGATGGCAATTCTAGATATTAAGCACCTCCTCTCCCCAAGCACGTCTTTTTTTTTTTCCAGTACTTTATTTTATTTTAATTGGAATATAATTGTTTTACAATGTTGTGTTAGTTTCTGCTGTACAATGAAATGAATCAGCTATATGTATACATATCTCCCCTCCCTCTTGGACCTCCCTCCCATTCCCCCCCCAACATCCCGTCCATCTAGGTCATCACAGAGCACTGAGCTGAGCTCCCTGTGCTATACTGCAGATTCCCACTAGCTATCTGTTTTACACATGGTAGTGTATTTATGTCAAAACTAATCTCCCAATTCATCCCACCCTCCCCCTCTCCCCCTGTGTCCATGCGTCCGTTCTCTCCTCTCCCCAAGCAAGTCTTTTGATCTTTTAGCCTTGTTAATAATCAAGTCACAACGACTCTCCCACAAGGGGGATGTTTTCTCATCTTTCCTCAGTTTCATGCTGGGTTGTCACAGCCTTACCAACATCTTTATATTCCATTCTAAAATTTAAAGAGCATGTTTTTCACACTGAAAATCATGCAGTTTGCATATTGATCCACTACCGTTTCCCAAAACAAGAGGCCAGTAACCAAGCAAAAGAGTCTTATAAAACAAAAAAAAAAAACAGACAAAAAAATCCCAGAACCTGATGATGTGTTTCATGAAAAGGATAATGATGTGTGTGGGAAAAAAAGGTACATTCTAGCTGTAAGGTCAGTGACGGGGTTTAAAAAGGCAGAATAATGATGTCAAAAGAGAACAAAGCCTGGAACTGATTCTGCTACTCAACAATAGGGGGACTTGGATGAATCACTGATTTTTTTTGTCCTCATTTGTTACATGAGGGTCCCATCAATCACAGGCAAGGTCCCCAGAAGCTCTACCATGTAATGAGTCTAGGAATTGAGATTTATCTAATACTACCAGAGTTTCATGAGTTTGTAAAACCTAGTGGCAGCACGGTGCGATTGAAAAGGCAGTGGGTCTTCTGAGTCAGTCTGACTTTGAATTTGAATCCTGGTTTCAACACTTACAAGCTGTGAAACCTCGGGCAAGTTGCTTAACCTCTCTGAGCCTGTGTTTTCTTATATATAAAGTAGGATAAATAAAATGTACTACATAGTGCTGCTTTGAAGCTTAAATTAAGCTTCAAGTTAAATTAAATGATGAGGTAAAAAGGAACGAAATTGGGTCATTTGTAGAGACGTGGATGGACCTCGAGACTGGCCTTCAGAGTGAAGTAAGTCAGAAAGAGAAAAACAAATATCGTATATTAATGCATATATGTGGAATCTAGAAAAATGGTACAGATGAACTGGTTTGCAAGGAAGAAATAGAGACACAGATGTAAGGAACAAATGTATGGACACCAAGGGGGGAAGGGGGGTGGGATGAATTGGGAGATTGGGATTGACATATATGCAGTAAGACGTATAAAATAGATAACTAATGAGAACCCGCTGTATAGCACAGAGAACTCCACTTCGCTGTACAGTAGAAACTAACACAATATTGTAAAACAACTATATCCCAATAAAAAAAATAATAAAATAAAATAAATTAAATGATGAGGAGTGCCTATGACAGTGCCCGAGTCAAAATTAGTGGGTCCCCTACCTCCCTCTGTCTTTTTCATGTCCTGAGCTAAAATAAGAGAGAGCATTGATGACTTATTCTTTCCTGAATAAAGGAAGAAACTAATTTATTATTGTATAACTTTGAGAAAAATTTGCTTAAATGACTTCTTTACTACAGCTTCCACCAGTCTTTGGTGGATCTAGTGTACCAAACCTTTTTCTCCTCTCTTAGCATTTATTTATTTTACAAATATTTATTCAGCACTTAACTATGTGCTGCTCCATGTTCTAAGCAAAAGGGATACAGTGGAGAACAAAATAGACCAGGTCCCCATCCTCCTGAAACTTATGTTCTGGGAGATGTCTTTCATAACAGTTTTAGAAATAATGTTCTAGAAATTGTCTTCTTCCATTTGGGCGTCATCCTGCACATCAGTATTGGGCTTTACAAACCTCACCTTCTCCTATTTCAAAGGAAAATAAACTCATGCAGGTTACCTTATAGTCATATGAGATTAAGTGAGAAATCCGCAGGGTATAAAAGAGAACATGAATTTAGAGTCAACCAAATGTGGACTCTGTCATTTATTAGAGATGTAACCCTGGGCAAATATTGAATAAATTCACCAGGGTTCCTCAGTTTCCTTCATACCACTATTTACTTGCAAGGATATATGGAATTTTTATGAGATAATATATGTAAAACACTTAAAGCAAGGCGTGAGATTAGAAACAGAACAATACTAATCATAATAGAGATTCCATCTTATTACTTGTTTTTCCATTGATCAGAAATAAAGGAGCTATCTTAAGTGCAGAAGTTCGCACAGGGAAAGCTGTAATATCCATTCATGATTATTTGAGAAAAATGGTATAAATATATATGAAACCCACACATGCCACTTGTTACATTTTACTTAAACCAGGAAACATATGTCATGGAAAGTGTGAGTGAATCCCATTAAGAAAATCTTCTATCTGACATGTCTCCCTAGCTCAACTCGTAGGATAAGATTATTCTTTGTGCAGAGTTCCTGGTGCCAAAACAGGATTCATAGAACTCTCCATTGTTGAGAGGGAAAAGATTAGTTTTAGCAAAGGTATGTTATGCACAAAAAGAAGATTACATTTTAATGACCTACGAAATGCATAACTGGTAATGTTGTGAAATACAGACCTCAGGGTAATTCCATTTTCAATTAATTATCTACCTTAATTTTTGACATAAAAAATTACAGACTGTCTACACACTTGAAATATTTTTACCACTATTTTTCAAGCCTGAATCAGACTTTTAACCTTCATTACATATCACTAAATGGGAAATGTAAAAAGGTGAACTATTCACCAGTCCAATGAAAAAGGAGCCTCACTTAATGTATTTATCAAATATCCTGAGGAGTCTTTTTTAATCACGTTCCCATTTTGTCCGATATATTCCAGACTTTTCAACATTCTCCATATTCACCCAGTCCCGCCATCATCCACCACCTACTTAATCACGATCCCATTTTTTTCCTCCCCATCCATTAAGCTGCAGTTTCTCTCACCACAGGAGAGAACAAGGATGGCATGTGTGTTTGTGTGTGTGTGTGTGTGTGTGTGTGTGTGTGTGTGTGTCTATGAATTTCACACTAGAGCAGTAAGTCTCAATTTTAGTTGATACTGAAATCTCCTAAAGAACATTTTAATTTTCAAAATGACTGATGCTGATTTAGTTGGTCTGGGTTATACTAGGGTACTGGAACTTTTATAAGTTCCCATAGAAAATTGTGTGTGCAGCCCACGTTGAGAACCACTGGACTGGAACATAGAGACGTCTTCAATCCCTTTTCTTTTCCCACTCTATATTTATGCTGAAGATTTTGGTTCTCTGAGTAGGTTAAAAATCAATTACTTTGAAAACTGTATCTGTTAGTTCTTCCAGTTTGGGGACTGTCTCACTGAATAGATAAAGCCACTGATTTCCGTTAGATCTGTGTAGTTGTCTCCAGATGAGTGACATTTGTACAGTTGGCACACGAACTCAGTGCACTGACCCTAGCCCCACGTCATGCCTTCCAAATATGCACTACAACCGGCAGAGGCTTCCATGCTCTGGAAAGAGCAGCCTGAATCCTAGACATGCACCTGCAGGCCCACCCTGCTTCTAGCCATCCTCAAGTTGGAGGTAACCATCTCTATGGACCACCTCATCAGAGGCTAAAAGAGTGGGGCCTGTGAAAGGGGTCCTTCCTGGCCATCAGCGGCAAGTCAGCCAATCCTCCCCAGTTTCTGGGGATATTCTTATATTCATTTATTATGGATTTCATGTTCATTTTTCTGAGTTTCTCCTTATAATTAATCTAGCCAGTATGAATTTTCAGGTCCATTTTAGAATCAAAACTGAGCAAAGGCCAAGGAGCTATTTTACTGCAGAGCTCACTGAGGCCCACGCTGTATTATTCATTTGCTAGGGCTGTCGTACACCGAACCAAAGAGTACGTGGCTTAAATAATACAATTTATTTTCTCACAGTTCTGGAGGCTAGAAGTCCAAGATCGAGATGTCAGCAGGGCTGATTTCTTCTGAGGCCTTGCGCATTGGCTTGTAGATGGCTGTCTTCTCCCTGTGTCTTCCCATGGTCTTCCTCGTGTGTCCATCTGTGTCCTAATCTCCTCTTCTTATATACCAGTCATATTGGAATAGGCCCACCCATGTGACTTCATTTAACTCTAATCTCCTCTTTAAAGGCTTTATCTCCACATACAGTCACATTCTGAGGTGCTGTGGGTTAGGACTTCAACATTTGAATTTTGGGGGAAATAACTCAGCCCATACAACAATGAAATGAAAGAGTTTAACACCTCTTTGTCTTCCCTCAGCTGGGATTCTATTTGTATGAAACCATGGCCATGATATTTGGTTTGGTTTACTTTCTCCAGCATGAGAGCGGAGTCTGACTTTCTGGGAATGGATAGAAAGATAGCTCTACGTAATTCTGAAATGCCATGATAAATGTAGTTGGTAAGCTAATCTAACTAAACAAATATAAAGGCTCTGAAAAAAATATTAGAAATACAGAACCTATCAAGTTATGTGGTAGAAAAAGGAAAAATATAAAATAATTTAACTGATTTCATGAAAACTATATATGTTGATAATCTAGGAGAGGCTTGATTTTTAATTTTCAGCCTCTTGATCTTTCTAAGTTTGTCCATACTTGTCAGGATGTAGTCCTGATTTAGGGCTTGAAATATATGGTCACCATGCAGCTGTCTTAATTGGCCTGTTTTGCTAAGTTGTTTATCTGTGCACGGAGACTGTTCCTGTCCCCCCAGCTGCGCAGAGGACTTCAATTTGAATTCATCAACTGCCTGCTGAAAAGTACTTGTGTGATGCTCAGTATATGAGCTTTTTTCAATCCCTTTCTAAAGGTAATTCACCCAAGATTTCCTTCTGGAAAATTTGAGTTTGCACATCTGAAGATCCTGCCTGAGTCCCTCAATCCACTCAGATTAAAATTATGGTTCAAAGGCAGGAACCTACCTTGAGGTTTGGGCTTAGTCAGTTTGCCACAGGGCTTGGAGATGGTGACTGTCTTCTGACAGTCGGCGTTGTGGAGGGCTCGCTTCAGGCTTCCAGTTCTGGTCTTCAAGGCCGTGTTCAGGTCACATTCTCCCCAGGCCTGGAACTGGTATTTGCACTCCGCTAGAGGCAGGGTAGGACCAAACAGAAATCTGTGAGTTCCTCTTGGAGTGCCATGAAAATAGACACTTTTGTTAACTTTTTGTAGTGAGGTAATTGTAGGTTCACATGCAAGAAATAATACAGACAGATCCCATATACCCTGCACCCAGTTTCCCTCAGTGGTGATATCCTGCATAGCTATAGTCCAATAGCACCACCAGGAAATTGACGTGGACACAGTCCGTAGACGTTATTTAGGTGTCCCCAGTTTCACCTGCACTGATTTGTGTATATGTACGTGTGCACATTTAGTCCTCTGCGACTTTATCACATGTGTAGGTAAGAGTGAGTACCCCCACCGTTAGTATTCAAACAACTTCTAACACAAGGGTCCCTTGGGTTATCCTTTTACAGTCAGAACTTAGCTTCCGTCTTCCTTTCCCACCTCCTTAACCCTTGGCAATTACTAATCTGTTCTCCACCTCTGTAATTGTGTCATTTTACGAATGTTATATAAACAGAATCATACAGTATGTAATCTTTTGAGACTGGCTTGTTTTGCTCAGCAAAATTTCCTGAAGGTCCATCCAAGTTGTATTAATCAATAGTCTGTTCCTTTCATTGTCGAGGAATCCTCCATGGTATGGATGTACCCCAGTTTGTTTAACCATTCACCAGTTGAAAGATATCTGGGTCATTCCCAACTTTTGGTAACCACTAAAGCTGCTTATACATTCATGTATAGGTTTTTATAAGATCATAAATTTCCATTTCTCTAGGATAAATGCCTAAGAGGGAAACCACTGCATTGTATGGTAAACACAAGTTCAGTTTTGTGAAAAACTGCCATACTCTTTTCCAGTGTGGCTCTACTATTCTGTCTTCCCATCACCAATGTATGAGTGATCTAGTTTCTCTGCATCCTCGCTAGCAATTGATGTTATTTCTAATTTTAGCCATTCTGATAGGTGTGTAGTATATAGTGATGTCTCTTTGGTTTTCATTTTTATTTTCCTAATGGAGAAAAGCTGTTGAACATCTTTTCAGGTGTTTATTTGCCACCTATATATCCTCTTCAGTAAAATGTTTATTCATGTCTTTTGCCCACTTTCTAACTGGATTGTTAGTTTTGAGAGCTCTTTATATATTCTAGGCATAAGACCTTTAAGACACACTTTTTAAGACATTTTGCATGTAGTCCTTTAGGGTACCCATATACAATTTAAGATCAAATGTATCTGAATTTCACCATGCCTTTATAGAATTTACCTCCATTCATAAAAAGTTGTAACCCCAAAGGTTATAGAGAATGAAAAAGATATAGTACGTATATTCATTATCCTTCTCCATTGATCAATAGGCCAAAGCACATTTCTGTAAACCAGTGAGAATATTTGGGGCGTTGTGTCCCACTATAGCTGAGAAAGGCAAAGAATCTAGAATGTGAAAAAACAGGCAATTTGGGTGTTCAATGGTGGGTTTAAAGTTGGAAGTGTGAAAGATTCCTTCTCAAATAAGGAGATGAGTTCAGCATGAAACTGGCAATAGTCAGTGAGAGAAAATCTGTGAAAAGTGGCTCATAGCAGCCCTGCTGGATCTGGTAAGTAAATCTATGAAACAGTGTGGAGAGTGGGGAGGGAACAAAAGAGAGAGAGGGCCTGGAAGTAACAGAAAGAGATCTGGAGGAGGAGGAGAATAAGTAAGAAAAGAGGAAGGGGAGATCAAAGGAATCTAGAAATAGAAGAAGGGAAGAGAACACTGCTAGGAGGGATCAAGGGCATATTTTCTGTCCGTTTTGGTAAGATAGTGGCCTCAGTCAGGGACTATTCTGACATGCCCACCGAAAGGAAACATGCAGCAACATCTGGAGATATTTTCAGTTGTTGCATTTGGTGAGGTGGGGAGTGCCACAAGAAACTAGTGGGTAGAAGTCAGAGATGCAGTTAAATATCCTACAATGCACAGGACAGCCCTCCCTCCAGGACACAAAAACTGTCTGGCCCCAAATTCTGGTAGAACTGAAAATGAGGGACGTGGGGTTAGGCAAGATGCTTGGTTATTTTGCATCTGATAAAATAAACTTGTTAAAATAATAAACAGAGTCAACCTCCAAAAGATGCTTGATGCAAGAATGACAGAATTATCTCAGGGTGGAAGATTAAATCAATAGGACAGAAGGGGTGGGATTTACCTCCAAATTGCTTTTTCCAGTTGCAGGGGATCTTACATCTCTGGGTCTTCATGGTTTGTTTACACTCAGCTCCGGTCCGGGTGCCCTCCCGTGTGCCCAGCCCACAGTCCCCGCTGGTGGGCACACACACACTCCACTGCCATTCTCCACAGTCGGACTTCTTCACTTTCTTTTCTGAAAGGGAGGAAGGAAAAACAATCAACGTCCAGAAAACTCTTTAACTCCTAGATATAACCAAGTTAATTCCTGAGCTCCATAATTGCATGGTTGTGCTTTTAACCTCTATCTTCAGTGTCCAGTAAAGAGTAGGAACTCGATAGGTGTTAGCTGAATGGTTGAATCAACCAATGACCAAGAGAATGGAGAAAGAGACCTAAGGAGCTAGAACTAATATTCATTTAACTCTTACTATGTGCCAGGGACTGTGCTAAGTGATTTACTGACATCTCCTTTTAGAAGCAAACATTTCTGAAAAAGAGAAGATGATCAAAGTCAGTTAAACCTAAAAAATGAGAAAATATTCTTTGAGAAGTAACAGTTGTCAGATTAGCCATTTCAATGCATGTCAATGTTCCTTTCTCTGTATTATAGATGGAATAGCATAAATTAAATGTGGTGGACCACAGATGTAATAGACTCTCAGCTCCACAACCTCCTTATGACATTGGGAGTGACACAGAAAGGGTGCTTTATCCTCTCTAAGCTTCAGTTTCCTCCTTTGTAAATATGAGATAAAACAAAACTTGCTTGCAGGACTCTTTTTAAGGAAGAGTGTCAACATAAGTAAAACACTTGATTGCTGGTCAATTTTCTGAATGTTGTAGCTGTTAATATGATCATTATTATTTCAGTCAATAGTTAATGATCACCACCTATACTTCAGGACTTAGAGTGGGGGGTGGAATCAGAGGGGATGTCACTTAGGTTCCTCTAAATACTTGGAAGGAAGGAAGGTGGGAAGAAAGGAAGAAAGAAAAGGAGGGAGGGAGGGAAGGAGAAAAGACAAAAATCAGGTAGTTGGATTAGATGGATGTTAATCAATGAAGAGTTTTGTGTTCATAACCATATTGCTTACCTGGTTTCTCTTTCTTTCCTGCTTCAGCAGTATCTACAGCTGCTAAAATGAAAATAAATGCCAGGAAGGCAGCTGCAAATTTTTGACGCTGCTGCAGGTACTGTTGAGTCTGCATTCTAGGAATAAACAGAGAAACAGAAGAAGGTGGTGTCAACCTAAGTAACTATAGTCATCCTTATAACTCCTGACAATTCCCAAAAACAACCATGGTGTTGTAGCCCATGTGGATAATCTGAATGGACACAATGAATGGATTACCTGTGCAAGTATATGTTTGCTGTTATCTTCAGATGCCTCAATAATGACCAACATCTCAGATTTTTTTTATCGTTTCCGTGATCATGATTATCTTATCATCATAGTTCTATTATTCATTGGTCTACTGAAGAGTAAAGCCCAAAACAGAAGAAGAGCTAGCACACCTTCGATCTATAGCAAAAACACTTCTAAACTCACATGTGCTGAAAATCCTCTAAATTCTAGGATGGAATGAAGAGTTTACACTTACTCATAATTTGAAATTTGAATAAAAATCCCAGGATAACATTATGAAGACTCCCTTAGAACTCGAAGTCATTTGCGACAGCCTAGTGTCAGTATGATTGCCTTGCTAAGCAAACTTGGGAAGTCTCAGTTCAAGCCCCAGGACAGCCCACTTCTTGAAGCTACACCAAGTCACTGGCTGCAGCAACTCACCTGGCAGTCATTTATCTCTATCTGGTATGTTCATGGTGTTTTATACTTCATATAAAAATGACAGTAATAACGTATGGTCATTAACTCTGAGAATTTTTCTTCCAGAAGTATAGATTGTATAGATTGTTTAGATAATTTTACATTCTCATGAATGTAAACAATAAAACGTCACACATATAAGGGATTGAGATCACTCTATTCTGCAATTTGCTTTTCCTCATTCAAACACATCTATGAAATGATGTCCTTGTCCGTCAATTTTTCCCCCTTTCTGTGACATTGGAAATGCTACCCCTTATTAGTGTTTTTTTAATTGATGACTCTAGGTTCCTTTGTATGGATGAAGCATATTTCATCTATCAATTAAAGTTAGTGTTTTGGTCATTTGGTCCTTTCAACGAATCTTACATCCTAAATAGCTACTCAGCATCTCCATTACTTTCTAAAATCTAAAATTAGGTGTTTTGTTCTTCCTCTTAATGCTAAATTTTTATAACTATACTTCACTGATGGTCAGACAGAAAAGTTCCTACTGATGCTGAGACTTTTCCTATGACTCTCATTGGACATGAACTATATGAGAAGCCAGTCTGGATGTACTGGTTGGCAAGTCTTCTCAGAGTTGAGTACCCTGGTGCATCTACACTACTATACATATATCACTTAGCCGTGCATCATTTACAATTATTAGGTGTAATGTGAACCAAGGTGAAGGTCTTCTGTTGTTATCTCCAAAGGCTGTCCAAGAACATACTCTCAGTGACTAACCACTTTGGAGGCGGAAACTTTTCATTTGAACTTTCTTAAAGGGTAAGTTAACTTTTAAATTCAGAACTTTAAAATTTTAACGTATTTCTTTCCAAGTTGGAAAACACCTTTATGTTTCATAATTACCTTCGAATACCTGAAATATTTAGATTGTGAATTAGATGAGAATTCAGAAATTTCCATCATGAAAGCACAGCTCTTGAGAGAACTTTCTGACCAAGCAATGGAGAGATATTTGCAGAGCTTGGTAAAGAAAGGTCACTGAGGAAATATGGCCACTTGGCAGAAACAGAAAGAACTCTTCCATAAATAACACACACGCACAGAGTTATTAATAGAAAGGTGCTATTGCTGGCTATTTTAACCTCAGCATTTCTAGTTTGACATTGCTAAGTTCTTACTTTTATAATTATTTTCAAAAAGCTTTCTCTCAATCAAGTTAAATTCACTTAATTTCAAGAAAAAAAAATCCCACATGGGCCAGAATTTGCTGACCAAAAATTTCTTTTGAGTCATAGAATGGTCTATTAAACAAGTGATCTTAACTATAGTGGGAGCAGAGAGGAAGGAAGGAGAGAGGAATTGGGATGAGAGTTGGAGAGTTGGTAGAACGGAAGTGCACTCTAGTCTATGTTATTTCTCCTATTGATTCAGAAAAATTCGGAATCTTAATTAGTGGGCAAAATGTTAATTTCAGCTTTTAGATGTTCTAAAGAAAAATGCATGCAATTCCATGTGTACAGGGAAAATGTGTAAAGTATGTGATCAGCAATAGGTGTGAGTTGGAGAATCTTCTCAACCTCTTTTCCCTTCCCTCCTGTTTTGCCTACCATTCTGCTTAAGCTTCTATTTTGATAGCTTAAGATTTTTCTGGGTAGAGCAAATGAAAAAATGGTTATTTAAAAGAAGAGAGTAAGGGAGTTTAGAAAAGAGATGACTCAAATTATCCAAAAGCCCAAGTAGCATGCTGGTGCTTTGGTACCGTGGTAAAAACTTGAGTAATTAAACATGTGTAGATAACAGTTTCCCTTGCTTGTGGTATTTGCATAGTTGATTGTTTATTTGTCCTTAGCATCAAGCAAAGGCAAAAGCATCTGTATATGGTTTAATCCTACCTGCTATCCAACAGATGCTAGATGAGCACAGAGGCAAGAGCATTGACCTTAAGGAAGTGGTCAGGATCATGACTTATTTTTCACATGGAGGGAAATAAAACAGTGGCAGAATAAGCCTTGCTAAGTCAGCTCAGTTCTTTTGAATAATTTACTTATTTTCACCCCCTCCTACTGCCATCTTGTGTTGTACTTGCTCTGACAGATTTAATTTCATAGGGTTTAATGGTTAAGTTGAAGACTACCCTAGATGTCTGTTGTCTGGAAATTATTGTTGAGTTATCTCAATCACTAATAAGTACGAAGTTCAAAGTTTCTGAAACCAAGTTGGTTTCTGAAACCAACTCAGGGGAAAAGTGTTAATTTATTAAATCCTGGTCACTTCTATAGAGAAATCGCTGATGAGAAGGAAAAGAGAGCTCTCCTTTCCTTTAGCATTTTAATAGGATCTAGAATTTTTAAAGATGATTAACATCTCGTGTAAACATAAAACAAGAACGCTGGAATCTGTCTCTTAGTGATCTGTTTGGAATGACTAATATAGGATTTGAAGGCAGAAGCTTTGGCTTAAACTTCAGCTCCACCATATAATTTTTGGAATGTTCTTGGGCAAATCACAACCATTTGAACCACTGTTTTGACATCTACAAAGTGGGTTTGATTATAACAACAACTTGAGAGGTTTATTGTGAAAATGCAAGATGTAGACACAGAGCTAACCCAGAATATCAAGAAACATTTGTTGTGAAAATGCAAGATGTAGACACAGAGCTAACCCAGAATATCAAGAAATATATTATTAGTTGTTGAATAAAGTTAATTCACCCCTACACTCGTATTACTTACTAAAAGGAAGTACTTCTTTTTATTAAGACATAACAAGCATGAGACTTTAAGCTGTCTAAGATCATCTAAAATCAAAAGATAAAAATTTTAAAAAACAAAAAAGACAGAGATATGATTTAATGCCAACTAAAGATTTGTTCAGCTTTCTAAGGATACAAATTTGTTCAGCCTTTTGACTTCTTAAAAAGTTAAAATAAACTCAAGGACCTTCATCCCCAGTATTTCTTTGGAGTTCGCTGAAGTAAAGAGACTCCATGTTGAGAATTAGGGAAACTGTTGATGTCATTTAACATGTATGAAATGAAAAAAAAATCTAACTTTGCAACTGCATAAGCCTCTTGTGTGGTGAAACTATTCTACTGCCCTCTTTATTTCAAGTACCTAGGATAGGACCCCAGCACTTAGTTGCCACTCAGTAAAATTTTTGCCAGCAAAAATTATTGCCAAAACATGGTGTCAAACAGAGGAATTAATATTCATGCTAAAATGATGTCTCAGCCCTTTGTCTATACCATGGGATATAAAATTCACTGAAGAAATTGGGCTGGAAACAACCAGAATCTAAAGCAGTTTCATACATACAGGAATAGTCAGTGAATGATTTGCAATGCTTCTGCATCATATATTACACATCATCAGACTTTTCTAGATATTTTGTGATCTACCTGCTTAATTTCTGTGAAAAAGTAATTTTTTTCCTTTTTATAAGTCACTTTTCTTTATTTTCACCAACTCTTCTTCAAGTCATAATCCTCATATTGATTTATTTTCAAATGGTTTCGTCATTGCCTTAGATTCCTAAAGTCTCATATAAGTAGCCATTATGTTTACAATGGAATCTTTTGCTAAATCAGACCTTCACTTTGACCTTGTTAAGCTTATTTAAACACTAAGGCTTGAAAAGAATGTGTCCCAAGCACGTGTGTGCATGACCTCAGGTACACTCTACTCACACCCCAGAAATGAGTTCAACAGTGTTCCATCTTTGATTTTAACTAAGTGCATTATCAATTAGATGGATAAAGAAGGACATTCGCTTAATTTTGTGTAACTCAATAAAAACAAGCAACTTTCAGGCTGAAATATTTTCATGGCATGGTGGCACCTGCTGGAAAAATGTGATATTTTAAGACATTTTCTTTAGACATCTATTCACTGATTTTTAGAGCACCTACTAAGGGCCAGGTGTATGCTGGGCATGGGAACATGATAAAAGAATATGATTCAGCCCTCCCCCTAAAAGAGTTCTGTCTAACTGGGAGAAAAGGGAGAGAAATGATTCACTATGGTAAATATCATGAAAAGTTTATAAACATAGTGCTAGCTCAGTACATAGGCTCAAGTGATAATTTTGCTTAGCAAGGTTGAGTGAGGTAGAGGGCTGGGTATATTTTATCTTTTTTTTTTTTTTTTAATAGTTGAAGTCTTCTAAATAAAGAAAAGAGGGAAGGAAGGGAAATTCAGGCAGAAAGGACCAAATAAGTGAATATGTGGAGATGATGTTTATAATACATTCAGTGACAGAATGTGATTGGAATAGAGTGTACAGTAGCAAGTAACAGTGGGTGGACCTCAAAAGGAGAAAGATGAAATGAGTTAATCCTGGGAGCTGTGAGGGAGGAAGATAGACAGAGTTATTAACTGGTCTGCAGAAGTGAAGCAAGGGAAGGTCAGGGAGGGAGGAAAAGGCTGCATGTTGTATAAACGTGACTAAAACCCTAAATTACCACCAAAGGGGCAACCTCCATACTCAACAGTTCATCCGGATATCGTTAATATAGTACATTTGTTACCGTTTTGGCTTTGTTTTTATTTTTGTTTATCAGTTTTGTGGCTGTTCTATGTACTTTGGTTCATTTTGGGGTGTTTATTACCAAAGTACTATAATTGGAGCCAAGAATGAGCTCCAAGACTCAAAAAGTTCATACACACACACATTTAAAAATCCCTTCTGATTTTCATTAGAAAAATAAAATTGGGCCAAAGCAGTGATTTTTAGAGCACCGGTGTTTCCAGGAAGAGGTAAAAGGCTGCTGCCAGGCATTAAAGGATCCTGAAAATGTGTGTTGAGAGCCACCCCTCTGTGCCCATAGCTCCCACGCTTATCTCAGCTTCAGCTGGAGCAGGTCCTCTTTAACTACTTTCCTTAGTGGCTTCCTTGTAAGTTTTCATTTGTCAAGAAAGAAAAATGTATTTAAAAGTCACTGGTCTGGCCAATCTCAAGATCTACCCAGTAGGGGATATCATGGTACAAAACAGTATTTTTTCAAAAGGTAGAAATGGGAAAATGTCTCAAGTAGGTGATGTAAATATGAAATATATTTGAGTATGCAAAATGCCTTGCTTGTAGTAGCAAAAATAGGAATTTTACAAGTGTGTATTTTAACTGTTCCATACTTTACAGTAAAGTTGGACATGATTATGTCCTCTTATCAAAGATCAAACACACAGTATAACAAGTATGATTACAAATATGAGGAAAATATGTCAGAAAATCATAAGGCATTAAAAACAAAATTTTTAATACTGTGGGAAGAGAAGGGCCTTTGGAGTCAGCCAGATTTCTTCCATATAAGCTTCGTCACTTATGATATCTGTGATGTGGACAAAGCAGTCACTCGCTTTTACTCTCAGTATCCTCCTGTAAGAAAATTTAGAGTTTCATCATGCAGGCTCGTTGTTTGTTTAAAGATTACAATGAGAGGAGACCTTCAAGATGGCGGAGGAGTAAGACGCGGAGATCAACTTCCTCCCCACAAATACATCAGAAATACACCTACACGTGGAACTGCTCCTACAGAACACCCACTGAACGCTGGCAGAAGACGTCAGACCTCCCAAAAGGCAAGAAACTCCCCACGTACCTGGGTAGGGCAAAAGAAAAAAGAAATAACAGGGACAAAAGAATAAGGACGGCACCTGCACCAGTGGGAGGGAGCTGTGAAGGAGGAAAGGTTTCCACACACTAGGAAGCCCCTTCGCGGGCGGAGACTGCGGGTGGCGGAGGGGGGGAAGCTTCGGAGCCGCGGAGGAGAGCGCAGCCACAGGGGTGCGGAGGGCAAAGCGGAGAGATTCCCGCACAGAGGCTCGGGGCCAAGCAGCACTCACCAGCCCGAGAGGCTTGTCTGCTCCCCCACTGGGGTGGGCGGGGCTGGGAGCTGAGGCTCGGTCTGCGGTCGGATCGCAGGGAGAAGACTGGGGTTGGCGGCGTGAACACAGCCTGAAGGGTTGGCGGCGTGAACACAGCCTGAAGGGGCTAGTGCAACACGGCTAGCTGGGAGGGAGTCCGGGAAAAGGTCTGCAGCTGCCGAAGAGGCAAGAGACTTTTTCTTGCCTCTTTGTTTCCTGGTGCGCGAGGAGAGGGGATTCAGAGCGCCGCCTAAACGAGCTCCAGAGACGGGCGCGAGCCGTGGCCATCAGCGCGGACCCCAGAGACGGGCATGAGACGCTGGGGCTGCTGCTGCCGCCACCGAGAAGCCTGTGTGCGAGCACAGGTCACTCTCCACACCGCCCCTCCCGGGAGCCCGTGCAGCCCGCCACTGCCAGGGTCCCGTGACCCAGGGACAACTTCCCCGGGAGAACACACGGCGCGCCTCAGGCTGGTGCAACGTCACGCCGGGCTCTGCCGCCACAGGCTCGCCCCGCATCCGTACCCTTCCCTCCCCCGGGCCTGAGGGAGCCAGAGCCCCCGAAGCAGCTGCTCCTTTAACCCCGTCCTGTCTGAGCAAAGAACAGACGCCCTCAGGCGACCTACACGCAGAGGCGGGTCCAAATCCAAAGCTGAAACCCGGGAGCTGTACGAACAAAGAAGAGAAAGGGAAATCTCTCCCAGCAGCCTCAGGAGCAGCGGATTAAAGCTCCACAAACAACTTGATGTACCTGCATCTGTGGAACACCTGAATAGACAACAAATCATCCCAAAATTGAGGCAGTGCACTTTGGGAGCAACAATATATATATTCTTTTCCTTTTTCTCTTTTTGTGAGTGTGTATCTGTATGCTTCTATGTGTGATTTTGTCTGTATAGCTTTGCTTTTACCATTTGGCCTAGGGTTCTTTCTGTGCCTTTTTTTTTTTTTTTTTTTTAGTATAGTTTTTAGCACTTGTTATCATTGGTGGATTTACTTTTTGGTTTGGTTGTTCTCTTCTTTCTTTCTTTTTTTCTTTTTTCTTTATTACTTTTTAATTTTTTTATTTTTAATAATTATTTTTTATTTTAATAACTTTATTTTACTTATTTTATTTTTTTCTTTCTTTCTTTTTTTCTCCCTTTTCTTCTGAACCGTGTGTCTGACAGGGTCTTGGTGCTCTGGCTGGGTGTCACGCCTGTGCCTCTGAGATGGGAGTGGGGAGTTCAGCACATTGGTCCACCAGAGACCTCCCACGTCCACATAATATCAAACAGCTAAAGCTCTTCCACAGATCTCCATCTCAATGCTAAGACCCAGCATCACTCAATGACCAGCAAGCTACAGTGCTGAACACCCTATGCCAAACAACTAGCAAGACAGGAACACAACCCCACCCATTAGCAGAGAGGCTGCTGAAAATCATACTAAGTTCACAGACACCCCAAAACACACACCCAGACGTGGTCCTGCCCACCAGAAAGACAATATCCAACCTCATCCACCAGAACACAGGCACTACTCCCCTCCACCAGGAAGCCTACACAACTCACTGACCCAAACTTGGCCACTGGGGGCAGATGCCAAAAATAAATGGGAGCTATGAACCTGCAGCCTGCGAAAAGGAGACCCCAAACACAGTAAGTTAAGCAAAATGAGAAGACAGAGAAACACACAGCAGATGAAGGAGCAAGGTAAAAACCCACCAGAACAAACAAATGAAGAGGAAATAGGCAGTCTACCTGAAAAAGAATTCAGAGTAATGATAGTAAAGATGATCCAAAATCTTGGAAATAGAATGGAGAAAATTCCAGAAAGGTTTAACAAGGACGTAGAAGAACTACAGAGCAAACAAACAATGATGAACAAAACAATAAATGAAATTAAAAATTCTCTAGAAGGAATCAATAGCAGAATAACTGAGGCAGAAGAACAGATAACTGATCTGGAAGATAAAATAGTGGAAATAAATACTGCAGAGCAGAATAAAGAAAAAAGAATGTAAAGAATTGAAGACAGTCTCAGAGACCTCTGGAACAACATTAAACACACCAACATTCGAATTATAGGGATCCCAGAAGAAGAAGAGAAAAAGAAAGGGACTGAGAAAATATTTGAAGAGATTATAGTTGAAAACTTCCCTAACTTGGGAAAGGAAATAGTGAATCAAGTCCAGGAAGCACAGAGAGTCCCATACAGGATAAATCCAAGGAGAAACATGCCAAGACACATATTAGTCAAACAATCAAAAAATAAATACAAAGAAAAGATATTAAAAGCACCAAGGGAAAAACAACCAATAATATACAAGGGAATACCCATAAGGTTACCAGCTGATCTTTCAGCAGAAACTCTGCAAGCCAGAAGGGAGTGACAGGACATATTTAAAGTGATGAAATGGAAAAACCTACAACCAAGATTACTCTACCCAGCAAGTATCTCATTCAGATTCCAAAGAAGAATTAAAACCTTTACAGACAAGCAAAAGCTAAGAGAATTCAGCACCACCAAACCAGCTTTACAACAAATACTAAAAGAACTTCTCTGGCAGGAAACACAAGAGAAGGAAAAGACCTACAATAACAAACCCAAACAATTAAGAAAATGGTAATAGGAACATACATATTGATAATTACCTTAAATGTAAATGGAGTAAATGCTCCAACCAAAAGACATAGACTAGCTGAATGGATACAAAAGCAAGACTCATATATATGCTGTCTACAAGAGACCCGCTTCAGACATAGGGACACATACAGACTGAAAGTGAAGGGATGGAAAAAGATACTCCATGCAAATGGAATTCAAAAGAAAGCTGAAGTAGCAATTCTCATATCAGACAAAATAGACTTTAAATAAAGACTATTACAAGAGACAAAGAAGGACACTACATAATGATCAAGGGATCAATCCAAGAAGAAGATAGAACAATTGTAAATATTTATGTACCCAATATAGGAGCACATCAATACATAAGGCAAATGCTAACAGCCATAAAAGGGGAAATCAACAGTAACACAATCATAGTAGGGGACGTTAACACCCCACTTTCACCAATGGACAGATCATTCAAAATGAAAATAAATAAGGAAACACAAGCTTTCAATGATACATTAAACAAGATGGACTTAATTGATATTTATAGGACATTCCATCCAAAAACAACAGAATACACTTTCTTCTCAAGTGCTCATGGAACATTCTCCAGGATAGGTCATATCTTGGGTCACAAATCAAGCCTTGGTAAATATAAGAAAATTGAAATGGTATCAAGTATCATTTACGACCCCAACGCTATGAGACTAGATATCAATTACAGGAAAAAATCTGTAAAAAATACAAACACATGGAGGCTAAACAATACACTACTTAATAACCAAGAGATCACTGAAGAAATCAAAGAGGAAATCAAAAAATACCTAGAAACAAATGACAATGAAAACATGATGACCCAAAACCTATGGGATGCAGCAAAAGCAGTTCTAAGACGGAAGTTTTTAGCAATAAAATCCTACCTCAAGAAACAAGAAACATCTCAAATAAGCAACCTAACCTTACACCTAAAGCAATTACAGAAGGAAGAACAAAAAGACCCCAAAGTTAGCAGAAGGAAAGAAATCATAAAGATCAGATCAGAATTAATTAGAAAAAAGTGAAGA
Organism: Balaenoptera borealis; assembly: GCF_965194805.1. Classification (NCBI taxonomy): domain Eukaryota; kingdom Metazoa; phylum Chordata; class Mammalia; order Artiodactyla; family Balaenopteridae; genus Balaenoptera; species Balaenoptera borealis. Next base: position 113,860,572 of record NC_138864.1, read on the forward strand.
AAACAATAACAAAGATCAATAAAACTAAAAGCTGGTTCTTTGAGAAGATAAACAAAATTGACAAACCATTAGCTAGATTCATCAAGGAAAAAAGGGAGAAGACTCAAATCAATAGAATTAGAAATGAAAAAGGAGAAGTAACAACTGACACTGCAGAAATACAAAGGATCATGAGAGATTACTACAAGCAACTATATGCCACTAAAATGGACAACCTGGAAAAAATGGACAAATTCTTAGAAAAGCACAAGCTTCCAAGACTAAACCAGGAAGTAACAGAAAATATAAATAGACCAACCACAAGCATTGAAATTGAAACTGTGATTAAAAATCTTCCAACAAACAAAAGCCCAGGGCCAGATGGATTCACAGGTGAATTCTATCAAACAGTTAGAGAAGAACAAACACCTATCCTTCTCAAACTCTTCCAAAATATAGCAGAGGGAGGAACACTCCCAAACTCATTCTACAAAGCCACCATCACCCTGATACCAAAACCAGACAAAGATGTTACAAAAAAAGAAAACTACAGGGCAATATCACTGATAAACATAGATGCAAAAAATCCTCAACAAAATACTAGCAAACAGAATCCAACAGCACATTAAAAGGATCGTACACCATGGTCAAGTGGGGTTTATCCCAGGAATGCAAGGATTCTACAATATACGCAAATCAATCAATGTGATACACCATATCAACAAATTGAAGGAGAAAAACCATATGATCATCTCAACAGATGCAGAAAAAGCTTTTGACAAAATTCAACACCCATTTATGATAAAAACCCTCCAGAAAGTAGGCATAGAGGGAACTTACCTCAACATAATAAAGGCTATATATGACAAACCCACAGCCAACACTGTTCTCAATGGTGAAAAACTGAAACCATTTTCACTATCATCAGAAAGAAGACAAGGTTGCACACTCTCACCACTATTATTCAACATAGTTTTGGAAGTTTTAGCCACAGCAATCAGAGAAGAAAAAGAAATAAAAGGAATCCAAATCAGAAAAGAAGTAACGCTGTTACTATTTGCCGATGACATGATACTATACATAGAGAATCCTAAAGATGCTACCAGAAAACTACTAGAGCTAATCAATGAATTTTGTAAAGTAGCAGGATACAAAATTAATGCACAGAAATCTCTTGCATTCCTATACACTAATGATGAAAAATCTGAAGAGGAATTAAGGAAACACTCCCATTTACCATTGCAACAAAAGAATAAAGTACCTAGGAATAAACCTACCTAAGGAGACTAAAGACCTGTATGCAGAAAACTATGACACTGATGAAAGAAATTAAAGATGACACAACAGATGGAGAGATAATACCATGTTCTTGGATTGGAAGAATCAACATTGTGAAAATGACTATACTACACAAAGCAATCTGCAGATTCAATGCAATCCCTATCAAACTACCAATGGCATTTTTCACCAAACTAGAACAAAAAATTTCACAGTTTGTATGGAAACACAAAAGACCCCGAATAGCCAAAGCAATCTTGAGAAAGGAAAACGTAGCTGGAGGAATCAGACTCCTGGACTTCAGAGTATAGTACAAAGCTACAGTAATCAAGACAGTATGGTACTGGCACAAAAACAGAAATAGAGATCAATGGAACAGGATAGAAAGCCCACAGATAAACCCACGCACATATGGTCACCTTATATTTGATAAAGGAGGCAAGAATTTTACTGTTTTAAGGATTTTTTGCATAAAGTGGTGTAATGTTCATTTTGAATAGGAAGTTATATGTCAAAGATACATATGTCAATTCCTAGAGCAACCATTAAAAGAAATAATTCAGAGTTACAACTTAAAAGAGTAGAAAAGTTTAAGTAGGAAACTTAAAATAAGGTTTGATTAACCTAAAATAATCAGAAAAGGAGGGACAAAGGAACAAGGAACAAATGGGATAAAAAGAGATAGCAAGAAAGTATGTGTAAACCTACACATATGAATAATTGCATTAAATACAAATAGACGAAATGTATTAATCAAAAAACACAGATTGTTAAACTAAAGAAACAAGCAATACTGAACTGCATGCTATCTACAAAAGACACATTTTAATAAATAAATAAATATATATATATATGTATATATTTAAAGTTAAAAGCTAAAGGATGGGAAAAGTTATTCCACAAAACCAATCATCATAAAAAAAGCTAGTATGGCTATAGTAGTAATAGTCAATGTAGACTTCAAGTCAGGAAGAATTAACAAAATAAAGAGAGACATTTCATAATTAGAAAAAGTATCTATTAATCTAGAAGGCATAATACCAAATGGATTTATATATAATAAAATTTCAAAAGACATGAATTACTCACTGACAGAACTGAAAAAAGAAACAGACAAATCCAGAATCATAATCTAAGGTTTTAACCACTCTAATTGGTATAAGTAGAAAAAAATTCAGTATGAATGAACTTGACATGATACCAAAACCTAACAAGGACATTACAAGAAACTATAGACCAACACACCTCATGAACATAAACATAAAAATCTCTAAAAAATATTAGTAAATCAAATCCAGTAAATATTTTAAAAAGCTAATAAATCATAACTAGTGGTGTTTATTCCAGGATGCAAGGCTGTTTTAACAGCTGAATGCCAATGTATTTCATTGCATTAGCAGAATTACCAGAATAATGGAGAAAAATCATGGGATTATTTCAACAGATGCCGTAAAAAACCTGAATCAAATCCAACACTATTTCCTGATAAAATAATGATGCACTAAAATTAGAAAATTGCTCTAATAGTTTTGTTCTTCTTCTTCTTTTTAACGGGCATAAAAAAGTTACCTAAGTATGTTCAGAGTCTTTAAGGAAAGCTTCCAGAAGAGACTAATTTTGAGTTTAATCTCAAATAACAGATTAGTTTAGAGAAAGAAGAACATGCAGGCAAAGGACTGCAGGTTTGAGAAACTGTGATATATTCCAGGAATCAATGATTAGTTTTAAATTGCTCAAGCATCAGTGAGAAAAGTTGAGAAATAGAAAAGAAACTAAGAGATGGAAGAGACTAATCTTGATGTTTCTTGCTTGTCATATATAAGGGTCATGTGAGAAATGTAATGATGTTTTACTTTAGGAAATACGGAGCTATGAAGAATTTTGAGAGAAGGAGGACCATGACCAGCTGTGAATCTGAGAGAGCACTCAGTAATCGGTAAGCAGAGTGAATGGAGGATGTGAGCCTAGACTCAGGGAGGCTTAGACAAGGGCAGTTGACATAATCCAGGTGAGACACTGAGAAGACTTATACTGTGACACTGGAAAGGGGATAGAGAGAAGACCAAAAAATGTTATTTAAGAGATAAAATTTATTGGACTTATCACATTAATTGAATGTAATATGGAAGGAGAAATCTAGGACATCTCCCAGATTCTAATCTTCAATGTGGAGGTAGGTGCCAACATAGACAATATGATTTTAAACAGATTCATAAGTAATACACACTCAGATCTATCCTAAGGACAGTATTCTCAGCAACCGACATGTATTAAATCTCAGAATATGTATAATAGATATTTATATATAATATAGTTAATATAGTATCTATTAATATATTAATTCTCAGACATCTGATTATTTAGGTTCTTTCACTAGCCTGACTTTTCAGATTAGTAAAAAAAAAAAAAAAAGCTTAAAGATGTTAAATGACTAAGGTTAAGTAAGGAAAGGTAGCAAAGATCTGTTTGGACACACTTGAGTTTGAGGTACCAATAGGATATCTGAGTTGAAAGAGATAGTAGTTATCGATCTAAGAGACCACAGAGTAAGAAGACACAGAGTAAGAACTGAAGACGTACACAAGACGTGAGAATTCTAATTCTTACATAAGTGAATCGGGGGTAGCAACAGAGCAGTAAGAGGCAAGCAAAGGAAGTTGAATCACGGAAACCAAGCAAACAGGAAGTTTCGAGAAGTAAGAAATGATGAACAGGGTCAAATTCTAGAGATAGGTGCCTATGGGAATTAGCGATAAGAAATCACTGGTAACATTGAGGTATAGTTTAGCAAAATTGTGAAGTTAAAAAAAAGTACATAGCTGCTTCTGAAACAATCATTAAGTTAACATTAGTTTAGAGACTGTTTCTTGGCCAGTGGGTATCTGTGTGACTCAGCCGAGTTATTATGTTAGAAGAGCCTAATAAATATTCAATGTGACATAATGAAAGGCCCTGAGAACTGCCGCAGTGTAATGGAAAAGACTCTGTCCAAGAGTCAAGGGACCAAGTGCCTGCTCAGGGAACTGCTATGACTCAAAAGGACGGCAAAGACAATGACTTGTGTCAGAAGTAGAATCCCATGGGACTATTTCAGGTAATTTGGATCAAAGAAAGGAATCTTTTACTCATAAAGGCATAAGAGAAATAAGGCACCATCTCACTGCTCTTGGTTGTGATTCAAAGTGTGCTAGGCACTGGATACTTTGAGTTTTTCTGAAGCTCTAAGCCGCTCTTCCGAACCCCTTGCTCCACAAAGCACTCCTCGAAGGACAGCAGCATCAGCAGCACCTGGGAGCTTGCTAGAAATGCAGACTGTCAAGTCCCACCTCAGACCTCCTGAGCTAAAATACTCATTCTAACAAGGTCAAGATCCCCAGGGAATATTGAAAATTTGAAAACACTTCTTCTAAACCATAATTTCTTTAGGAATAAAAAATTTAAATATTTGCTTACTATTTGATTACTTATTTAAATTATTTATGGTCCATTTTCTTCCAATAATTTTAAGGTAGCTTTTAAAATATATACATTCTAGAAAGATGAAAAAATAAAAGTAAAGAAAAAGGCAAAGGGAAAATAAGAGTAGGGAAAGACAATAGCCATCATGGATTAAAGGCTTTGCTCTGTGCTAAAAGCTTCATCTTTTATCCTCTCAACAACATTAGAAAAGAGTCAATATTATTTCAGTTTTACAGGTGAGTAAAACATAAGTTAAAGAATCTAGGTAACTTGCCCAAGATCACAAAGTGTTAGAAGCAGAGTTTGTAAGTCAACTATATTTCAATTAAAAAAAAAAAAATAGAATTTGAACCTAGACTAGTTAAAACTGAATTAGATCTGTGCTCTTAACCACAAAGTTGAATAGAGAGGTTAAAATACAAAATGCCCATGATGTACTCTTTTATACTTACTAATAATTTACCAACATTTGGTTTTATACTTTCTAGAAGCTGATGTGGAGAGAGAATACAAGAACCACATCCGTATTTAATTCTCTGCCCATCACAATGCCATTTGTGCAGTAGAGGAGCTTTACATCCTTGTAAAATGTGAATTATGTAAAAACTCTAGATTACATTTTCTCACTTTGCAGGAATCCTTGAATATACTTAGTGACAGTCTAAAAATGAATGACTTGAAGGCAAATAATTTCTAAAAGCAAAATTACAAATAATTTTACCCCCCAAAATGTGGGTGTACGGAAATAGATAGATGTAGATATAGATACATAACTCCTGCAAAGATATTAGAAATCCTTGTCCTTAGTATAGGTACCAAAGTGGATGGAGCTGCCTGACTTCAGAGTTCCTAGTTTTCTCCTCTGTCTGTAGTTTAGGGCCTATGCTAGGTTAGGATGGAACAGGAAAGATCAAAGAACCTGAAGGTTACCCTCTGTACACACCCACCCACAACCCATGAGTGATTTTAAATCCCTTCCTACACAGTTCCCACACTGCTAGGAAGTGTCCAGATGGGTACTAAGACACCTGAAGGTAAAGATGTGATGTATGTTTTCTTGGTTTAGCTTGCAAAGGCTGGGTTATTAATGCCTGGTTCCATACTAGGAACAAAGCGCTAGAATAATGAAACAATTGCCCAGGAAGCCATTTGGATTGAAGTTAGCCTCTGCTTCAAGAACGGAAGAGCTGAAACTTGCCAGCTTTGATTTGCACGCCTTTCAGCTACTATTTCCAGCCAATTCAGTTCATACAACTCCAGCTTTCATTTAGAGCTGAGCTCATTGACTAAAAAAATAAAGAAGCATGGAAAAAAAAAAAAAACAAGAAAAGAAATCAAGGAAAGGCTTAATTGATTATGCAGAGTGTTGCTTTGGGAAAGAGGAAAATCTTGTTAGAAGCCTAGCAAACTCACTTCATTAGGGACCTAGTGACATCTTCCAAAACCAGAACATTACATCAGGTTAGTTTAAAACATCAAGTGACCTTGTAGTTTGGTAGGGATACCTCACCCCCATTCATTCTGTCTGCCTCATTCTTTGCATTCTTCATCATATTTTATCAACGGTGAAAAGTCTGCTACTAAAAAACATGCTGAAAGAGATGTAACATTGGAAACTAGAAACATTAAAATCAGGCGTTGTGATTCTGCTCACTCGCCTTGTCCTCTAAAAGCCCACTTTCTGTTTCTGCTTACATGGTTATTTTCACCTCGTTTCCACATCCTCTTCTCTCATACACATAGTTCCTTCCACTCATTCTTCTTTCATCTAATGATTCACTGAGTGCACTGTTGGTAAAGGAATGTGGACATGAGTATCACATCTCATGATGGTTCGTGAGAATCAATTGCTTCTTGTTCCTTCAGAGATCCTGTGAAGTCCTTCTGCATGGTTTCCATGTCAAAAAAGGAGGTTGTGGATTTTTTTTTCCTTTTTTTGGAAGCATCAAATGTCCCACTTACTGAACTCCATCCTTTCTAGAAATAATTAGCTTGAGGGCTAAAACTACCATTGAAGTTTATAAAAGAGTGACAAAGATCAAAATGGTTCCTTCATGCCAAATAAAACTTATTTAGTTGTGTGAGAAGGTGGCTAGTAATAGTGATCTTAGGGCCATAGAGTATCTGGGTTTCAGGAAATTTTGACACATTCTGAAAACATACCTCTTGAGTAAGACAGTGAAGTTCCAGTCAGGCAATAACTCTGTGAGGTGGGTACACTGTGAGATAACTACCCATTCCACCAGAGAGTGCTTATATTGAAAGGGAAAAAAATCTAAAATCAGTAATTTAATCTTCCATCTCAAAAATCTAGGAAAAAATTCAAATCCAAATTAAATACAGGTAGGGACTTCCCTGGTGGCACAGTGGTTAAGAATCCGCCTGCCAATGCAGGGGACATGGGTTTGATCCCTGGTCCAGGACGATCCCACATGTCGCTGAGCAACTAGACCTGTGCACGGCACTGCTGAGCCTGCTCTCTAGAGCCTGCGAGCCACAACTACTGAAGCCCACGTGCCACAACTATTGAAGCCCACGTACCTAGAGCCCGTGCTCCGCAACAAGAGAAGCCACCTCAATGAGAAGCCTGCACACTGCAACGAAGAGTAGCCACCGCTCGCCGCAACTAGAGAAAGCCTGCGCACAGCAACGAAGACCCAACGCAGCCAAAAATAAAATAAATAAATTTACAAATTAAATACAGGTAGGAAGTAATCAGGATCAGAATAGAAACTGACAAATAGAAAAGAGGAAAATAATAGAGGAAGTCAACGAGATGCCCACAAGAAATTCACAGAAGATTCTCTCTTTAACTCTGTTCTGTAAAAATCTGTGCAAATACTTGGAATGAAAACATGAAAAGGATTGTAGTTAATGTGCAGGCCACTTAAAACTGGGGGAACTATCAAATCACACTGATGATAAGTTCAAGATTAATTCTATTCTTAATGGACTACAATGTTGACTTGAAATAAATGAATTAAAAATTAATAATGATAACTGGAAAGTCCTGCATTTGAATGTATTTAAATCAATAACTTAAGCAAACGGCAATAACTTGCTTCACAGTGCTTCACAGGATACAGTGAAGTGTTTATTGGACCACAAGCTTAATATATACAAATGGTAAATATGGGTAGAAAAACGAAGCTAATGAGCAATCAGTACATTCTATTTTTAAGAAGCTCAAAGAGAAAATTCTTCTTTATATGAGCTGGAATCTCTCCACCATAAATTTCATTGAATTTTTCTCAGAGGTAAATGAGGTGAATTCCTGGCAACTCTTACATAGACAATAGGGTACAAAATTAACTCTGATTATAATATGTCTAACATGACGATGACAGCAGGGAACAACACTCAAACAGGTTAGAGATTATTACCTTGAAGCTGAAAATTTTAACTAGATTTAAAGTAGTTGCTAACCTAGATCATATTATTTCTTTTAAACCATAAAATAATATCTTGTTCTACTAGCAAATAAATCCAGAAATTTTATATATCTATAAAACTATGTTCTATACATCTTTCAATCTCCATACTTAGTAACTACCTAGGTACTCAGCAAATATTTACTGAAAGAATAAATGAATAATGTTTAAAAGACTGACCAGCCAAACCCAATGAAACAGTATCACATGGTTGATACCCTTAGGATATTGATCATTATCTTTTGAATTTCATATATAATTCTACAGGTTTGGCTATTTGGTTTTCAGGTCCGTAGTAAATTAGAAGGAAGAAAATAAATGCTATCACCAAGTATATCAGTATCAGCATAAAGATAAAGGAAAATATGGGAAAATTATTTTTAAAAACTCATATGCATATATGAGTCATTTAGTATAGAGTCAAATAACCTCCAACAACTCAGTTTTCCCTGATTGGAGCACCCAGATGTCACAGTATTGATATCTGCAAGACAGCTAATATCATCAATGTACACCGATGTTTCTTATACGTTATCAACAACATAGAAAAGTATGCACAGTAGCTTTACAAGGCTACATCTACAAAGCTAATGAGCTGAAAGAACTGGTACATAAAGGCATAAACGCTCAGCTCTCTAAAAAACACTCCAAACTCCACTATTCATAGGTAGTTGCTTCCTATGGGAGGCTGACAGCCTCAGTCTCATCACACTTTTAGAAAACCCCCATAACAACTTAAGTTACTAGCTTCCAGCGATTCTTATTTTCACCTCAATTATCGTAACACATCAGAGCTGTAGAGTGAGGACATTAACTCCAATTTATGGACATGTAAACCAAATGAACACAAAAGAAAGTGAATCAGGAGAAACTGAGACCAGTCTACTCCTTAAAGGTTAAGATGTTGTTTTCCACTCAATCATTCACTTAGACTGAACAAATTGATGGTGTGAATGTGTACAACACACCGGGCACCAGGTCAAGTGATGCAAATGTAGAGATAAGACAACTCTCTTCAGAAAACAGACACATAAACAAATTTGAAGGAGTATTTTCAGAATGAGTTAAAAATTGAAAGGTCTGATATGTTTAAAATACTATATATATGGTATTAAATTTTTTCCTTTAAAGCACTTTTCATTTTAAATCACTAATTAGACTAAATAACTATTAACTACTTTTCAACCCCAAAATGGTATGATTCTATCTTGTTCAATTCCGCAAAACCACTGTGGGATAAACAATGGCAGGCACTGTTAATCTGCAGTTAATAGACTATGAAATTGAAGATTTAATAGATTGCATAACTTACCTCAAACCACACAGCTAGTTAGTAGTGAAGCCAGATAAGAAGTTAGCTTGATTTGAATCCTAATTAATTATTTGATTTACTATATAATATGTCTCTTCCATGTTTTATGCCAGGAAATCATCAGCTATCTCATCTCATAGCTTGAAATCTCATTCTAGTCATATGTTTACAAAGGAGCATACTGAATAAACAAGACTTGTCCCCCATATGGTATAATAGCTGCTGTTCTGCTAGTAAAGTTTTTCTCTCTCCTCCCTTGACATTCCACAGTCACAATTTGTGAATGAATTCACTGTTAATCTCTACTTGCAGTGCTTCTTTTAAATAACTGCTATTTCCAGAGGACTTATAAAAAGGAATTTATGAATTACCAAATGTAAAGCTTGTCAGCTATTTTGGGGTCGACATGGAGTTCCTTTCTGCTTAGGATGTGATCTAAGTACAAACAAAATGTACCTTTTTGCAGAGAATTTTGGAAAGAGGAGTGACCTTAAATTGATCCTTCAGCTCCTAATCCATCAACTAGAATTTATTTAGTGTTGTTATGTACCAGACTCTGTGGACATACATACATAAATAAATAAGTAAGTAAGTAAGTAAATAAATAAATAAATAAATGTAACATATGACCCTTATCCATAAAGAAAGTAAACTAAAACTTGAAGGTTTTCATGAAGATGTAAATGTAGCTCCTTTGCTCAGTATGACAAAGCGTCCCACGGAATTAAAAGCCTTATGCTGTATGTGCTTCTCAAAACGCTTACAATGTGGTCCACTCTGAAGCCAGGGAGACCTATTTACTAGATGATTTCTTCTCTTTAATACATTTTTCCAAATTATATAAGGTGCATATGATAATTATTATCAACTGTGGACTCTCCCCACGGAAGACCAACCAGAAAAATCTATTAACTAAGCAAAGCTAATTTTACTAAACCTACTACAGTAAGGAAGCTATAACCTTGACCACATCTCACTGTCTCAGAAGGAGTAGATTCGGGAGGATATTTATAGATTTGGGGGATCTGGTCTCAAGTAGCTGAAGTCGAATCTTTCAAGGCAAGGAATTGACTAGGACTGAGTAAAGTTCATAATATAAAGGTTTAGTGAAGTAAAGGTCATAAAGTGAATCTTGATAAGTGAACTGTTGTTTAATATGCAAACTCTTTAACCAGGTAAGAAATCTATTGCTCTAATGGGAGAAAAATTTGCCCAGAAAAGTAAACTATGTATTTGGATATACTGGCTTTCAGGAGTTTTATGAAGCATCAAAGTTATGACTTGGTTTTATAGCCCTATCTTCCTGGCGAGATATTTCCTAGAAATATGGGAGTAAATCAGAAGCTCTGCCTGGCTTCATCCTCAGTGTTGCTCCTCACTTCCCAGTTCACTTACATGTTAAGTATGATTTGTGATTATTTTTTATACTTTAGAGGATATTTGACCACATTCTAGGGGCCTCCAATGAAAATCAGTACATTTAATTTGGTGTGGTGACCTAAAAATCAGGAATAAATATTTGCATAGAGACGGAAAGAAACATTTATTTGAGGAAAACAGAATTTTCATTTGCAGTTTGGAAAATTTAGACCTATCGCCTCTCAAGAAAACTAAAAATGCGTATAAATTTATTTATTTTATTTATCTATTTTTGGCTGCATTTGGGTCTTCATTGCTGCACGTGGGCTCTCTCTAGTTTCAGCGAGCGGGGGCTACTCTTCGTTGCGTTGCATGGGCTTCTCATTACGGTGGCCTCTCTTGTTGTGGAGCACCAGCTCTAGGCACACAGGCTTCAGTAGTTGTGGCACGCGGGCTCAATAGTTGTGGCTCACAGTCTCTAGAGCGCAGGTTCAGTAGCTGTGGTGCACGGGCTTAGTTGCTCCGCGGCATGTGGGGTCTTCCCAGACCAGGGCTTGAACCTGTGTCCCCTGTGTTGGCAGGCGGATTCTTAACCACTGTGCCACCAGGGAAGCCCAAAAATGCATACAATATATTCATTAATACTGATAGTATTAAAGGATATCATTTTCAGTAACAGCACAAAAACAGCAGAATCAGCCCTTCTGCTGAATGGTGGATTTAATTTAAAAGAAAAGAAAATAATATAAATCTGCACTTTCTTTTGCTTTCCTCCCCACTGAAACAAGTTGAGATGACTATTTGTTTTGCACTTAAATGCAGGTGCTATACTAAAGCTTTGTATACACATATTCTTATTTAATAGTCACAACGATCTTGCAAAACAGGTAGTATCATCACCATTTTACAGGTAGAAAAAACAAAATCAAAGAGGTTAAGCATCTTGCCCAATTCATATAGGTCTTGGTAGAAATATGAACTTTGTATATCAAATTTCTAAACCTGTTCTCGTAGGACTGATAAGAATAGGTTAACATGACTGTCACTGTGAAATTAGAACTTCAGTAATGAAATGGGATCTCCTAGCTTTCTATCAATAGAACTCGGATCTACTAATGACTTCCACACTGGAGGGTCTGTTTTTACAGAAAGAGCAGTCCTCTGAATCATTGGAAAAGAAGAACCTCGGCTTTCGGGGGTATGGCAAGCAGAATTCTAAGATGTCCCCAAGATTCCCGGGCCCTGCTGTAACATACCTTCTCCTAATTACTCAAGCAAACACTAAGTGTTGCTGTAAAGGGATTTCACAGATGCAGTTAGATCCCAAATCAGTGACCTCAACATAGGGAGATTATCTGAGTGGGCCTGACCTAATCACCTGAGGCCACTAAATTAGGGTCATGCAGTCAGAGACAGGGGACGTTGAGAGGGATTTGGCACAAGGAACATACTCTTGCTGGCTTTGAGATGGACGGGTCACGTGGCAAGGAGAGTGGATGGCCTCTAGGAAGCCAGTGGCCTCCAGCTGAGAGCCAGCAAGGAAACAGGACCTTCAGTCCTACAGCTACGAGGAACTGAAAATGACTAATAACCTGATTGAGCGTGGAAGCAAATTCTTCCTCAAATCCCCCAGAAAGAAACACAGCCCAGCCAACCCTTGATTTCAGTCTCAAGACCCTGAGCAGAGAACCCAACCACCATGCCCAAACTTCTAACCTACAGGACTGGGAGCCAGTAAATAGGTGTTGTTTTAAGTTTACAGTACTTTGTTACATGGCAACAGAAAACAAAAACAAGGGGCTAAACACTTTCATAAAACAAGTGCTAACCTTTGATTAGGACTTCAATGGATACGTCAGTTAGCTTGAAAATGAGCTTATCTATTAATAGTCTAATCAATTTTCTACAAACTCATAAGTAAGTTGCAGGATCTTCAAATTCCTCTGGTCCTCTAATCATGTGGACTTATAAATAATAGTAATAATAGTAATAACAAGTAAATACTGCTTTAGAGTTCAATGTACTTCCACATTCATTATATCATTTGAGCCTAGCCCAGTGGAGTATACAAATGGTAATTATTAGTATCCTTTCTTACAGTACAAGAACTGAATATGGAGAAAAGGTAAGTTACCAACTGAAGATTAATCACAAAAATGTGGGGGTGCAAAGGGGTCGCCAAAAGGTGACAAAGTCTTCTGATTTCTTTCAAAACCACTTGTTTTCTCTGGGCTGACTTAAAATATTTTGGCAAAACAACGGAGTTATGTCCCCCTCTCCAACTCTTCCTATTTCAAGAAGTAAAAGAATAATAATTTTATATTTGAAATAATTGCTTTGCTTCCCACATCAAATTTTCCTACTCTTCACACAATGTGAGCCTTTAAAACATTTATTTTTATGTTTTTAAAAACAGTTTAAAAACATGCAAACTGATTTTGTAAAAGCTTGAACTAAGCTGCAAAATAACATGTATGATAATGGAAAATTGTCAATACTCAATATGGATTCATTAACTACATCTATAAAATGGAATTCTATGTAGCCATTCAAATGTGATCTATCGTTATGCACATGAAAAGTTGTAATATATATTTATTTACCTGAGACGTGGCTGATTCCATTTATACAATCCCATTTAATAAAAAAAAAGTACATATACACACACACATATAATATACCAAATTTTTCACTGAGGTCCTGTGGAATGTAACACATTTTAATTTGCTTTTAATGCTTTCTAAATTTTCTGCAGTCCTTATAAATACTGTATATTATAGTGTATTTTTGACACCCAAAAAATACACTAAAGTCATTTTCATTTTACAAAATAATTTGATCCACACTCTCAGCCTAGTCATATCAAAGCAACGTAGTTACTATTAAATATCCAAAGAGTCTATATGAAGGTTGAGAATTAAATATGGAGCGAGGCTCTCATCTTTAAGAGATTACACCTCGTTCCCATTAGTGTAGCTGGGCACGCACCTGTACTTCACAGGCTCGGCATCTATAGTTTCATGACCAATGCCTACAAATCCCTGACTGTTCCTGACCACCAGTTTGGGCTTAAGTCGCAAGTGCCAATTAACGCTTCCAATAGCATCCTAAACCTGGCCAGGTACTCTGAGCAAAGAAACAGGCTCTGACCCTTCTTCAAGGCTCCAACTAAAGTAAGTTGAAGGGAATTTTCTTCCTTCACTTTCTCTTTCATGGGCTGTGAAAATGTCAGACTCTTTTTAAATGGAGCTTCCAATCAGAGTTGCTGAAACCTATAAATTTCCAGACAAAGGCAGTGGATAAAAATGACTGTGAGTTCTTTTGACAAACTTGAAAAGTAGGTGTAACTTGGCCAGGGTTTCAACCGCCCACTCTTATTGGGATTACGTCCTTTGCCTTCCTCCTCTAGAGACCTAATGTCATTCACTCCCTGTGTCCCTTTGTGTCTAAGGAATAAAACTAGGATTCTAATAAAGCATGAGGACCCTTGGATCTTTGGCTGGCTCTGAACCAAAGAAAAGGCACATGAATTTTGTAGTTTTCCACTGCCACCACTGGAAAATATTCCATGTAGGGTCAAGTGGGTAACTTTTGGCAGGGTCATCTTCAAAAAGGGAAAAATAAATAATCAAAATGTGGAATAAAACAATATTTTGACAATTAAAACGAAAAAAACTTAATCCTTAGTCCTAACACCCTAGCAAACTTGTTTTAATTTTTAATTACCTTTAATAGTTTCCTCACCTTCATATTTATTTTTATATAGTCACTTATGATACTCACAATTTTGGTTGTTATTCTCAAAATTTAACAAGTCATAAGGCTTTTTTTAATAGTTCTTTGTTATGTCTTAACTTCTATTTTTAATGGCTGCATAATTCCTACCAAGTAGATGTGCCACAGTTTGTTTTTTCCCTTTTTACCAATTCCCAAAAATGAAGATTCATACCTAAATGTTAGGCAAAAATATGCAAGTAGCAAAGCCCCATCCTGCAGCCCACTTGCCTCAGACTAGCTCTTCCACATGTCACCCTCTGGGGAACTTTTCTTTTCTGGAGCTATTCCTGGTTCTATAAATGGGTTAACATAAACTGGGTCTCGTGAGGAGCTCAACAACAGAGTTTGTTTAGGCCGTTTTTGCTTCACACCCAAGTCAAAAGGTAAGAGAGAAAAAGAAGAATCCATAAATAGATGGCGAGGAACCAGCTCCTACTTTCGGCCTCATGGGACTAGAAATAAGTAATTGAAACTGGTTTGTGCTGATATGGGACAGGCATTCTTTCATCTCCCAAGCAGTATAACTACTTACTGGGGAAAAAGCAAAATGCCAGCAGCCCTAAGTACCTTTACAAGCCATGCATCATACAATCGATAAAGTTTATGGGCCAGCATACTAGAAATGCTAGTAATTAAGGGTGGAATTAGTTGTGTGGGGTGCTGAGGGAAGATAGAAATAGGTTATCTTGGGAAGTGGAGCTTTGCATCATTCTACAATGCACAGCACCATCAGTGGCAACTGATGTCCTGACCTTACTTTTTTGACTGAATGATTTATTATGGAAATAGAGATCATGTTAAGAAAGGGAAAACAGTGAATCTTAAATGTTATTTTTATTAGATGTGATAACGGTATTGTGGGTATAATTTTTAAAGAGCTTTAATCTTGGCATTTCAGATGAAATAGTAAAATGTCTAGGATGTGCTTTAAAATACTTAAGGAAAAGAGAAGTTTTGGCATACCACCCAAAGAAAAAGAGTTCACAGAGCATTGCAAGTGTACCTCAAGTCTGTTCTTATGTGTGTTCTCAGTTTGGTTGCTTTTTGTTTCCTTTTATTTTATTTACTAGAAAGAAATAATACTCAGATTTAGTCCAATTTCGGGTATGTAAAGTCTTCCACATTTTAGGATTTAGCTGCAAACTGATTTTTTTTTTTATTGTTGTTGTTGTTGTTACTTTTTTATACCTTAGCCAAAGGGAGTTCTTCCTTCCAGCCATAGTTTGAGTGCTGACCATGGCTGCTTAAGTCCTAAAGTGGGCTGCTGATGGCCAATGAAGTGTCCTGGTACAAAATTTAACAATGCTTCTCTCCCTGAAGCTGAACGCAAGCCCCCAGCAGGGCACACTGGGTGTGCATTTTACTACTCACTCTCCCCCTGGGACGGGCACCCCTGTGCAGGGCACAATTTTGCATTACGTTGAATTATGTGCAACAGTCTTGGTCCTGAACATTTATGTTCTTTTTTTTTTAATTTAATCTCTGGCTGCTTTGCTTGGCAGTCAAGTATCTAGTCAGAAGCCAAATGAGGATCACTCGCTCCCCACCAGGACATCTCGTGCCCCACCAAGAGAGTTTGGCCGGTTGGTAAGTTTCTCTGCCATCTGCCCCAGTTGCCAGAAAACAGGCCAAGCTGCAGTTACTGAAAAGCCCATTATCTATTGTGTCTTTAACTTCTCCTCAGTGTTTCTAGTTATGTGTTCTTGTAGTATTTGTACATCTTGGGGACGGTGAGGAGGCAAATAAAAATGTATCCCATTTCCATTAGCCAAACTGCTTGGATTGCTAACGAAGGTAATAGTAATTGTTTTGGTCAAGTAGGTGTAGGATTAGATGTGAATGTTATATATCTTGGCTATTGTTTCCTCTATTATAAGGCAATTCATAATTTTAAATTGGAACTCATGCTTCCAGAGAGTTTGGTAAACAAAAAACAGAAATAAATTAACTTTCTGTAGGTCATACATCTGGTGATTGATGTTGGTGACTGAGTCAGTGGTATATCCCAACAATCTATACCTATCCTGTCTAACACAGTAGCCACTAGCCATGCACAACTACTGAGCACATGAAATGTGAGTGGTCTGAATTGAGATGTGCAATAAATGTATAATATACACCAGACTTTGAAGACTTAGTATGAACAAAAAGGAATGTAAAAATATCTCAAATATAGTTTTCTCATTCATTCTATCTGTAATTCATTTATTCAAGAGTTGGGCAAGTGGACTAGTCATTAAAAATAGAGCAATGAATAAGACAAGCTCAGTCCTGGCCCTCATGGAGCTTAAAGTCTAGTATATGTTATTTAAAATTGTCTTCCTTTATTGGTTGGCCTTTTGCATGAATACTCTGACTATACTTCTGATATTCTCAAAACAGACACGACTGTAGTCCTGCTGCAATGTCAAGGACAGGGATATGTGCTAGGGGAACATCTCAACTGCCACCTGGCAAAGGTGCCATTTCTCATTGCTCTAGAGCCTCACTGTTCAATAAAATAGCCACTCATCCCAGATGAATGTTTGAAATGTGACTAGTTTGAATTACAATGGGCTGTAAGTGTAAAATACACACTGAATTTCAAAAACAGTATGAAAAAATGAATAAAAAGTATCTCATTCATATTTTATATTGAGTATATGGTAAAATGGTAATATTTTGTATATAGGTTTAATAAAATGTATTATTAAAATTAATTTCACCTGTTTCTCTTAACTTTTTAATGTGGTTACAAGAAAAATTAAGATTACATATTGGCTCTCATATTATTTGTATTGGCCAGCACTTCTCTGTACTGCTGTTTTCCATTCCACCAGTGCAAATAACCACACCAGATGCCCTGCAGAAACCTGTGGAACAGCTGATGGAGGAACTTGAACCAAACTAGGGCACTAAGAAGCTGCCTCAGCTTCTCCCTCTTTTCTTTTCTGTTTGAGGATCACTTGTACCTTGAGTGATTAGTGGACACCATTCAAATGTCTAGGCAGCGTGATTCAATGGGAAGGCAGTAACTGTTAATCAGAAAACCTTATTTCTGCTGGTCTCAGAGTTCTTATTCACTTAATGAAAAATCAAGAACAAATCATGAGACCTTGCAGAATCTCCATCTCTTTAGGTATAAATTTAAAAATAATCTGTTCTCAGCAAATACTTAGAAAAGCACAACCTTCCGTGACTGAACCAGGAAGAAATAGAAAATATAAACAGACCAATCACAAGCACTGAAATTGAGACTGTGATTAAAAATCTTTCAACAAACAAAAGCCCAGGACCAGATGGCTTCACAGGTGAATTCTATCAAACATTTAGAGAAGAGCTAACACCTATCCTTCTCAAACTCTTCCAAAATATAGCAGAGGGAGGAACATTCCCAAACTCATTCTACGAGGCCACAATCACCCTGATACCAAAACCAGACAAAGATTTGGTCACAAAGAAAGAAAACTACAGGCCAGTATCACTGATGAACATAGATACAAAAATCCTCAACAAAACACTAGCAAACAGAATCCAACAGCACATTAAAAGGATCATACACCATGATCAAGTGGGGTTTATCCCAGGAATGCAAGGATTCTTCAATATATCCAAATCAATCAATGTGATACACCATATTAACAAACTGAAGGATCAAAACCATATGATCATCTCCATAGATGAAGAAAAAGCTTTCAACAAAATTCAACACCTATTTATGATAAAAAACCCTCCAGAAAGTAGGCATAGAGAGAACTTACCTCAACATAACAAAGGCCATATATGACAAACCCACAGCCAACATCGTTCTCAATGGTGAAAAACTGAAACCATTTACTTTAAGATCAGGAACAAGACAAGGTTGCCCACTCTCAACACTATTACTCAACATAGTTTTGGAAGTTTTAGCCACAGCAATCAGAGAAGAAAAAGAAATAAAAGGAAGCCAAATTGGAAAAGAAGAAGTAAAACTGTCACTGTTTGCAGATGACATGATACTATACATAGAGAATCCAAAAGATGCTACCAGAAAACTATTAGAGCTGATCAATGAATTTGGTAAAGTAGCAAGATACAAAAGTAATGCACAGAAATCTCTTGCATTCCTATACATTAATGATGAAAACTCTGAAAGAGAAATTAAGGAAACACTCCCATTTACCACTGCAACAAAAAGAATAAAATACCTAGGAATAAACCTACCTAAGGAGACAAAAGACCTGTATGCAGAAAGCTATAAGACACTGATGAAAGAAATTAAAGATGATACAAACAGATGGAGAGATATACCATGTTCTTGGATTGGAAGAATCAAAATTGTGAAAATGACTATACTACCCAAAGCGATCTACAGATTCAATGCAATCCCTATCAAACTACCAATGGCATTTTTCACAGAACTAGAGCAAAAAATTTCACAATTTATATGGAAACATAAAAGACCCCAAATAGCCAAAGCAATCTTGAGAAAGAAAAACGGAGCTGGAGGAATCAGGCTCCCAGACTTCAGACTATACTACAAAGCTACAGTAATCAAGACACTATGGTACTGGCACAAAAACAGAAATAGAGATCAATAGAACAGGATAGGAAGCCCAGCGATAAACCCACGCACATATGGTCACCTTATTTTGATAAAGGAGGCAAGAGTATACAATGGAGAAAAGACAGCCTCTTCAATAAGTGGTGCTGGGAAAACTGGACAGCTACATGTAAAAGAATGAAATTAGAACACTCCCTAACACCATACACAAAAATAAACTCAAAATGGATTAAGGACCTAAATGTAAGGCCAGACGCTATCAAACTCTTAGAGGAAAACATAGGCAGAACATTCTATGACATAAATCACAGCAAGATCCTTTTGACCCACCTCCTAGAGAAATGGAAATAAAAACAAAAATAAACAAATGGAACCTAATGAAACTTAAAAGCTTTTGCACAGCAAAGGAAACCATAAACAAGACGAAAAGACAACCCTCAGAATGGGAGAAAATATTTGCAAATGAAGCAACTGACAAAGGATTAATCTCCAAAATTTACAAGCAGCACATGCAGCTCAATATCAAAAAAAAAACACCCCAATCCAAAAATGGACAGAAGACCTAAATAGACATTTCTCCAAAGAAGATATACAGATTGCCAACAAACACATGAAAAGATTCTCAACATCACTAATCATTAGAGAAATGCAAATCAAAACTACAATGAGGTATCACCTCACACCAGTCAGAATGGCCATCATCAAAAAATCTACAAACAATAAATGCTGGAGAGGGTGTGGAGAAAAGGGAACCCTCTTGCACTGTTGGTGGGAATGTAAATGGATATAGCCACTATGGAGAACAGTATGGAGGTTCCTTAAAAAACTAAAAATAGAACTACCATATGACCCAGCAATCACACTACTGGGCATATACCCTGAGAAAACCATAATTCAAAAAGAGTCATGTACCACAATGTTTATTGCAGCTCTATTTACAATAGCCAGGACATGGAAGCAAGCTAAGTGTCCATCGACAGATGAATGGATAAAGAAGATGTGGCACATACATACAATGGAATATTACTCAGCCATAAAAAGAAACAAAATTGAGTTATTTGTAGTGAGGTGGATGGACCTAGAGTCTGTCATACAGTGTGAAGTAAGTCAGAAAGAGAAAAAGAAATACTTTATGCTAACACATATATATGGAATCTAAAAAATAATAATAATAATGGTTTTGAAGAACCTAGGGGCAGGACAGGATAAAGATGCAGACGTAGAGAATGGACTTGAGGACACAGGGAGGGGGAAGGGTAAACTGGAACAAAGTGAGAGAGCGGCATGGATATATATACACTTCCAAACATAAAATAGATAGCTAGTGGGAAACAGCCACATAGCACAGGGAGATCAGCTTGGTGCTTTGTGACCACCTAAAGGGGTGGGATAGGGAGGGTGGGAGGAAGATGCAAGAGGGAGGAGATATGGGGATTTATGTATACGTAGAGCTGATTCACTTTGTTATAAAGCAGAAACTGATACACCACTATAAAGCTATTATACTCCAATAAAGATATTTTTTTAAAAATATCTGTTCTCTCTAGTTCAGTTAGAATTATACTAAGTGAGATAAATATATGCATATGAAGCCACCTGATAAACTGTAAGCCATATTGTCATTCTCATCATTTATAATAATGATCATAATAAAATACTTCCATAAGCAATCAATAAAACTTTTGAGATGTAGAAGATTAAAATACCCTAATTCTGGGGAAATTCCAAACCCAGCAAAAATTCAAATAGAAATATTAAAACACAAATGTTTAAATAGTAAAATTGGCAAAGGAAGAGGTGAGTTACAGGAGTAGGGACTCCTAGTGGAGGCATGTATTATAGAAAGGTAGGGGCAATTTGGTTTTGGAGCTCACATCTCTATCAATTGCCTGATGCCAAGAGATCACTTTGATATTACTTGTTTTTCCAGTGAACATTTTCTTATACATGCTACTGATTCAAAACAGCACCAGCAAACTCACCCTATGTATATTGTAGCCCATCATTTGAGTATTTCTGCAGTAGCAAAAGGTGCCCAGGAGGTTTCTGATTTCACACTGCCTAAGTTGAAGCTTGTTGAAACAGAGGGCACTTTGTACAACTTCTGGCTCAGCAACACCAGGCACCACACCACTTAGCCCATAATTGCACCCCAGTGAGACACAGAGACACGATTATTTTTCTAGGTATGTGAGCTGATCCCAACATTCCTGGTCTCCATCAGGCCCTGAAAATCAAGGCAGATCCGATGGCCTCAGAAGTCCTAGTTTGGTTGTGCTTGCTGTAGTCTGGGAAGCTTGTCACAGTGTGGATATAGAGCTCTTTCATGCTTACCTGACTGCACAAACAATTCAAAAAGTATCCCAAGTCAGAGCTAATTTTAACCAGTAAATGCATCTTCCAGTGTACATGACAAAGAGGCTGACATCATGGGGAAATGTATAGAAGTGAAGGAAATGAACTTTGCCCAAAGAAGCTTCCGTAAGACAGGGCTAGATAATAGTGTCGAATAATATTTTTTTTAATAAGGCATTGTGGTAAAATAATACATGATCTTTTTTTCCGAAAGAATCTGTACCACCACTTTCCTCTGGAGCAGCTAGTCAGGTGAGCATGGTTAAGTTTGGCTTAAGTTTGATTTTGTGGCATGAAGGGGCGTGGGACTTCACCCACATGGAGGTGGAAAAGCCACAGAGGATGTTTAAGATACAGTGAGTAAACCCATCTGAATGGAATGGAGGTTTCATGTAGTGGCACAGAGAGGGGCCTCACAGAAAGCAGACGGCACACTCACATGCATTCACTGAGGAGAGTTTAATGACTGCGTTATTTACAATGATGTGAGAGGAGTTAAGTGAAACCAAGGGGAGGCGTTGAAACCTCCTGAGGTGGGCAACAAGAAGGTGCCGCCCCCTTTCCGTCTGAGGTGGAAAGTGGAAGGAATCATTGTCAGAACCTCAAGAAAGCTCAAACTGTAGGAGACCACAGCCGAAGAGGACCAACCTCTGCAAACTCAGGAAACAGCCGAGACCCCTTTTTTCCTCCTCTCTGATCTCCCGACTGTGCCTTCACTGAGCAAAGCCAACCAAAAGCCAGACGGCAAAGGAATCTGCTGATGTTTCCTAGAAAGTTCAGCCTGCTGGTATTCGGAGCAGAATAGAAAATACTGGAGAGGGGAATTGAAGGGACGAATAGAACATATCCCAAAGAGCTGATAAGTTAGATCAAAAGGATACTGGGTGACTAGAAGCTTTCCTGTGGTGGGCTGGGATGGGGAGTGTCTATGTTTCTGGTCCATCTCACTTATCCTGTCACAGGTTTGCTCTGAATCTATTTCCCATTGTCCACATGACAGGTAGCTTACACTGCAGGCCGCAAAGAACTGTTACAAGCAGCTATTCTACAGACGTTCAACATGAAATACCTAAATCAAGGATTAAGGAGCAAGAATGAACAAGAAATAGGCCCATGGGCAACCTGAAAAGTACAAAAAAAAAATTCTTAGGTATAAAAACATTATTGTTTCTAATCTTGAGTTTTTGAAAATCCTGAGATTTGTGTTAATCCAAATTTTGATTAAATTTTGATTGAACTAATACCAAACTCTGTATTCATTAGCTGAGTAAATATGCTTTAGATTTTCTTTTTCCTGACTTAGCCAGATATTGATCTGAACCATCCAAAAGCTTTCTGAGTCTGAGTAGACATGAGACAGAGAAAAGTGTCCTAGTCATTTAATATGGTAGATTCTTTAATGTGAATTTTTTTTTCAAATTTTCTGCTCCTTCTGTAGGTTTTAACATAAAAATGTTGCTAATTAAAGAGCTATCAACCTCTTATTATAATTCATGTTAATAAATACATGGCCACTGGGTGGCTGGCCACTGAGACACAGGGAGACCCAGTCAAGATTCTGTGCACATTCTTGGTGGCTCAGCATACCGTGTTGAGAACAGCTTGTTTTCATAGAATCCCTGCCTTATTCCTGGCCCTGTTGCCCATAATTATTGTAAATCAGGACTATTTCCTGCCTTCCTGCCCAACATAGCAGGAAGCATCCAGCTCTTTCAACCCACTTTGCTCATGGGCACCACCTCTCTGCAGGGGTTAGGGTTCACTGCCAGGAATTTCAAAAGAGCTAACTCTGTTTTGGTTTCTTATCCAGAACTTAGCTTGTGAGCAAAGAAACGAAGCAAGATCTGTAATACCTCCAGGGATTTAGAGAAATGGCACAGCTTCAGGCCTGGTTAATAGCCCCGAGCCACTGGCAAGATAGAGCTCTTGCTCTTTTCCAGATTCATTGTGGGATCAGTTCCAGGTGAGACTTGGTGAGCCTGTGACTAATGGGAAACAATTGGAGAACCCTAGGGGGTGTCTTATGAAGTACTAAGAGCAAAGAGAATGTTCACTGCCCCTTGGCATTTAATACAAAGTTGCACTGAGCCTTCCTATATGCCTCTTCTATGGGTCCATGCTACTTGACGGGGGCATTCACAGCCAGAATACTATTCACGGGCAATATGTCTAGCCTCACGTCCAACCTTTGATAGCCCCTGGGGGTCACTTTATTCAGGCACCCCAGTGCCTAGAATGGACTGCTTCTACCTATAATAGTTAACACTAACTGTTATTTATTGTTATTGTTGTTGTTTTTCTTTTTCTTTTTTGGTTCTGGGCACAATACTAAATGCTTTGTATGCTCTTATCTCAATTACTCTTGACTATAAGCCCACTAGCCATCGCTGTTAACCCCACTGTACAAATGAGAATACTGAGTTTTAAAAAGATCAAGTCATAAGGAAAAGAGCTGGGGTGCGAACTAGGAGGTGCCCTACCGGCCAGTGCGAAGTGCATCTTGGCCTGCACCTTGGAGAGGCCTCTGAGGGACACAGAATAGCACCATGCATGACAAAAAGAAGCATCCCGACAAGACCACCAGATATGGTGGGCAGCCATCTCCAAAGAGGAGGCAGACATTAATGTAACTAAAAATCATGCTCTGGTATGAAAGACACACTCCCATCAAATGTACCACCTTTGACCTCGGACAGGGAATCTGCCCTAACTCCTCATCCCTGTTTCTGCCCTTGTGAGAGGGATAGATATCAAGAAACACAACCCTTCTAAGTTTAACTTCTCTGCTTGAGAATCAGCCCTAAAGAACTAAACTTCTGACTCTTTTGCCAGAGACCCTGTCCTGACCCTAAAATCATGGGGACCCCCAAGTAAAAGGTACTCTTTACTTAAAAGGCCAGAGAAGCCCCAAATTCTACCATAGGAGCCAAAGCCTCAAAAATCCCTTTCATCAGGGTTAATCCTTTCATGGAGCACCCGTGCCCTATAACCCTAAACCTTGTAGTGGAGGCCAAGTGCGGACCAAAGGCCTTCAGTGAGATGACTATCCTCCTCCAAGGTAGCAATGTCAGCTCTTCTCTCTTTAAAAATTTGAATCCTCTTTCTTTCTTGATAGATGATAGATAGATAGATAGATAGATAGATAGATAGATAGATAGATAGATAGATTAGATAGATAGATAGAAGATAGATAGATAGATAGATAGATAGATAGATAGATAGATAGGTAGGTAGATAGATAGAACATTAGTATTGCATCAAAATTCACTATTTAAACACTTTTATATCTTTTATCCCATTTGACTTAGAACTTTGTGACTATCAGGGTGACCATAGGACCTAAGGCAGAGGTGGTTGATCCCAGCAGGATAATTTGAGAAACATAAAACTGCATCAGCTATTTTAAATGTGCTCAACAATTTTTCCCTTATGTCTTCATGCATTTATTTTCATTAATATTTATTAAACATTTCGTAGGTATCGGCTATGGTGCTAGAGAACAGAGACTGAGAGCAAAACACAGCATGGTACCTGCCCTCAAGGAGACCACAACCTGATAGAAGAAACTGACAAATAAGCCAGTAGTGATAGAGACGATATCAGAGCATTATGGAAACAGACAAGCAAGGATCTCACTCTTCTCGGGAGCTGGGGTAAGTTAGGGAAGGTGTTTCAGGGACAGTAAACCCTGGTGGACCCTGGAAGGGGTGAGCAGGCATCAGCATTAGATGCTCTGATGGCAGAGACAAGGAGACACTAGGGCCTGGCAGGCCTGCTCACCACAGTGGGTCTCCTGACTAATACAGAAGGACTAAGGGGCTTTGGAGAAGGGTGCTGCAGTTAAGAGCGTGAAGGCAGATCTTCCCTGTGTCTCAGATTATCTTCACGGGGCTTTCATTTTTTCCTGAATTCATCAGTTCAACCCCAAGGGATCATAACTGCAATTCCTGAGCACTACTTGGCCCAGCTAAAGGTTCCATTTCCAAAATCCTACTCTGAATATAGTACAAAGTTTGTCTAACCTATTCCTGCCATGCTGTTAGGGATTAGCCCTTTTATAATTTAATCCTTCCACCTGTACCTCAAACTGAATTCTCACTTGTTCCCTATTTTTAATATTGTGCAAATAGGCTCTTCAAAGATGTTTTGGATATTTGCAAAGGAGACAGGCTGAGGTTCTAGAGAGAAAAAATGTAAAAAATCTTGTACTGTATATGCTAAAAACGTGGCTTCTGCAATCAACACCCTTATATAACTAGAGTTTCCTAAACAATATCCTAAAGATTTGCAAAATGCGTCAGAGAGAGAAATGAACCCCGGCAATTTGGGAAATAGAGTTGACATGTGAAAGTAAAGCACTCCTGCAGTTAAAGACTGACATGGTAAAGAAAGCAGGAAGGGGAGAGCCCTAAGTTATAGTGAGGAACCCATGGGTGGTATAAAGAACACTGAAGACGGGAGATGCGGCAGGCTGTTTACAGGACCTTCACTATAAATGCCCACAAATCCACCAGGAAAGAGAGCAGTGAGGGTTGTCACAGTACTGGAAGTGAACCAGCTCACATAACGATTGGACTGCATGTTTAAAAAGAGGGAGGAAGAGTGAGCCTCTTGGTCAATTCAGATAAGTAATAAATAGAAGGGTCCCGAGTTTCTCTGAAGGAGGCCAGAATGGCTGAGGCTTATGTATATAAAGTCAACAGAAATGTATAACACGCCTACTCAGTGCAGAACACCATGTGTAACAGAAATTTAAATTTTGGATTCTCATGGAAAAGTACCAATGAGCTCCCTGACAGGTGCAGAATAAGCAGAATTCTGGGAACTCAGATTAAAACAGGCAAAAATGAAAACTATTTTCTTTTTCTTTGAACGCTACATGTTTTTTACTTTATATTGTAATTTAAAAATATATCTTAGCATTTGAAGATCAAGACCTAACAGAGTAGAGGTAACCCAGAATGCTTTACTCTTGATCGTCAAAAATCCAGGATAAGAATCACAACGTTAATATATGTCCCTTAAAAGTTCTAGTAATTTCTTGTTTTTGTTATTTCTTGGGTTTTCAAATAACACATCTTAAAGGCATTCTTTTTAGAAGTAAATATTATAAAAATTATTTTTGTGTAAAATAAAAATTATACAGAGATTTAAGAGAAGTCAATACAGGGACTTCCCTGGTGGTCCAGCGGTTAAGACTCCGCCCTTCCACTGCAGGGGGCATGGGTTCCATCCCTGGTCAGGGAACTAAGATCCCTCATGCTGTGCAGTGCAGCCAAAAAAAAAATTTTTTTAAGAGAAGTCAATATAATAAAGAAAGTAAAGCCTAAAAGGTCCTTATATTTATTCAGTAATTTATGATTTACTTAGAATATTGTGCAGATTTTCTTATTTGATCCCAACCATTTTGTGAAGCAAGCGGGCCAATCTGTATTATCCCCATCCTCCAGAGGTGAAAACTAGTCCTCAGAGAAGCTAAATGCCATGAAGAAGTTTGACACAGCTAGTAAGAAACAAAGCAGAGTCCACATACCATGTCTGCTGGCCCTTAGTAACCGAACGGCTCAAATGTTGTTGGTATTGTAACACAATATTTAACTAATGGGAAAAAGAAGAATTTGGTTGCTTTTAAAATGAAAATAGACAGTTCTGGCTATCAGGTGAAATTCAGTGAAAAAAAAATTCAGAATAGACTAGATAAAGCAAAGAAGAATGGAAATCAAAAATGGATGAAGGAAGTTGAATTTACCAGCAACAACGCCAAATATCACAAGAAGTTATATGGACCATCAGTGCACTCTTCCTCAAATCACTTCTGGGTATGATCTCCAGGTTAACATTTTTGATAAGGAATTTCACAAGTTATTCAATATTGTGGTTGCTGTCATTGACATGAAATTTTGTTAGGCAGAATGTAATAGTGGACTCCAGCTTACACTTACTTGGTGCTTTTATAATTTTAAGCCATTTCCATTTGAATTATCTCATTTTATTTTCTTGAGAGGTGGTTGGAGTATATAGCATGTGGTATTTAATGGTAGGGCACAGTTGCATAAATATCTCAAAATAACTCAAAAAGTATATCAGTTCTGCTCTGCTCTCCCCACTCTCAATGTAAACTGTATGCAATTTAGTTCCTTCATGAAACAATAGCTATTACTTATATGGCTTCAGAGAGAAAGCACTTGATGTTCATGTTTATTCATTGTATAGTATTTATTGTAATCATATCAATAAGGCACTGTTTCTATGGGCCAGCTGCATGAGACATGGAAATAGCTTTTTCATAACACTCTCTTTGTATTTTTTTGTTGTTTTTATAATGGAATTTTGTTGTATATGGCTCTGAATTCTACTAAGTGCTTCAGATTGAAGAGTTTATTTGCACAATTTATTCCTTCTTTACTTTCCCTGCACTATGATAGTAGTTTATGAAACAAGTCGCACACCAGAATCATCAGTTATGAAGCCCAGGAAGAATTTTAAAGTTTCCCAAGTGATTCTGATGAGTTGCCAGACTTTAAAATGACTGTGCTATGGACATCCTTTTATTTTATCGTAGACTCAGGTTGAATGGTTATATTTTGAGGATTCCATCTGATTATTATTGTATTATTAGAATGAAAACCTTTGCCCAAACAAAAGTAAAACCTAATCGCATGAAAACTTCTCTTAGGCTGACTCCCAATTTGTATTAGGATCATTTGATACAAACCAAGTAATAGCCTAGCATGTAAAAAGTACTTAAGATGACAGAAAATTCTTAAATTCCCCTTGTTTAACATTCATTCTTTCCATACACAGTTACTGAATACTGCTGAGGTTAGTGCTATGGGCATAAAGATGAAATGAATAGAATGGAGACTGAGCCCTTAAAAATTCAGTGGGAAAATTACAATCTCATCCTGTTGTTAATCCATTCCTCATCACAATTATATTTGGGGATGTTAAAACAGCACATATGAGTGAAAAACCAAGCAAATATCACTCACTGATCTACATCTATAGAATTTCTTGCAGTTTACCCAGGAGGCAATCATTAAGAAACTAAAACAGATAAACTTAAGGGCATATGTAATGCCCAATAGGGCCAACAAAGGGCCTGTTGAATGCAAAGTCTTGCCAAGTCTCTAGGAAGTAAGAATAAATTTAACATGTAGCATTACCCCTCTCCCACCAAAAAAGCTTTGATGTTGCACAATAGTTTGCCACCTAGATAAATAGTTTTAAATAAAGTTGTCTACAAGGTAGGAAGGCTGTAATCTGTATACAGGCTGCACAATATATTCCAGGTCCACCCCTTGAGAACATACAGAGAATACAAAGCATAATGGCTCTTGAATGGAGTCACGAAACACGATCTCAAAAAACACTGCAAATCATGTTAACTGACCCCAGGGTTTGCATTCCTCCCCTTCTCTCTGATCTTTCCCCCCTTTTTTCTCCTCTCTCCCTTTGCTTGGAGCCTTCTGACAGTCAAGTACTTGAACAGTTACTTTGGGCGACAATATGTTATCCCCAGTGGAAATCAGAAGCTTTAATTCAAAAGGTGGCCACTCTTGACCTCCGACCCTGGTGCCTCCTACCCTGCTGCTCCCCTCCATTTTCTGTCTCCATGGAACTGAGTAGTCAAGTGGAAAAATGGGAGCAGGCAGAGCCTATAGCTATTCATAGACCACCCCACTCCCCTTTGCTGCCCCCCCCAAAAAGAGAAAGAGAAAGATGAATGAAAGTCATTCATCAATAAGCAGGAGATGAAGAAGAAAGCCCTACTGGCTGAAAAGCAAGCTAAGAAGCAGAGAGGGCAAAAGAGGAGGACTGCCAGGAAAGAAAAGGAGAGGAGTAAGGAGCTGGTATGGAGGACAAGTTGTGAGTTCACGAAAATAAAAACCCAGGGGCTGAAAAGAAGCATTGCACATTTCCCAAATCGAGTTATCTGTAAGGGGCCAACTGTTTCAAAAATGAATGCCTAGGGCCTTCTCTGGTGGCACAGTGGTTAAGAATCCGCCTGCCAATGCAGGGGACACGGGTTCGAGCCCTGGTCCAGGAAGATTCCACATGCCGCCAACAACTAAGCCCGTGCACCACAACTACTGAGCCTGCGCTCTAGAGCCCGCGAGCCACAACTACTGAGCCCACGCACCACAACTACTGAAGCCTGTGCGCCTAGAGCCCATGCTCTGCAACAAGAGAAGCCACCACAGTGAGAAGCCCGTGCACTGCAACAAAGAGTAACCCCTACTCGCCACAACTAGAGAAAAGCCCACGCACAGCAACGAAGACCCGACACAGCCAAAAATAAATAAATAAATAAATTTATTAGAATAAAAAAATGAACGCCTTTTACTTGTGTCACACCTTCTTAAAATAAGAATGCAGCTAAAGGAGAACCAAAGGGAGAAGCCCTGAGCCTCTGGGATTGTTCTTTCTTTAAACATCTTGATGGCACCGTTGGGAGCCGGGAGATACAGCAGCTGGGACACCTGCTCACAGAGTTGAGAACTGAGACCCTAAAATCTACACTCATCCAGAGGAAATGTTTTTATGTGTCAGAAAGTAAGTGACAGCAGATATATTATTTGTTACACATAGAGTCAATTTTTATTTCAACTATCTTGGCTGAGCAATCTGACGTCCCCAAGATCAAACTGCAACCTAAGAAAGTGGCTCAACTCCGACTGGCCAATGGCCTCACAGTCAACCAACATGGTAACAGCACTGAGGCCAGAAAACAAAGAGTATTTCCTCTCAATCTAAGAATGTTAGGTGTGAAGAAAAATCAGCATTAAATTCAGATCAAAACTAGATAGAGTTCAATGATTCTGCAGCATTCGCCATATTTCCTCCTCCCTCACAAGATGTAAACATTTAATAATTTATTAATCATCTATCTGAACACCTGTTTGGTTTTTTCCATGAGTGCCATCTCTGAGATTAGCACTCCAAAGTAAAAAGTTTTCATTTTATGTGAATCCAAGGCAACGCCACATGCATCCAGATAAAAAAAAGTTAGGGCAAGAAAATGTTTCTGCCACCTTGTGATCCATTTCTCTCCCACCAATGGGACATCACCTGCACCCCTGTAGCTTGATAAGAATTGTATTTGCAGGAAGCAAAGTCCCCTACTTGCTGACATATTCCAGCTACTTTCAAATAGACATCTAAAACCATTTTCCCAGAAAATTTGGCATTAGTCCTAAATAACTGTTGCATGTTCCCTAGTTTTTCCATCTGTCAATGATACTTTTCTGACCATCTACATTTTCTAGCACTTAGGTTTTGAGCATAAGAATACGCTTGAAGGAGGTGATGTATTGTGATTGGGGAAAAATAAAGATGAGGCCGATAGTAACACTGGCAAATTCACACGAGCTCAAATCATCGAGTGGAAATCTTGTGAACTTCAAACATACATACTTACCACTGTCAAGGGCAAGGCCCTTGAGCATCTCACACAAAATAAGACTAGAGATGAGTGTGGAAGAATCCCTCATAGAAGAAACAATCAGAGGCTCTATTGTCAGTGTTCTAAGCAGGACAGAGACTAACCTGCAGCTAATACTCTTGTGAAGACCCCCTCCCTGCATGGCTTCCTTACCTCCTCCTTTACAATTCTATAGCTTCTCATGAAAAGCCCTGAAATGGGGACTAGAATGCAGAGGCAGAGTGGATTCAGCTCCTTTTGGGCCTCTGCCAGATTCTCATTAGGTCCTGGACATGTGAGCCAATGCTGATTTCCATGGCTGATCTACCCTAAATCTGCCCTTCCTGAAACACTAGCCTTTGTCCTCCCAGTCACCATCTCTAAATGGGGATTTGGGTGAGAGCAATACCAAGGGGACCATCATTATACACTCATTATTATGAAATTGATGGCTGCTAAGTCTTTCTGGCTGAAAGCTCTGATGGGGTGAGCTCAAAATGGATTGTAGAATCGTTGCTTTCCCTGGTAATTCGGGTTACAAATGAGAACTAGAATGGGAGGGAGGGTAAAGGAGGAGGATAAAGGAAGAGTGTTTTTCCTCAAATTCACCTCACTTCATGCTGGAGTGAGAGGCCATCCATACTCACGAAAGGCTAATTATATAAATCAGATGCCCTGGCTGAGTTTCCAGCCCCCTGGGAGCAGTGAGAGCTAGGAATAAATGAGGTCTTCTGCAAAATAAAAGAAACCCTTTGAAAAAATGCCAAAACCAATGGTTATACAGCTTAACTCACAAATTTTTTATAGAAACAGAAAAATCTGGACCAAGGATAACAAAAATAGCTGAGTTTTCATCTTCCAGCAGATTTGGAAATGTACTCTGAATTTATTTACCTCCTTGCTAGTATGTACTTTACTTTGCGTCGCTAAATGTGACAACTCCTGAGATGTTCAGATATCTAAATTCATCCTCAAAATAATAGCTGACTTTTGTTTTAGGAAGATCACATTTGTGTTAGGATGCCATGATAAAAAGCCATTGTTCAAGTAGCAGAGCTAAATAAGGTGGGAAAAATCATAGCAGTGAGAAACAGGGATCTAGACGTTTAGTTCTGGCTTTACCACTTGCGAACACGCAATCTTGGACAATCACTTCACTTTTCAAGGCTTCAGACTCCTCATATGAAAATAACTGGATTGATGTACACTAGCACCATTTGGTCTATGATGTCGCACATGTCACAAGTAGTCAATACTCAGAGGAACAGCTAAAATTCACCAGCTATCAATGGTGGACATGTCAGTTACTTTGAACATAAGAGTTAAAGTTTGGGCTTTGGTGGATGTTGACATTTCCCTATGGTTAGTCTTGGCTTCCATGAAAGTTCATTCCTTTTCCTGTCCCAGCTCACTGATATTGCATCCTGCTGGATCCACTGAAGTACAGCATCTGAGAGCTATTTAATTCCTGACAATGTAAGTTCCTTTTTAGGGCAGGACAGGAAAGGTACCAGGATTCCCAAACCTGGTACCTGGAAATTACTCAATATATGTCTGTTAGAATAAATCATTACATAAATGTATGAATGGAAAGACCACTTAAATATTTTAAAGAATGCTTCTAACTGGATGGAGAGCTGACTTACTCATACTGATTTTTCTTTTCAAACAATCCATTTTTTATAATTTTTATTTCTGACCAGACCAATGCATTAAAATTCACTCCTGCCTGATTAAGAACTCAGACTAAACATACAGGCATAAATTGTCAAAATCATAGTTATGCAGAGATGGAACAGATTATTGAGGCCATCTGGTCTTTCTCCTTTTAGTTTTCAGAGGTAAGAGGCTAAGAGAGATGAGATGAAATGTCTTGCTCAAAATCATGTAATCATAATATGACTGTGGTGGAGCTGAAACCAGGACCCATATTTTAGGATACCTAAGCCAATGGTCTTTCTATCATGTCACATCCTGATTCTACTAAAAGTTTCTCTTATTTGAATGCAAACAAACACAATATAAAATGTATATATACTTAATATATGTATATATGTAAGATATACTCTGTTCTTCATAAGTGAGAAAGAGCTTCACCTGTTCATGGAACCTCTAAACTATCTAGGATTATGTTTTCTGTCCTCTTTTCCCCAAAGGGAAGAGTTACAAAATCCCTACTGAGGACATACTTAGATCTTAGCAATCCTACTCCCTCTGACTTGCTTTTCTTATAGCCTGTAAAATCTTTAGTCCAGGCGGAGGAAAAACCATCTCTTACTGAACCAATTCATTGTTTATCATTATAACCTTTATCCCCTGAGTCCCACATGGCTTTGGAGGCCCCAAAATTGATTACTATTCAAAAGTCATAAATTTTGTTCTCTTTTCCTATCATCTACTATATGCGTTCTCTCTTGAGGGTTGCATTATGGTTTTGTCTAGCAACTCAAATGAAGAAGGGATATAGGGAAACTGGATTTACCAGTAGGAAAAAAAAATCGGCACAGAACTAATTCTTCTATTTCACATCATTACTTCATAGAAATACATGCATTCTTATGCACAGTCATACATCTTACCAGTGGTGATCAGATTCTCAAATCAATTGACCAAAACCTATTGAAACCACTGGAAGGATTAACCATCTGCCTTATTTCCTTTTCATGGTAGGTTATGCCAAACTGCTGATGAGTTTGGGGTTCAGAGCTTGGTAAGGCACATTTTTGTTGACGATATCACAAAAGGGACTTCACTGGGGTGATCTGGTCATGATCACAGTTTATATCCTAAGATAAGAGAGGATTAAAATCTTTGCAGAAAACAGAATGACCAAGGATAAGATGCTCCTGACCCAAACTCCATCTCGCCATCTCTCTCTAGGACATTCTCCAAGTTCCATGGAACTTAGACACTATTCTAGGAACTATAGGGATTAGGGAAGAACAAGAAGGTTTGAATAAACTGGCTAACTCTAAATTTACTGGATTACCCTGAATTGTCTGAGATTGATATTTTGCCACCTAACAGGCTCAAGTGGAAATTGTTACCTGTAAACCTGAGAGGATGACTTTTTCTGTTAATTCAAACGGCCCAATGAAGTTGGGACTGAAAGATAAAGAGGATGGGATCTAAAATAGACACTGAAATGGATCTGAAAGCAAAGAGGGTAAGTTGGATACAATTTCTCTGTGAACTGGGTGATTGGGATGCCCGAGGATATGGGTTTATGCCATCCATTAGCCGTGTCATACAAAGGTAGATAGACCTGATTTCAAGAGACAGGTGGCAATTCTGAAGCTCTAAGAAATCTATTAAAACTACCAGACATTGGCAACATGGGAGAAGTGTGATGTTTTCCGGTTTGAAGGACAGGATATTAATTATTGTCTATTTTGGTGCCAGTAGTTTTCAAAGCCAATTTTAAAATTATACAGTTTTAATCATTCTACAGTGAAAAATGAATATAAATTAGGGTGTGCAGCAATGAGGCAGACAAATGAATCCATCCATTTCTCTTTGAGGAGTCTCTGCAGTGTACATTTCTTAGGACAGTTTTACTTGCTTTTCTACCAATGAAAGAGAGAAGGGTAAATGGGACAGGAAACCAGACAGTGTGATGCCTACTAAAGTGAGAAATGGAAGATGCTTGAGGATACACTTTGCCTGGCTTGACATCTTGTCTGGGTGGTTCGTTCTGCCCGTTTGCTTTCTTTGCCTGAGGCTTAGCTGCAATCTCTACAGTTTCTGAGACATACTCTTTATCTCAGCTTTCAAATTCAGTGTAAATACCTACCTTCTGAAAGATTGTTGCTATTTAATTTATTTTTTTATCTACTTCCCCATCCCTCCCTCATATTTAATGAAAAACAGAAGCTGTTAACAGGGGAGATTTTTAAAATCTGGTCCAAGGGCAGACAAAAACGTAAGGTAAAAAGAGAGCTAGAAAATTCTATTTGTTTTTTAATAAAAATTTTAAAATATTGAATTTTGAGTAGAGTCATACTCTAACTTACTGTAAAACAAATGTGTAAAACATAAATTATGGAGTAAAGGAATTAGTTGATATTAAAACTAATTCACTTACTTTTTACCTACCTCACAAGATTGTTCTGAGAATCAAATGAAAAATCAAAGACTGAGCATAATAAAAACGCTGAAATAATTTTATACTATGGTACATGTTATTTGTACTATGATATTGTTACAGAATGCTTCTAGGTATTTTACCTCAGGTATTTTAGTCACACTCTCTCTTTTTCCCCCTTTTGGTTCCCCATCCCTCACTCATCCTGCAGAAGCCAATAATCCTCCTGGTCACCCTCACTCCCCACTTAGGTCTCCAAACAGACTTCTTCAAGAGTCACCTGACTTGTCTATCTCCCAGTCCACATCATGTGTTGTCTTGTTCCACACCCACCCCAACCCTCTTCCAAGAAGCAGAAAATGAAAAGCAAAAAGCAGAAAGAGTAATGAAACCATACAATTTTTTTTAAAAGAAAATTATATTTCCCAGCCCATCTTAGAGCTGTTTTGCAAGTGGTTTAGGGAATTGCCAGTCCAATGCACTCATAAGAGACTTTGGGAATTAAGTCATGAGGGGACAAAGGTAAAGGGTGTGGTATCTGGTTTGTGGGTGAGGATTATGGCAGGACAACTTGATTCTGGAGACAGTAGCTCTGTTATTTGCCTAGTGGTTTAGCCAGAAATCCTGATTCCCTTCCTTCCTGTTTGTGACAGAAATGGTGTGATTCCTGAGTAGCAGCTTCCTGAATCTTAGTTTTTTGATTATAGCAAAGGCAGCAATTCCTATCGTGACCCAGCTCTGCAGTGTGTTTTTAAGAGTCATTCCCAGGAGTTCAACCTAGAATCTATTTCTTCCGCTCTCTCAATAATTGTGGGCACTATCTCTACCCCTTAATCAATCTCTCACTGCTTAAACTACCCAGATGGGATTTTGTTGTTTGCAACTAAAAAAAAAAAAAAAAAATTGACCTAAACTCACTCTTTCCCTTGTCAAATTCTGCTCTCAGCCAACCCTTCCATAACTGTCAAAGGATGAAATAAACTCTCACTAAGATTTTTTATTTCAATTCACACGCAAGAACTATTCTGAAAATTTGCAAGGCAAGTATAAA
This sequence comes from Balaenoptera borealis, assembly GCF_965194805.1. Taxonomy (NCBI): domain Eukaryota; kingdom Metazoa; phylum Chordata; class Mammalia; order Artiodactyla; family Balaenopteridae; genus Balaenoptera; species Balaenoptera borealis. The sequence continues at coordinate 113,896,603 of NC_138864.1, forward strand.
TCTTGCCTCTATCTATCTCCAAAAAGATTGAAATCTAGTGTACCTCAGATATCCTATTTGTTTGGATTGAGAAGATTCATTTAATCCACTTAGGAACCCAACAAGAACTCATATCCTCTTGGAACATAACCTCTTCTTAGCATTGGATGCTCGTCATGCACAGTCTTACTGGACTGGCAGAGACGTAGGTTTCTTATTCAGCCTCTTTAATTGAGCTGCTGAGAAATCACATTAGGAAGGCAGAAGAAAGTATCTATTTTGGAGTCATTTAAGCAGAGCATTAAGCTATACAACAGAGCCAAAATTTTCAGAAGGCTACATGATACCCTAGAGATAGAATCCCAAGACAGGCCCACTCTCTAGAATAGGTTCTACTCTGAGTACTGTATTAATTAAAGCATGTTCAGCATTATCATGACTTTTTATTCTCTTCTATATTTATTGACCTACTCTGTTCCATGTTTTAGGGCATATAGCAGAGATGAGAGTCACCATTGAGGAATCTACTGTGAACAGAAGACACACATGTATAGAGATATTAGTAGCACAATGCAAAGATGGCATTGTAGAAGTAAGTAAAAAGTGCTATGAGAATACAGACTCAGTCTCAGGAGATTTGATAGGCTTAGAAGTCAAGGAAAATTATATATACATGAATGTGCAGCATACATTATACCTATTTTTATGTTCTCTTAGGTCCAAACCCATCCTTCTATATGCTGCTTTGGGATACTTCATGATTCCTTAGTGTTTTATTTACAGTTACCTATTTAATAACTTTATATATAGTTAACCAATATTTATATTCATTCTCTCTGTTGAAATAATCAGTGTGGTTTTTCTCATGGCTGGTCCTGACTGATACAGAAATTGACAGGTATGAAACCGGGAATCAGAGCCTCATAGATGGTATTTAGGAATTGGTTTGGTTGTGTCCTTAGGTTTGAACACAGTGATGGGCAACATGCCAGTGGAAAATAGGATGCTAATAATTATGCAATGCAATGGCATCACAGTTAATCAAATGAACACCTGTTGTTGATTGTGATAAAGTGCCTACTGAAGAAAGTGCCTTGAGAGCCCGGATGGCTGATGTTCTTGACCACTGCGGCAGCCATGGTAACTGTGAGGACCGCGGTGTGGGCTGGATTCTTCTGAGTGCTCTGCAGCGATTAGAGGAAGAAGTGGCAAGCTCAAGTCTAAATTCTTATCAATCACAAATCACAAAAGAGAAGTTATGTGGCAGCCCTAAAAGAATCTCTTATCTCTTGTAACCTCTGGGCTGACATCTCTGAAAATCAAACGCAACATTTAATGGTGTGTGTTACAGAATTACAAACTATGTTGAAGTCACAACTTCACCAGGTCTCTAATGTTCAAGTCAGGACATTGGGAAGTAGAATTCCTGATATCTGAAAAGGAGAGATCTAGCTGGACTCAGACAAAACCCAGACACTTAAACCCCTGAGTTACTCTGAATTTCCCTCTAATACTCATTACTGACAGCCTAACCTGGAGCCAACTAGCAAAACAGAAATCTGTCTGCAGGATCGTGACTCCAGCACCACAGGGTAGACCGTAGAAGGGTAGGTTTGGAGCTGAGAGACAAGAGTCTGGCACAAATGTGCAGCTCAACTGTATAGTGTGAGAGGTAGCATGACGTACCAGAAAGACCTAGTTATGCCGTTCTGTGATCTTAAGTAAGTCTCTGCCTTCGTTTCTGCATTTGCATATTGAAAAGAAAATATTGGACTAGATTGGTAGTTTAGTTCCACTTTTGTTTTGAGTAGCAAAAACCTCTTATCAAATAAAACCATGTATAAAACTCTAATATACAAAACATATAAAAATAAGCTGCTCTGATTATATTTGGTACCCAACCGGGGGACCTCCCCTTGCCCACTGCACCCACCCTGAGGTACCTCTTCAGGACCCTAAGGCTCTACTGAATACAGTCAGTAAACCTCTCAATAGGCTAATCTCTCAAGATCCTTCTTATTCTAAAGGTACCTGATTCTGAGATTCTTCATGTCTAACGTACCTTGTTCTTAAACTGCAGTCTCTGACCAGCAGCATCATATCACTGGAGACTTGGCAGAAATTAAAATTGTCAAGGCGCTGAATTCAGACTGCCTGGGCTCACATCTCAGTCTCCCCACTCACTCGCTGTGCACCCTGGGAGCAAGGAGCTTACCCTCTGCCTTCATTTCCACGCCTGGAATTTCCACCCGGAGGGCCCTTCGTAGGAAGGAGGGAACTCAAATAACATAAGAAAATCCCTTGGGAGGACAAACAAGTCACGTTCCTGAGAAATTCAGAGTGAGGCACTTTCCATAACTACATATGTCAAGTGACCGCATGGGAGAAAACTTTATAACGACAGGCCAAGTTCACCTCACGTTAATAAGAGAGGTCTCACGTCTTCCAAAGAGGAGGGAGCTGATTTCCAAAATGACCAATGGCAGACACCAAAGGATCAAGAGGGCCCAAAAGAGAGTGGAAAGAACTTTGCTGTAGAAACTGGCTGGCAATTCATCAAGAATGGTAAGCAGGGGGACTAAAGCCCTATGGGAGGGCATGGGGTCTCAGAGTGGGTTCCCAAAGCATCACCTTTCCTACAAATTAGCCAGCTGCCAGATTTGGTAAACATCGTAAATCTCTAAGAACACGGCTGCACTCATGAGGTAACCCAGGTGTGTGGCCATGGAGGATGTTGGAATATGCAAGGCCAGCCCTGCCTGTGTGCCAAATGGGTCACAGCCGCCCCTCTGGGCACAAGTTTCCCAGGCCCCTTAGTGGAACTGCTCACAATTAACTGCTTTGTCTGTCACCAAGCCCGCCTCTCTGTTGGACATGGGGTTCCTCTCAGGTTGGTGGTCTCTCTCTCTCTGTCTCCCTCTCTCTCTTTCTTATTTCCACACATGCATAGCAATCTTAATCAGAAATCACATCAGTCCCCTAGAGCTTTTCTGAGACTATTTTAGCGAATCCATCACTTAGGATGTCAGGCTTGATGAAAAGAAGCCCTGGGTGAGTGGGGAGAGAGCAGAGAGCTGGGAATGTGGATGCAGGCTCCGGGTGCTCTCCTCCTGGTTCTGGCCTTCGGATCTGAAGTGCTTTCACCATCCTGGCCTCTGGTATCCTCAGCTCAGGGATCAGAATGTGATTTTTAGATTTCTTCCCATGTGGTTATGGAGAATATCATATATGTTTGAATAGCAAGAATTTTATAAACGTCGAAGTACCTCCAGCATCATACTTTCTTCTTTAAACTTTCTAACAGAGCAGTGGGTGTGAAAATGTGGGTAAAGAGTATGAGAGGAATCCCACAGGTCCCCAATGTGGCGATCCCGGTGGCCCAAAACTCCTGACCACATACGCAGGAGTCTCAACTTTGGGAAATCCTGTAGCCTTGAAACTTCACTGACTTCCTTTCCATCCACCAGAAACTTCAAACTGTTCCTGTCCCACACCAACAAATGCAGTAACAGATAACCATGTGTGTCTTTTCTTTCTGTCTCTGGATTTTATAGTGCCTTACTGAGAGAATACCTTAACTAAATACAGTACAATAATTATATGTAGAACACTCAATATGTAAGCAGTGATGGCTTGCAGGGTACTGTGCTATATTTAAAAAGATAGACAGAGTCCCTTCCTGTCTTTGCAGAAAGAAGATGCATCAACACACACTGAGTGGCATAGGACCTGCGAATAAGGGCTGACATGAGTAAGTACCCTAGTAGCTCAAGGAGTGGATGTTGAGCTTGGCCAGAAGGTTTAAAGAAGATTTCCTGGATAAAATGGACTTGAGCCTTTCTTCACAAGAAGCAGTCTAGTGCAGAGAGCTCACTGGAGATGAAGGTTTGAAATGGACCAAGAATTTCAGCACCTCACATTTCCCATGATAGTAATTCCAGCAATTCCAGAGGCTTTAAAGCATAGAAATGAGTTCTTTTTTTTTTAAACATCTTTATTGGCGTATAATTGCTTTACAATGTTGTTAGCTTCTGCTGTATAACCAAGTGAATCAGCTATACGTATACATATATCCCCATATCCCCTCCCTCTTGCGTCTCCCTCCCACCCTCCCTATCCCACCCCTCTAGGTGGTCACAGAGCACCGAGCTGATCTCCCTGTGCTATGTGGCTGCTTCCCACTAGCTATCTATTTTACATTTGGTTCTTTCATACAGCATTTTATCACATGTGGCTCCACATTAACTATTAACTTTTATATATTTTACATATATTTTTATGTTTTTTGTTATAAAAATATATTTTATACTTGTATTTTATGTTACATATATTTTATGTTACATGTATTTTAATATAACATATATCCTGTGTTACATATATTTTATATTTTGGGCTCATCATACATAATTTTTAGACAACAAATGGTAAGCTCTAAGTTTCATTTAACCTTGTGTTCCGTTTCAGAGGCCTGACTCACAAACGTGTGTGCTACGATTGAGTGAACACGTGAGTGAGCAGCGCCCACAGACATCTCTGAGTGGAGTGCTTCCTCTCCCTTATCTTTCAGGGCGTTCATTTCATTCACTGTGAGTTTATAAACGGCATGGATTTTGGAGTCAGACAACCAGAGTTCAAATCCAGCCTTTGCTAATCACTTGGCTGATGACTTTCAGAAATCTACTTAACCTTCCTAAGACCTCGGTTTCCTCATTTGCAAAATGGGATAATAACCCTTCAAGTGAAATAAGGTATTTGAAAGCAGTAAGCATAGCCCTCAATACATAGAATTAACTTCCCCTCCATCAGCACCCAAGTTTCTTTGTTCTCTGGCATTTTAGTGACTAGTGTCATTGTCTTTCCCTTTTACCTTACTAAAGGGAGAAGCTTCTAATTCCCCTATCTATCTACCCGCCTATCTATTTCTCTATATATCCGTCCACCCCACTAATATCTAAGCTATGTGAGTTCTGGAGTAACACACACACTAGCTTTCAGATCTTGCCTACTAACCCAAAGACCTTGTGCTTTACTTAACAACTTAACAATTTACTTAACAACTCTCAGCCTCAGTGTTCTCATCTGTAAAATGGGATTCATTAGTTTCCATTGTTTACAGAATTATTGTAAGAATTAATTGAAGTCATTTACATAAAGGATTTATCAGAGATCCCAGCTCAAAAAACGTTAGCTATTGCAAAGGTTAGCTTTTTCTCCCTTCTATTTCCTCTCAGGAAGTTTAAGTCTCTAGAGGGCATGACCTGAATACCCATAACCTGAGAGTTCTTTTTTGAGTATTTCCTTAAAACTTGACATTGAAGCAAAGCACTCCCAGGGACTGAATGCAAACATCTCTGTCATTTCACTGAGACAGCCGCTCTCCTCACAGAGCCCATGTCCTTTTTTGGCTGTTCAGCTTCCTCTGTAATCACTGAAAACTCAGGATTTCTCCCCTGTACGGTTTTGTTTTCCATTTTATCAGAATCTGAGATCTCAGACTGTTTCTGGGCATCCGCAAAGGGTATTCAAACCTGCCCAGAAGAGGAGAAGGACAAACTGCCGAGATCTCAGGCCTCGGAGGCTGGGCGCAAGGCCTGGGTTATCTTGCTGATGTGGGCAGCACCTGCTGCGTGGTCTCCAGCCTCTCACAGCTTTGCTAGGACTCACTGACTCTATATTTTTCTACATTGAGGTTAGGGTTTAAGTGACATCAAAGGGTCAGAGGGAATGTTAAGATGGCCTAGGTCACTGTTTCAATCCATACTCAATACTACTGCCCTCTTTGATACCCCCCCGGATACATAGTCCACTGATTAAGAATCCGCATGGACGAGTTCCCATGACATTCTAAAAGGCAGAAAACAAATCCCTCCCTTCTTCTAGCTCTGAAAGGCCCTTGCACACATATATACATACGCTCGATATGCGCTTGGAAAATACAAACTCATGCATTCGTATCTAAATGACAACCACTGGGCATCCTCAATTTTGTTTTTATTATTATTATTAATTATTATTATTTTATGCCATGGGTGAATAAAATAGTCTTATTATTTCTTTTCCTATTCACCTTTCATCATAATTCACCCACACACTCACACACAGCCCTTTTCCCCCATGCTCACACTCAATCCTCCCTCACCTGATAGAAAAAATAAAAGCCACACGTGGGGTCTAAAATCTCTTTTTAAAGCAGAACATTTTAGTGTCCAATTTAAAATGCAAACTGTATTTTCTAGCTATTCTATTCTGCTGTTTTCCTCTTAGAGTTTAATACCTTGCCCTTGCATTAATAAATATATATTCATTATAAGATTATGAACACTTTTACTCCGTATACAACTTAAAGCTATGGCTGGGAGAGATTTTTTAAAAAGGGAAAAAACTTCTGGAAAGTGTTTAGATAGGAGAAAGAGAGCTAAAACAGGAATCAGGAGTACTGTAGAAAAAAAATATGACACTGGACACTGAGTAGAGAAAAGTAAGTGAACGTTTATAACATCGTGGGTTTTTCCCCAAGTTTGCATCATCCGTTTTCTCTTGATTTTCTGACATTAGCTTGTCCATGGAATTTCATTCCTAACAGCAGTAGCCTTACACGAACCAGCACTCTGGCCTCTCGGGTCCTGCAGCTCATTGTCAACCTACCCCACAGGAGACCTTGTTATTCCTCTTTAGAGGTCTGGGTGTGATGGTGATTCATCTCGCAGAGCAAGCTGGGATCGGGGGAACCCTCTGTGTTAGAACTTCTGGCTTGATTTCCTGCAGACTCAAAGTCAGCTCTGAGGTGGACTGTATGTGCGGTGGCTCTGCAATGAGCATTCAACAATGTGCTTTGTGTCCACAGGTGTCCCATTCAGAGCATCCAAGCTAATGGACGGTTAAGGAAATGACCCAACAGCTGGCAGGCCTCCCCTGCTGTTGCCAATATTGTTTTCATGCTCCAGGCGGTGCTGAATTATGTGCAGCAAAACTAGCACAGAAGCCCCACGTCCACCACTCTCTGCCCCTCCAAACTCTAAGGTTAGTACCACTTATCAAACTGGCTTCGGGCAGCCTTCTACCTGCTCACAGCTTGACTAAGAATCAAAGAAATGTTTGCTTTGCAAGAAGATAATCCTTTAAACCAAATATGGTTTGAAGTTGTTTGGCTTTAAAATAGTTTTTAAACTATTCTCTCTCCCTCTCTCTCTCTCTTTCTCTCTCTCTCTCTCCCTATATATATATATACACACATATATATACACATATACATGTATATATACACATATATATTTTATTCCTATTCATATATTATGAATATATGAATAAGAAAGAAATGAATATACATATATATTCACAGTTTCATATTTCACCACCTAAAAAGATAACCCAATGTCTTTGTATATGCCCATGTGCTAACTACAAAATTCATATGGCAATAATGGCAATATTTCTCTTGTCATTAACAGTGCTTATCACTGATGCCAAGTTCTTAGATGATAGATGATAAAAAATGTTTTACATGTGGATTTATAATTTCTCTATAGCAATATTATTTTTGCTAGATATTTACTAAAGCTTGAGCAACTTTTTAAATGAACATTAGCATATGGTTCCCTCTCCTTGTCTAAACACTATTTAATATTCATTTCTCAGTTGAGATACAGCCACAGCCTTTGGAATTCAAACATATGATCCCAGATTTAAATACATGTAATCAGTAAACATAAAATATTGTTTAATGCTTAAGTCTTGAGTTAAGGTTCTATTCATAAATTTATTATTAGAGTTTTTATTTGTTTTATTTAAAACAGACCATACGTGACTAAGTAAAAGAGTATGTTTAACATTAATAACTATTTAATTTTCATAAATATATTGTACTTCAAGTTACAGAATAAGAAGTTTAGACTTAGTCATTGAAATTGTATGAGATAACATTTTAACAGTTGTGTTTTTTTTTTTTAATTTATTTATTTTTTATTTATTTATGGCTGTGTTGGGTCTTCGTTTCTGTGCGAGGGCTTTCTCTAGTTGTGGCAAGCGGGGGCCACTCTTCATCGCTGTGCGCGGGCCTCTCACTATCGTGGCCTCTCTTGTTGCGGAGCACAGGCTCCAGACGCGCAGGCTCAGCAATTGTGGCTCACGGGCTTAGTTGCTCCGCGGCATGTGGGATCCTCCCAGACCAGGGCTCGAACCCGTGTCCCTTGCGTTGGCAGGCAGATTCTCAACCACTGCGCCACCAGGGAAGCCCTTAACAGTTGTTTTTATCCCTGCCCAGGGACAGAAAAGAATTTGGTGGAAACTCAGTAGGCCTTTCCTGATACTCTCCTCCCTAAACCATCCCTCCTTCCCTTGACAAACACAGTCATTCTCCATCTAACTACCCTGTTTTATTTTCCTCATAACTTACCACTAACTGAAATTGTGTCTACTTATTTGGTTCTTCATTCATCAAGAATCAAAGCACGTACCCTCTACATTTTCACCCTTGTGTTGCCGTATAGTATAGTATGTGGGCATCCTATAAATATTTGATGAGTGAATAAATGGGTAGATGTTTTCATCTATACTCTATTTTAAAAATACAAAATATATAATCTCATATAGTTATTTCTCAGAAGTGATGTATAGACAGATATATACAGGCAGTCACTGCTTTACACAGAAGTGTGAGACAATAAAAATGGTCACGTAAAGTGAAACCATGGAAAGCAACCTTAATAATCATTGGGAATAGTTATGATTGTTCCTTGAACTTCAAAAATCTTTTGCCAAATCATTAAAAAATCTTACTATCAGAGGTAAATGTATAGGGAAATAAAGAAATATAGCAAAGCGCATACTTATTTAGTATACGGTAACTTACAACATTAGAAATGTTCAGATTTAAAGTGTTTCGTTTTTTTGGTAAAATACTGATCAAGACTACTTTGAACAGCTTGCTTTCTTTTTCTCACTGTGTAAATTACAATACAGAGTGAGCATCTTTTCTATGCCTTGGCCAATTGTCATATGCCTTTCTAGGTCTGGATTGGCCTCCGACGTTTTATTCTTCATGCTTTCAACATCTTAAAATATACTTGAGAACTCCATTAAAGTGAGTTTCTTGCCAGCATCAGTCCCTTTGGGACATCTTCATCCTCTTTGCTTTGTCTGCCTTCCTCATTTATACAGACAAGCATGGCTCCACCAAGTGTCTTAGGCTGCGTAATGCAGAGCCTCTCAACTGGCAGCAGTGTCAACGTTCCCACCTACAGATATTTCTTCCCTAACTCCATTTATGTTTCATTTGAATTTCACTTCCAGTGTTAAATCACCTCTCATTTCTTGCCTGCACATTCATTTCTGTTGGCCAATTTCTTCTTTAAATTGTCTGTTTTTGAAAAATGTCATTGGGTTTATACTGGGAGACAAGGAGGCAACAATACTCCATGCTTCACTGTCTGTGCATAAAATGAATAACAGATGCAGAGGGACCAATGATGGGCAAAGGATGAAGGAAGTGATGTGACCGGTCACTGATTAGAAAGCAAATCTGCTAATTATGGAGTGATTTGTGGACTGAGGAGCTAGCAGTTTAATTTGTACTTTATGCAATTATTTATAGTTAATATACTCAAATTTGAACCATGCTGCTGGGGAAGAGGTGCTAATTAACTAAACTGTAGTAACAAAAATTCATGCACATTGGAACCATGCAAAGCAAAAACTGCCTGTAATTGAAAGTACCATTTCTCTCCCAAACTTTCATATGACCTCTATCTCTATGTATGGGAGAAGCTACTTTAGAAACGTGCAAAATCGGGTTTTTACCCTCAGAAGTCATGTATTAAAAACAGAGGGATCATACTTTCCTTAGTGCCTTTCGCTGAGAAATAGACAGCTGTAGATTTTTGGTTATTGCATAGGTCAAAGAAAACAAGATGTTGTAATTGTACTGCTACATATTTGCATGTATTAGCCAGGATCAGAAATGCATAAATCAGTGGTTTTCAAACTTCATCATGTGTTAGAATCACCTAAATGGATTATTAAAACACAGATTGCTGACCCTGCCCTCAGAGTTTCTGATTTAATAGGTTTGGAGTGGTACCTGGGAATCTGCCTTTCTAATGAGTTCCCAGGTGAAAGTGATGCTGCAGATCAGGAACCACTGACTTAAGCACATTCGGAACCATGAGGAGAAAGAAAAGAATCGGGAGACCAAAATCTGGCAAGAGCACAGAAGCTAAATCAAAGTGCCTTGGGTATCTTAGAGATCTTTTATTTTAGGCTTCTAGTTTTACAATTAAGGAAGTGGAAGCCTGCAAAATTCAAATTATTTAATTCAAATACAAAATTAACCAGACTTAGAGTCTGGTCTAAAACCTAGAATCTATAACCAATACTTTCTGGAAGATAGCTAGCACCATAAGAGACCCTATTCTCAATAGCTATAAGGTGAAACTATGACACACACACAAACACACACAAAGAGTTTCTCAAACTTTGCTGCATATGAAATGGCCTGGTTAAAAATTAATACTCTGATTAATTAAGGTTCTGATTTCAGAGGTGGAGGGTGCAACCCCATGAGATCCAAATGCATGTGAACTGTTCTTTAAACAACTGCTTTAGAATTGTGTAAGCCAATGTTTTAAAGCACAGAATCTATACACAGGAGAGAACAGAATGCCAACTTTTTTTTGAATTATTTTTACAAAATACTTTTACAGACTATGAACACTCCCCAAACTCTCCTATGAGGTGGATGAGGCACCTTCTTGGAGAAACCTTGGCCAAGCCTCCTCCATTCTCAAAGCTTCCTTTTCCTCATCTGTATAGGGGTAAAATTATTAAAGCTGATCTCATACAATTGTTCTGAGGATTAAGTGAGATAAAATATATGAAGGCAATTAGTGAGGGAAAAATATTACATGGGTGTTACTTGTTAGCTTCATTATAGAGAAGCCTCAACAGGATATGATTTTTTTTAATATCAAGTGGGGAATCTGCAGAAAAAAGATTCTTAATTGTATTACAATAGGCTCATCCTGGCAGAAGCTTACTTATTGGTCAAAGGAACCAGAAGAGGTAAAACCTCCGTAAAATCACAAGACTTCACCTTCAAAGGCCCAAAATTACCTGGAACAGGACTTGGAGACTAAATCCTAATCTGGAACAATAAAAAATATATCCTAGGCTCAATGGTTTTCTTAGAAAACATCTTGTCTAATCTCTGTCCCCAAGACATTTCCTGCCTCTTCTGACTCTCCAGTGAACTGGGGATTGGAAACCAGACAATTTTGACTTCCTGAGCTTTCTTTTCTTTTAGCAAAGCTGAAAGAATAATTTTTAAGGAAGGAAAATGAAAATGATCCATTTACCTCGACTCTGCCCTCACTATGAAGGAGGATCCTGGAACTGGAGAAAGAAAATATCAGAAAGGGAGAAAGAGTCTGCCTTCCCCACAGACTGTTGAACATAAGACACTTTCTCCCTTTGAGGGCCCATCACTTGTTTTTCTCCACATATTTTAATCAATATTCATTGAGCCGTAACAATCTGGCTTCCACGGTCACTCTGGTGTTGAGTTTCATGAGTAACTACTTTTTCCACTGGCTGCAGAAGTAATGAGTCTGTACACGGCTGGCAGAAGATCATTCCTTTGAGCAAAGCAAAATCAGCAGTTTCAAGGGAAGTGCGGGCATCTCAGTGTGGTGATCAGCCCACATCTAAAATGTAAACTCAAAGTACAGAAACCAACCCACAGGCCAACTGATCTCTTTTGGAAGATGTGGCTTCAAACCATTCCATGTGCATGTGAAATGCCTAGACTTCATTACAGAGTTTTCCTGAAAGCTGATGCATCCAAGGAAACCTTAAAATAAGGAGCAAAGTAATAACATATATTCCCCAGAAAATAAAACTCTTAACACGGTCTTGCCTCATTCTAGCAAAAGTATGTCGCAAGATCTCTTGAGGAGGAAGGTATAGTACTGAGCTCGGGGATTTGAGTTAGATGGGACCCTGGTCACCACCGTCCACCACATGCCTGAGGCTCCTTCTCATGAAAAGGTCTCCTAGACGTTGAGGGTGCCCATGAAGGTCAGAGACCTGAGAAGCCTGAGTCCGGCTCACACTCCGTTCCGAGGATAATCCACTCTCCACAATTCCTTCAAGCACAGAACACTCCCCTCTTCCCCCCATATCAGCTCTTTCTCTAGATTTCTTCCATCAGTGGCACCGGAATTCTTTCAAATTGATCAACATCTCATTTTTCACTACGACTTCATGCTCCTACCTTCCATCCTAATATCTAGACTTCCATCCTAATGTCAGATAGCTTTTATTTTCCTTCATAGTGTCTCCAGAAAGAATTCCTCCTAAGTACCTACTTATGTCAAGCCATCAGAAATCCATCCATCCATTCATTTACTCATTCTTTCAGACATTTGGTATCATGCAAAGCATTGGGCTAGTTAAGTAGGGGAGAGACGGTCATTTAAAATAACTGCTATATGATAAGAATGAAGTCAGGATTCACACTATTGTCTCTACCGAGAACTCCCACTTTCTCCCTTATCTTATTCACTCTTTAAACACAAGTCAGGAGACACTTCCTCCTGGAAGCCTGCCCTGAATCCACCCCCAGCTGAATTAGGTGTCTCTCTTATGGGCTTTCAAAAATGCCTAACTAGATCATTGCACTGATATTGCATCCATTTGCTGTTGATGTGCCTGGCCCCCAAATAGACTGTGAGCTTTAAAGACAGAGACTGTGTTGTATTCATCTCTGCATTCCTAGTACTTAACATAGAGCCCAGTAGACTGTGCTCATTGCATATTTTTGAATGAATGAATGAATGAATGGATAAAAACTATGAAAGAAAAATCATAGAAAGTTGTGAAACAGAATAAGGAATAAGTATTCATTTTTAACTACAGGAATGAAGACAATTTTCATGGAGGAGATGGTATTTAAGCAAAGCGCTGAAGCGTGAACAGGATTTCCAGAATTTGAAAAGATCAAGGGCTTGGGGGGAGGGGTGGTACACAGAGGATTACTTTTTAAAACCTAACGGATTCTCTCCACCTCTAATCTGTTACTTCTCTGAAAATAATCTTTCTTATACTCTAGCAAAGCTTTTTTTTCCCTTCCTTGCTTGTGGAGAACCTTCAGTGATGCCTTACTGTCTATCAGGATAGAATCGGAGCAGGTCAGCTTGCCCTTCAAGGGTCTTGCTATTGTTACCCAAAACTTTTTTCTAATCTTAACTTTCATTCCTTGGCCACTCACTGTCTGCACAAATCAGGCCCTTCTGCTCTCTGTCCCCCAGTATCTTGCTTTTTATCATCTCTTTGGCGTTCCTCTTTCTCCATCCCTCACCTACAATGCCTTCCCTGTGCCTTCTTGCCATAGACAATACCACTCTGTCTTTGAAAGCCCTACCCCCTTCATGCAGCCTCCCTTTTCCACTCCAGATTGGAATACCTTCTTCTTCTAGACAATTTGATAACCACTCGTTTACCATTTAATCATTGTATGGTTTTCTAACTATAAGCCTGCTTTGTCCCCCTTATGAGGACTGAAATAAGGTACCTACAAGCTAGGATAATGGATGGTGGCTTTTTGTAACATGCACAGTGTTCCAGACAAATAGTCTATTGATGAAAAATTCTTGATAACTTACGCACTCCTCTAAGGATGTATGAGGAGTCTTTCCTTTAGGCAGACATCTTATTCAGCAGATGGGGGTGCTTACCCTAGATATCATATTTAATTTAATGAGAAGAAATAAATTATCTATTATCAGTGTGTCTACGTTATGAAATCACTAACTTTGCCTATGTTATGATATAAAAACTTGCTACTTTCCTCCTTCATTGATAGAATTATGTTATTTTTACCTCTTCCATGCAGCCAAAGTAATGACATTTTTTTTAACTGTGTGACTAGCCCTTTAAGATAGGTGCGTCTTTTTCACTGTTTTTACCCTTGCCCTTGTCATCGTAGGGCTCCTTCATGCTTTTCAGCCTTCCAGGCTTTGCCCCTCGTCAAACCACATCAATATCAGTCTCAAACCTTAACCGTAAATGGCATCTAGAGGGATAAAGGCTCAATACTTCACGTAAAGGAGCGACTTCATCACACACAACAGGCTGCAGGGCATGGAGAATCCGTCACCTAACCTTTCCCAGCCTCTATCCATCTGTGCCCCACTGTTGGATATCCAAGCTTGACAGTGAATGCTTTCCAATGGGAAACTGTAGCAGGATTTTTTTCCCATCCTTTGGTCCCTATTGTATGTTCAGCTGCACTGAAGCTAGCTGCTAATCAAAGCCAGAGACTCTCATACACAAACAAACACGGCATTGTGGCCTCCCCTGGGGCTGGAACACAGCAATCCAACAAACAATTTGGTCAGGTGATAGCAGCCTGGAGGAACAGACAGAGCATTGCCCAGACATCCTCCTGTCTTCACTCTCCCGCTCCCCTTCCTCAGCACGAGCCAGTGGAACCATGAGGCCAGGCAAACCGATGCTTGAGAAAGCAATGGAGAATAAAACAATATGCAGTCAAAAAGGTCTGGTCTGATAACAGGATTCTTTGTCCAAGAGAGTGTATTCCCTAGATCATAGTGAGGTAGAAATAAAATACATAGCATGAGAGCATATTCCTGGACACAGGAAAGAGGGAGAAGGAAGGGATTGGACCAGAATATCTTCAGATACTCACTGGGCCCTTGTCATAGAACGGTGGGGTGGAAGTGGAAGAGTGTGATGTTTAGGAGTTTGTGGTTAGATATATTTGATCTACAATCTCAGTTCTGCCTCTTACTACCTCGTGACCTTGGACAAGTTACTTAACCATTCAGAGACTCGGTTGCTATTGTTAGTGATGTTGGGGAATTGTGCTCAGAAAGGAAAAAGGAGGGAAATGCTAAGAAAAGAAAGCAAGGTCTTCAGCTTCCAGAAGTAGCTAGTGGTAGAGGATGACGGCTCCTCCCTGGCCCTGGCAGTTCCTAGGAACAGAGCCTCAGAGGCACTGGCAGCTTCTGAACTTTGACCTACTGCCATGTGTCCCCAGAGCACATCAAGGGACACTAGGGATGCCCATGGCCAGCATGAAGCATGGATACAAGATGTCTTCATACAACAGCAGGAGCTGGGACTCCTGCACATTGATAATGGAAACATCCCTGAGTATGAAAGACGGAGCAGAAAAGCTAGAGATGCCAAAGAAAACGATTGCTCACATCACAGTTTTTGGTTAGGGCAGCCAGTTAACGTTAAATCTTGCCAGGGTTGGTGGAGATTGCAGGAGAGAGGGGAAATTGAGTAGGAACTAGGTGAAAGGTTATCTTAATTCTATGCAATGATAAACATGAACTGAGTACCTACTATGTGCCATTTGTTATTTGGGTAGTGGTAACGTGAAAGAACTAGAAACAACTGTCTAGCAGTACGGTATAGAACAGAGAGGTTCAGTGAGAAGATGCAGGACCACTGAAACTCAGAATTAATATAGTGACTTCCTTTAAATACAAAGGGTAGACAATCCAAAATGATTTAATAATTGAAGCATCTTCATATGGAGACCTACAAATGGAAATAAAATCAGTTAGATGCTATCTTGAGGAATCTATTATAAGATCTGCAGATTTACTTCAGGAAACACCAGTCAATATTTCCATGTCTTATCCTTTCTAGGATGTACCTTAAATGTCCCTCAATTGCACATGGCGCTCCTCATTGGGTATGTCCACATCCTCATTTCAGTAAAAGTCAAATTTATCAGATAAGCCACAGTCCCATAATTTCTCCATTTCCACCTTCTGGGAGAGAATTTTTTTACTTGCTCCTTAAAGCCTTACTAACTGTCCTGCACTCAACTGTCACATTTCTCACCTCTTCCAATTCAGAGGTTCCTGGCCTCCCCACAGGAACTCCAATCTCACTGCAGCATTAGGAGTCATAGTAGATACAAATATTTGAACATTCTCAAGGGACAACGTGTGATTTTGCTTAAATTCCACCAAGAATAGAGATAAGCAATCCCATGTCACATTAGATGAGTAGTGAAATCTATTCCCTTTTGAGGAAAACAGCTCCTAATACTTAGGCTGATCTTCCTCACCAAAGAAACATTAAAATCACCTTAAGAAGAGTGGTCACACCTTCCTCTGTTCTGTACTTATTTTCAATAGTTGCTCAAGTTCCAATAGATGATGATAAATCTGGCTATACCTTGGTATGGACTTGGAAGTTAGACAAGGAAAGGGGTCAATTTGAGATGGGAAGGAGGCAAGGAAATAATATTTGTTCTTCAAAATAAAATTAAACAATTTTTAATAGAAATGCCAAAGTCTAAACTTTTTTTCTGACTTCAACAAGATATTTAACGTTACACATTAGAGGTGGCAAATGGAAGTCAGGGTAGAAAACTAACCCAGGAAGCTAACTAGTGTGTGTGTAGCTAAGCCCTGGGCCTGGAGGGATCCTGTTGTGCCCATGAAAGGGAGCCTCTGGGTCTTTTCCTTGGTCTCCTTTCATGATGCCCCCGCAAGAGTGGGGGAGATATGAATGGAAACAATGGGGTGGAGAGTGTAAACTTTATGGATGAGTTGACTCCAGTGACCAGGCTGTCTAAGTCATGGCCCTGAATCCAAGATTGCTCAAGTCCTATTTGAGGCAGCAACTCTTCACTAGAACAACTGATTCTGTTTTGCCTTCAAATACTTCCTCTGAGAGGAACAAGGAGGGGACAGGCTGGTCCCTGTCCTGGAATGACCTCATGGCATTTTTATACTAAGAGGCATGTAGAGCTTAGGAGATTTAGAAAGCAAACAAGACAAATCCACTGGAGAGAAATCTCCTAACGAACCCCACCGGAGCCAGATGGGCCAAAAGGGCCCAAAGAGAGTTGCCGAGCAGTTCATCTGGAGTGGAGGAAACCTCAGCGCTATCTAGTAGAGTTTTCTGTGAGGTCTGAAGCTCCTCTCCCCAAGCTCATGCTTGGCTTCTGTCTATCAGATTTTTGGATGTTTTCCCTAAGGTCTCAGTTCAAGTCCACTTCTATTTCTTTTGTCTTCTTGGTTCTGCTGCCTTTGAAGTTAACTGCTCTCATTTTAACCTCTTGCAAGAGAACATCACTGGATGAGATGTTGGAAACCCACAGTTAAGCTTGCTTTTAGGAAATGTGGATCTAGTTAGAGAGAAGTTGGTAGAAATCCACCTCTACCCACTTATTCCTGCTAAATTGCTTTTGATCTGTTTCTCCAAACCAAATTCATTTATGACAGCCTTGAAGTACATCTTCAAATCCCCAGATATCATATATCAGAGGGCAAACTCTGTGATCCCTAACCATCAGACTCAAACCACTGTTTTAAAAGGCTAGAAATCATTTCAGGCTCAAGTTGGTGGGAATCCCAATACTGGCATAGACAATAAAAGCTTTCCACCCCTCCTCTACAAACAAGAGTGCGGTTGACAAACCCAAATTTGATCTGACTCACTTTAAACTACAGCCAATCTGTACACTATTCATTCCAAATAATAATAGAGCAAATAAATAATTCCCCAAAGGGTGTCAAGCCCTGGAGTGACGTGCATCAAAGAGGTTTGCTGCCCCTGCAAGTTTACCCACGTGCAGTGCATTAGGCCCTCTCTTCTTAGCCCAGAGCAGCTCAGAAGTTCCCCAGGCTTCTGGGACCTGCTAAGGGGGTGAGATTGGACCTGGGTGGGATCAGGCAGCTGTGGCTTCCCTGGGGAGACTTTTACCCCTGGATATGTATCTGGAAGGGTCCTCAAGGTTAAGAATGGAAGATAATGTTTACTCAGCTTGACCTTTAATTTGTACACACTAAGGTCCACAAGATTATCTGTTGCATCTAAACAGCACATCCTTTGCTGGGAGAAAGATTTTTTGTTTGCTTCATGGGATTATGTTTGTTTGTTTGCATTTTTCTATTTCCAACTTTTTAATGAGAGTCCATCAGATTAATTTACTAAGCTTTTTTTATGATTCAAATTTACCCATGTCAAGCTAAATAAATTGAATTTCCATCTTAATTGGCCCACTTAGTAGAAACAAATGCACATGTTAATGTGTGGAAAGCTATAAACATATAGCATACATTGATTACTATGTTGATCTAAAAAGCAGGACACACAATTATTTGTACAACTATTTTCAAAGGTTAAATCAGAAAAACTATAAAAGTGTATCAGAGTGTTAATAGTGGTGTCCATTTTGAGCAGGATTATAAGTCATTTTTTTTCCTTCTTCATAACTTTAAAAATTTTAATATCTTGTAGCATGGACATTTTTCTAGAATGAGAAAAAATAATGTGTTTCTCCAGGTATATATTTGTGTTTTCCTAATAACAAACATAATAATGAAAAAACCCTTATTGTTTTTCACATCATTAAAATTAATCAAACTTTTCACAAGTTTGAAATGAATTGAGCTGTATGTAAGATTCTGCATTTTGCCAGAGGCATTGAATTGAACAGTTAACTATATATTGTAATCAAGAAAAGAGGATGAGAAGAAAGGCTTTATATTATTGTTTCAAAACTTAAGTACCTCCACCAGTTAAAATAACGTAATAAACTCCTTGCTTTCTTTCCTATAGCAGCTTCAGGCTTCCTCATTTGATCATCATGGACCATATCTAAAGAAATATACTGTACCCAGAAGGCAACATTATTTTATAGAAAATATTTTTTGAAGAACTAAATTGGCCCTTGCATAAGATTCTCCAAAGCTGCAGGATATTTTTTTAAGCCAAAGTTCCAACTTCTGACTTAACGTGGACACCCCACCTGGCCAACTGGAAGATGCCCAGTGGAAGCCTTCGGATGTTCTAATGCTCAGAAATGAAGGCCACTAGGTGTTACAACTTGAGCGATGATTCTCTGCTATGGGGAGCAATAATCCCATGGGCAGGTTTAGAACAGGCCATATTATTAGCAAATAAGGAAGGCCATTATGAAAACATTATTTTAAAGTTTTACATGGTCTCCATTTGTTTTATCCTGAGTGAAGACTTTCTCTGTTACCTAAGATTGTCACTGAGATATGTTCCTTATTGATCGAATCTGGACTCTGAGGCAAGAGTCCTTGGCTCCTTCCTCAGGCAGCCCAGCGTCTCCCAGGAAGCCACACAGATGGATGGTCCCTGCTCTACTTCCCTTATGGTGTGGAAGGGCACATCCAAGGGAAAAACAGATGTTCAAACCTTAAATAAGAGAATACTCTAGCATTCAGAAAGCGTATTACATTCCATCCTTCTCATCGTAAGAATGAAGTTTCCTAAACACTATTACGACGGCAGTGTTTGGCTCACTTACACCCTCGCAGGGGAAGGCTCCAGAAGAAACACCGGTAAGAGGCCTGAGATCACACCTGGCAAAGGGCCTTGTATTCTTTTTTTTTTTTTTTTAATTTATTTATTTTTGGCTGTGTTGGGTCTTCGTTTCTGTGTGAGGGCTTTCTCTAGTTGCGGCGAGCGGGGGCCACTCTTCATCACGGTGCACGGGCCTCTCACTATCGCGGCCTCTCTTGTTGCGGAGCACAGGCTCCAGACGCGCAGGCTCAGTAGTTGTGGCTCACGGGCCTAGTTGCTCCACGGCATGTGGGATCTTCCCAGACCAGGGCTCGAACCCGTGTCTCCTGCATTGGCAGGCAGATTCTCAACCACTGCGCCACCAGGGAAGCCCGGGCCTTGTATTCTTAAGGGGCTCAGTCAAGTCAATAGCAATTTGGATGGTGACTGCAAATTTCTTTTATAAATAATCCAACAGTGTAAATATGACTTGCACATGAAGCTACAGGAGTGATCAGCTTTTGCACATAGTAGGAAGTGTTATTGTCAATGACCTTCGTTGTGTGTTTCAAGCTATGCATGTCATGATTAGACAGTTCTGATTTCTCGCCTGCTCTCCCAATTTATAGAACTGAACATTAGTGACTGGTCACTCAAAGTGAGGTCCCCAGGCCAGCAGCTGCTATCGCCAGGGAGCTTGTTAGAAAGGCAGACCCTGAGAGTCCACCAGAGACCTACTGAATCAGAATCGCATTTTAGCAAGATCTCTAGGTGACTGATATGCACATTGAAGTGTGAGAAGCACAGCTTTAGTATAAACAAAGTGTTGCTAATCAATTGTAAAAACCTAAATTTAGTGAGAATAACCGATTGAAATTTTTGGTATGCATCCTTTACAACTCTTAGGAAGCCCTATAACATAATATTTAGTAAAACAGTTCATAACCATTTTAGTTTAATCTTTTTTAGAATTGTCTACTCACTTTTTTTTTCACTCTGACTCCGACTTCCTTTTCTTCACACCTGTCACACATCTTTCCTCCTACTCACTTCAACTGGTCAAACTTACCTTTCAGCATCTTAGGCAATCTCTAGGGGTGCTGAGAAAATGATAATGACAAGCAGCAGAACTGGGGAAAGAGACAGGCAGAACTGGCCCCACTGATTTTATTAACAGTAGCTTATGTTTAGTGTAGCAGTTTACAGTTTATAAACAGTGCATTGTTACGATTTACCTTTACCACCAGCCCATGAGGTAGGCAAAGCGTCTATCATCACCATCATCATCAACATCATCACCATCTTACAGATGAAAACCCTGAGGTTCCAGGAGATACAGGGACGTACTCAGCATCAGGCAGAACTGCGATGAGATAAATGCAGGCTCCTGAATCCAAACCTGAACTCTTTCCTCTGAGCTGAGGGCTCCATGATGGCAGCAGGGCCAGAGCACGTGGCTATGGGTGTCACCAACATCAGCAATGAGATGGCTGCACCTTGGCTTGGGAGTGCCCTGTATGCAAAATGCTCTCCTAGACGCTATAGGAAAGGCCAAGGTCAACAGTCTGATGTGGGGACCTTACATGTCAAATTCCCTGGGGCCTGGAGCACGATCACATGTTCCGTGTGTTTGTTTTCAGAAGGGGTTTTGGATCTGCATTTAGAGAAAACAGTCTGAGACTATAGAGGGCAGAAGCATTTCAAGAAGAAGAAAGTCTCACCTAGGTTTCTGTTTGTTTTCTCATGCCAGCTGGACATGAGAAATAAAGCAGTGGGGGAGGGAAAGCAAGGGTGGACTTTCATGGTGGGGGCAGGGCTGCATCCCCACAATCAGCATTTCCATTATCCTCATCATATACTCCGTAGCAGTCAGACTCTGGGTTCTGTCCTTCACACTCATTTTCTAGGTTAATATTCATGTCAATCCTAGGAGGTATTAGTGCTGTCATCTTAGGGATAAGGAAATTGAAGCAAGAAAGACTACAATATTTGCTAATGGTCACACAGCTAGTAAGAAGCGTAGCTGTGGTTACCTTGATTTCTTTAAACTCAGAGCTCAAATATTGGAGCATTACAGCTAATGTTTCTAATACATCACCTGCATCCAGGTGCCCTGTCACATGTCCATCTTCCTTGACTCCACCTCTCAAATCAGAATCTCTGGGGATGGGCTCCAGGCATCTGGATGCTAAGACATGACTCCAGTTATTCTGATAAACACCGAAGAAAGGAAACCACTACGCTGGGTGATTTGGCCACTTACTGCACATACACTGGAGTTTAGGTTTGACATGAGAGGCAACTGAGAAAGAAAATTAATTAGTCAGAGGAAGATATGGCATTATATTATAGAGGAGAAAAAAATATCCAAACTAGGAATTTTAAGATCTTTTAAGATCGTCAAGATTCTTGTATTAAATAATGGGGTCATCTTAACCTCTTTAAATTTGTATCCTTATCAATTAAAAAAAAATCCTGTTCAGCCTACGTAAGTAGAATTGTTATGAAAATATGATGAGAAAATAAATGTTATTAGTTCTGAAAAGCAAAGGCCTATAGCCACAATGAAGTTATGATGAAAATAATGTCCCAAGTGTTCGGTCTTAAGGCTTTGAAGAACACAGTTTGTTAAAGAAGAGGTAGGGTTTCCTTCTCCATTATGGAGGTGAGTCAGAGACCATGCAAGGTCGAGAGGCTTAAAATGAACAAGGTGAAATATGATTAGGAAGACACTCCAGAGAACTGGCAGACCTATATGATGTTTGCAATAAAGGAGGTAGAGGAAAAGACAGGAGAGCTTTCTTCTAGAGGTTCAAGGTTGAGAATGGGGTGCTTGGGTTTAAACAGGAAATTGGTACCAGGTGATGTATAGAGGGATTGAGTAGAGAAGGCAGTCAAGGTCATTGGAACATGAGGAAGAGCAGAGAAAATGGTATTCAGAGTCATTTACTTATTTTTTCACTCATTCATCAGATATTTATTGGGCATTTCAATGGTCTCACTCTAGATATTCTAGGGTCCTGGAGAGGAATGAGAGAGTCCCTGCCTTCTAGGGGTGCATGGTCTGGGTGGGGTGGAGCTGGTGGTAAAAGTGAGTAATTCCAAGAGGTAAACGATGTGCTTTTCCAGTTTTGGCGCTGCTGGGAAAGGAGGAACTGAAGTCGCCGGAAGGGTGGGTGGAGGGGAGAATTAGAGCGCCACCTAGAGGGAGGATTTGCCTGGGAAAACCCTCCCTTGGCGCCGTTAATCTCAGGTTCATTCTGTTTCACCCAAATTCCACAGCTGAAGATAGAGGACTTGCTATTGTTCCCTCCATGTCTGTGATTTCATCGAAGGACAGTCATCTCATATCTCAGTATAAAAAGTGGAAGAAGTGGGAATAAGAGGTGAGAGGAACAGAATGCAATTTGTGCCTTACAATGATGTTTCAGTTTTTATTAAGCACAATTCTTAGAATTAAGAGCCCAAGTGTCAGTTACTATGACTTACTTCATTCAAGATTAATATGTAACAATAGATTTTTTTCACTAACTATGAAGTTTCAGAATCCAAGAACTCTGCTTTTAGGAAACTCATTATGATGTCTTTATTTGAAATGTCACTTTATCTAAACCTACTACGAAGAAATGGCTCCAAAATAAAGCCCAGTAGAAAAAATTAAATGATTTCTCAAAATATCTTAAGCATGAACTATTCACTGTATTCCCTGCTTACTTTGAAGAAATAGGGATTTGTGGTGAATGTGATCTACATAATCAAATCTGCAATATTACCATAATTATAATGCCCTCTGATAACGTTACATTATAGTTATCCTTCTAAACCACAGAAATCTTAACTTGTCATTTACCAAATACTAAAATAAGGAGGAACAAAAGGCTTGTTATATTTGACAATCTAGAAAGATCGTATGACACCTATGCCATGTGGAAAACTATGCCACATACAAGACTGGCAAGAAGTGCATGGAAAAATGACCCAGTGGATGGAAAATTGAATGGGCCATAAACATCAAGAATGGAGAACTTTCCAAAGTGCGGCTGTGGTCCAAATTCCACTCAAGCCAATTGACTCTGGAAGGAAAAAAGCTGGCCCAGCTTGTAAAGAGAAGCTCCATATCTGAATATTATTTTACCCCAGGGCAATGACATGGTTTTGTGTCAAAAGGAAACAAAAGTTCTCTGATTATTCATTAGAACTGCAGCCAAAAGAGACAACATTCGCCACCCTTAGAGAAGCTCCACTCAGCATTCAAACAAGGGCTGTTGGGAGGCCTGACTCACCTGATGCTTAAAGATGAGCATCTCTTTAAACAGGACTGACCTGCACTCAGGTGTAAACCAGCTTGCTCCCTGATCACCCCGGGTTGTCTCGGTTTAGGCATTACTTTTAGGAGGGAAGTCAAGGTCAGCCATCCTATTCACTATGTCCCATATTAAAAAGTGTAAGTGTTGGGAGAACTGGAATATATAATCTGAATTCTAACTACTGGCCCTCAATCCACCATTAACTCATACACCATTTCGAACAAGCCACCCAAACTCAGTCTCCTGAGAAAATTTTGAATAGTAATAAAATACCACATGGCAAATAAGAATATGATCAGAATTCACATGAGAATGTCATTTAAATAAGAAAGCAAGAGTAACTTCAAAAGGAAAAAAATATTTAAACCCAAAATACTTAATATCTAAGATTGATTTTATTGATAAAAGTGATTAAATTATTTGGGGACCTTATTTCTCTCAAGTTATTTCCAATGATCAGGTTCTGTGAAAATTCAAACCAGGCCAACTAGCTTTTCTAGAGTAAAAACATCAAAAATGTTCATTAAAAAATGTGGGTTCTGCCACATATTGCTATATGTGAAGACTAAATAGGTACATGGAAATTTTCAAAAAATCAGTAAATTTATTATACCCAATACCATGAAAAGAGGTCTAGGAGACCACAAAGTTATGTATTATAAACATAATATATTGTATTATAAATATTTTAAATATATGTTATCATTCTCATTCTATATAATACCCCATTGAAAAGTCAGATAATAAAAAGTCACATATTAACTGTAGTTTCTTTTCTCTCACACTCTAGCTTTGAAAATATAATACATTTGTACCGACAAGCAAACATCTGGAACACAGCACCTAATGCGTTAAGTATGGCTTCAGGTGGGTGTTCCTTATAGAGACCTTTCCTTAAATGATAAAAAAAAAATGTCCTAAAAGAGGCCTGGGAACAGGAGGAGATGAAAGATCAACTTCTACAGATTTAAAGTACAATTAGAGAATCAAAAGCACCAAAGTTTCTTAAAGCACAAAATAATGGTATTAGAGGTTTTTTTCACAACATAATTTTTTAAAAGCCCATCCTGTAATTTAAATGAGAAAGTACAAATATTGCCACTCTGAAATAACTCATGTCCCAAAGGGAGAAAAAAGAAAATATCCACTCTAATTTCCTTTGAATTTAACTGGACTATAAATTTTTTTTTAATGATTTGGTCTTTAGAATGCATAATTTACTTAAAAAGGAACATAATGAAGATGGAAAATAGAAGCTTTATTTTCTACACTGGGAGACACCTCTTTTGTTTCACTCCCATTACCTTTCAATATTTCAAATATCAGTTCATCCCCAGATGATCACGGGGATAAAAAGGGCTTTGCTGTTTCGTCAACTCCACATTTGCCTGAGATTGTGAAATTGCTTCGTTATTAGTTCGAAAGCTCCTCTTGATAGTTCCTGGATCTCCTCCCAGGCCCTTCCCTCCAACACACACCCGTAGGTCACCTTTCTCAAGTTGTTAAAGCAAAATGCCTAAATAACCCTCCAGATGAAAACAAAAGATGCCAAAAGACTGGAACTTTGATTTCTCTCGAATTGTTCATTCTTCCCAACCGTCACCTCACACCCCCCTCCCCACATGCCACTCCTACTTTTTCAATGTATCCCCCAGACTTGTAGAGCAGCTGTTAACAGAGGTAGGGGTGAGTTAACAGGAGTGTAAATAAACTCAGCGTGTGTTCTGGTGTTCCTGCGTGTTGTGTTAAAGAAAAAGGTGTTTGTGTGTCTGTGTGTGTGTGTTGAAGAGAGAGCAAGTTTTATGTTCTGTGTGTTAAGTAGAGAAGGGAAGGGGTTGAATACATTCCTCTCTTTTAAAATATTTTAACTTATTAGAAATATCAACTCAGAAACTAAGAATCTAGCAGATTGGTAATTAATATACCCTAGCTTTATGTGGGTGAAATGAAAAGTTCAAGTGTCTCTGTACAGGGCAGTTCTTAAAATTATTCAAATGAGAAATGGGATTCAAGGTGTGTCTTTTAAACTTTGGACGTAACCATTTCTAGAACCATTCCTGGGCTGGCAGGCAGGACAAGGAGTGGCCGGATGCTCTGCGCGGGACCCGCAAGGTCAGCTGGCACTGGGAGGCACAAGCCCCCGCTTGGTACCTAGAAACCTAGAAACGCCAGCGAAGACGCATCAGCTGGCAAGCCCTGGGGCAATCCGGGAAGCAGGGGAAGGATGGGAAAATGAACCCCGCTTGCTCAGGCTGCCTGACTTTCTCTCTCTTCTCCACCCAGCCGCAGACACACCTACTAACTCAGGTTTTACAAAGAGCCAAAGCCCCTGCATGTTCTCCATTCCGCTGGAAGCAGGAACACGGTCCAAATGCGCACAAAACATCACAAAAGCTTCTTTCCTTCCACCCATCTATGGGCACCCTGACCATCCTGACCAGACGCCCCCAAAATATGCCTCTGGAGCAAATCAGTTTTGAAAGCAGCCGCACCAGCAAAGACACCAGCAGCCTCTCTCCCACTCCTACCACGATCATCCGCGGGCACCCAGAAAAGTGGCGGAGGATGAAGGGGAAGTCGATCGGAGACCCCTCGGGGGAACCGCGCCTTCCCTTCCACTTACTCGGAGTTGCGAACGTGCCGCGTGCGCTCAGGCTGCCTTTGTTGGTCGCGGCGAGGTTTTCTGCCCGGAGTCCAGGTACCCGAGGCACTGCTGCTCGCGGCCGCGCCTGCTCCCTGCCTCCGGCACGCACGGTGACTCGCTGGTCTCTTTCTTCCCCTCTCCCCACTTTGGCTTTTCCTCTGCTCTGCGGCTCCCTTGGCGGGATTTTCGGACTGGAAGGCGGGGGACCAGACAGATCCTGCCTCGGAGTGGAGCACGCCCTGTCGGGGAGGGGACGGAAGGGAAATGGAGAGTGGGAGGGAGGAGAGGAGCTGGCAGGGAGAATACGAGGGCCGGGCGAGGGGGGAGCGCGCCTTTCCCTCGAGAGCTGATTGGGAAACTTATTAAAAGCAGGGTCCTCCAGGGGCAGTATCTTCCCACCCGCGCCAGCACGCGGATTTGAACCCAGAGGCCAGAGGATGAAGCACTGTTTCGTTTTTAGCAGAGACAGATGCAGTATCTCTTTCCCAAACTTTGTGCATGACCTCTTCTTTAGGTGGGTGCGTACGCCAGTTTATCAAGTAGCGCATCTTAAATGGACAACTCATGGCATCTTAAACTACAGTTTGGGCCCCCGGAGATTCTTTTTAAATGATATTCAGGGTGGAAAAGCAGTCTTCAAGACCAGCTCTCATTTGTCCCCACGCCTATCGCCCTCCCCCCGCACAGCTTCAGTCACTTTAGCTGTCAGTCCCATCCCACCTGCGCGTCACCATGTGTGCAAAGGACTTTTTTGCTCCTGTCACAGAGTGACAGATGTCTGAAAGTTCCCAATTAAATGCCACTTTCCTTTAGGGGACTCTTTCCTTTTCTGGCTTCCTTGGTGCATTTAGTGACCTGTTTAGTGACATGCCTTTGACACCCAAGAATTTAGGGGATTAAAGAACGTAGCTCGAACTCCTCGAGGTTTGTAAAACTCAGAGGCTGGGCTTCCTGGAATTACAGGAAGACAGACACAGCTGTGTCTTTCTGGAATTACATTTTTCTTCGAATGAGGAAAGAAGCTAAGGTAATATACCTAGGATTGTTTAAGTAACACATAGATGAGTATCTGTGATCTAGATGAAAGTATTGCGCAAAAATGATTAAGTATAAAACAAATTTACCCAAACATTCTCAGAAAGGAAATTTTGAGGTTCTCCTCCGCTCATGCGTTTTTTCCTGCTCTTCGTCTTGCTCCTTTTACTTCCTTTCAGCTTATCATTTGATGGCGCCCACCCCAAATGTGGTTGCAAAATATACTTCCATTTCCTATAGTTCTGAGGTAACATCCTTTTAATTCAGTTTGATAAATATCTATTAAGTGCCTTATATAACTTTTTTATTAATTTTTATTGGAGTATAATTGCTTTACAATGTTGTGTTAGTTTCTGCTGCACAGCAAAGTGAATTAGTTTTATATATATATATATAAAACCCCCCTCTTTTTTAGATTTCCTTCCCATTTAGGTCACCACAGAGCATTGAGCGGAGTTCCCTGTGCTATACAGTAGGTTCTCATTAGTTATCTATTTTATACATAGTAGTGTATGTATGTCAATCCCCATCTCCCAGTTCACTCCACCCCCCTCCCTGCTTGGTTTCCATAAGTTTGTTCTCTACATCTGTGTCTCTATTTCTGCTTTGCAAATAAGTTCACCTGTACCGTTTTTCTATATTCCACATATAAGCGATAGTATACCATATTTGTTTTCCTCTTCCTGACTTACTTCACTCTGTATGACAGTCTCTAAGTCTATCCACGTCTCTGCAAATGGCACTATTTCATTCCTTTTTATTGCCAAGTAATATTCCATTGTATATACGTACCACATCTTCTTTATCCATTCCCCTGTTGATGGACATTTAGGTTGCTTCCATGTCCTGGCTATTGTAAATAGTGCTGCAATGAACACTGGGGTGCATGTATCTTTTTGGATTATGGTTTTCTCTGGGCATTTGCCCAGGAGTGGGATTGCAGGGTCATACAGTGGTTCTATTTTTAGTTTTTTGAGGAACCTCCATACTGTTCTCCATAGTGGCTGCACCAATTTACATTCCCACCAACAGTGTAGGAGCGTTCCCTTTTCTCCACACCTTCTCCAGCATTTATTGTTTGTAGATTTTTTGATGATGGCCTAAGTGCCTTATATAACTCTTAAAATTTACATGTACTTTGAACTCAACCTAAACCCCAAAATAAGAAGCATTGTTTTGTGGGAAGTAGTTCTTAGGGACTTAGGAACTCTGACAGCTATGTAGACAAGTGTACCATGGTGGAGCTGGGTGGGGACAAAGAGCTGTCTCTACAAGCAGTGCTTTGAATCAGTCAATCAATCCATCCATTTCTTCAAAAGCAGAGGCATCAGACATTCACTTACACACCTCTAGTCTATCCCCATAACCAAACTCTCCATACACCTGCCACACACCATCCTCAAATGAAATAAATGACTAAGGAACTATCTTCTTTCTACACACAGACTTCCTGTTGCCTGTTTCCCTTTTGTGATCCCATTTACCCAATGAAATACAGCAATGTTTGTTTTAATCTGATTTTACCTGTATAAATTGTGGAGGAATGGACATTATCACTTTTTATTATTATTTTTCCCAGACCCTTTACTGAAAGAGAATTCTCCATATTCACTCTCACTACATAGGGGTGAAATTTCCAGGCCATTAAACAAGGAGTTATCCATTTTCTCTACCTTCTTAAATATTATCTTAACATCTACAAATGTAACATGTTGCTACCAGTTATTATGGTGCTTATCTATAGGGTTGATAAAATAAGCATGAGATCCCCACGATTTCCACTCCATTACATGTGTTATATCAAAAATATAACCCTTTATTCAAATAGGAACATATGAAAATTATTTACATGAGTGGTTCTCAACCAGGAGCAATTTTGCCTTCAAGTGAACATTTGGCAATGACTGGAGACGTTTTTGGTTGTCACAGCTTAGGGGAGGGGTTGTTACTGGTATGTAGTGAGTAGAGGCCAGGGATGCCGCTAAACATCCTACAATGCACCAGACAGCTCCCACAGCAGAGAATTATTTGGCCCGAAATGTTAATAGAGCTGACCTTGAGAAACCCTGACAAACATTATTAACCATTGCATTTTTTTAATTTAAAAAAATTTTATTTATTTTT
Source organism: Balaenoptera borealis (assembly GCF_965194805.1). Taxonomy (NCBI): domain Eukaryota; kingdom Metazoa; phylum Chordata; class Mammalia; order Artiodactyla; family Balaenopteridae; genus Balaenoptera; species Balaenoptera borealis. The sequence continues at coordinate 113,925,991 of NC_138864.1, forward strand.
ACTTTTTTATTGTGGTAAAATATACAATGATTTTCAAGTGTACAGCTCTCTGGCATTATGTACACTCACATTGTTCTACGATCATCACCACCATGCTTCCCAGGCTCTTAATGAGAGATGATAATGGCTGGAAGGGGCCATAATTACCATTTTTAACCACTGTATTTTAAAAATATAAAGGAAGATTAAAGAGAGTTTCCTTATTTTTTTTAAATTTATTTATTTTGTTTATTTATTTTTGGCTGTGTTGGGTCTTTGTTGCTGGGCGCGGGCTTTCTCTAGTTGCGGTGAGCGGGGGCTATTGTTCATTGCGGTGTGCGGGCTTCTCATTGCGGTGGCTTCTCTCGTTGTGGAGCACGGGCTCTGGGCACGCAGGCTTCAGTAGTTGCAGCACGTGGGCTCAGTAGTTGTGGCTCATGGGCTCTAGAGAGCACAGGCTCAGTAGTTGTGGCGCACGGGCTTAGCCGCTCCACGGCATGTGGGATCTTCCCGGACCAGGGATCAAACCTGTGTCCCCTGCCTTGGCAGGCGGATTCTCAACCACTGCGCCACCAGGGAAGCCCGAGAGTTTCTTTTTAAGAAATAGAAGTCTATGAGATTGATATTAGCCCAGCACGTACACCGAAGTTTAAGAAGAAGATGTTTTCTAATGCACTCTAAAATGTGCAACTTCAACATCTTCCTGTGTCACAGTCATGGGTCTGTTGATCTAAGATTTCAAGTCATTTCATTTATTTAGCTGACATTCTCTGAGCACTTAAGTTTTTGAGTGAATAGAGCCATGGACAAAAACAGATGAAAATCCCTACTCTCATACAGCTTACATTTTTGTTTATATAAATAAACAGGCAAATGAAATTAATTAAGGAATTAAATTTTTTTAAGGATGTGATAAGTGCCATGGAAAAAAAGACTGTGAAGGAAGATGAAATCATCAATTTGGGGGAGGAAAAACTTTCAGGGGCGAAATGTGAGTGAAGACTTAAAAGAGGTGAGGGAGCTGACTAAGCAAATACTGGGGAGAAGGACCTCCAGACAAAGGTCAGCAAATTCAAAGATCTGACTTTGCCGGATGTGACAGAGGACCAGTGAGGAGGTCACTGGGACAGGAACGTAGTGCATGGAGGTGAGGAAAGTAACAAGCCAGATCATGCAAGACCTGTGTCCACCGCAAGGACACAGGAATTCCACTTTTATTCTGAATGAGGTGGGAAGCCGTGAAGAGGCGCAGAACGGGACTCTGGTCCAACAGGGTCTCTCTGCTGTGTTGAATGGACCACATGAGGGCAAAGGTGGAAGCAGAGATCCCAGTTAGGAGGCTACAGCAGTAATCCACTGTCCAGACTTCTTCCGCGTGTCCCTGTTTCTCGTGAAGAATAACCAACCCCAAACTTACCCTTTCATACTTTCTCTGCCCCCAAAAGCGCCTGTCAGCAGTCACCTTGGTTTGCTCGTGTCAGTTCCCAGCCTCTCCAGGGGTAATTAATGAGCCCAGTGCATGGGTGTTACCAGGCTAAAATATAACTATATGCAAGATGATTTGAAGTCATAGACATTATAACGTGTCCTAAGGGTGTTTTGAAAATGAGGCCGCTGATTCTGCAGTGACAAGTACAAGGAGAAGTGTGATCAACATGAAGTTAAAAAATGTGAAGGAACCTGCTGAAAAATTGGCCAGCATGTCTCCTGGATTGCCTGCTTGGCAGGATGTTTAGATTCTTGATTACCACCCTGAGTTCTTCAATATGGCTAGAATGCAAAAGGACAATTCATCATGCCCTCAGTTTGACAGAAGTCCCTTTAATACATTTCTCATCCTCTCTCTGGAATAGTTGAAAGGTAATTTTTTAAAAAACCTTTTATTTTTTGTTCCCTGCAACTATATTACAAAACTTACTTCAATTTCAGGTAATTTTTTAAATGATTTTGCTGTTTTTTGATAAGAAAACAGAAAACTCAACTAAGAAGGGCTTAAGTAATTCAGGAATTTATCTCACAAACAACACAGGTTGGTAGACAGTGTTTTAAAGTCTTCAAGGACCCAGGTCTTTCCATCTTTTGACTCTTTTGACTCATCTCCAATTTGTGAACCAAGTCTCTTCAATATGGGGTCAGGGAGCTTCAGGCATATGTGGCTTAAAATAAAGCCCAAACCCCAGTGGAGAATAGACCCCTAGTCACACAGCCATAGACTCTGCCAGCAAAAGGAAAAGGTGGAAAGGATTTGGGAAGCAACCCACAATGCCTGCTAGAATTTCTCCCTGAAATTTTATAAATGTGCACTTTATCACTCAGTCTCTTATGAATCTAAGTAGCTTGACTCAAGCCCCTCAATCTTGTCTTTCTTGTCAGGAACTGCTAAAAATCAAGGTTCTAAACTGGCAAAGCTGAGGAGAAGGACTTGGGCAGTGACCTCCCCCACACTCATCCAGAAAATCAAGCCTGAAACACATAAAGGAGCTTGATCACACGTTACAAGAAAATAAAATCTACAGACCAATATCCATCATGAGCATGGCTGCAGAAGTCCTTAACGAATATCATCAAATCAATACTAGTAATGTAGAAAAAAATATAATACTGTACATAAATTGGATGATTATCCCTGGAATGCAAGTTTGGTTTTACATGTGAAAATCAAACAATAGAATTCACCATTTTAACAGATTAACTAGAGAAACAAAAGGAACACATTAAATATACAGGAAAAGCATTTGAAAAAATTCAACACCCATTCATGATAACAATTCTCAGCAACTTAAGAGTATAAATGAATATCGTTGTTCTGATAAGACATATCTGCAGAAAGCCTCCAGCTAATGTGATACTTAATAGTGAAAGTGAATGCTTTCCATCTAAGATTAGGAACAAGGCAGGAATGACCATTCTTACCACTTTTATTCGATATTATATTGGAGACATTAGTCAGTAAAATAAAGCCAGAAAATAAAAGAAAAATAATGAAAAGGAAGAAGTACAACTGCCTTTGTTCTCATATGACATGAGTATGTACATAGAAAATTGTCAGGAATGCACAGAAAAGCTTCTAGAACTAAAAAGTGTCTTTAGCTGGATACAAATTATAAAAGTCAATTTTATGTCTATATTCTAGCAATGAACAATTGGAAAATGAAATATTAAAAAATACATATCAAAAGCATGAACTGCTTTGTGGGATAAATTTAACAAAACATGTCAAAGGCTTATACACTGCAAAACAACAAACATTTCTGATAAAAGTTATAGAACACCTAAAGAAATGGGAGAGATTCATTATGTTCATTGATTTGAAAATTTTAAATTGTTAGGATGAAATTCTCTCCATACTTATTTATAGATTAAATGTCATCCAAACCCAATCCCAAGAGGCTTTTTTATAGAAATTGACAAAGCGATACCAGAATTCCTATGGCAGTGCAAAGGATCTCAAATAGGCAAAACATTTTAAAAATATTTTTAATTAAAAAACTTTTTTCCTTGAAGTATAGTTGATTTACGATATTATATTATTTTCAGGTGTACAACATACTGATTCAGTATTTTTAAAGATTATACTCCTTTTAAAGTTATTATAAAATAATAGCTAAATTTCCCCATGCTGTACAATATGTCCTTGTTGCTTATTTATTTTATACATAGTAATTCGTATCTCTTAATCCCATACTCCTATCTCATCCCTCCCTCGCTCACTCTCTCCACTGGTAACCACTAGTTTGTTCTCTATATCTGTGAGTCTGTTTCTGTTTTGTTATATACGTTCTTTTGTTTTATTTTTTAGATTCCACATATGTGATAATATAAAGTATTTGTCTTTCTCTGTCTTAATAGATACAATAATTAGTTCAATTAATTAGAGACTTAATTAGTTCAATAAGTATAGGTCCACCTACATTGTTCCAAAGAGCAGAACTTCATTCTTTTTTATGACTGAGTAGTTTTCCATTGTTTGTGTGTGTGTGTGTGTGTGTGTGTGTGTGTGTGTATGCCACATCTTCTTTATCCATTCATCTGCTAATGGGCTCTTAGGTCCCTTCCATATCTTGTAAATAATGCTGCTGTGAAAATTGGGGTGCATGTATCTTTTCAAATTAGTGTTTTCATTTTCTTTGGATATATACCAAGCAGTGGAATTGCTGGATCATACAGTAGTTCTATTTTTAGTTTTTTGGGAACCTCCATACTGTTCTCCACAGTGGCTGCACCAATTTACAATCCCACCAACAGTGTACTGGGGGTCTCTTTTCTCCATATCCTCACCAACATTTGTTATTTGTAGACTTTTTGATGACATACGTTTTGACAAGTGTGAGGTGATATCTCATTGTGGTTTTCATTTGCATTTATCTGATAATTAGCGATGTTGAGCATTTCTTCATGTGCCTCTGGGCCATCTGTATATCTTCTTTGGAAAAATGTCTATCAAATAGGCAAAACATTTTTAGAAATAAAGAACAAACTTGGAAGACACACTGCTTGGTATCAAGTCTTACTGTAAAGTAAAAATAATCAAAATTATTGTTTAGTACTGGCATAAATATAGACTTATGGGTCAATGAAGAACAAAATCATCAATTCACAAATAGACTCAAATGTATTTTAGTGGAGAAAAGATGGTCTTTCCAACAAATGGTCCTGAAAGAACTGGATATCCACATGGAAAGAAATAAACTTTGACACCATAGAGAAAAATTAACTCCAAATAGACCTAAATGTAAAAGCAAATGCTATAGAATGTCTAGATAAATAGTAGGAGAAAATCTTCATTACTCTGGAGTAGGCAAAGATTTCATAGATTGGACATAAATAGCACGAACTATTATTAAAACATTGAGAAATTGCACTTCATCAAAATTAAAATTTTGCTCTTTGAAAGCCATTATAAAAATAATGAGGCAATCCTGACAATGAAAATAAATACAGTTTTCCCTCAATATTTGCCGGAGAGATTTGTTCTATGACCCCCATGATACTAAAACCTACCCATGCTCAAGTCCCTTATATAAAGAGGCATAGTGCAGTTGGCACTCTGTATCCATGGGTTCCACATCCTCAGATACAGGAGGGCCAGCTGTCTTCTCAAAATATGTGTCTGACAAAGATCGTGATCCAGGATATTAAAGATTCCATATAACTCAATAATCAGATGTCAGCCATCCTAATAAAAAATTGCCAAAAGATCTCAACAGACACATCACAAAATAAAATATATAAATGCCAATAAACATAGAAAGAAATGCTTAACATCATTTGCCCTGTCAAGGAAATGCAAACTCAAACCCCAATGAGATACTACTACCTACCTACTCAAAGAGCTAAAATTAAAAATATTGACAATCCTAAGCATTGGTGGTAATATAAAAATATACAACCAGTTTGGAAAACAGTTTGGCAGCTGTTAATAAATTTAATAAATTAAAAATACATCTATCATATGCTCTAGACTTTTCACTCTTAGGTATTTACTCAAGTTAAATAAAAATATGTATCCCACACAAAATTTTGTATATAAATGTTCATAACATTTTTATTCTTAATAGCCCCAAATTGAAAATCCATCAGTTGTTGAATGTGTTAATAAAATGTAGTAGATCCATTCAATGAGATATTACTCAGCAATAAGAGAATAAACTACTGATACATGGCAACAACATGGATTAACTTCAAAAACATTACAACGAGCAAAACAAGACAGACACTTGTGAGCATATACTGTATGATTATATTATATAAATTCTAGAAAACCTAGCCTAATCTACATTGACAAAAAACAGATCAGTGTTGCCTGCGACTGCAATTCAGGTTGGGAGAAGTTGATAGAACCACCAAATAATCTATTGATGTGGTGATTGCATGGAAATATACATTTATTAAAAATCTTCAAACTGTACACTTAACATGAGTGCATTTTATTGTATACAACTAAAATTCTTAAATGGACCTCAAGAAAATTTTTTACAAAATCAAATAATGAGGTAGCTAGCTGTAGTGGTTAATGACATTGACTCTAGTCAGACTTCCTGGTTTCAAAGGCTGGGACTTTCACTTACTGGCTGTGTGATCTTTGGTAAGTTATTTAACCCCCCTGTGCCTTGGTTTACCATTTGAAAAATAAGGATAATAACAGTGCCTGCCTCTCAAGTTTGCAAAGAAAACGAAGCTTTTAAAATGTCTAGAACACTGCTTGGTTATTAATAAACACGATATCATCATTCGCTAAACTAATAAAGAACCTTTAAAATTACTACGTAAAAGCCTGGGGCAGACACTGCATTATATTGGGACTAGATCCGTGTGTAAAGGAAATAATATGTTATGAAGTAACAAGTCCTTTAAATATGTACTTTCCCTTAAATAAAAGCTGTATCCTAAGACTCTCAAAGGTAAACCACTTTATTTTAGGAAAAGTTTTTCTTTGCTCATTTCCCAAATTAGATTGCTAACCCCTATTATTAACAGATATTTTGTTGATAGTCAACAAAGAAGGATGTCTGCAGTGTGTAGGTGCCTGACTAATCAACCCTCAGATTCTGGTTCAACACCAGCTCATCTAGGCAGCACTTATGCTGGGGATACACAAAGACAAAGCAACATGTGAAGACACATGCCCTGTCCTCAAAGAGATTACACATATGGCATTACCAACAAATGTGTATGAGTTTATAATGAAGGGTTGTTTCCTCAGTTCAGAGGAAAAAGCATCCACAGCAAAAGTCAGGAAAAATTAAAGAACACTTAATAGAAATGGAAAATTTTATACTGGTTTTGAAGAATGGGTTTTATGAGTCAAGTCAGAGATGGCAATTATTCTAGCCAGGGAAGCCCATGAAGTCCAGAAAAAATGCTGGGTATGGTTTGTGGGCAATTTTGGCTGAAGCACAGGCAAGATCTGGGAGCAAACTTGAGTTGGAGCGAAGGTCACTTTGGGGCAGATCTTGAGTCTGCCTTTATTGTCAACCCTGCAGAGACGCGGAGGTGTCTGAAACAGACTGACACGGTGCAAGCAGTATTTAGGAAGATTAATTTGGCAGACGTATAAAGCATGGAGACAGACTAAAAGAAAGAAGATCCTTTAAGAACTTGTCATCTTGTCAGTCTTTGATTCAATAATCCAAACTTTTACAGTGCAGGTAAAATGTATTTGAATGACATCGTCTAAAGTTTGGCCCTTAATAATGTGCTTCATTTCTCATCGTCTCCAATATCCATTTCTACTGTAGCTAGGTAGTTCTCCCCAGCAGCCTCTGTACATAGCATGCTTCTTTACGCCTCATAGTTTCTTGCTATTTTTCTGGACTGATAAGGTCTTCCCTGCTCTGCTGCATTTACCCAAACCCTATTCTTCAGTCAAGTTCCTCCTGCACCATGAAGACTTTCCAGGTTTACACAGTAGCAATGAACTGCTCCCTCACCTCCAACACCTCTCTCAGAGTTCATTGTTTAAAAAAACAAAAATAGAAACAGTGAGTTGTCATTTGGAAGGAATGCAGACTCAAGAATACTGGGTTAAAAATGAGCAGAATCAGATTCCCTTGATCTGTTGCTAGTTAGTTTTCTGACGTTGGATAAACCACCAATGGCTCTTGACCTTCATATTCTTCTCTTTACAATATAGTAGAACAAGTAATCTAAGATCCTGCTATTCTGAGTATGGGACTGGATATTTTATTATATTATTATATAATTGGATATTTATTATTATAATTTTAGGAATTTGGAAGTCCATAGTTAACGTGTCTTTTTCTGAACAAAATCCATCTTTCTTTTCATTTTCCCTCTTAAATATTACCATCTTCAAGTGCTACAGCAACTCCACTTTCTTTAAATACTGTAAGTTTTACAAAGTCTTTCACATATATTTTCTCATTTGATGCATATCAGGAACCCATAAGGATAGATATCATATTACTCTGTCAGAGCTGAGGAAGCAGAAGTTTAATCCTCTGATGAAGATGGTGACAACTTTTCACAGAGGCATTTCTATCTTGTCTAGGGTTCTTTCCCCACTCCCTGCCCCTCTTCTGTCTGCCTGTCTGTCTGTCTCTCACTGACTCCCTCTACCACTTCCAGAAAATGTACATATTTTACACTTGAGATGAACAAATTTCTCACTAATGGCAGTTCTGCAATATACTGAAAAGGAGCAAGGTTATGCCCATGCGCTCAGCTGAGACCCTCCTTCAGACATTAGTATTTCCTTTCTCGTATCAGAAGATTTTTTTAGGGGAATCAGGCAAAGGGATGTGAGCCTGAGTCATCCTGTTCAGATATGTTGGGGCTCTGTGGTTTATTTTAAGATCCGTTGTTATTTAGTAATTCATGGCCCTAGTTTTATCTTGGAAATGACTTTCAGTTTCCATTGGGCATGAATATTTAAGCCAAGATTATTATTATTTGAGACCAAAGTTTAGCCCATGGAAGTCAGCAAAACATTTTCCAAGACTCAAGGAGAAAGTGGCTGTAGGGCATATTAGTACAGATGGTCTGCAAAGCATCTACCACACACCTACACACAAATACACAATCACACACACACGTAAGGAAGGAATCAAAGGAAACCTGTCAACAAATGATATATTACATATGACCTTTTGGCAAAGGGTACACACACACACATCTAGAAATGAAAGGAAATGTGCCCGCAAATTATGTTTACCAAAATTGCTCCTTGAGATGAAATTTCAGAATAGTCATTTGTTCATTAGAGAGAAAGAGAAGGAGAGGGGAAGGGAGAGGGAGAAGCAAAAGAAGCCTGGAGATACTGAATACCTTGTTTGTCCAAGGCTAACTTGCAGTAACTTATGCCTATAAAGCAATTTTTCTTTCAAGGATACACCAAACTATCCATTTCCTGCTAAATGTGCATAAAGAAATAGATGCAGATGTTGGATAACTGAGTTGGAAATGAAACTGTTCTTCTTATTCCTGGGGTACAAGAGCTCAGAGTTTGCAGCATTTCTGCTTCTGCTCTCTCCCCCCGCCCCCGCACGGGTTTGGGTTGTGCATGAAAAGGGAGATTCTGTGACTAATATCAATGAGACAAAGAAATGAAAGCTCTCTAATCCCTGGGCCAGGCGCCAGCCGTCCCACTGTACGGGGCCATTGGCCAGAAATCCCACTGTATGCTGGGCCCCAAGCCAACCACGATTGGATACAATGAGTTTCACAGCCACCTTTTCAGAGCTGACAGCAAATGTCGGGGCACCAACAGCCTTTGATAAGAGCTCCAACTTTCTCTCTAACATTTCTACCCAATAATACTAAAGCTTTTTTTTATTTATAAAGCGGTACTCTCTTGAAGATTGCTTAATGCTTTTAGAGACACAAACTCATTCATCTCAGTGCTTATAGTGAGAAGGGGTGGGGCTGGTGGCGAAGACTGGGAAATCAATATTCTCTTCCTGTTGAGAGAGAGAGAGGGAGAGAGAAAGAGAGAGAGAGAAAGAGAGAAATAGGCATATTACTTTGTGCAACAGTTCATTCTGTTATTGGAATTTCTAGACTATATCTCACATGAATATTCTTCCTTAAATTAAATGTGTGTATCATGAGCTAACTAATACTTGCTGTGTGAGTCCTAATGAGTTGTTTACTTAAAATGTCTTCTCTCTTCTTAAGACTGCGGGCTTTTGAAAGGCCAAACACATACACAAACCAGTTAATACGGGCACCTCTCATTGAACTTTCTGGCTGTTTCAGATTTAAATATTGATTTCTTTCTTTTGCTCTCTCTGTCTCTTCACAATGGCAGCAGCTGTCAGGAAGTTGGGAACTTCATGCCAAGAAAGCACCCAAGAGAATATGAACACCATTAAAATATTTTTTACCTTTCACTTTATTGTTCTCAAAAGCTCTTGAGTAGCTAGCTGAATATTGGGTGACCAAGAAGGGCTGCTCCTCCACCGAGGAAACGTTGGATCTGATTTCCATTAGAGATTCTGAATTATTTAGTAGGAATTGGGTGCCCCAATCAGCTGCTTTCTGAGTGGTTGCCTTTAGGCATCCATTCACATTCACTGTGCCTTGAGGTCTTCTTCTCTTGAAAACAGAGTATGCACAGTTTAAAACTTGTTCATTTTTATCTAGAATGGTTGGGGAAAAACTTACTTTCCAAGAATTAGGTTGAATATAGTATGCAAAGTGAGGCTTAGTATATTGAAAATTAACAGAAATGTGAGGATCTCATTTAATCACAACCTGTTGTCATTTCAGACTCTTATCATAATGTATTCCGGCATATAATTTTCAGATTCCGGCATATAATTTTCAGATTTTTCATTCTTTCAAACTGTAAACGGATGGTAATTGCTGTAAGAAGTTAAATTCCTAGCACTCGTTACCCTGCTGACTTACTGGTATATATTTAGTGGATTGACATTTTTGATTGACACTAGTGGAAATTTCAGTGGAAATTTAGACAAGAAAATAAAAGGTTGGGTTGAAGGAAGAAGCCAGTATATAAATACCTATATATCCATTTCTATCTCTGTGTACATGTGAAAGACTCATCAAAACTGGAACAATAAAACCAATCACTTGTTATAGATTTGCCATTTTTTCATTACATAGCATGCTTAGAAAGATATTATAGGGGATGAATTTGAAGAGATGAACAGGGGTCAGATTTATGGATAACCTTGCCAACATTCTTAAGGAAGTTAGACTTTATTTTATTGTTATAGGCATTCCTTGATTCATTTTAAGCCATAGGGTGCCATATATCAGATTTCCACTTTAAAGATCTTACTGCATTGGGTAGGTAGAATAGAAAGAGTGGAGATGAAGCAAGGGCACCAGCTGAGATGATCTAGGTGGATAACCACGTGCTTGAATAAATAAACCAGCAATGGTGATGGAGGAACAAGAGATTCGAGAGAAAATCATTGTCAAGAAGCAGTGGCTGATTGGCTATAAATGGTGAAAGGAAAAAATGATCAAAAATAAACCCCTAGGATTCCACCTTTGTGGATGTTGATGCCAACTTTTGAGACAGGGGACAGGATTGGATGACTAGAAATGAGTCCACCTTTAGAAATGTTGAGTTCTGAGGTTTATGCGAGATTCAAGTAGAGAGTGTGTTATTTAAGCAAAATGTAGAAGTATATACCACTGTACAAACCGACAATTTTAAATTCCCCTTTTATGCATTTTTAAAGAATGATCCAAAACTATGGGCCCCTTGCTTTAATTAGTCCATTTATAATACTTCCTTAAATCAGTTTGTGCAAGAAGCTCTCAACCCTACAATAAAAATATTTTCAAGCTAGAGTTTGCCCTTTTAAAAGGGGTGTTTCATTTATCTTTCTGGTGCTTCTATGTACAAAGTAACAAAGGAGAAACTTAGCTAATGACTAATTCTTTCATTTCTCCCAGACTTGGAGGAAATCATATTTTGGTAGCTCCCCATATCAAAGTGGCTGGAGAAAAGGGAAATCATGCCTTTTAAAGAAAAATCTGGTTATCTGCTACTTAAATGACAAAATTGGTAGCTTAACTAAGTCTTGTTTCCCACCCCATTCCATCCCCCCATGTCCCTTCTCTTATCCATTAAAACAATCATACTAATGACACTTTAGTAAACTTGCAAGGAGATTTTTGCTATTACCCAAAGCTTACAATTTCAGTGTCTTAAGTTCTGCTTGCTTTTTGTTTGGGTGTGTGCATGTTTGTGAATCTTCTTTCTTGTTTTTCATTATTTTGTTCTGTTTTGGCTTTCTGTGTGTATGCATGAGAGCATCAGTGCCACCTTAAGGTCTGCACTATTTCCCTATCCCAGCTGGGTGAAATTTCTCTGACATTGATTTTACATGTTTTGGGCTGGGTACTTGTCTCCGGTTATTTTGACATTCTCATGCTCTTCCCTTCCCCCGCCTTCCCTTCCAGTGCACTGATTTTGGCCTCATCCTAGTTAGGTGAATGAGGGAGAGAGTTGGTGAGAGAAATACAGTGTTTGGTTTGTGCATAAAAGCTAAAGGATTGGAATAACTACTGAGAAAAAAACTTTGGCACCAATGAGAATTTTGTCAAAAAGGAAAAATGAGTATATTTGAGAAGTAATCATAGAATAAAGATTTCCCGAAAAGCTGGGAAAGTGCAAGGTGATATCAAAAAGATGACTATAAAAATTGAACATTTATTTTGCAAATTAATTCAGGAGTATATAATAAAAACAGGCTATAATCATCTTCATCTTCCAGGCACTGGGGTAAACAATTTACAAATATCACATGTAATTCTCACAAAAACTCTGTGAGGTAAATGACTCATCCTATTTTTTGGATGAGATCACACAGCTAGAGGGGGTCAAGTTGAGGTCTGAGCCAGTCCTGACCAAGAATATATTCTGGTCTTTTTCAGTCTTCATCTTCCCAAATTTTTCATTACATTTTTGCCACATCCTATAACATTTTGATCTGTGGGAAGTGAATTATTATGATTACTCACGTTTTGAAACTGTAAATTGCTAGAGAAAAATCATGATGGAATTCAGATAAGGAGATTACTATCTAAAGTGTGGCCTCTATCTTTAAGGATAATTAGGAATGCTTGCAGCTTCAAATAATAGAAAACCTGACTGACAGTATCTTGCATAACAAGACTTCTAGAAATAGGTGGTTGCTGGCATTGATTCAGTGTCTCAAAGATTTGAATTCAGTCTGGTGTCTCTGCCATACTGCTGTCCTGCACTTATGTCTACAAGATGGCTATGTCTCAGGGATGGTTCTGGACAGAGGGTTTCTCCTTGAGCATCTCTTTCTCATGGGGAAAGGATAAATCCTTCCAAAGGCCCCCAGAAGACCCCTTACACATTATTAGCCGTGACAGGGTCATAAGTGATTGATATGGAAGGAAGATGAAGTAAGTTGAAGATAGGATTTTTTTTTTCAGCCTCTATATGGTATGAAGACAAAGGAAATGGAGGTTGCAGAAGGCTATGGGGTAGCCAACAAACACATCTGCTACAACTATTACATTAGATGCATAGATTGTTCCCCCTATGATATGACGAACAAATTGTAATTACATGATCTCTCCCCCGAAGACCAAACATAGTTACTTGCACCTCCCTGGGTCTTGGGGTTTGTTTTTTGTTTTTTTTTAAATGCTGAATTTCAGCATCTGTACTGAGTTTTAGGAACATTCTTTAATTTCCTTTAACTAGCTCACTTTATTAATAAAGAGCTGTTGCAATGGAAAATAGTTATTTTACTCTTAATTTCCATCAGATCACATACTTCTGCCTGTGCCAACATTCTATTCTTTCCCTTATACCTTTTATTTTCTACTTCAATCTCTTCCTTTAGAATTTTTGGTTGCTCTCACCTTATAAACTCAGCATTCCTTAGCAAGATCTATTGATAACTAATTTGTGTACATTGAAATTGACTATGTATTTTAGACATTAACATTTTGTTTCTCTGGATCAAGGAGGAAAAGGTCAAATTAACAGCTGAGAAATATACTGCTTCAAACATTTTTTCTATCATAATAGTTAGAGTAAGAAAACACTAACAGCATAAGATATATTTTCAGTAAGTCACACTAATGCCTTATTCAGCGAAATATTTCATCTCTAACAGTGGCACAAAAGATGTGTAGTGTGGCCAAATGTTAATAAAGGAGGGATGTGTGTTAAGGAAGATTAATTTTTCCTGATTAGCCAATTATATATTTCTTGTTGATGAGTTTTCTAAACCCCAATTGTTCCAGTTCATATTTCTTTTCCACTTCAAGGTGGGGAGCTTTGAGGGAACCACATGTAATGTCATCCTTTGGGCTGTGTCACTCTAAAAGCCAGTAATAGGAAGACTACTTGTCCTTCTATATGAGCCACATGTCCAATATCAGATTTATCAGTAATAAAGGCAATATTTGGGGCTCTCATTTGCTTTGTCCCTTTTCATTTTTATTTATTTTTCTGAATAGGCTTAGAACTTGAGCTGCAATGTAGTGTGTCATTTACTGGGTCCTTCTTGAACCCCATCAATAAACAACTTGCGAACATAATTCCTTCTCTTTCACTCAACAGCTATCTGACTTTATATAAGCCCTTTATCTCACCCTTTTTCTTCTTAAACACTTGATTATCACCATATCCTATGTGCTCTGATATGGATATATATGATACAGATGATACTATATCAGAGGACATAGTAAGGATCTGGAGGCTTTAGATTAACATTAGCAGAAAAAGTGTGATAATGAAAACAAATTAATGCACATTAACATAGCATTTACTATGTTCTGGATGATTTTAACAGTGGTCCACTTCCTTGAAAGTGTTGAAGATCACTGTAGTCAACATGGTACAGATACTGAAAGAATCGCAAGACTTGGATTCTGTTCCCAGCTTAACTTTTCTGGACTCCATTTTTTTTTAATTTTCAAAATGAAGAGTTTGAAAATATGCTTTGTGAGGACTCTCCAACTCCCTAATTCTATGATTCTATAGTGTAGTTTGGGCCACTCCAATACCACAAATTCAATTACTGATTGGGCCAAAAAAATTATGTAACTGTCCCTCCTCCTGTCCCCTCTCACGTAAGGGAATGGATCACAAATGATCAAGCCAATTGGGTTGTCTCTTTTTAGAAAGCGAGGTTCTGATTCAATTATCTATTGCTATGTTGTAATAGGGAAGAACCTTGTTGTATCCTATTACAAGTTAATCACCAAAGGGATGTAGCCTCTAAGCTTAAATTATACATAATTGCCCATCTCTGGGAACCCTGCCTCCCAGGTAATGAGCATTAAGCTAAAATATCTTTGTGTAGCTCACAGGCCCACCTGTGAATGCCTGCAGGGCGGAGGAAATTAACACATCTCCTCCGGGGGCTGACGGGAACCAGGAAATGTTTGGCTTTACTGCCTCTCCGTTCAGTAAAAAGGAGCTTGAACCTAACTCAGGCAAGATGGTTCTTTGGGAGACAAGTCCGCCATCTTCTTGGTTTGCTGGCTTTCCGAATAAAGTCGCTATTTCTTGCCCCAACAAGTCGTCTCTCAATTTATTGGCCTGTCATGCTGCAAGCCGTAGGACCTTGGACTTGGTAAACAAATTTTGGTGCAACCAGCCAGGAGCCTTGCTGGTAAGGCCCTCGCAGCTGCCGGGACCACTTGCCGTGGGGATCTCCCCTTCCAATTCCCCAAAGCGGCGCAGGTTGCCCAGCGTTGGCAGTTGGAGCAAAAGCCCGTGACAGTAAGGTAAGTCACTCCGGTGTGTACACCCGGGAAAGTAATTTCTCTCCGTTTGGGGCTTTATCTCTGGAATAAGCCGATTTGTTTTCTATTTGAGTGGGGTACCCTGTTGGAGAGAGGAAAGAGTTGCATTTCCTCTCTGTTTGGAGCTTTCTCTCCGGAATAAGCTGATTTGTTCTGTAGTTGAGTGTGGTACCCTGTTGGAGAGAGGAAAGAGTTGTTGGACTTTTATGCAATTTGTGAACTGGTTCATTTGTTTCTTTGAATGCTAGCATTTGTGTGTGCAGGTTGTATTTTGTTTTTCTTGAGTTTGTGTTTAAAAATGGGTAATGTTTCAACTATTCCTAAAGAAAATCCTCTGAGGCGCATTTTGGTTAAGTGATCTGATTACAACTATGAACCCATGGGTGAGAGGAAGATGATATTTATTGAAACAATGTGTAGCCACAGTACCTGTTAGGATCTCCACAAGGGGTTTAGGCAGGGTTATCTTGGGACCCCGTATACCATGTACTGCTACCCTTACAGTGTTAATTATGTTGTTTATGGTCTCCTGTGTCGTTGGTATATGTAAAACCCCAAGACCAAACTTGAGGGTTTATTTAGAATTTTGTTTGTCCTTTGGGTTTTTCGTTTTATTTTGTTTGGTACTGTTTCTTCATTTACAGCCAAATCCGTTTTGTGATATTTGAAACTTTTACTGATGTCAAATGGAGGAAAGGATCAGGGAAAAAAAACAAACAAACCTGTCTGTTCTTACCCAAGAGTGGGACATTCCCAGGAAGAAGAGACAGGTTCCACTTGGTTCCTAAAATCAGAAAAAGCTACAGATAGAAATAGAAGTGTCTTTTCCATAAATATTAGTAAAAAAGGGTTAGCCATCTAGACAGGTGACCTTGATTTGTCCCATCTGCCAGAAACCCAATTTGAATCCAACCTCTTTTTGTAACTGATGGGTTTTACATTGTTGTACCTGATTCATGGCTGAAATTTTGGAATGGGAACTGTGAGGTCTGTATGTTTGTGTGTTTTTACACGTGTTATAGATGTGTGGCATTGCTATAATTAATTTGTAAAAGAGCTCTATTTAATTGACTTAAAGGAAAGTAAGCACTTACATAAATACTCAAATATAAAAAACTGGCTAGAATGTATTTTGGATTCACATGATCTAGGAAATATTCAGTATTGAATTAATATTTAGTACTAAAGTTAGATTAAGCTTGTTGGTTTGATTAATACAGACATGTTTTTAGAGTCATTTACATTAAGTATAGTACTTTTATTGTACCTAGGTTTACTAGAAATCAAGTAAGATCTTATTATTCCTGTTAGAAATGTTGTCAGCAAGAAAAATAACATTATGACAGGATTTTAAGTAAATAGAGGTAAATGAGGTAAGAGTTTTAGATAAACTCTATAGGAATGATTATGTTTGGGGAATGTCTATTTAAAATAGTCTCTCTGGATTTTCATAACTTGCAACTAAACTAAGTTAAACGGAGAGAATTCATTGAATACCTGGGTCCTTTCAAACAGGATGAAATATTAGAACATTAATTGCTGGGTAGGTCTAAATTTACATACCTTTAGGAGAGGAAGACTAAAGCATAAGTTTGTCAGTCAGGAAATACTGGAACAATCATCTACAAAGACTTGCCTCTTGGTTTTCACTAGAGATTAAGGTTTTAAGGTTAAGAATTATAAGGGAAACATTTCAGTATACAAAGATAGCGGATGTGTGTTTTCAGCAAAGAAGGTATGAGGAATGAAAATGCATTTTGTTAACGGGGGAAAAGTGACTTTGTCCTAAGCTGGTTGTTTCTGAATGGAAAAAAAAAAAGTGAGGGACAGATTAATATGGAAACAGAAAGTTGTGGAAGGTTATTGGAGGAGGAACACTGAGTTTTGTGCATGGTCAGGATTGGCTAAGATTGAACCTAATTAAGAAAATGAATTTTAAAGGTAAAATGGTACAAAACCTGAATTTGGTTCTCTAAAAGGACAAAATTTTCTTGAAATATTGAACTGCTTTTGGTAATAGATTGTGAGTTTCTTTAAGTGATCTGTATTTGCCATTGAGATCTTTTATTATCACTGGTTAAAACTTTTCCATATTTTTGACAAATTTCCCAACGTTCGAATTCTAAATGAAGTTCATTTGACTTCTAGCTAACTTTGAGGTTTTCCAAAGGGTCCCTGGAAAACCTCTAATTATTTGTTTTCTCCCCATCTCAGAGAGAGGAATATTAAACTAATTAGGCTTATTTGGTATGGTAAATTACATAGGAAGCATTGTCAAATAAGTGGTGATAAAACTTCTTAGATTGTGTCATACGGGTAAACGTTATTAATATACACACTCTAGAATTATATGGAGCTCCTAAAATTCTGGTACATCCTGGAAAATGGTATCAGTTATAATTTTAGTAGTTATCTTAAATTTTTGTATGTCACAGCAGTAACCAAGTTTCTCTTCAATTACATTGTAGTCCCAGTTGGTTGATGCCAAAGCAAAAAGGCATCCTTTTAATGGTTAGAGATGATCAATTGCTATTTATGGTTTTACAGTGGCTTTTTAAAAATTGAAGTATAGTTGATTTATAATATTGTATTAGTTTCAGGTGTACAGCAAAGTGATTCAGTTTTATATATATATTCTTTTTCAGATTCTTTTCCCTTATAGGTTATTGAGGTTATTTATAGGTTACAAAATATTGAGTATAGTTCCCTGTGCTATACAATAGGTCCTTGTTGGTTATCTATTTTATATATAGTAGTGTGTATGTGTTAATCCCAAACTCCTATTTTATCCCTCTCCCCACACCTTTCCCCTTTGGTAACCCCTTTCCCCATAAGTTTTTTTTCTCAGTCTATAAGTCTATTTCTGTTTTCTGTTTTTTTTTTTTTTTTTAATAAAGTGACATATGCTTTTTTTTTTTTAAAGGAATTCCTTTATTTTTATTATTTATTTATTTATTTATTTATTTTTGGCTGTTTTGGGTCTTCGTTTCTGTGCGACAGCTTTCTCTAGTTGTGGCAAGCGGGGGCCACTCTTCATCGCGGTACGCGGGCCTCTCACTATCATGGCCTCTCTTGTTGCGGAGCACAAGCTCCAGACACGCAGGCTCAGTAGTTGCAGCTTACGGGCCTAGTTGCTCTGTGGCATGTGGGATCTTCCCAGACCAAGGCTCGAACCCGTGTCCCCTGCATTGGCAGGCAGATTCTCAACCACTGCGCCACCAGGGAAGCCCTATTTCTGTTTTGTATATAAGTTCACTGCATCATTTTTTTTTAGATTCCACATATAAACAATATCATATGATATTTGTCTTTCTCTGTCTCACTTACATCACCTAGTATGATAATCTCTAGGTCCATCCATGTTGCTGCAAATGGCATTACTTCATCCTTTTTTATGGCTGAGTAATAGTCCATCATCTACATATATACCGCATCTTCTTTATCCATTCATCTGTCAATGGACTTTTAGTCTCTTCCATGTCTTGGCTATCGTAAATAGTGCTGCAGTGAATATTGGGGTGATGGATCTTTTCCAATTATAGTTTTCTCTGAATATCTGCCCAGGAGTGGGGTTGCAGGATCACATGGTAACTTCCATAACACCTTACGGAAAAACCCAAATGAACTTTTTGGCCAACCCAATAGTTTTTTAAGGAAACTCCATACTATTCTCCATAGTGGTTGTACCAATTTACATTCCCACCAACAGTGTAGGAGGGTTCCCTCATCTCCACACCTTCTCCAGCATTTGTTTATATTATTTGTAGACTTTGATGATGGCCATTCTGACCGATGTAAGGTGATACCTTATTGAAGTTTTGATTTGCATTTCTCTAATAATTAGCAATGTTGAGCATCTTTTCATGTGCCTTTTGGCCATCTATGTCTTCTTTAGAGAAATGTCTATTTTAATCTTCTGCCCATTTCCTTATTGGGTTGTTTGCTTTTTCGATATTGAGCTGTATGAGCTGTTTGTATATTTTGGAAATTAATCTCTTGTTGGTCACATCATTTGCAAATATTTTCTCCCATTCTGTAGGTTGTCTTTTCATTTTGCTGATGGCTTCCTTTGCTGTGCAGAAGCTTTTAAGTTTAATTAGGTCCCATTTATTTATTTCTGTTTTTATTTCCATGACCCTAGGAGATGGATCCAAAAGGATATTCCTGCAATTTATGTCAAAGAATGTTCTGCTTGCTTTCCTCTAGGGGTTTCATAGTATCTGGTCTTACATTAAGGTCTTTAATCCATTTTGAGTTTATTTTTCTGTATGAAGATAGAAAATGTTCTAATTTCATTCTTTTATATGTAGCTGTCCAGTTTTCCCAGCACTACTTATTGAAGAGACTGTCTTTTCTCCATTGTATATTCTTGTCTCCTCTGTCATAGATTAATTGACCATAGGTGCATGGGTTTACTTCTGGGTTTTCTATCCTGTTCCATTGATCTATATGTCTGTTTTTGTGTTAGTACCGTACTGGATTTTTAGTATTTTAATTTTACTGGAGTATAGTTGATTTACAGTGTTGTATTATTTTCAAGTATATAGCAAAGTGATTCAGTTAGACATATACATATTTTAATTCTTTTTTAGATTCTTTTCTCATACAGGTTATCACGGAATATTGAGTAGATTTCCCTGTGCTACACAGTAGGTCCTTGTTGGTTATCTATCTTATATATAGTAGTGTGTGTATGTTCATCCCAAGCTCCTGATCTATCCCTCCCCCACCTCCAGTTTTCCCCTTTGGTAACCATAAGTTTGTTTGTTGATATCTGTATGTCTGTTTCTGTTTTGTAAATAAGTTCATTTGTATCTTTTTAAAATTAGATCCCACATATGGGTGAAATCATATGATATTTGTCTTTCTTTATCTGACTTACTTCACTTAGTATGATAATCTCTAGGTCCATCCATGTTGCTGCAAATGGCATTATTTCATTCTTTTTTATGGCTGAGTAATATTCCATTGTATATATGTACCACATCTTCTTTATTCATTCCTCTGTCGATGGACATTGAGGTTGCTTCCATGTCTTTGGTATTGTAAACAGTGCTGCAATGAATATTGGGGTGCATGTATCCTTTCGGATTATGGTTATCTCCAGATATATGCCCAGGAGTGGGATTGCCGGATCATATGGTAGTTCTATTTTATGTTTTTTAAGGAGCCTCCATACTCTCCTCCATAGTTGTTGTACCAATTTACATTCTAACCAACAGTGTAGGAGAATTCCCTTTACTCCACACTCTTTCCAGCATTTATTGTTTGTAGACTATTTGATGATGGCCATTCTCACTGGTGTGAAGTGATACCTCATTGCAGTTTTGATTTTAATTTCTCTGATAATTAGTGATGTTAAGGATCTCTTCATGTGCTTTTTGGCCATCTGTATGTCTTCTTTGGAGAAATGTCTATTTAGAACTTCTGCCCATTTTTTGATTGGGTTGTTTGTATTTTTGATGTAGAGCTGTGTGAGCTGTTTATATATTTTGGAGATTAATCCCGTGTTGGTCTCTTCATTTGCAAAAGTTTTCTCCCATTCTAAGGGTTGTCTTTTCATTTTGTTGATGGTCTCCTTTGCTGCACAGAAGTTTTTAAGTTTAATTAGGTCCCAGTTGTTTACTTTTGTTTTTATTTTTATTATTCTAGGAGGTGGATCAAAAAAGATATTACTGTGATTTATGTCAAAGAGTGTTCTCCCTGTGTTTTCCTCTAAGAGTTTTACAGTGTCCAGACTTATGTTTAGGTCTTTGATCCATTTCGAGTTTATTTTTGTGTATGATGTTAGAGAATGTTCTAATTCTAATTTCATTCTTTTACATGTAGCTCTCCAGTTTTCCCAGCACCACTTATTGAAGAGACTGTCTTTTGTCCATTGTATATTCTTGGCTCCCTCGTTGTAGATTAATTGCCCATAGGTGCTTGAGTTTATTTCTGGGCTTTCTATCCTGTTTCATTGATCTATATGTCTGTTTTGTGTCAGTACCATACTGTTTTGATTACTGTAGCTTTGTAGTATAGTCTGAAGTCAGGGCGCATGATTCCTCCAGCTCCATTTTTCTTTCTCAAGATTATTTTGGCTATTTGGGGTCTTTTGTGTTTCCATACAAATTGTAAACATTTTTGCTCTAGTTCTGTGGAAAATGCCATTGGTAATTTGATACGGATTGCATTGAATCTGTAGATTGCCTTGGGTAGTCTAGTCATTTTGACAATGTCACTTCTGCCAGTCCAAGAATATGGTATATCCTTCCATTTGTTTGTGTCATCTCCAATTTCTTTCATCAGTGTCTTATAGTTTTCAGAGTAGAAGTCTTTTGTCTCCTTAGGTAGGTTTATTCCTGGGTAGTTTATTCTTTTTGATGCATTGGTAACTGGGATTGTTTCCTTAATTTCTCTTTCTGATCTTTCATTGTTAGTGTATAAGAATGCAAGAGATTTCTGTGTATTAATTTTGTATCCTGCAACTTTGCCAAATTCATTGATGAGCTCTAGTAGTTTTCTGGTAATATCTTTAGTATATTGTATGTATTGTATCATGTCATCTGCAAACAGTGACAGTTTTACTTCTTTTCCAATTTGTATTCCTTTTATTTCTTTTTCTTCTCTGATTGCCATGGCATAAAATTGGTGACAATGGACATCCTTGCCTTGTTCCTGATCTTAGAGAGAATGCTTTAAGCTTTTCACTGTTGAGAATGATGTTAGCTGTGGGTTTTTCATATATGGCCTTTATTATGTTGAGGTTAGCTTCCTCTTTTCCCACTTTCTGGAGAGCTTTTATCCTAAATGGGTGTTGAATTTTGTCAGATGTTTTTCTGCATCTATTGAGATGATCATATGGTTTTTATTTTTCTATTTGTTAATATGATGTATCACACTGATTTCTGGATATTGAAAAATCCTTGCATGCCTGGGTTAAACACCACTTGATCATGGTGTATGATCCTTTTAATGTATTGTTGGATTTGGATTGCTGGTATTGAGTATTTTTGCATTTATATTCATCAGTGATATTGGCCTTTAATTTTCTTTTTTGTGGTATCTTTGTCTGGTTTTGATATCAGGGTGGTCGTGGCCTCATAGAATGAGTTGGGAGTGTTTCTTCCTCTAAAAGTTTTTGGAAGATTTTCAGAAGTATAGGTGCTAACACTTCTCTAAATGTTTGGTAGAATTTGCCTGTGAAGCCATCTGGTCCTGGACTTTTGTTTGTTGGGAGTTTTAAAATCACAGTTTCAATTTCAGTACTTGTGATTGGTCTGTTCATATTTTCTATTTCTTCCTGGTTCAGTCTTTGAAGATTGTACCTTTCTAAGAATGTGTCCCTTTCTTCTAGGTTGTTCATTTTAGTGGCATATAGTTGCTTGGAGTAGTCTCTTGTGATCCTTTATATTTCTGTGGTGTTAGTTGTAACTTCTTTTTCATTTCTAATTTTATTGATTTGAGTCTTCTCCCTTTTTTTCTTGATGAGTCTGACTAAAATTTTATCAATTTTGTTTATCTTCTCAAAGAACCAGCTTTTAGTTTCATTGATCTTTTCTATTGTTAGTCTCTATTTCATTTATTTCTGCTCCGATCTTTATGATTTTTTTTCCTTCTACTAACTTTGGGTTTTGTTTGTTCTTCTTTCTCTAGTTACTTTAGGTGTAAGTTTATGTTGTTTATTTGAGATTTTTCTTGCTTCACAAGGTAAGCTTGTGTCACTATAAACTGTCTCAGAACTGCTTTTGCTGCCTCCCATAGGTTTTGGATAGGCATGTTTTAATTTATTTGTCTCTAGGTATTTTTTGTTTTCCTCTTTAATTTCCTCAGTGATCCATTGATTGTTTAGTAGCATATTGTTTGTCCTCCATGTGTTTGTGTTTTTTGTAGGTTTTTTTTTTCTTGTAGTTGATTTCTAATCTCATAGATTTGTGGTCAGAAAAGATGCTTGATCATATCAATTTTCTTAAACTTACCGAGACTTGTTTTGTAGCTCAGCATGTGATCTATCCTGGAGAATGTTCCATGTGCACTTGAAAAGAATGTGTATTCTGCTGCTTTCGGATGGAATGCTCTATAAATATCAATTAGGCCCATCTGTCTAATGTGTCATTTAAGGCCTGTGTTTCCATATTGATTTTCTGTCTGGATGATCTGTTCATTGATATAAGTGGGCTGTTCCCCACTATTATTGTGTTACAGTTGATTTCTCCTTTTGTGTCCATTAATATTTGCCTTATATATTGAGGTGCTCCTGTGTTGGGTGCACATTAATTTACAATGGTTATATCTTCTTCTTGGATTGATCCCTGATCATTACTTAGTGTCCTGCTTTGTCTTTTGTAACAGACTTTATTTTAAAATCTATTTTGTCTGACAGAACTATTGCTACTCCAGCTTTCTTTTGATTTCCGTTTCCATGGAATACCTTTTTCTATCCCCTCACTTTCAGTCTGTATGTGTCTCTAGGTCTGAAGTGGGTCTCTTGTAGACAGAATATATACGGGTGTTGTTTTTGTATCCATTCAGCCAGTTTATATCTTTTGGTTGGAGCATTTAATCCGTTTACATTTAAGGTAATTATTGATATGTTTGTTCTTATTTCCACTTTGTTAATTGTTTTGGATTTGTTTTTGTAGGTATTTTTTCTTCCTTTCCTCTTCTGTTCTCTTCTCTTGTGATTTGATGACTATCTTTACTGTTATGTTTGGATTCCAATTTATTTTGTGTGTGTATACCTATTATAGATTTTTGGTTTGCAGTTACCATGAGGTTTTCATATAGCACTCTATATAGACATGATTGTTTTAAATTGCTGATCCCTTAATTTCAAATGCATTTCAAATATCCTGCATTTGTACTCTCCTCCTCTCACAATTACTGGTTTTGATATCATATTTGTGTGTGGATGATTTCCTACCTTTACTGTATGTTTGCATTTACCACTGAGTTTTCCCACTTCATAATTTTCTTGTTTCTAGTTGTGGCCCCTTCTGCCTAGAAAAGTTACTTTAGCATTTGTTGTAAAGCTGGTTTGGTGGTACTGAATTCTTTTATCTTTTGCTTGTCTGTAAAGCTTTTGACTGCTCTGTGAAATCTGAATGAGAGTCTTGGTGGGTGAAGTTTTCTTGGTTGTAGGTTTTTCCTTTTCATCACTTTAAGTATATCTTGCCACTCCCTTCCGTCCTGCACAGTTTCTGCTGAGAAATCAACTGATAACTTTATGGGGATTCACTTGTATATTATTTGTTGCTTTTCTTTTGTTGCTTTTAATATTTCCTCTGTCTTTAATTTTTGTCATTTTGATTACTATGCTTCTTGGCGTGTTCCTCCTTGAGTTCATCCTGTATGGGACTCTGAGCTTCCTGGGCTTGAGTGACTGTTTCCTTTCCCATATTAGAGAAGTTTTTAGCTATTATCTCTTCAAATATTTTCTCAGGCCCTTTCTCTCTCTCTTCTCCTTCTGGGACCCCTATAATGCAAATGTTGGTGTGCTTGATGTTGTCCTAGTGGTCTCTTAAACTGTCCTTGTTTCTTTTTATTTTTTCTTTATTCTGTTCAATGGCAGTGGTTTCCACCATTCTGTCTTCCAGCTCACTTATCTGTTTCTCTGCCTCATTTATTCTGCTATTGATTCCTTCTAGTGTATTTTTCATCTCAGTTATTGTATTCTTCAACTCTGGTTCTTTACATTTTCTAACTCTGTGTTATAAACTTCTTTTAACTTCTCACTCTGTGCATCCATTCTTTACCCAAGTTCCTGCTTCATCTTTATGATCATTACTCTGAACTCTTTCTTGGGCAGATTGCCTATCTCCACTTCAGTTAGTTGTTCTTCTGGGGTTTTATTTTGTTCCTTCATCTGGAACATATTCCTCTGCTGTCTCATTTTGTCTAAATTTCTGTGTTTGCAGACTCATTTCCACAGGCTGCTGGATTGTCATTTTCTTGATTCTGGTGTCTGCCCCCTGGTGGTTGAGGATAGTCTAGAGGTTTATGCAGGCTTCTTGGTGGGAGTGGCTGGTGCCTTCCCACTGGTGGGTGGACCTGTGTCTTGGCCCTCTGATGGGCAGTGCTTTGTCATGGGGTTTGTCTAGAGGAGTCTGTGGGCTCAGGAAGTCTTTAGGCAGCCTGTCTGATGTGTTCCAGCCCTGTTGTTTGCTTGGCCTGAGGAATTCCAGCACTGGAACCTACAGGCTGTTGAATGGGACCAGGTCTTGGTGCCAAAATGTCAGCCTCCAGGAGAGCTCACACCAATGAATACTCCCTGTTTCATCTGCCACCAGTGTCCTTGTCCTCATAGTGAGCCCCAGCTTCCCCCAATCTCCCCAGGAGACCCTCCAAGACCAGCAGGTAGGTCTGGCCAGGCTCCTTTGGAGTTGCTGCTTTTGCCCTGGGTCCCAGTGTTCATGAGACCTTGTGTGTGCCTGCCAAAAGTGAAGTCTCTACTTCCTGCAGTCCTGTGGAGCTCCTACAATCAAGTCCCACTGGCCTTCAAAGTCAAGTGCTCTGGGGGCTCCGCCTCCTGATGCCAGACTCCCAGGCTGGGGAGCCTAATGTGGGGCTTAGAGCTCTCACTCCTGTTGAAGAACTTTTGCAATATAATTATGCTCCAGTCTGTGGGTCAGCCACCTGGGGGGGTGGGAACATGGAATTTGATTATATCATGAGTTTGCCCCTCCTAACATCTTGTGGTGGTTTCTTCTTTATGTCTTTGGATGTAGAATATCTTTTTTGGTAGGTTTCAGTCTTTTCTAATCAATAGTTTTTCAGCAGTTAGTTGTGATTTTGGTGTGCTTGTGAGAGGAGGTGAGCTCAAAGTCCTTCTACTCTGCCATCCTGTCCAGGAACTCCAGTTACTTTAAAAAATCTACAGTAGCTTTTGAAGGACTCTATAGCTATTTTGTGAAGAAGTGGGGAAGAATGAAGAAATCCTTTATGTGCAAGCATTTGTGCTATTATCTCAGGGAAAATAAGAAAGGGAATGAGGGTGAGGATATGTTTCTTCAAACTTGAACTCCTCCAGCTGAGCTAGCTGTCCCAGCCATTCTGGCTGTCATGCCAGTATATCCACCCCTTCTACCACCTTCCATTCCTTTCCAGCCCCAATTCCTGACATGGGGCCTCAGGACTGTCCCTCCTTATAGGAATCAATTAAGAAATCTTCTGTTAGTTTCTGGGGTGCAGGGACTTGGTCTGGTATCACCATCTAAGACCAGACAGGGCACCCAGTTTGGGCCTGGAGGCACTCCCAGGGCAAGGCAATTTCCATCACTGTTATCTCATATAGGGGACTAAATGCAAATAACCAGCCAGCTGGGTATCTCAGACTTTAATTGGAAAGAACACAACCCTCCTTCATAGGGAGGATCCTCTACACCTGAAGCCTGCTTGGCAGTACCCACAGCTGAACCAAATTGGGACCCCAGTGAGGGAAGAATACCCTTACTAAAGCACCCCTTATTAGTGCATCTTGTCAGAGCTTTGAAAAGAGGAACCAAAGCAAAAGACTTTGAACACAATTCAAGAAACACAGCAAAAACAAAAAAATCAAATGAAGACTTTTCTTAATTTTTTGAAAGGATTTATCAGGCCTACAGATGTCATACTAATGCAGATCCCAAGGCCCTTGAAAATAATATTAGAATGGTAAATTTGACATGTTTGGGGGGCAGAGTGCCTCAGATGTCAAGAGAAAGTTGCAAAACTTAGATGGTGCATTTGGAATGAACCCTTCTCAATTGGTAGATGTTACTTTTAAAGTGTTAAACAGGGAACAATAACAGAAGAAAGAAGATGCAAAAGGAAATGCCACTTTTTTGGCAACAATATTGGGTTTCCCAGAAGGCAAGTAACCCGAAGAGAGGTAAGGCACTATTGGGGAAGGAACAATGTGCTTACTGTAAGGAAGAAGAACATTGGAAAAGAGATTGCCCTAGGTTAAAACTTAAGGAAAACAATAAAAGACGAGAGTCTGTCATATGGTAGAAAGAGAGGAACACTCTGATGAATGAAGAGGCCCAGGAACTCCCTTGGACTAGAGACATCTAATTTCCCACAGTAGCCCTGGGTAAAATTGACAGTGGGGAATGAGCTGATTAACTTTCTGGTAGACCTCACCCTGAAGTTTTTCACCAGAACAGCTTGACATCAGAGTCCACCAGAACATGCTTTCAGCCGACAGATAGCACTCTTGAAAACCACAGGAAAGGAGACAGAGCTCTTTCCGCCTCCCTCCACGTCTACAGAAATGTAAGACCATAAGTGTGTACTAGCGGCATTCCAGGGAAGCCAAAAACACACGGCCAATATGAATCCCATTAAAAAGGGATGCTAGAATTGCAAACCTCTTAGTCAACCTAAATAATAATTTTAAAATATGTAAAGTAAAATGAGATATTTTTAGTAACCAGTTAGATTAGCAAAGTTTAAAAATTATTTTTAATTCCAACAATGTTATGGAAAAAATAGGTAGTTTAGACTTCAAATTTTTTAATAGACTTTAGTTTTTAGAACAGTTTTCAGTTCACACACAAAAAAGGTGGGTTGTTGCTGGGACCCCTAATCTAAAACAATATCTTCTGAGGCAAGAGGATTACTTCTCCCACAGATTGACTTGTCAAAATACCAGCCAGTGTATTCAGAAAAGGACAAAGAGAGAGACAAACTGTGAAGATTTACTTGGATCACACTTTGGACACTGTGCTGTAGCACATTCATAATAGTACCCATTACAGGAAAAATGCCACCTTATGGTGGATTCAAAAATATAGATAATGGGGCCTAAGACCATCCAGCCACTCACTCAGAATTGCATGATTTAAATGACCCAAAGACTGCTGTCAAACATCCCCAGATGGGGAATCAACACAGAGGAACCTGCCCCACTGAGGACTGGAAAATAGACTTCACTCAAATGCCTCAAGCTGCAAGAAATTTCAAATAACCTGCTAGTGTTTGTGGATACTTTTGAGGATGGGTGGAAGCATATCCCACCTGGAGAGAAAGTCTCTGAAGTGATTAGAGCCCTCCTTAGGGAAATTATCCCTTGATCTGAATTAAGGCATTGAAACTACACTCATCCTGTAGACCACAACAGGAAAAAAACAAGAAAATGAATCATACATTAAAAAGGAACATCACTAAAATATGTCAAGAGACTAATTTAACTTGGTATAAGTCCTTGCCAGTTGCCCTGCTACAGATCATTGGCTCCCAGAAGCAGGCTTAAATTAAGCTCCTTTAAAATATTGCATTGTAGGCCATTCCAGGTGTCAGCCCAGGCAGGAGAATCTATAAATGCTCTAAAAGACCTAGCTGTTTCCAGTTAGGCTAAAACTTTGTGAACTATACTAACCTCTGTGCATGAGTTTGCCTCCAACAGGTCTATCCAGTTGAAGTAGATGGTAATTTCATTGTAGCTGGAGAAGTGTCAACCAGTTTGTTTAATTTTGTCCAAATAAATAACACAGGAATCTAGTATATTTATTGGGAACTAGAACAAAAACCCCATGTTCAATTACAAATTAGACAAAGTGCTAAGGGGTTTCATCAGGTTCAAATAGTTGTAGATAAAAAATGACTGACTAAAGAGTCTAAGGAACATTCGTTGCCTCTGCAGGAAGTAGCCAGAACAGTCTTCATCTCTTTCCCACAAGATTGTAGAGTGGACATTGACAGTGGGGAATTGTAAAAGGGAAAAAACTTTGTATTCTACTGCAAATTAATCACCAAAGGGATGTTGCCTGTAAGCTTAAATTATACATAATGGCGCACTTCTGGGAACCCTGTCTCCAAGGTAATGAGCATTAAGCTCAAATACCTTTGTTTAGCTCACTGTAAACATCCTGACCAGGCCCACCTGTGAAAGACTGCAGGGAGGAAGAAATTAACATATCCCCCCTGGAGGCGGACCTGAACTAGGAAATGGCTGACTTTACTCCCTCCCCTTTTAGTCTAGAAGAAGCCTGAATTCTAACTCAGGCAAGATGGTTCTTTGGGACACGAATCCACCATCTTCTCAGTCTGTTGGCTTTCCAAAAGAGTCACTATTCCCTGTGCCAAGAACTCATCTCTTGATTTACTGGCCTGTCTTGTGGCAAGCAGTATGATCTTGGACTTGGTAACAGTGTTACAAACCACCCAAAACTCAGTTACAAACCACCCAAAACTCAGACATTTACATACTCATGATTATGCAGTTTGGACTGGGCTTGTCAGGCCAGTTCTACTCTGCATCATGCTGGGACTAGAACATCCAAGAAGTCTTCTTCAATCATGTAACTGATGGATGCCTCAGCTGGGGTGGCTGTACGTCTCTCCCTTTCTGCACACTTCCCCACGTGGCTAACTTGGGATTTGTCATAATGGTGCTGGGTTTCCAGAAGGAGCATACCAAAGGGACAAACCCAATGTGCAAGTGCCTATCAAACCACCACTTAGTTCACACCAGCAAATGTCCCATTAGCAAAAGGGTCAAATCCAAAGTTAATGCTGGAGGGGACTATACAGGACATTAATAGCAGGAGACAGGGTTCATTGCGACCATAAAAGAACAATCAACCCAAGACACCAATATGGGATTTCTGGTTCAAAAAATTGATACCAATGAGTATACTAGGCCAGCTTCTGACCCAGGCTCCTACAATTGATGAACAGAATCCATGTTTTGTTCTTTGAAAATAAAAATCACAACAGAACTAACCTCTGAGAAGTTCATTTTTCTTGAGTGGACCTATTAAATCAAATGACTAGTTTGTTATTCTACTACAAACTATATGGATGACATTTAGCATTTGTTGCTCAGCTAACTTTTACTCCTTCCTAGTTCTTTTTACACAAGATAAATAGATGGAAAATATGAGCTGGTTTGAGTTAGAGCTAGAAAATTCCATTCCTTCAGTATCAGCCTTTCTCTTGACAACCTAAATGGCTATTTCAAATTTGGTGATTAAGAATGTACTTTTACCAGAGGCTATTGCTAACGGAGTTCAGACTCCTGCTCCTGATTGCACCTGTGGAGGAATGAGTGTGTCGTTGGCAGAGCAGCTGTAACCTCTTCCTGCAATAAGCCAGCAATTCACTGACCTAGCACCAACTGCCGCCATTGATTTTTCTATACAGATAATTGAAAACAGCTCGTATGCCTGTATTTCATGCCCATCATCAGTGCATCAGTGACATTGAAAAGGCCTTAATTCCTGTGAATATATCATGGTCCCTGTTGCAAACTTTAGGTTGGAGCTGAAGAAGCATTTTCCTTTCTATGGAAGTACCAAAAAAAACCCCCCAAAAACAAACAAAAAAACACCTAAATTCAGAGGAGCCAGGCCAAACATAATTTCAGAACTGAAATGAAAAGTCATGGATAGTGGAAATTTAAAGAGACTTCAAGCAATGGGACTAAACACAGAAACTGAAACTGAACCTTTGCGGTATGTGAAGTACATGCAGAATATCACTACAACTTAAATATTGTCAGAGGTTTTAATGTCATGAAAGAGTCTTCAAAAGTTTGGTTCTGTAGCATCCGAGTTTAGAACTTTGGTGGTTTTCAGAAGAATGAAGATAGTTTAAAAACAGGTAAATTTAAAATAAGAAGACTAATCCAAAGACTTTTAAACAAATTGTTGATACACATTGAGCGTGTACGCATGCATTTCCAAAAGGACAGCACAGTGGTTTCCTCTGAAGTTGTCAATACCTGCTGACTGACATACTATGAAACCAGACCTTAGGTCAAGCTGATGGAATTTTTTTCCATTTTCATTTCAAACTTTTTTTTAACTTTTTATTTTCTTTTAAATTGAAGTATAGTTTATTTACAATATTGTGTTAGTTTCAGGTGTACAGCACACTGATTTCAGTGTGTGTGTGTGTGTGTGTGTGTGTGTGTGTATATATATATACCTTTTTCAGATTCTTTCCCTTATAAGTTATTACAAAATATTAAGTATATTTCCCTGTGCTATACAGTCGATCCCTGTTGGCTATCTATTTTATATATAGTAGTGTGAATGTTAATCTCAACCTGCTAGTTTATTCCCTCTCCTTTCCGCTTTGGTAACCATGAGTTTGTTTCCTATGTCTGTGGGTCTCTATCTGTTTTGTAAATAAGTTCATTTGTATCATTTTTTTTAGATTCCACATATAAGTGATATCATATGATATTTGTCTGTCTGCCTTACTTCACTTTGTATGATAATCTCTAAATTCATCTAAGTGGCTGCAAATGGCATCATTTCTTTTTTTTTTTATGGCTGAGTAATATTCTATTGTGTATATACCACATCTTCTTTATCCATTCATCTATTGATAGACATTTAGATTGCTTCCATGTCTTGGCTAATGTAAATAATGCTGCTATGAACATTGGGGTGTGCGTACCTTTTCGAATTACAGTCTTCTCTGGATATACTCCCAGGAGTGAGATTGCAGGATCATATGGTAACTCTGTTTTGGTTTAAGTAACCTCCATACTGTTCTCCATAGTGGCTGTACCAATTTACATTCCCACCAACAGTGCAAGAGGGTTCCCTTTTCTCCACACCCTCTCCAGGATTTATTATGTGTAAACTGTTTTATGATAGCCATTCTGACTGGTGTGAGGTGATACCTCATTTTAGTTTTGATTTGCGTTTCTCTAAATAATTAGTGATGTTGAGCATCTTTTTATGTGCCTGCTGGCCGTCTGTATACCTCTTTTGGAGAAATATGTATTTAGATCTTCTGCTCATTTTTTGATTGGGCTGTTTTGTTTGTCTGTTTGTTTGATATTGAGCTGTATGAGATGTTCATATATTTTGGAAATTAATCCCTTGTCGGTTACATCATTTGGAAATATTTTCTCCCATTCTATAGGTTGTTTTTTCATTTTGTTTATAGTTTACTTTGCTATGCAAATGCTTTTAAGTTTTAATTAGGCCAATTTGTTTATTTTTGCTTTTATTTTCATTACTCTAGGAGGTAGATCCAAAAAGATATTGCTGTGATTTTTGTCAAAGAGTGTTCTGCCTATGTTCTTCTCTAGGAGTTTTACAGTATTTGTTCTTACATTTAGGTCTTTGATCCATTTTGAGTTTATTTTTGTGTATGGCATTAGGGAGTGTTCTAATTTCATTCTTTTACATATAGCTGTCTAGTTTTCCCAGCACCACTTATTGAGGAGACTGTCTTTTCTCCATTATATATTCTTGCCTCCTTTGTCATAGATTAATTGACCATAGGTGCGTGGGTTTATTTCTGGGTTTTCTATCCTGTTCCATTGAACTATATGTCTGTTTTTGTGCCAGTAACATACTGTTTTGATTACTGTACCTTTGTAATATAGTCTGAAGTGAGGGAGCCTGATTCCTCCAGCTTCCTTTTTCTTAAGATTGCTTTGGCTATTCGGGATCTTTTGTGTTTCCATACAAACTTAAAAATTTTTTGTTCTAGTTCTGTGAAAAATGCCATTGGTAATTTGATAAGGATTATATTGAATCTGTAGATTGCCTTGGGTAGTATGGCCATTTTTACAACTTGATTCTTTCAATCCAAGAACACAGTATATCTTTCCATCTGTTTGTGTCATTTTTGATTCCTTTCATCAGCAACTTTTAATTTTCAGAGTACAGGTGTTTTGCCTACTGTACAGGTATGTTTATTGCTAGGTATTTTATTCTTGTTGATGTGATGGTAAATGGGATTGTTTCTGTAATTTCTCTTTCTGATCTTTTGTTGTTAGTGTATAGAAATGCAAAAGATGTCTGTGTATTAATTTTGTATCCTGCAACTTTACCGAATTCATTGATGAGCTCTGTAGTTTTCTGGTAGCATTTTTAGGATTTTCTATGTATAATATCATGTCATTTGTGAACAGTGACAGTTTTACTTCTTCTTTTCCAATTTGGAGTCCTTTTTTTTTTAAACATCTTTATTGGAGTATACTTGCTTTACAATGGTGTGTTAGTTTCTGCTTTATAACAAAGTGAATCAGTTATACATATACATATGTTCCCATATCTCTTCCCTCTTGCATCTCCCTCCCTCCCACCCTCCCTATCCCACCCCTCTAGGTGGTCACAAAGCACCGAGCTGATCTCCCTGTGCTATGCGGTTGCTTCCCACTAGCTATCTATTTTACATTTGGTAGTGTATATATGTCTATGCCACTCTCTCACCCTGTCACATCTTACCCCTCCCCCTCCCCATATCCTCAAGTCCATTCTCTAGTAGGTCTGTGTCTTTATTCCCGTCTTGCCACTAGGTTCTTCATGACCTTTATTTTCCCTTAGATTCCATATATATGTGTTAGCATACTGTATTTGTTTTTCTCTTTCTGACTTACTTCACTCTGTATGACAGACTCTAACTCCATCCACCTCACTACAAATACCTCCATTTCATTTCTTTTTATGGCTGAGTAATATTCCATTGTATATATGTGCCACATCTTCTTTATCCATTCATCCGATGATGGACACTTAGGTTGCTTCCATGTCCTGGTTATTGTAAATAGAGCTGCAGTGAACATTGTGGTACATGACTCTTTTTGAATTATGGTTTTCTCAGGGTATATGCCCAGAAGTGGAATTGCTGGGTCGTATGGTAGTTCTATTTTTAGTTTTTTAAGGAACCTCCATACTGTTCTCCATAGTGGCTGTATCAATTACATTCCCACCAACAGTGCAAGAGTGTTCCTTTTTCTCCACACCCTCTCCAGCATTTATTGTTTCTAGATTTTTTGATGATGGCCATTCTGACCGGTGTGAGATGATATCTCATTGTAGTTTTGATTTGCATTTCTCTAATGATTAATGATGTTGAGCATTCTTTCATGTGTCTGTTGGCCATCTGTATATCTTCTTTGGAGAAATGTCTATTTAGGTCTTCTGCCCATTTTTGGATTGGGTTGTTTGTTTTTTTGTTATTGAGCTGCGTGAGCTGCTTGTAAATCTTGGAGATTAATCCTTTGTCAGTTGCTTCATTTGCAAATATTTTCTCCCATTCTGAGGGTTGTCTTTTCGTCTTGTTTATGGTTTCCTTTGCTGTGCAAAAGCTTTTAAGTTTCATTAGGTCCCATTTGTTTATTTTTGTTTTTATTTCCATTTCTCTAGGAGCTGGGTCAAAAAGGATCTTGCTGTGTGATTTATGTCATAGAGTGTTCTGCCTATGTTTTCCTCTAAGAGTTTGATAGTGTCTGGCCTTACACTTAGGTCTTTAATCCATTTTGAGTTTATTTTTGTGTATGGTGTCAGGGAGTGTTCCTTTTATTTCCTTTTCTTCTCTGAATGCCATGACTAGAACTTCCAAAACTAGGTTGAATGAACGTGGTGAGAGTGGGCACCCTTGTCTTGTTCCTGATGTTAGAGGAAATGCTTTCAGTTTTTCAGCATTGAGAATTATGTTAGCTGTGGGTTTGTCATATATGACCTTTATAATGTTGAGGTATGTTCCCTCTATGCCCACTTTCTGGAGAGTTTTTTATCATGAATGGATGTTGAATTTTATCAAAAGTTTTTTCTGCACCTATTGAGATAATCATATGGTTTTTATTCTTCAATTTGTTAATGTGAAAAATCCTTGCATCCCTGGGATATCATGATCATGGTGTATGATCCTTTCAATGTATTGTTCGATTCAGTGTGCTAGTACTTTGTTGAGGATTTTTGTGTCTATGTTCATTGATGATATTAGCCTGTAGCTTTCTTTTTTTGTGATGTCTTTGGTTTTGGTATCAGGGTGATGGTGGCATCATAGAATGAGATCGGCAATATTCCTTCCTCTGCAAATTTCAGAATAGTTTCAGAAATACAGGTGCTAACACTTCTCTAAATGTTTGGTAGAATTTGCCTGTGAAGCCATCTGCTCCTGGACTTTTGTTTGTTGGGAGTTTTTAAATCACAGATGTAATTTCAGTACTTGTAGTTGATATGTTCATATTTTATGTTTATTCCTAGTTCAGACTTCGGAGATGGTAACTTTCTAAGAATTTGTTCATGTCTTCTAGGTTGTCCATTTTATTGGTGTATAGTTGCTTGTAGCAGTCTCTTGTGATCCTTTGTATTTCTGTGGTATCGGTTGCAACTTTTCCTTTTTCATTTCTAGTATTGATTTGGGCCCTCTCCTTTTTTTCTTGAGGAGTCTGGCTAAAGTTTTATCAATTTTGTTTATTTTTCAAGGAACCAACTTCTAGTTTCATTGATATTTTCTATTGTTTTATTAGTCTCTTTCATTTATTTCTGCTCGGATCTTTATGACTTCTTTCCTTTTGCTAACTTTGGGTTTTGTTTGTTCTTCTTTCTCTAGTTGCTTTAGGTGTAAGGTTAGGTTGTTTGAGATTTTTCTTGTTTCATGAGGTAAACTGGCATCGCTATAGACTTACCTTTTAGAACTGCTTTTGCTGTGTCCCATAGGCTTTGTATCATTGTGTTTTCATTTTCATTTTTCTTTCAATATTTTTGATTTCCTCTTTGATTTCTTCAGTGATCTATTGGTTATTTAGTAACATATTATTTAACCTCCACATGTTTATGTTTTTTACAGTTTTTTTTTCCTGTAATTGATTTCTAATCTCATAACGTTGTCATTGGAAAAGATGCTTGATAAGTTTTCAATTTTCTTAAATTTACCGAGGCTTGATTTGTGACCCAAGATATGATCTATCCTGGAGAAGGTTTTGTGTGCACTTGAGAAGAAAGTGTATTCTGCTGCTTTTGGATGGAATGTCCTATAAATATCAATTAAATCTATCTGGTCTAATGTGTCATTTAAGGCTTGTGTTTCCTTATTGATTTCCTGTCTGGATGATCTGTCCATTGGTGTAAGTGGGGTGTTAAAGTCCCCCACTATTAATGTATTACTGTCGATTTCTCCCTTTATGTCTGATAACATTTGCCTTATGTATTGAGGTGCTCCTAGGTTGGGTGCATATATATTTACAATGGTTATATCTTCTTCTTGGATTGATCCCTTGATTATTACTTAGTGTCCTTCTTTGTCTCTTGTAACAGTCTTTATTTTAAAGTCCACTTTTCTGATAAAGGTATTGCTACTCCAGCTTTCTTCTGCTTTCCATTTGCATGGAATACCTTTTTCTATCCCCTCACTTTCAGTCTGTATGTGTCTCTAGATCTGAAGTGGGTCTCTTGTAGGAAGCATATATATGGGTTTTTGTCTCTATTCAGCCAATCTGTCTTTTGGTTGGAGCATTTAGTTTGTTTACATTTCAGGTAATTATCAATATGTAGGTTTTTATTACTATTTTTGTTAATTGTTTTGGATTTGTTTTTGTAGGTATTTTTACCCCTTTCCCTTTTGTTCTCTTCTCTTGTGGTTTGTTGTGTTTGGATTCCTATTTCTTTTTTGTGTGCATATCTATTATAGATTTTGGATTTGTGGTTAACATGAGGTTTTGATATAACAGTCTATCTATCCATGCATGAGTTAAGTTGCTGATCTCTTAATTTAAAATGCATTTTTTTTATAATTAATTTTTATTGGAGTGTAGTTGTTTTACAATGTTGTGTTAGTTTCTACTGTACAGCAAAGTGAATAAGCTATATGTATACATATATCCCCTCATTTTTGGATTTCCTTCCCATTTAGGTCACCACAGAGCACTGAGTAGTTTCCTGAGCTCTACAGTAGGTTCTCATTAGTTATCTATTTTATACATAGTATCAATAGTGTATATATGTCAATCCAAATCTCCCAATTCATCCCACCCCCTTCCCTTCCCCACCTTGGTGTCCATACGTTTGTTCTCTACAACTGTGTCTCTATTTCTGTTTTGCAGATAAGATCATCTATACCATTTTTCTAGATTCCACGTATATGCATTAATATACAAGATTTGTTTTTCTCTGCCTGACTTATTTCACTCTGTATGGTCCATCCACATCTCTACAAATGACCCAATTTCATTCCTTTTTACAACTGAGTAATATTTCATTGTATATATGTACCACATCTTCTTTATTCATTCCTCTACTGATGGACATTTAGGTTGCTTCCATGTCATGGCTATTATAAATAGTGCCACAATGAACATTGGGGTGCATGTGTCTTATTTATTTAGGCTGTGGCAGGTCTTAGTTGTGGCACACGGGGTCTTTAGTTGCGGCATGAGGGATCTTTTAGTTGTGGCATGCAGACTTCTTAGTTGCAGCATGCAGACTTCTTAGTTGCAGCATGCAGACTCTTAGTTGTGGCATGTGGACTATTGCGGCATGCATGTGGGATCTAGTTCCCCAACCAGGGATTGAACCTGGGCCCCCTGCATTGGGAGCATGGAGTCTTACCCACTGGACCACCAGGAAAGTCCCACATGTGTCTCTTTGACTTATGGTTTTCTCTGGGTATATGTCCAGTAGTGGGATTGCTGGGTCATATGGTAGTTCTATTTTTAGTTTTTTAAGGAACCTCCATACTGTTTTCCACAGTGGCTGTATCACTTTACATTCCCACCAACAGTGTAAGAGGGTTCCCTTTTCTCCACACTCTCTCCAGCATTTATTGTTTGTGGATTTTTTGATGATGGCCATTCTGACCAGTGTGAGGTGATACCTCATTGTGGTTTTGATTTGCATTTCTCTGATAATTAGCGATGTTGAGCATCTTTTAGTGTGCCTGTTGGCCATCTGTATGTCTTCTTTGGAGAAATGTCTATTTAGGTCTTCCACCCATTGTTTGTTTTTTTGATATTGAGTTCCATGAGCTGTTTGTATATTTTGGAGATTAATCCTTTGTCTGTTGCTTCATTTGCAAATATTTTCTCCCATTCTGAGGGTCGTCTTTTGGTCTTGTTTATGGTTTCCTTTGCTATGCAAAAGCATTTAAGTTTAATTAGGTCCCTTTTGTTAATTTTTTATTTTATTTGCATTACTCTAGGAGGTGGATCAAAAGAAATCCTGTTGTGATTTATGTCAAAGAGTGTTCAGCCTATGTGTTCCTCTAAGAGTTTTATAGTGTCTGGCCTTACATTCAGGTCTTTAATCCATTTTGAGTTTATTTTTGTGTATGGTGTTAGGGAGTTCTAATTTCATTCTTTTACATATAGCTGAGGGAGTTCTAATTTCATTCTTTTACGTATAGCTGAGGGAGTTCTAATTTCATTCTTTCACATATAGCTGTCCAGTTTTCCCAGCACCACTTATTGAAGAGGCTGCCTTTTCTCCATTGTATATTCTTGCTTTCTTTGTCATAGATTAGGTGACCATATGTGTGTTGGTTTAACTCTGGGCTTTCTATCCTGTTCCATTGATCTATATTTCTGTTTTTGTGCCAGAACCATATTGTCTTGATTACTGTAGCTTTGTAGTATAGTCTGAAGTCAGGGAGCCTGATTCCTCCAGCTCCATTCTTCTTTCTCAAGATTGCTTTGGCTATTCGGGGTCTTTTGTGTTTCCATACAAATTGTAAAATTTTCTGTTCTCGTTCTGTGAAAAATGCCATTGGTAATTTGATAGGGATTGCATTGAATCTGTAGATTGCTTTGGGTAGTATAGTCATTTTCACAATATTGATTCTTCCAATCCAAGAACGTGGTATATCTCTCCATCTGCTTATGTCATCTTTGATTTCTTTCATCAGTGTTTTATAGTTTTCTAAGTACAGGTCTTTTGCCTCCTGGGGTAGGTTTATTCCTAGGTATTTTATTCTTTTTGTTGCAATGGTAAATGGGAGTGTTTCCTTAATTTCTGTTTCTGATCTTTCATTGTTAGTGTATAGGAATGCAAGAGATTTCCTTGTATTAATTTTGTATCCTGTGACTTTACTAAGTTCATTGATTAGCTCTAGAAGTTTTCTGGTTGCATCTTTAGTATTTTGTATGTATAGTATCATGTCGTCTGCAAACAGTGATAGTTTTAGTTCTTCTTTTCCAATTTGGATTTCTTTTATTTCTTTTTCTTCTCCAATTGCTGTGGCTAGGACTTCCAAGACTATGTTGAATAACAGTGATGAGAGTGGAAACCCTTGTCTTGTTCCTTATCTTAGAGGAAATGCTTTCAGTTTTTCACCATTGAGAATAATGTTTGCTATGGGTTTGTCATATATGGCCTTTATTATGTTGAGATAGGTTCCCTCTATGCCCACTTTCTGGAGAGTTTTTATCATAAATGGTGTTGAATTTTGTCGAAAGCTTTTTCTACATCTCTTGAGATGATCATGTGGTTTTTATTCTTCTATTTGTTAATATGGTGTATCACATTGATTTGCATATATTGAAGAATATTTGCATCCCTGGGATAAATCCCACTTGATCATGGTGTATGATTCTTTTAATGCGTTGTTGGAATCGGCTTGCTAGTATTTTGTTGAGGATTTTTGCATCTATGTTCATCAGTGATACTGGCCTGTAATTTTCTTTTTTGTTTGATATCTTTGTCTTCTTTTGGTGTTAAGGTGATGGTCATTTCATAGAATGAATTTGGAAGTGTTTCTCCCTCTACAATTTTTTGGAAGAGTTTAAGAAGTATAGGTGTTAGCTCTTCTCTAAATGTTTGATAGAATTCTCCTGTGAAGCCATCCGGTCCTGGAGTTTTGTTTGTTGGAAGATTTTTAATCACAGTTTCAATTTCATTGCTTTTGATTGGTCTGTTCATATTTTCTGTTACTTCCTGGTTCAGTTTTGGGAGGTTGTACTTTTCTAAGAATTTGTCCATTACTTCCAGGTTGTCCATTTTATTGGCATATAGTTGCTTGTAGTAATCGCTTGTGATCTTTTGTATTTCTGTAGTGTTAGTTGTAACTTCTCCTTTTTCATTTCTAATTTTGTTAATTTGAGTCCTCTCTTTTTCTCTTGATGAGTCTGGATAAGTTTTATCAATTTTGTTTATCTTCTCCAAGAACCAACTTTTAGTTTTATTGGTCTTTGCTATTGTTTTCTTCATTTCTATTTCATTTATTTCTGCTCTGATTGTTATGATTTCTTTCCTTCTACTAACTTTAGGTTGTTTGTTGTTGTTGTTGTTGTTCTTCCTCTAGTTGCTTTACGTGTAAGTTTAAGTTGTTTCTTTGAGATTTTTCTTGTTTCTTGAGGTAGGATTGTATTCCTATAAACTTCCCTCTTAGAACTGCTTTTGATGCATCCCATAGGTTTTGGGTCATCATATTTTCATTGCCATTTGTTACTAGGTATTTTTGATTTCCTCTTTGATTTCTTCAGTGATCTATTGGTTATTTAGTAGTATATTGTTTAGCCTCCATGTGTTTGTGGTTTTCACAGATTTTTTTCCTGTAATTAATTTCTTATCTCATAGCTTTGTCATTGGAAAAGATGCT
This sequence comes from Balaenoptera borealis, assembly GCF_965194805.1. Lineage (NCBI taxonomy): Eukaryota > Metazoa > Chordata > Mammalia > Artiodactyla > Balaenopteridae > Balaenoptera > Balaenoptera borealis. The sequence goes on from NC_138864.1 coordinate 113,966,458, forward strand.
TGATAAGTTTTCAATTTTCTTAAATTCACTGAGGCTTGATTTGTGACCCAAGATGTGATTTATCCTGGAGAAGGTTCCATGTGCACTTGAGAAGAAAGTGTATTCTGCTACTTTTGGATAGAATGTCCTATAAATACCAATTAAATCTATCTGGTCTGATGTGTCATTTAAGGCTGGTGTTTCCTTATTAATTTTTTGTCTGAATGATTTGTCCATTGGTGTAAGTGGGGTGTTAAAGTCCCCCACTATTATTGTGTTACTGTCGATTTCCCCTTTTATGGCTGTTAGCATTTGCCTTATGTATTGAGGTGCTCCTATGTTGGGTGCATAAATATTTACAAATATTATATCTTCTTATTGGATTTATCACTTGATCATTATGTAGTGTCCTTCTTTGTCTCTTGTAACAGTCTTTATTTTAAAGTCTATCTTGTCTGAGTATTGCTACTCAGCAAAGAACTCTTCCAGGTGCCTTTTACAGTATTCCAGGGAATTGAAAATTTTTCTATTAAGAGAATTTTTTAAAGACCTAAATAAATGGAAATCTGAAGGTGCAATGTCTAGTGAATATGTTGGGTAAATCAGAACTTCCCAGCCAAGCTGTAACAGTTTCTGCCTGGTCATCAAAGAAACATGTGGTCTTGCATTATCCTGATGGAAGATTATACATTTTCTGTTGACTAATTCTGGATGCTTTTCCTCGAGTACTGCTTTCAGTTGGTCTAATTGGGAGCAGTACTTGTTGGAATTAATTGTTTGGTTTTCTGGAAGGAGCTCATAATAGAGGGCTCCCTTTCAATCTCACCATATACACAACATCACCTTCTTTGGATGAAGACTGGCCTTTGGAGTGGTTGGTGGTGGTTCATTTTGCTTGTCCCATGATCTCTTCCATTCCACATTATTGTGCAGTATCCACTTTTCATTGTCCGTCACAATTTGTTTTAAAAACCGAACGTTTTCATTACATTTAAGTAGAGAATTGCATGAGGAAATACGGTTAATATGGTTTTTTTCACTTAACTTACGTGGGACTCAAACATCAGAGCGATTAACATAACCAAGCCGGTGCAAATGATTTTCAGTGCTTGATTTGGATATTTTGAGTATGTTGGTTATCTCCTGTGTGGTGTATCATTGATTGTTCTCAATTAATGTCTCTATTTGATCACTATCAACTTCAACTGGTCTACCCAACAGTGGCGCATCGTCCAGTAAGAAGCCTCCAGCATGAAACTTTGCAAACCACTGTTGACATGTTCAATCAGTCACAGCAACATCATACACTGCACAAATCTTTTTTTTGCATTTTGGTTGTGTTTTTCCCTTTCTTGAAATAATAAAGCATAATATGACGAAAATGTTGCATTTTTTCTTCCATCTTCAGTATTAAAACGGCTACACAAAAATTCACCAATTTTGATAAGTCTTTTGTAAATGCACACTGATATGACAGCTGTCACTTACAATCTAACAATTGTTTTGAATGAAGTTAAAGATAACTAAGTGCCACTAGAGCCATCTTATGGAAAAAACTGTAGGAAACTTTTGGCCAACCCAATTATTTCTGAGATTTTGGATCATCTTTACTATCATTACTCTGAATTCTTTTTCAGACAGGTTCCCTATTTCCTCTTCATTTATTTCATCTTGTGGATTTTTACCTTGCTCCTTTGTCTGCAACATATTTCTCTGTCTTCTCATTTTGTCTAAGTTACTATGTTTGAGATCTCCTTTCCTCAGGCTGCAGGGTCATTGACACTCTTGCTTCTGGTGTCTGCCTCGGGTGGGTGAGGTTGGTCCAGTGGCTTGTGTAGGCTTCCTGGTGGGAGGGACTGGTGCCTGTGCTCTGGTGGGTGGAGCTGTATATTGTCCTTCTGATTGGGCAGGGGCATGTCAGGTGGTGTGTTTTGGGGTGTCTGTGAGCTTAGTGTGACTTTAGGCAGCCTATCTGCTGATGGGTGGGTTTGTGTTCCTGTCTTCCTTGTTGTTTGGCATGAGGCATCTAGCACTGGAGCCTGCAGGCAGTTGGGTAGGGCTTGGACTTGGACAAGGTGGAGACTTCCTGGAGAGCTCTTGCCAATCAATATTCCCTGGGGCCAGGAATTCTCTGGTGGTCCAGCATCCTTAACTCAGTGCTTCCACCCCAGAGACTCAGGCCTGACCCTCAGTTGGGGAAGCAAGACCCTGCAAGCCGTGTGGTGAGGAAAAAAAAAAGGGGGGGCGGTGAGGGAAGAAAAAAGATAGACTAACAAAGCCCAAGACAAGTAGCAAAGACAAAAACAAACAGTTAACAACAACAGTTAAACAAAGAAAAAAGAGGGCTTCCCTGGTGGTGCAGTGGTTAAGAATCCATCTGCCAATACAGGGGACATGAGTTTGAGCCCTGGTACGGGAAGATCCCACATGCCGCAGAGCAACTAAGCCCATGCACCACAACTACTGAGCCTGCTCTCTAGAGCCCATGAGCCACAGTTACTGAAGTCTGTGAACCTAGAGCCCGTGCTCCACAACAAAAGAAGCCAACGCAATGAGAAGCCCGTGCACCGCAACAAAGAGTAGCCCGCACTCACCGCAACTAAAGAAAGCCCATGCGTAGCAGTGAAGACCTAATGCAGCCAAAAATAAATAAATAAATTTATAAAAAAAAGAAAACAAACAGATAAATAAAACCCAAGACAAATGGTAAAAGCAAAACCACACAAACAAAAACTAACAAAGAAACATACACACATACAAAAAAAAGAAGCAAAAACAAAGAAAACAAAAAACAAGAGAATAACCAGACATATAAAAGATCCCAAAAAGGAAATCAAACAATTAAAAACAAAACTAACAAAAACAAAAGACAAGAAACTAAACAAAAGCAGAATACAAACTAAAAAAAGGCAAAGGAAACAAAAAATAAACACACAAAAACGATAAAGATTAAAAACAAAACATAAGAAAGCAAGAAAAAGACTCAAAACACTGAAAAAGTAAAGTAAAAATAGAAAAATAAAAAATATATTAAAAAAATTTTTAATAAAAAAAATTTAAAAAAACAGCAGAACAAAACAAAACATTAAAAAGATAGTAATAATAATATTTTTCTGGAGTCTCAGCTGTCAATGTCCTTGCCCCCACTGTGAGTCATAGCCAACCTGCGCCTCCCCAGGAGGCCCTCCAACACCTCTAGGTAGGTCTCTGGACCTGCTGTGGGTGCAGCTCTTACTCTGACCTGGCCCAACTCTTGCATGTACTTGCCTCCATAGACCGGTCTCAGTTGTGGGAACACTCATTGTCCATTCAGATATTCCATATATGCAGGGTTTACCAAGCTGATCACAGGGATTTAATCTGTGGCATGTGCAGCTGCATGGAAAGATTTTTGTTCTTCTTCCTTAGTCACCTCACCCCTGGGGCTCAGCTGTGGTTTTAGCCCCAACTCTGTATTTTGGCCACCCACAGCGGTCTGCTCCTGAGGCTACATTGGAGCACTCGGGTCTGCCCCGGTGAAGACAGGACATGGAGTTGGCATGGCTGCTGGGGTCACAGGAGCCCCAGGGGTGACAGGTGAGTGGTGGGGGGTAGCCAGTGGCCATCAGATATCCGGTCCCACTAGTGAGGATGTGTGCTGGGCAGCTGACGGCCACAGGAGTGAGAGATCCGGCCCCAGTGGGAGCCTTTCCTAGTGCCTGGTGGCCATTATGAGAGGAATAGCCTTGGTGGAGGCCTTTCCTAGTGCCTGGCAGCAGGCATGAGAAGGCCAGCCCTGGTAGGGGCTTTTCCTGGTGCCTGGTAGCAGACATGTGTGTCTCAAATGCATTTCAAATATCCTCCGTTTGTACTCTCCTCCTCTCAAGAGTACTGGTTTTGATACCATATTTGTGTGTGAACGATTTCCTACCTTTATTGTATGTTTGCCTTTACTGGTGAGCTTTTCCATTTCATAATTTTCTTGTATCTAGTTGTGACCTTTTCTTTTCTGCCTAGGAAAGTTCCTTTAGCATTTGCTGTAAAGCTGGTTTGGTGGTGCTGAATTCTTTTAGCTTTTGCTTTTCTGTAAAGCTTTTGATTTATCTGTCAAATCTGAGAGCCTTGCTGGGTAGAGTTTTCTTGGTTGTAGGTTTTTCCCTTTCATCTCTTTAAATATATCATGCCACTCCCTTCTGGCCTGCAGAGTTTCCGCTGAAAAATCAGCTCATAGTCTTATGGGGGTTCCCTTGTATGTTATTTTTTGCTTTTCCCTTGTTTCTTTAAATATTTTCTCTTTGTCTTTAATTTTTGTCCATTTGATTATTATGTGTCTTGGTGTGTTCCTCCTTGGGTTCATCCTGTATGGGACTCTGCTTCCTGGACTTGGGTGACTGTTTCTTTTCCCATGTTAGGAAATTTTTCAGCTATTATCTCTGCAAATATTTTTTCAGGCTCTTTTCTCTCCCTCTTCTCCTTCTGGGACCCCTATAATGCAAATGTTGGTGCATTTGACATCCCAGAGGTCTCTTAAACTGTCCTCATTTTTTTTCATTCTTTTTTCTTTATTCTGTTCCATGGCAGTGATTTCCACCACTCCGTCTTCCAGCTTACTTATCCATTCTTCTGCCTCATTTATTCTACTATTGATTCCTTCTAGTGTATTTTTTCCTTTCAGTTATTGTATTCGTCAACTCTCTTTTCTTCTTTACATATTCTGTTTGCGAAAACATTTCTGTTAACTTCTCAGTCTGTGCATCCATTCCTTTCCCAAGTTCCTGGTTCATCTTTATGATCATTACTCTGAACTCTTTCTTGGGCAGACTGTCTATGTCCACTTCACTTAGTTGTTCTTCTGGGTTTTTATTTTGTTCCTTCACCTGGAACATATTCCTTTGCACTCTCATTTTGTTTAAAACTCTATTTGTATTTTTATGTATACAGTGGGTTAGTTATGTTTATTGACCTTGGAGAAGTCACCCTCTGTAGGGGATGTCCTATGTGCCCCAGCAGTACACTCCCCTCCTATCATCTAGGGCCAGGGACCAGCTAGTTCCACTGTAGGTGCTGACCTGTGTTTGCAGACTCAGTTCCACAGGCTGCCAGATCATGCTTTTCTTGCTTCTGGTGTCTGCCCCCTGGTGGGTGAGGTCTAGAGGCTTGTGCAGGCTTCTTGGTGGAGGGACTGGTGTCTGTCCACTGGTGGCTGGAGCTGGGTCTTGGCCCTCTGGTGGGCAGGGCTGTGTCAATGGGTGTGTCTAGAGGTAGCTGTGGGCTCAGGAATTCTTTAAGGGAGCCTGTCTGCTGATGACTGGGGCTGTATTCCACCCTGTTGGTTGTTTGGCCTGAGGTGTCCGAGCACTGGAGCCAACAGGCTGTTGGGTGGGGCCAGGTCTCCATGCCAATGGCCCAAGATGGCTGCATGCAGCCAGAGTTCATGTAGGTAAACATTCCCTGCTATGTCCACTGCCAGCTTTTATGATACCAGCGAGAGCCACGGCCATCTCCTGTCTCCACAGGAGACCCTCTGGCACCAGCAGGTAGGTCTGGCCCAGGCTCCTATAGAGTCACTGCTCTCCCAGTCCTGTGGAGCTCCTACAATCAAGACTCCTGGGCTGGGGAGCCTGGCATGGGGTTCAGAGCTCTCACTGCTGTGGGAGAACTTCTGCAATATCATTCTCCCATTTGTGGGTCACCCATCCAGGTAGTATGGGATTTGATTATATTGCAAGTGTGCTTCTCCTACCGTTTTGTTGTGGTTTCTTCTTTGTGTCTTTGGATATAGAATGTCTTTTTTTTTTTTTGGTGGATTCAGTCTTTGTTATTGATTGTGGCTCAGCCTTCAGTTATGATTTTGGTACGCTCATGAGAGGAGGAGAGCTCAGGGTCCTTCTACTCCACCATCTTGTCTCTCTCCTCTCCATTTCAAACTTTTGGGTGTATTTCTTGCACATTTTTTTCTCAATCTAAGTTTTCAGAGTTGTACCTTATTTATCACTGTCAAAGTTTTATATCTTTAATTTTAAAGACATGCTTACAACAAGCTACCGGGAATAAAAGGATTGAGGCAAACTTAATGTTAGGACTTCAATGTCAGACCAACTGGATTTAATGAATTAACTGCTCGAAGGTGAGAGCATTTTACCTGTCCCCTGCCCCACAGTGCAAAGAACAGTGCTAGAAATATGATAATATGCATTTTCATCAATGTAATGATCCCCAGCATATTTTCATAGGTGTAACTTACTGAGTTCTTACTATGTGCTAGGCATTGTTCTAAATATTTTTCTAGCAATATCTCATTTAATGTCCATAACAATTCCATTTGGTTGTGTTTTCTATATTTCTGATGAGGAAACTGAGGTTCAGAAAGAGAGAGCTATGTGAACAAGTTCACCCAATTTCTAACCAGCAGCATAGGTGCCAAATCCATGACTGTCCACGCTGATTCAGAAAATGCCAAGCAGAAAAGAAATCCACCATGACCTAATTAGATTGAGCAGTGAAGGAGAAACATCCTTCCTTGTTATCAAGACCATATCCTCCATGTAGTTGTAACACATAATGGATATTAAGCATCCGTCCTCTGTGTAAGTTCTGGTCCTTTCCATCTGTATGAAACTGAGCTAATTATCTTTACACCTTTGAAGTGATAGCCTGTAGATTTGAGGAACTAGCAACCTGTGGCTTGCTGTATCGATCTCTGGGAATAAACGCACACAGAAAATTCCAAGGATTGAATCCTACAACAGGTGTGGGGTTGAAGCCATGGATGTCTTATAAAAAGACATTTTAGATTTTTTAAATGCCAATCAGTGTGAATACTAGGGCAAATACTACTCAAACGGTAAACTTTGGGGGAGGCTTTAGCAGTTTCCAAAGTGAGAGCTTTGAACAGTGATCATTTTGACACTTTTTCAGCTTTATAATGAATCTTCTATAAAAAAGATTTCCGTCAGAGAATCCCACCACTTGAGAGAAGAAAGAGGCCCAGAGACCATCAGTTGTACAGTCTTGTTTACAGATTAGGAAACTCGGGCCCAGGGAAAGCAAGAAACATACTTGGCTCCTCTGGAGCAGAGCTGGGGCTGGAACCCAGTGTATTCTCTTCTACCACAGTATCTGTTTCATCCGCATAGTCCCTTCAGCTGGAATCTAAAGCATTTGAACATTGCATTGTGACACAAGTTGCAGATGCGAAGTCCCTGAGCTTTGGTGAAATCTCCCTGTCACTAGTTAGCTATGTGATCTTGTGCAGTGTTTTAATCTCTTGGAACCACAGTTTTCTCCTCTGCACAGTGCAGTTGATGGACTTGCTATCTGGAATCATTTTACTACCATAACATGTTACTCTGTGATTTTAATCTATTCGTGAATGAACTTCTACTTTTCACAAAGCACGTGATCTTCTTTTTCCTCATTAAGATTCTCTGCATTTCTAATGAAAAATGACTTTGGAACCAGAATTCCAAAGACAGACAAGCTCTAAGTAAAAGATAAGATAGACATTTTCAGATAGGCAAGAACTCAAAAATTAATTTCCCTAGTTCCTAGTTTTAATAAGCAATTTGTGGCTCTACTTCAGCAAACCAAGAAACTAAGATACACGTGGGCATCAAGAAGTGACAAGACAAATGCAGAAGCCCAGAAGAAGAACATCCTAAGGAGATAATTGGTCAGTTCATCAGAATTAGAACAGGAAGCCAGAGGACTCTGAGAAGGATGCCTTCACGAGAAAGAACGGAATGGATTCCAAGAAATATCAGGGAGCTAGATGATACTAGGGACATATTTTTTAAAAATTACGTGTGTATGTGTGTGTTTTATCTTTCAACAAGAACAAAGAAAAATAACGAGCACCAAGAGAAAGAAATTCATAAAAACTAAATCAAAGAGTCTAAATATGAAGGTAGAGCGATCCAAAAAAAGTCAGAAAAGTGAAATTCTTTGATCCAGGTGAAGGAACATTGACTTTCCTTGGCATTGGGGTCATGGCCTTGAGTGGTTTCAGGAAACAGTGTGATTGTCACACACTGTGACCCTCTGCAGTGCATACTAACATGCCAGGCTAATGAAACTCCACGCCCCTGCTTTCAACTCTTAGAATAAAATTGGACAACACATAGAACTTCTAATATTGGTACCAGACAGGGTATAAAAGTTTACATCTGTAACAGGGAATATAGTTAACAGAAGTTGAGAAGGGGAAGAAGGGAGAAAAGATGGGAATGTGCTAAGATTCACACAAAATCTTATTGGTTGCCTCTGTGACCAGAGAGTGGCAGGAAATGGAACTGAAGTGGGACAACACAGGAGACCGTAATGTTTTGTTAAGAAATAAAAGCTGGGTAGACAGTAACAGGCATTATTCCCAGCCTCGTGTGAGCTGGTTATTTTTCCTCCTCATCATTTTGGGTGGTTCTTTCTCCAGTCTCAGGTAGTCTCCTCACTAGCATACACTGATAAGTATTTTACTGACTACTTGAGTTGGGGGGGGGGGGGTCTCTGCAGATCTCTGGGGTTCTCTCTCTGTTCAGATCTCTCTTCTCTAGTACTCGGCTCCATGAGCTCTAGCTGCCTTGGTCTCCCAAGTTCTCAGCTCTGTCTCCCCAATTTAGGAAATCTGCCAGGCTCTCCCTCAATTTCCCCTCCCTGAGCTACTGCCAGGAAACTCTCTGAAGTCTGTAGAATGGAGAAATCATAGCGCTTATCTTATTTGATTCTCATCAATCAGGGATTATTGTCTTTTTTTTGCCTGAGTTCCAGTGTCTTAACAATTATTGTTTTATATACAGATTTTTTTTTATTCAGTTGGGAGAGTAAATCTGGCCTCTGTTAGTCCATCTTGAAAGCCGAAGTCATTTAAAAAAAAAAAATTCTGCTTTATCAGAGATCTCTTTTAGTTTCTGCCTTCCCAGACAGCCAACTCTTCACTTACCTCCCAATTTTGAAAATCTAATTTAACCCCCTTAAAGATAATATTCACACCAACTCCATGTAATAGCCAGTAACCAAAGAAAAGAAACTAATTGTAGTTCTAATTTTTATTCTATACATTTCCACACAATTCACAATACAGAAAAAGTGTCCAAAAAGTAACTGTAGCTAGTCATTTCTTTTTCAGAGATTAGTTCAGTCTCCCAAATTAATTCCATTGAAAATCTCTGTAGAGCAACACAGTGATCAAGATACTTTGTATAAATAGGAAATGCAAGAAAATTAGGGGAAAATACTTTATGACTTTGTTACAAAAAAACTCCATTCTTCCCCACCCCACCCTTCCCACCCACCCTCCCTCCATTTCATATTATCTGGATCCTACTTTACCTGGAAATAAAACTTCATCACCCTACTGCCACGGATGCTACTCTTTTTTGGATTCCACCTGCCGGCTGGCAGCTTTGCAAAAGCATGGCTCTGGGATGTGATAGGGCAGAATCAGAAATCATGAAAGAGCCCTTTATAATGTGACTGCAACTCTTCCTACAGATATAGCCTTTGAGAGTGGACTACCACAGCCAAGGGCACTCTGGATGCCCAGGAACTTTTTCCCACGCAGGAATCAAATTAAATGAAATATATTCATTCTTATGGAACTGAGATTGTCCTCTATTTCTTAATTCTTTACAGGAATGGTTTTCCTCATTTTCAATCAGCTGTAGTCCATATAATATGCAGATTCATGGCTGTCAACTTAATTATTGGTAATTAAAAAAAAAAAAAAGACAGCCTAGCTAACCTTTAACTGAGACTAATGTGGACCCTAACTTATCAAAGATGTGTTTTGCAAAATATTCTATTGTGCTAGAATATTTTGTCTATAAAATTTCCAAATCTCACTCCCCAGGATGGCAAGAACCCCACACTTCCCAGCCCACAATCAGGATGTTAGCAAGCAACAATCTAGGTTCCAGTTGCATTGGAAATTATACACGTCATCAAAGCCTCAGTCCAACCAATGGAGGAGGGGGGCAGGGAATGAAAGATGTTACTGTTAATAAAACCCAAAAGGTTGGGAACCATTTGGATTCATTACACAAGGTGCAGTAAATATCAAAGCTAAACTCTATCTTAAAAGTTGATATATCTCACTAACCTATTTGAGAGAAATTACCCATAAATTTAAAACAAAATATAGGATAAACCAATTTAGGGGTGTCATCTGTTTATTTTTACAATTTGTAAACATCTCCTATCTCTGTAATTCTTAAGAGGAAAGGTTATATAGTCTCAGAATTTGTAAGGATTATGAAAAACTTCCTAAGTTGTCCTTATTTTTCTCAAATTTTATCATAGATCTGCATGAGTCTGTGGTCTAACCTCCTAATGAACACTTAGAGAAACTCCTTCAAAATCAAGCCAGTCCTTTGGAAAGCTCTACTAGAAAGTTCTTTCTATTAGCAGAATCCTGTTTTCCCCTAAATTCCAGACATAATCTAATTCTTCTAAGCAGTATATGTTGAAAATTTCACAACTGATACTCCTTGAAGCCACTCTAAACAAGTTCAGGTTTTGTCTATACCTTCTGAATTTGCTTTTCATGAGGATCAAAGTTTGCTGAGGGTGTATATTATTTATTTGTGGGTCACCATGGCAATTTAAGACTAAGAGCCTTATTATTGTACTACACTTGAGAATTTTTTTCCCCCATTACTGTTTTTTTTCACCTCCCCAAGAGAGAGGCAGGAGGGGCGGGGGACAAGATGGAGTGGGGCAGTTCTCAGAGCAAGACTCCAGATATGGGCCCACTTTTCAAGGCCATCTCAAGAATGACTCCCACCCCCATCCAGCCAACCTGAAATCTAGGAGCTCATGGAAGCAAGGGAAGGATGGCAATTAAAACTAGTTCACAGGCAGAAACATCACAGAACATTAGTCTGGGGATATGAGGTTGAGCCCTAATTCATGACAGTAAGTTATAAAAATTGCCTCCATGTTTTTTGTACCAGAAAATACAGGGATCTTCTGCCCCCTTCTCCAAGCCCCAGTTCCAGCTGCACACCCCAAACAAAAAATGGGTAGAAAGTAGGAAACTGAACACTAGATCCTTTGTTTTCACTTCAGTTCCTGAACTTGTGACTGTTATGCCTTTGTAGAAACATATCTTATTCAGGAGATTTGGGAATTGGCAAACAGTGGTGGGTGTTATGTGTGTGTCAGCAAAGCAGATTTCTTTTAGGGTCATGAAATACTGGCTTCTAAATGATCTGGGATATATTTGCAATGTCTGCTGTTTTTACAAAAACACTTTCATTGCATCTATATGGCAGGAACCTGAGAAAAGGGGCTCTGATTGAGTTCTGCCTCAGTCCAAAATCATAGAAATCGAAACCTGGAAAACATCACAGATGTCTTTTAGTCCAAGCAATTGCTTTAACATGATCCCTGATCTGGTTGTTAAATTTTCACTTACATACTAGAAGAAACACTCGCTGCGATAAGTTCACTGTTTTTGGAAAGCCCAATCCACTTTTCTGGATGTAATGTTTAGGGAAAATGAAACCCTTACATAAGAAATAAAGCGCCTCCTCTCCATGTCTGTTGTGATCTCGTCTGTCCTTGTTTTATTCTGCAAACTGTCCACCCTACAGAACTTGAACCTCACAGTCCTAGTTAAGCCATCTCCTCCAAACATTCCTATTCCTAATCCAAATTTGGCTGCTTCCCAGATCCAACACCCCTCTTCTACGTATTCATCAAACTGCTCACAGAGGTGCCTTGTAAACACAAGATTCAGAACAGAAGGATATCTCAGGCCTATCCGTTCTTTCTACCTCAAGTGTGGCATCTTCCCATAGATGCATTAGACCTCTACGTATGTGACTGTGTATGATGGATTTAGCTTTGTATACCCACCCCAAACTTCAAGCAATGGAATCTTGAATGGCAAGACCATTTCAACACTTTTTGGTGCAGCATTCTGAAATAATATTATTCCAATAGTGACTTCCAAGGAGAGAAAATAATACCAACATTTTTAAATGCTGAGAATCACAAAGTAGAGAAGCCAGAGAGTCCCCTTCAGTGTTATTTCGTGAAATCCATCCTGGTACCAAAACATTTCCCCTTTTTTTCCCCTTGAAATATGTGCAAGCTGATAAGCCTCTGAGAGCAAAAATCCTAAATTTTTAACATCATATTCTCCCTCAGTCCTAAGTAACCCACGCTGTGGAATCTTAGGTAAATATTTTTTCAAGGGTTCACCTTCTAAATGATGGAAACCTAAATGATGGATGTAAAACAGCATTGAAAGCAATGGTGGAAAATCACTTAGAAAACATCTATTGTAGACACGTTAGTCGGTAATATCTAAAGATCTTAGTTGTGCTATAGTTCTACCACTTACTACATGAATCTGTGTTAGTTGAATTCATTGCTCTGAGATTCCATTTATTCATTTAAAATGCACTATCTGCATTATCCACCTCAGGGCTTTGTACTGAAGCTCAAAAGTGTCAAAAATGCATCAAAATGCTAAAGCAGTAACAGTCTAAAATTACCGAAATTGTTACTAATAAATTGTACAGATTTGAGTTGTTGAAATTATTTTTATTGAAGCCTATATGCACTGAATGATTGAGAAACAAGATAGTTTCAGTTGTTCCCATCACTAAAGTCTCCCATGTCAGATGCCATTTGGCTCAAAATACTGAAACTATGGAAAATGGGTAAAAACCAGAATCATCACTTTCTTATTTCCATGGGTAAACCCTCCCCTGTAATTATCATGCCAGTAGCAGAAGCCAAGGCACTTTCCATGATTGCCTTTCATGTACATTTACTTGGACCCCAAATAGATTTTAGGCAGAATTTTCTTCTGTGGTTATACCAGATTACATTTAATTCTAAGAATATCAAATCGCAGCACTTTTTTTATATTGAATGGACAGGAAAACAGATTTGTAATAGGACTTTACTTAAGAATGTCTAAGAATATTCATTAAAATCCATAATGCTTCCAGAAGTATCTTGGAGTAACTTATACCTCTTAGTATGCTTTCTTTTCATTAGCTCTTAAATTCATGCTTAGTTTTAAGATTTTTAGATGATAACTAAATGTCATTCTCTTTAAAGACTCTGTCACAAAGTGATGTTTTAAAAGATTAAAAGTCAAGATTTTTATAAAATTTTAAAATGAAATCCTGCCATTCAACAAAGTCATTTTAAAAGAACATTTAAAAAACTCCCAGAATCTAATCCAGTCCCCTCAGGTTCATGTCCCGAGTCACAACACCCCTCCAGGTGGTTATGTAGCCTCTGCTTAAATACTCCCCATGACTAAAAGTTTCTAATTCTGGGCCCACTCTACTGTTTGACGATATTTATGCTTCACCTTTATATTCGGTCAAAATCCATTGCAAGTTTTGCCTCTTGTTCCTAGTTCTGTCCTTGAGAAATAGGATAAACGTTTTGGCTCTCATTTTAGTAGTGTTTCTAAGTCTCATCTTAAAGTCTTGGTTTCAAATCCATTTTTTAAGAACAGTGCCAAGACCCTAAGGAAAAGCAAATGCGAACTATTTCTTCTTTCATATTCTCATTTCATATCTCATAGAACTAAAATATGGCTAGCTGAAGAGTGATGGCACAACAAAGGCTGACCCACAGGGCATGTTCCCCTAGTACCATGGGCTTCTCCTGTACAGAACTTATCAGATTGGAATTTGTATGTTCTCCTAGACGGAGCTCCATGAGGTCAAGAGTTTTGTCTCTTGCATTCATTCTTATATCCTTGGTATGGTGCCTGCATCCGAGTAAATGATAGACATATTTAAAAATAAATGATTAAATACATAATTGTATGATCAATTTTGTGAACAGATGATTGCAGGTAAAATGACTGAATTCATGTATAAAGAGACTCTAGAATCTGTCCACCATGACGATACCATCCAGTATTCAAATCTCTACTTTAAAATGTAATGCTTCAACAGCCTAAGAATTACTTTTTCTGCTTTTTTGGCGGGGGGGGGACCAGTTCAGTAACTCTTGGTGTCCTGCACAAGCACGTTGTCAGGAGCACTATTCCTTGCTTAGTTCCTATTTTTAGGTTTCTTATTAAACTGTGGGGAGATGGTCTACAATCCACAGACGGCCAGTAGGGGTATAACATGCATATAACCCAGTCACCCAGGTGACGTCATGGAGCACACTGTTTACATTGCTGGGTGTGGAAGCAGCTGCTACGATTGTGTACTTTTGTGGTGTGACTACGACAGAAATTTGCTAAATCTATCTGGGAGATTACTTCTCAGAATAAGGCCTATTGTAAATATACAAGATGATCAAGGTCAGTGGAAGTCTATTTCTCCTTCAGGAAAAAGGGATACTTGTCCCAGAGAGTAATTTCATTTTGATCCATTTTGAGCAGAACATCTGGGGGAGGCGGGCAACTGTATTTCAGAATCATTGAAGGTAGTGGCAGAAAGTCCAGGAGCAGGACTGTTGCCATGGCCAGACAATCAGAAGGACTAGCTATGGGGTGATGACCAGGACACTGAAAAGGGGTGGAGCCAAAGTCAGTCTGAGAGGCTGGGCAGAGAGAAAACCATAGGACTTATAAAAATCAGCTGAATATGGCGTTTAGAGAATAAGAAAGTTGAGATATTCAGAGATGGTTCTACTAAGACCTGGGCAGAAGCTATTTTATACTAAATAAATGTTAATTAGAAAACTCTCTAATGGATGTTCTACTTTTTCCCCCTAAAATGAAAATAATCCATTTAAGTAGAGCAATTAGTAGTTTTATTGGATGGTTATGACAAGCCAGTTTAACAACCATCTATTTTATTTTTAAAGAGCATAATCGAATAAAATATCATGCTGTTCTCAGTGATTTCATTAGCTACTCCTACTAGAAGGAAGCCTAGCTACTCGGACCACACCCATATCCAAGTGACTACGACTTTTCGCGGTAGCTTACCAGAAATTAGATATCATTAGGCAGCCTACTGAGTGAATCCTATAACTCAGCCTTGTAAAGGGGTATAAGCATCACAGAGGAAGAAACTCTCCACTTGAGATCCACAAATAGCATAAACAAGTCTCTGGGCTCAGGTAGGTTTCATGCTTCATGGAAGGTAACAAAAACAATTACGAGACCTCTTGGCCATAGATTTTATGACACAGGCAAGAGCAAATGCCATGTGCAATTGAAGTGCTCCAGTCATAGAACTAAGCTTAGTAATAGTAAAAATAACAAAGAATAAATGAAAAATTTCTATGACCTTATCTTTGCCTGTTGGTGTTAACTACACAGGCACAGATGACTAGCATGCTTCTAAAATGGTTTTTTAAACCTATGCAATATATGTGTGTATAGGACATAAACACATATATGTATACAAATAAATGCATTCCTATATGTGTACTGGGGCTTGTGTATGCACAGAGTATTTCTGACATAACATACAAGCAACAATGTTTATCAGTGTTCCCGCTGTTTATCTCTGGGGGGCGGGACAGAGGACACTACACCAGCAGAGAGGAACAGCTTGACTTTGCATGTGATACTCTTCTGTGGTATTAGAACTTCTTATAAAAAGCACGTTCTACTTTTATAATTTAAAAATAAGCAGTTAAAATAAAATTGACATGTAAAAAAATAAAACTGCTGCGCCCACATTTTCTAAGACATGGATATTGTGAGGAGTCTAGTCAATAAATTCCAGAAATCCTTTAGGCAAAGAAACTGTTACTAGGTCTAAATGAAAACTACCTACTTGTTGAGTATCTCTCAATGCAAACGGATCTGCCTACGCTCTAAGGCCAGCTAGGACGGAAGGATGGGGAACAACGGGTAACGTGAGGCTTTCCAGCAGCTGTCACTAGTTTCACGGCTGTGTACTTGCCAGCTAAATTCTCTGTTTCAGAAATTGCATTCATTTTAGGTCATAACCTCTATAGAGGTAACCAAAACTCTCCAAGTGAAATTCCCGGCTGTGGTGTTTATTTCATTCTTGGCTTCTGTTCTTTATCAAGTCCTTGAATGTGATAAAGCAGAGCTCAACTGGGTTCTTTTTCATTAAATGTGTAATACTGGAATATAAGGCTTCACAAATGACTACCTTTAAGGTTATATAATGTTCGCTTTTAATAACTCTCCATTTCTCATGCCTCTGTAAGTCTAATCTAAAAATGGAATCCCAGAGCAGACAGTACCACGACAGGAAAGGCTCTTCTGAGCCAAACACAGAGGAATGGCAGCTAAGCTAGCTACTCTTGGCAGTACCATCTCAGTTGGTTTTGTAGAAAATTGTATTTCTATAGGTATATAGTTTTATGTCTTTTGAAGTAATGTGGCTTTTCAGACCAGGGCCAGACTATTGCTTCTGTACTTCCAGATGGCCCATTAGAGGGGCTACTACCTACCCTAAGCTGCGTTGGAAACTCCTGAGCACATGTTCTTTGCTCTTTCTAAAGCCCAGGACTGTCACATGCAGTGGCCAATTTTTTAAAAAAGCTACAGGAGGTAGATTTAATGTTGAAGCCATTAAATAGGTCACTGTTCTGATCATTTTTCATGCTTTTTTTTTTTTTTTTTTTTTTTTGTAAAACCTAAGTGCTCTAGGTGTTTGCTTTTTCAGAGATATTTGCCTTGGTCCTATGTCATTCCCCATCAATAATGTAGGACATTGTCTTTCTTTTTCTGCTTTGGAACAATTTCCAAATGCACCAGGACCCCTACAGTAGTCACTACCTCATCTATTTCCATATCAAGGATTTACGTGTGACTTCAGTTGGAGCTATTTGAATTGGCCCATAGCCACCTGTACCCTCAATTTTCTCTGGGCCGCTTTGAGGCATCACAGAGAAACATGAGATGGTAGTTGCTGAAAGCAGAGTCCTTCATCCCAGCAATGGCAGCTGGTAACTGGCTGCATAGCCAAATGCTTGGCTCAATCTAGGGAATGGAAGGCACCATTCAAAGCCAGATTCCAGTCTGCCATAAGGATTGTATTTCTGTCATCACAACATCTCCTTGACAGTCCCACCAACTGGAAAACTCCCAGCAGAAGCCCAGTGATCAAATTCTCCCGGAGCTTTTTTTTTCTCCTAGCTTCTGGAAATAATCTACTCCAGTCCCTTTTGCCCTCACCAGAAAACCCAAAACATAGCTCCATTTCTAAGACTGATGTATGGAAATAGATTACTCACAACCAACCCATTCTCCCACAGCTGGAAATAATGCCAACAATTTGATTTTGAAACAACTAAGGACAGACTTAGTCCCCATCCACTGAGAGGCTTTTCCAACCTAATACCTTATATATCATCTTTGTACTTTCAAAATGATGATACGTGACCAAAAGTGGTTCAGATAAGCAAGGCATCACCACTGGAGCTTTAAATTAAATGTAGAGAGACAGTCATTTATGTTTACATGCAGAAACACTAGGGAAACACTTTATGTCTAAGAACTAAATGGAAGAAAGCTCAGAAGACATCAGTTTAGTTTAAAGCAAAAAGGTCACCCACTTTCACTTTTGCCTTATACCCAAGTCAAGTAGATATTTTCAGCGAAAGAAGACTTTTTCTCCTGATACTTGAGTTATCATAGAGTCCTTAATAGAGGTGCCTGTAAGTACCAATGATCCGTGGCAGGATTAGAAGCTGTAATTCTACTGCCAGCAAGATGTTCCTGGCTAGACTCCCAAAGTAGTCTGCACTAAGAACATTCTGGTAAGGGAAACAGAAAAAAGAATATATTTGACCAACCTGTACATGAAAAATGGGGCTATAGTGCTATCAGGTATGACCTTGGAACCTGACAAGTAGTAGGTGAGGCAGCCATCAGAAAGATCCAGGCATCTCAGAAATCTGGCAGTGGAACTCATAAAACGAGGCTTTGTCCTTGGGACAAGGCTTACTTGGGGTAATGAAAACCAAAACCTTAGAAGGAAAACCTAGAATGGGCCCCCTCTCACCAAGATACCTGAATCTTTTAGCCTCTGTGCAACATTCCAGCGACTGTTTTCTTGCTTAAGTGAGTTACTTTGACATATGTTGCTACTTTTGCTTTTGCTGTTTTATTTCCAGTCGATTAGCCTGCTTTCTATTATGTCAAAAAAGCCTAAAAGTAAACGCTGTCGTAGTGCGCCATTTCCTGTAACCACAGTTCCCACACATGGTTTTCTGCTCTGCAATTTCAGCAGCACTTAAAATTGAGTGGTTCTGCAAACCAGCTGTGGGCCTTTGTTGAATCCATTGCTCATCTCCATTGCAGCAAAAGGCAAAGATGGCTACATGTAGGCAGTACGGAGCTGGACCAACAGCCCAAGCTGAACCGGTCCTCCGTGGCTATCGGCAACAGCCCTGCCACCGGGGCTGACCCCTGGGTCCCCTCTCTGAGGTACCTCTGAGCCCAGACAACTCCCATGCCACCTTGCCACACCTCAGAGATATTGCACACAAGCTGACATTATCTTTGTGGCACTCCCCAGCTCCTGTATAACGAAAAGGGATTAAGGAGGGAGAGGAGACATGCAAAAGGTCACTAAGTCGTCTCGGTATATTTAGTCTTGGAAGTGGAAGCGGTCTGACAGTTATATTTTTGCGGGACAGCCAGAGGGTTTGAAAAGACCTTCAGAGTCTTCTGGTCTCCAAAGACTGAATGTAAAGAGAACAGATCATATCATATTTTTTAAATTGATGGGTCATTACAGTGGAATTGTGTGGTACAGGGGAAAGGTGAACGCATAGGGGGCGGAGGGAGCAGTGCCATTTATACAAACATCCTTGAATCTTTAAAATAAATTATACAGGTGAACACAGAAGTTCATGCTACTTGCTGGAAGCAATAAGGATCGAATTTTGTGGAATCTGTATTCCACAAATCTCCAGGTATCCTGCCTCGTCCTCAGTGGGCTATCATGTTCTGGTGTACATCTTGGTAGCCCTTAAAACTGGTGGCATGGTCTCGGATAGATTCTTGCAGGAGAGAGACAGATTTATGGATTCCATCAGCTTCTTCCAGGGGAGCTGCCCAATCACCAGGAGGGCACAGGTGATATGCTTATTCAGATTCTCTCAGCCTGTCTACCAGGGTCAAACAGCAGTTTCCAGGTCCTCATGGCCAATGATCTTATAGTTCTGGCGGCTTTCTAGGTAGGCTGCCAAATCCGGGTCCCCGGCCTGCTGTGCTCTCTCTTGAGGTGTCTTACCCTGTACGTAACAGTGAAAAGGAAAGAGACACAAACACTTGGGATAAGATTTTTTTTTTTAAAAATCATAGAAACAGAGCTACTCAAAGATGACTTGCTAAAAAGGATCTTTCCATGTTTGTTTGCTGTTTTAGAATTGATGAGACACTTTCAGATCTATTATTTGATAGATGCATCTCATCAAACATGTGAGATCCGCAAGTTCAAGAGAGACGATCAGTTTTCAGAGGTGGGGTTCCATCAAAGGAACCGGCGGCTCACAGAGTAACTAGGTACACAGCAGCGAACTGCGTGGCACAGTGAGTTTGGGAACCCAGATCCTTTCCAGAAGGGGGACAGAAATCACTGAACAGAAAAGCAGGGAAACGGGCATTCTGATTTCTAGTTTGGAACTCTTCCTGTTATACTAAACCCTGGGAAGTAACAAGCAGAAACAAAGAGGAAGGGATGGTCAGAAACAATCTAAAGGGGTTTCTTTGTTGGTTTCAAAGTCTTCAGTTAGGTTCTCCCCATTTAGAACTGTCTTATCTCTCCAAAAAGTAAGTTAATTTCTGACAATAAAAGTGATGAGTGTTGATTAAAGCAAGAGGGATGATATGGGGATATATGTATATGTATAGCTGATTCACTTTCTTATAAAGCAGAAACACACCATTGTAAAGCAATTATACTCCAATAAAGATGTTTTAAAAAAAAGAATACCAGAAAAAAAAAAAATCTTGGGAAAGTAGAAAAGCATAAGAAAATAAAAATCACCAGTAATTCCACTATACTAAGATAACTGCTGTTAACCTTCCATAGAGTAACTATTTTATGTTTTTTTCTGTAGCTCTACACATAATTATTTTTATGAAAATAAAGCCATACATTGTTTATATACTGTTAGGTAATGTGCTTTTGCACTTAATAATATATCAAACCTTTCTACGTCATGAAATGTTCTTCTGCATCATTTTAAATGATTGTATAACTTTTTGCAGTCTATTATGTTATATGTATATTTATACACACACAATTATTTTTGAAATGAGGCCAATGAACAGCAGTCAGCAGTAAAAGGAGGAAAGGTCTCCATTCTTTTGAATGTTTACAGACATTACTTAACACTCCTTGACGCTTCTAATTTTTGTTCCATGATATCTATTTTAAAATGATATTAAGTTTTTTAAAATTAATTTTCATTGGAGTATAGTTGATTTACAATGTGTTAGTTTCTGCTGTACAACAAAGTGAATCGGTTATACGTATACATATATCCACTCTTTTTTAGATTCTATTCCCATACAGGTTACTACAGAGTACTGAGTAGAATTCCCTGTGCTATACAGTAGGCCCTGATTAGTTATCTATTTTATACATAGTAATATGTGTATGTCAATCCCAATCTCCCAATTTATCCCTCCCTTTTCTCCTTGGTAACCGTAAGTTTGTTTTTTACATCTGTGACTCTATTTCTGTTTTGTAAATAGGTTCATTTGTACCATTTTTATAGATTCCACATATAAACGATATCATATGGTATTTGTCTTTCTGTGTCTGACTTACTTCACTCAGTATGACAAACTCTAGGTCGATCCGTATTGCTGCAAATGGCATTATTTTGTTCTTTTTTATGGCTGAGTAATATTCCAGTGTATATATGTACAAAATTATATTGAGTTCTAAGGAAAGGGTAGAGGCATGATCACTGCACCAAAGTAATTGCTCTATGTATTAAAATGCACACAAGCATTACAAAAATTATCAAACACTTCTCAGCCTCCATCTCATCTATTGCAATGGATGGTATCAAACTCAATTAAGTCTGATCCTAGTAGCCTACAAGGGAATATGGAGTAGAAGATAGAAGGGAAGTAACAATGGCTCTAGACTCTTTCTTTCTAAAATTTTACTTATTTAGTTTAGTTGGGATTTAATATTTAACCATAGCTTCAAGTTCCTATAATAATTTTATTCAACTTGGTTACAGTATTTGTAGATTATCTTGTCTTCAATGTTAATGAGGTTGGGATCACCAATTTCCAAATATTCAGAGAGATGGACTGGGGTGGGCCTCTGAGTTGATTTTTAAGGAGCCATTTCCTATTAAGAGAAATTCTCAAAATATTGCTTCTCTTCAAAAATTTCCAGAAGAAGAACCAGTCATAATTATCATATTCAGCTTTCACCTAGCAAAAAATTACGGAATGGAAAAATTATAGGATCCCTGAAAAGGATGAAGCTCTATTACTTCATAAGGTAAGATCTATAAAACAAAATGTTGGGTGAAAGTTTATACAATAGCATGTACAGTATGACTTTACCTCCTTGAAGAAAATGAGAGAAGTAGACACATGTGGGGAGAAATCATTAAAGTTTTAATGGTATATAGGTCTAGATTGTGGGATTTCTAGTAATTTTTACTTAAAAAATTTTTTTTTGCATTGCTAGAGTTTTCTATGTGAGAATGCACTACATTTATAATAAAAGTAATAACATTTTTTGCATTTTGAGAAGCGCACATACAGATGTAACACAAAATAGAAAGGAATCTCAAGGAACATTGAGCCCATTTATTTGATTCAGAAACTTAGATTAAAAAAGAGCCATCTGCTGTGGGGCCGGGTTTCCTGGCCAGTCTTTTATTCATCCCTCTATTTCATCTTGCTCCTCCCTTCTCTTTTATCACCTGAGTTGAGACCAGTCTCTGTGTGGTAAACAGGCAATGGCCCTGCTGTGTCTGAGCGGCCCCAGCAAGGAAGGCCAAGTCCACCTCGGATCATGGCCTCAGCTGGTCCTACCTCCATGGGTTGTGTTTCTCAATCAGGTTACACATCAAAGCACCTAAGTGCAAATATCATCTGGGAAGAATATCACAGTGAAGAATTATCTGCCATTTGGAATCCTACACCCAATTAGCTAACCAGATAGGTAACAGACCAGCTAGGAACAAGGACCCAGCTTAACGAATTTGATGATAGCCTAGTGCTAACAGAATTAAGGCAGCCAGGGACCTCAGTCAGAGAGCAAGGATCTGGTGGGTCGCAAGGAAAGTGGAGAATCAAGCAATGCACCTGGCTCAGAACTGGCTCAGAAAGGAAAGAAAGGTCCACATCAGAGAGAAAGTTATGTCACAATGTACACTGCAGTTGGAGGAGACCCCAGGGTGAAGACCGCATATAAGTAGGTGCTCATCACTTAAATGAATCTAATGGGGCTGAAGTCATCAGTAGGCTTCTAAGTAATTTGTCTATGTTTCTTGACTACATTCACTGACCCCAAACTTAGGTTATTTAGTACCCACTTAATGAAATCCTCATCTATATATTAAAATTCTTCTCTGTAACCTTCTACAGTTAAGTGGCTTGTCCTTTCTTGGAGCCTACCCAGGGTGCTTTAAAACTCTCAGAGCTGACCATGATCATGACCTCAGATCATCACAGAGAACTCCTCTATGGGGTTGATCTTCTGTATGAACTCTTCTCTCTGCCCATCTCTTTCCCATGGGCTGCAGTTCTCGGTCAACAGCACTAAGCTTCAGCTCCTCCTTTACTCCAGCTTTAACCCTTTCCTTGGGTGCTCTCTGTAAACCGGAACAATTCATGCTGCGGCCCGATCTCCCATCCCGGCAGTGACTGATTGGTCATCACTTTGGCACCCATATATGGGGCCTCATAAATCATGGGTTTTAAGCTATTCTGGCTTAAGTAGCTGGAGGAGCAATTCCAAAGGGGCTTCTCCGTAGCCAGGCCACATCTTTTGCACCTGGTCCCGACCCTTCCCCTAGTGCTTTGCACCTCACCCTCTCCACACTTGGCTGCTGGCAGTCAGCAGAGGAGAGTCAGCAAAGTCCAAAGGTCAACGCGTTCAGGGGTCTATAAGTCCCTTAGGCAAGCACACCCCCTCCCTTTGTGCTTATACATTTAAACTGCAGTTTCTCTAAATGAAACACTTCATTTTTTCCTCCTTTTTCCAAAGCCCCAGGCACTTCCATAAGTACAGAAAGGATGCCTTTGCTACGGGCACAAGTGAAGGCAATGGTGCCAGAGATCTTGCCCCGTGGGAGGATGCTTGCACTCACTCATCAAGTTACCTTGGAGTCCGTTTTTCTCAGAGATGCTCCCGCGTCCACCAGAAGCTGGCACACAGCCCGGTTCCGCTGGCAAGCTGCCTTGTGCAGTGCGGTCTCACCCCTAAATCAAAGATGAAATGAGAAAGGGTTGGAGGCGGGAGTGGGAGTAGGGTAGGGGCAGCAGGGAGGGAAGTGCCCCTGCTGCTGACGTTCTGTGCCCCTCGGCGCCTTCCCTATCTGTGGGTGAGACCACGGCTGCAGGCCATGGCCAGGGGAGCTGGGTGAGGGGGTTCTAAAAGCGCCTTGAGTTAGGCATCGACTAACCCTAATATCTGACTCCAGCCTCTTTTTCAAACAGTGTTGGCTGGTCAAGTAGGCTGAGTGATTTTGTTTTAAGCGACTACTGTCTGTTTTAAGTAATACCCAATGGCCCTATGAAATAGACTGATGTGTGTAGATGTGTCTGAACAGTGTGGAGCCACTCTCTCTGTGTAGACATGTGGGCAGAGCAGGAGCAACCTAGATGGTGCACACACAGGAGCAGCGATGGAGAACCACAGCACAGTGATTGGTAGACCATCTGGCCCTGGGAGGAGAATCTCCTGGGAACTCAACTTCAAAGACCCAGGAGATACCCAGTCTGCCCCACCTGCTGATTCCTGGTGAGTGGCAGGAGGGGGACAGCCACAGAAGATACCTGGGAGGGATGGTAAGACTCTGGGAGGGTTCCGCAACCAGAGCTGGCCCACTGGGCAGCAGGTCAGCCATCAGTATGGGGAACAGCCAAGGCAAAGTGGCTATTTCCCCCACCCCCACAGGCAGTACAGGGAGGAGGACATTCCCATTCTGGGTCTGAAATTGAAAAGGCACTTAATGCCAAAGTGTTTATGGAAAATCGAATGCAGTCCTTAAAGAGGCAAACTGGGGTGAGTGATAACCTTGCCAATGGGATTTGCGGTACGTGGACAAACTCTACGTAGCAATGGACAGTTTCTCCCTTGTCCGTAACTCATGGTTAAATCCTTCCTACTTGTCCTCCTCCATCTCTCCTTAGCCCCTCCCCACACTCCACCCCGCCCATTCTTTATCCCTTTTCAAATTTCACTGAAGTTCTTTAGAGGCTCAACATGGCTTCCAGGGTTAAATGCTTAGCCTTTCTTTGTTTCTATTTGGGGAATAGTAGCTATTTTGCCGCCTGGGAATGAGAAAGTTGAAAACAAACATTATCAGTCTGGCAACCATCCACAGAGCTGGTGACTTTCTCAACCAGGGTTTCTCTTCTGAAGCACAAAACATGGAAATGGTTGGAGGTACTATGTTCTTGGTTCTCCAGTGGTTTTATAACTTGTCCCATTCTAGACTCAGCACAGAGAAATTGTTTCACTATACAAAAAGGATGCCTTAGGGCATTAGGGCTTAATTTTCTTATAAACCTCAGTTGAGGAAGAGTAAATGTGATGGGTAATTAAGAGGTAAGTGCATTAATTTAGACTTCTCTGTAGTTCAAGGTGCATCAAAGCAGAAGTACCTCACTTGAAGGAAGTTCTAAATGATGACCAGCAACAGCTACATGTGCAATCATCATGACAGGTGCCATCTATTTTTATTGTGTAATCTTTGATTTAGAAGATTAGCGCTGCACAGTTATAAATACAACTGAAAGTAGACACTTTTTCTCGCTGACATTACAATTATCAATTGTATGCCCTAGAGGCTGCATTCTTTTCCTAGATATGTTCTCAAGAAGATAATCTAGATCACATAATGTAAGGCAACACTCACGTTTCACTGTCTGCCATATCCAATAACTCAGAAGGTCCTAAAGAAGAGGAAAGCAAGATGTCCATCAAAAATAAGTTCAAAAACTAACCATTAACAAAAAATTATAGTCACAGAATTAAAATGCCTTGGGAAGCTGAATGAGTATTTGGTGACAGGGTTAATAAGACCACCTCCCCTCCAAAAGAGAAAGGATCCCTCTACCTCCCCCTCATCAATCTCTCAATCATCACCAGGCAGTATGTACAGAATGGAAGATTAAAAAAGAATGATATGGCCTCTGCCTTCAAGAAGCTTTCCAACAAGTTGAAGGATAGAATAAATGAAAAATAATTAAGTGGCTACCTAGGGGGGAAAGGGAGAATCATTCTCCAGCAGCAGGTTGTTTGGGATGTAATCTTATGTAGTATAGCATGAAAGCTATGAGAGACCGTATTATTAAGTGTCCCTTTCTCTGACATAACACAGCAAATTACACTAAGTCAAGATATTATCCAGTCCAATCTCTTTATTTTAGAAATGGGGTAAAATTCTATTTTTCATGAGATTTCCCTTCCAAAATCTGGAAAAAATGTTATATATAAACATCAAATGATTATAGATGCTTCATCAGGAATTAAAATGTTCTGTGCTTGCACATTCACAATTTCTCATTTGTTCACTAATTTATTCATTCAACCTGCAAACACTGCTTGGAATGCTCACCTTTCCCCCCAACCCTTCACACAATTCCTTACCTGCAGGTATCAGCTGACACACATTTTCTCCACAAAGCCCTCTATCTATCTCCCCACTCCTAATACTGCATTAAATGTCATGCCTTTGTGTTACCTCACTTTGTGTACTAACCCTATTTCCTAAAATGGTGGGGGGGGGTAATAATAATTAATCATCCAAATTGAGACTATCCCTGACAAGTAGGCATATATGATCACCTTACCGATCATGACACTTGTCTCTCTCCACAACTAGACTCTGGAAAAACCCCTTGAAGTTGTGGCCAATGTCTTGTCCACCTTCCTTGGTGACTGGCATGGAGCCTGGTGCCAAGCAGAGGCTTAAATGTTTGGTTGAATTAATGAATAAATGTGTTTGGAAGGGTCAAACATAACTCTAGGTATTGAGCACTGTAAACTTTAGAAGTATGATCCTGGTGATTTCCTCCCCATATGGGCAGATATCATTATCATTGAGCATTTATTTATGTAACTACTTACTACATAATTAGAAGAAAGTCCTAACCTCATCTTCCCTAACTATGAAAGTCAGTGGTCAGACACTGATGAAAGAAACTGAAGATGACAGAAACATATGGAAAGATACACCGTGTTCTTGGATTGGAAGGATCAATATTGTTAAAATGACTATACTACCCAAGGCAATCTACAGATTCAATGCAATCCCTATCAAATTACCAATGGCATTTTTCACAGAACTAGAACAAAAATTTTGCAGTTTGTATGGAAATAAAAAAGACCCCAAATAGCTAAAGCAATTTTGAGAAAGAAGAACAGAGCTGGAGGAATCAGGCTCCCTGACTTCAGACTATACTACCAAGCTACAGTAATCAAAACAGTTTGGTACTGGCACAAAAACAGACATATAGATCAATGGCATAGGATAGAAAGCCCAGAAATAAACCCACGCACCTATGGTCAACTAATCTACGACAAAGGAGGCAAGAATATACAATGGAGAAAAGACAGTCTCTTCAATAAGAGGTGCTGGGAAAACTGGACAGCTACATGTAAAAGCTTGAAATTAGAACATTCTCTAATAACCATATACAAAAATAAACTCAAAATGGATCAAAGACCTAAATGTAAGAACAGATACTATAAAACTCCTAAAGGGAAACATAGGCAGAACACTCTTTGACATAAATTAAAGCAATATCTTTTTGGATCTGTCTCCTAGAGTAATGGAAATAAAAACAAAAACAAATGGGACCTAATTAAACTTAAAAGCTTTTGCACAGCAAAGGAAATCATAAACAAAATGAAAAGACAACCTCCAGAATGGGAGAAAATATTTGCAAACAATGTGACCGACAGGGGATTAATTTCCAAAATATACAAATAACTCATACAGCTCAATATCAAAAAACAACCCAATCAAAAAATGGGCAGAAGATATAAATAAACATTTCTCCAAAGACAACATACAAATGGCCAAGAAGCACATGAAAAATGCTCAACATTGCTGATTATTAGAAAAATGCAAATCAAAACTACAGTGAGGTATCACCACACACCGGTCAGAATGGCCATCATTAAAAAGTCTACAAATAACAAATGCTGAAGAGGGTGTGGAGTAAAGGGAACCCTCTTGCACTGTTAGTGGGAATGTAAATTGGTACAGCCACTGTGGAGAACAGTATGGAGGTTCCTTAAAAAACTAAAAATAGAGCTACCATGTGATCCTGCAACCCCACTCCTGGGCATGTATCCAGAGAAAACCGTAATTTGAAAAAATACATGCACCCCAATATTGTACTATTTACGACAACCAAGACATGGAAGCAACCTAAATGTCCATCGACAGATGAATGGATAAGGAAGATATGGTACATATATACAATGGAATACTACTCAGCCATACAAAAGGATGAAATAATGCCATTTGCAGCAACATGGATGGACCTAGCGATTAAGTGAAAGACAGAGAAAGACAAATATCATGATATCACTTATATGTGTAATCTAAAAAAAAGATACAAATGACCTTATTTATAAAACAGAAACAGACTCACAGATATAGAAAACAAGCTTATGGTTACCAAAGGGGAATGGGGGTGGAAGGGATAAATTAGGAATTTGGGAGTAACCTATACATGCTACTGTATATAAAATAGGTAAACAACAAGGACCTACTGTATAGCACAGGGAACTACACTCAGTATTTTGTAATAACCTATATGGAAAAAGAATCTGAAAAAGAATATACGTATATATATATATATATATATGTATGTATAACTGAATCACTTTGCTGTACACCTGAAACTAGCACAAAGTTGTAAATCAACTAAACTTTAATAAAAAATAAAGAGAAAAAAGAAAAAGAAAATGTTCTGTGTACTGAACATCAAAAAAAAAAAGAATGAAATACATCAAAAAAAAAAGAATGAAATAATGTCATTTGCAGCAACATGAGTGGATGTAGAGATTATTATACTAAGTGAAGTAAGTCAGACAGAGAAAGACAAACATCATATGATATCACTTATACATGGAATCTAAAAAAAAAAAAAAGATGCAAATGAACTTATTTACAAAACAGAAATAGACCCACAGACATAGAAAACAAACTTATGGTTACCAAAGGGGAAAGGGGGCAGGGAGGGATAAATTAGGAGTTTGGTGTTAACATATATATACTACTATATATAAAAGAGATAACCAACAAGGACCTACTGTATAGCACAAGGAACTCTACTCAATATTTTGTAATATTGAAAAAGAACATATATATATAGATACATATCTGAATCACTGTGCTGTATACCTAAAACTAACACAATATTGTAAATCAACTATACTTCAATTAAAATAAAAAAGTCATTGGTCAAGGAGAAAGGGGACTTTCACAATCCTCCTGGTCATCCAGGAGCTAAATCACTAACTTCACCTCCTCTCTTTCCCATCTACCAGTCATCAAGGCTGGGTGAATCTTCTCTTGCAATGTCTGTCCTATTTGTTGCTCCTACTTGTACTATTTGACAAATAAGCTTCCTAAAAGGTCTCTGTCAGGAACATATTAGCATGCAGGACTTTTACTAAGAAAACATAAAAAAGATCTTGCAACATACAGATTTCCAGGTTTTAAATTCATCATATGTCCTGTGTCTCCCCAGGTATTTCAACACTGAAGTTCACAGTCTTTCACTTGGAACTACCCTTCCTCAATTTGTTCTCAAGGCTCCATTTTTTTTGCATAAGCTAAACTGGTAATGCACAATCACCCAAATATTTCTCAGGCTCTCCCAGCTCTGAGAGCTTGCTCTCTCCACTCTTGCTACCCAGAGAGGGATTTTCTACCCACACACCTAAGTCTTACACATTCTTTAAAGACCAGTCTGTGACAAGGTCCTCTGAAAAGGCCACCTTTAACACATGGAATCAACCTGTCTTCTCTTTGACAGAAGGAATCAATCAACAGAAGAACTCCCATAACACTTATTGGAGTCTACCCTTGTACTGTGTATTTGCTTTTCAAATGTATGCCTTATCTCCTTAAATAAATTATTCTACATCTTTTAAATGTAAGAATACTTGGATTATTTTTCATATCCTTCTAGCATGTTCCCTATTTTACAGGTTCAACAAGGATTCAATTCATTCATTTTTGTTCCTCAGTCCTGTGATTCTAAGGAAACATTAATGATAAT
Source organism: Balaenoptera borealis (assembly GCF_965194805.1). Taxonomy (NCBI): domain Eukaryota; kingdom Metazoa; phylum Chordata; class Mammalia; order Artiodactyla; family Balaenopteridae; genus Balaenoptera; species Balaenoptera borealis. The sequence goes on from NC_138864.1 coordinate 113,995,793, forward strand.
CCACCCCCTCCCTGCCCTGTACCCCCTGAAGTGCCAAGCAGTCCAGCGCAGTGATTAAGAGTGAGGGTCTGGAGCTGAACCTCCTTGGTTTCAAATCCCAGCTGTATCTTCCACTCACTAGATCTTGGGCAGGTTCATTTTATTTCTCAGCCCCTTGATTGTCACACATGTAAATCAGGGTTAATAATAATATTTATCTTGCAGGTCTGTTATGAGGTTTCATAAGTTAATACAAAAAAATGTGCTTAAAACAGTAGCTGGGACACTGCATGAAATGCCTAAAGTTTAGGTATAATTAAGTGTCCTACTCTCTGACATAACACAGCAGGTTACACTAAGTCAAGATACTGGAGTATCAATGAGGGAAGGAGATATAAAAGGGTGCCTTAGCTCCCACTTACATTTGAAGTAAGTGTTGACTCCAATTCTGTGTCCTGAGAACCAGTCCTCCAGGCCTTTTCAATCGCTGATGAGGCATCCTCTACAAGGTCAGGAGCAAGAAGGCTTACAGTGCCCAATGGTCCCTTTAGAAAGCGCCTTCAGCAAAGCCATTCATTTTGAAAGGAATTCCATGAACACAAGCAGCCCGGCCTCACCAGTGTCTGTTCCCATTGTTACTGATAATTGTGTAACTGAGCAGGACCTTCCCGGGACAGATCCCTCCTCCCATGTCCTCTGCTGTAACTCCTCTCTGGAGTACCTAGACAATAGTATCTGATGCACACTTCCTGAGTTGTTCTACAGATGCTAAAACCACCACCAAACAGAAAAAGTTAACTACTTGTTGATCATGAGCCCCCAGACCTACTGGCACCTAAGGATTGATAATGTTAACCCCTGGGACACTGCCCTGTTACCTCACCATCAACCAATCAGAGAATTGTGCATAAGCTGATCCCATACCCTGTAATGCCCCTCCCTTACCTTGCCTTTAAAAATACTTTGCTGAAACCCTTTGACGAGTCCAGGGTTTTGGGGCACGAGCCACCTGTTCTCCTTGCTTGACCCTGCAATAAGCCTTTCTCTGCTCCAGACTCCAATGTTTCGGTTTGTTTGGCCTCACTGTGCGTCGGGCACACACGAACGTGTGTTTGGTAACAACTGCACAAATTTTTAGGCAACAGGGGCCTTGTCTCAGTTCCTCCTTTCCTCAGCACTGTCACTTGGTGCTCTCAGAGCTGCACCCACAGTGGGTCCATGGACTCTGGGGTCCACGCCTCCATGCAGTGAGAGGATGCTGAAGCAGTTTCATCTGCGCTAAAATGGCAAGGATTTGACACTCTGAAAGTGGGACAAGGAAGAGAAAGAAGCTTGTTCCTCAACTTTCTGACAAGAATCACTATAAATGAAGCCAACCCAGAAGGATTCCAGAGCTGGTCATCTAATCTGCGGAGTCAGGCACGCCTGGAGCTGTTTATTGTCTCCCCCTCCCCCTTTAATCCTCTGCAGCTGACAGAGATGAGAAAAAGAGCTGCTGATACTAAAACAAGATCCTTGTGCTCTTAATATCCAAAGAAACTTCAGTTAAAGGTTTCAGGAACAGCTCTGGAAAGATGGACTTAATTAACTGATAGCAAGAAGGGGCTGCAGAAGAGAAAAGGGGAGGAGGAGTGATTGCCAGGTGCAGCCTGAGACAAAGCTGTGGTTTCCCTCCCTATCTGTGTCTTCTGGAGCTACTCTTACTAGTACAGCATGCTGTCTAATAGTGTACTGTGTGGGATGGTAGCATTGGTGTAAGATTTGGAGGTGGAGGCGTAGCCAGAGAAATAAAAACAATCAACAAAGACCATAAAAATTTTCCCTTGAAAGAAAAATACATGTGAAAAAATAGCAACTATGGTTTTTGGAAAAGTTAATTTTAGTCTCACTCATAAGGGAGAGAACAGGAGAAAGAGAAAACATAAAGATGATGGAATTCCTTCAATATATACCAATGGGGAACATTTGGGTTTGGGCTGAGTTTGTATTTCATGAATACATATATCCTGATTGTGATACCATGCATTTCCCCTAAGGAGTTTGAAGGAATGCCATTAAATTGTCAGCAGAGAATTCCCGATTGTTCCCTGAATATAAAGGGAAGTCTTGGCTCTCTGTCCTTCCCAGGATTTACTGAAATATCCACACTCCATTCCATAGCTAACCTGCACCAGAAGATGACGGTTGAATCTCTACTGAGGGGATATGGGTACAAATTTCTCCATGAAATTTTCATAAGATGATCATTGCCCTTCTGCAGCCCTGTACCAGTTGTCACTAGAACGCTGCATATGATACTCATTTCAAACTACCCTGTGCTGTGGTTGTTTATCCATGTTTCATTTCCCTTGCTGGGCTTTAGGAATATGGAAGGCAGAAACCAATCTCATATTATGGATGAGTTTTGGCAAGTCACCTAACTTTACTACCCTTCAGTTTTTACCACCTGTCAAATAGAGATAAGAGAACTTACCTTGTAGGATTGTTGTAAGAATTAAATGTATGAATACATGTAAAGCATTCAGAACAGTAAAGATGAGCAGTGATTATTACTATAACATTTTTCTTCAAAAGTGCACGGGACTGGGCTTCCCTGGTGCGCAGTGGTTAAGAATCTGCCTGCCAATGCAGGGACACAGGTTCGATCCCTGGTCTGGGAAGATCCCACATGCCGCGGAGCAACTAAGCCTGTGCGCCACAACTACTGAGCCTGTGCTCTAGAGCCCATGAGCCACAACTACTGAAGCCCGCATGCCTAGAGCCCGTGCTCCGCAACAAGAGAAGCCACTGCAATGAGAAGCCCACGCACTGCAACAAAGAGTAGCCACCATTCTCCACAACTAGAGAAAGCCCGCATGCAGCAACGAAGACCCAATGCAGCCAAAAATAAATAAAAATTTTAAAAAAAATGCATGGGACAGAATTTTTGTATGAATGAATGAATGAATGAATGAAACATTTAAAAATCCACTTGGGCCCTGGCCAATATAGTTTTTCTCAGAGAGAGATCCATAAATGGAACATGGATTCAAAAAAAAGCTATGCTACATGAGAAATGGTCTGAAAAATAAGGGAAAGAAAAATACATTGTGGGGAATACACATCAGTATTCCCTGGTGAAGGCCAGGGTAGCTTTTCTTCCTTCGAAAAGAAGCGAAACTTCACAAACTTCCCAACATGAAAAAGGGAGCAGCGTGGTAAGTAGTCAAACCTTCCAAATGTCAAGTTTGCTGGCCAGTCAGTGCTCATCCCATAGGTTCTTCCACTGAACTGATGCGATTTTATCATCGATACTGCACTTGTATTATATATGATGTGTCTTTTGTCACATGCATCCTTTAATTTGCTTCCCACACCGAGGCATCCAAATCCCCTTTGCTATTCCTACCAACTCCCCGTGGCCTCTCTCTCTCTCTGGACCTCATTTCCCATTAGTCTCCCTGACGCTGCCAGCAGACCATTCCAAATCCTCCTCTGCCCCAGGACAAAAGCTGCACAGATGTGGGGAGAGCTGGCACTGGGAACTCTTAACAGCACCATCATCCTGTCCCAGCAGGATGGTGGTCGTTTCTCTCGGGGACCAGAGGCAGAAAAAGGGGGGGGTGGTGAAAAAAAGAAAAGAAAGACTGAAGGCAGAAAAAGAGGGAAGACAAAATAAGCCATTGAAATCAGAAAGGAAATGCATGAGTGAGATTTCTATCAGGAAACACAGTAGGGGGCAGAGGGGTGGGAGCTGGGAGAATAAAAACAAAAGAGCAAAATGTGCCGGGGTTGGGGGGGGGGTGGTAAAAGACTAAAACACCATAAAAGTGTCTCGGAGGGGTAACACTAGGGAGGAGGGAGTGGGCAAAAGTATGGCTGAAAGGAGTTGAAAAGCAGGAACCGCCGGGGGGGTGGGGTGGGGGTCTCTCAGCTGGAATCCCTCCCACATCCTCCTCTCTCCGCCCTGTCCCTGTGGAATTCTTAAGCTCTCTCCCTCCTCCGTTCTCTTTTCAACCCTCCCAATGCCCAAATTCCAGTTCTTCATAAAGGAAAGCAGCATGTCGTGTATTTGAGAGAAGAAGTCCCAAAGAAGATGCGGGAAGAGAAAAATTCAAGCCTCCTGTGGCTTTTCAGAAATAACCACAGGTCCCGTGCCCCCCAGCCCCTCAGCCTGGATTTCAAAGAGCTCTGAGAAGAGAACTTCGTTGCTGAATGTGGTGTCTGGGAGAATGACTAATCTCTCACGACTCCCGTTCAGAGGGCAGCATCCTGATTGTGGACCCCACTGCTCAGCGTCAATAAACGGTGAAGGAGAGGGCAAAGCAGAGGGGAGAGAGGGGCTCCCTGGAGTAAGGACGCAGAAAGCAAGCAAGCCGCATCAGTCATGAGCCTTGAAAAAGGCCGACTGATTTCTTAGGACCCTTGCCATTAAAGGCATCTTTACAGGCAGGTCTTTGAACAGTTTTTAGGATTTATATAATAAGACATAAAATGTAAAAAACTAAAACTTCAAGAGGTTTGCAGCAACTGAGATTATTAGGAGGGGCATCTCTTGATCTTTGGCACAGTGGAAAAGTTGTATTCATTTATCTTTTTATTTACATGATTTCAAACTGATCAGACCCACCCACTCTGCAAACCTAATGCTAATTTACAAACAACGATGCCAGTCTGGTAGAAATCCCTGAATCCCAGCCTCACAGAGGCATCTTCGCAAAGGATATTTTCCATCAGATCAGGGGAATTTCAGAGTCATCATCATTATTAAATTAGGCAAGACTATTCACTGAGCAGAGATCACATTAAGAAGATGATTACAGAGAAAGGGTCATGTTTTCTGTGTACGTGTCCCCGACTTCAAGAACATGATAATGTAAAAGAGTTTCTGTAATTGAAATGAGATGAATAGTTCTGCAAAGATACTTTCCAATTCTAAATGCACAGTTTTATAAAATTATATCAGCAACTGAAGATATTAAAACAAATGACAACAGAAATGGTTGAGCCAAAGTGCTTAGCTCTTAAGGAACATGGAGAATTAGGCTGACAACGTCAAAAGATTTTACATCCATGTTCCTGAATAACTAGAGATAATGAGGTTGATGTTAAGAATGAAATTGACCATGCCTATCAGGTTGATAAATACTAATTTTAGTAAAAATCAACTGCAATTCAGTTTCTATTATTTGACTGTAGTACTAAAAGGTTAAAAATTGCCACCCATCAATATACAGTGATCCTTGGAATGTAGATCATAGTAAAATTTTATTTTCAAACAGAAGAGACGGATTTTGCTTCATGATCTCCAGTCTTTCCCCCCATGTATCTACTGGCCAATTGGAGACCCTGGTGAGGCAGACACAGTGACCATGAGAACTGTTTGCCTGTGAGTGAAGTTGAGGTGATTACAAAAATCTCAAGTGTTTTCTCATTAGTATAAATATTAAACCAACTAATTTACAAAAGCTAACCAAAAAAATTAGAAAAATAAGCTTCCCCCTACCCCAAGTTACTAACAAATTCCTTGTGTCCTTCAGTTTTAACACACGGAGCTGTATCACATTATTCACTCTTTGCAAAAGACACCTGGGATCGAAAAGAAACTAGTTTAGTATTGGAATGTCAGGCTTTGATCAGAGCACTAAGAGATTTGCCAGCTGGATTTCATGCCAGAAAAAGTGTGTGTGTACTGATCTATGGCTGAGGTTAGAAACTCCAAGTCTTATGAGTTTGAGTTACAGGGGCTTTTAAAGACCGTCTTAAGGGAGTAGAAAGAGAAGTTGGGGGGTGTGTGAAAATCCATGGTGTTAGAGCAATATCATCTCAGGCCTCATCATTCAAGTCCCTGGGGAGACCCAGCTGAGAAGAGGATTTTTGGTTTTGTTTTTAGTGTAATTATGTCCCAAATATTGCATGGGACATACTTAATCCTTTAAAAAAAAAAAGTTATTGTTGTCTTGTATTTTTATTTGCTAAATCTTGCAGCCTTGGCTTAGGACCCTGAACCAAAGGAAAATATAAAAGCAGAGCTCCAGGGAATTCCAAGTGAGTCAGTAGTTCAGGATATTGAGAAGGGAGGGTCATCATTTTCAACAGAAGAAGACAGAGTAAGGGAGGGGGGTAGATTAAATATGGCCATTAATTATAAAGTAGAGGGGTCTATTACCCCACCCCTTGAGTTGGGGCTGGCTCTGTGACTTGTTTTAGCTGGCAGAATGCCACAGAGATGAGGCAGACTTCCCCAGCCTGGCCTCAGAATGTCTGGAAGCGTCCATCCTCACCCTCCAGGAACCTGAGGACCATCATGCTATGCAGAAGCCTGGGGTGAAGGTCCAGGTGTAGAGAAAGGCTCAGGTGTCCCAACCATCTCAGCTGAGAGCCCCGAACATGTGAGGGTCCATCTTAAATACAGACTCAGTCAAAACGGCAGCTCCCTGCAGCCTCATAGGTAAGACCAAGTGAGATACCAGCAGATCACTGATGCAGAGCGGATCGCAGAACCAGAGAAGGGAATGCTTGTTCTTCAGGAGAGGGAGAGAGGGGAGGAGAGAGAATTCCTAAGTTGCCTCATCACTCAACTAGACAGCCAGTGTCTCACCTAACTCTAGAGTAGAGTGCTATGTGGGTACTGAGCAGCAGTGGTATGTGGGTATGCGGGCAGACACTCAATCTCATCGGGTAAAGGGCAAACTAGGAGGGAAGGGTTGAGAATGATCAAGATAACAGCCACCAGGAGTACTTGAATCTGAGCTAGAGGCAAACAAAGTGACAGCATATATCTAAAGTTCACCTGAACTTTATACAGTGGAAATCCTGAGATCTTTTCTATTAAGAGAAAAATAACCATGGAAGCTTTGTGACCTTTATGCACTGTGGGAAGCATGCAGTCTTAGCCAGAGGTAACTCCTGGAGGAGACAGTATGTCTCTAACAAAAAGCAAAGCCCTTACCTTGGAATACACTCTTTTTCCCAGGCCTGAGGAATGTAAAAGAGATTAGCAAAGCTATCTCAAGCCAGGAGACCTCAGGGAACTGAGAGTCCTGGTTGTTCCCTATGGCTGGGGGCTGTGTGTGAGCCTGGTTAAGGGAAGATAATGTTCAAGGATAGTTGTTGTAAACTTGTTGACATCCGTGGTAGTGACTGAACTGAGATGATAAGCAATTCCATGGGATTATTGTCTAATAATAAGTTCCTCTTCTGTCTATATAAGATTCAGTAAATTCTAAATAAAGTGCCTAGGAACCATCAGTTTTCTTGGTCCTTCTGACCCCATACTCGCGGTGCTATTCAGTCCCTTACCCCTCTCCGTCGGGACCTGGAAGACCCCCTGCTTTGGCTGGACGATCGCAATGCACTGTCTATGGGGCTGGGTTCTAATATTTGGTTCTGCCTGTCACAAGCTTTTGGAAGAGTCACTATAAGAAAGAGGAAACACCTATGATGTGTGTTGTTGGGGGCGGGGGGTGAGAGAGGCAAGCAGAATTGACGCCACCAATGCTTCTCGAAAAGTCTTGCCTAAAGAGGAATGCTTTAATTGCTGGGGGCAGAATGGTCAGGGGAGTAGGAGGCAGAATATGCACACCCCAGACACAGCACCGGAAACATATCTAGGCTTTCCCAGGCAGACAGGCTTGGGATTATCCAGCCTAGCCTACCAAGGGGAAAGAAAGCCTCTAATGACGACCATCCTACTTTAACTCCCTTTCCTCTTCCTAAACCACTCTTTCCGCCATAATTCAGGCCCAGGGTTCAAGCAAACTCTCCATGGTGAGAAGGTACTGAAGACAAAGCAAGGTGAGTCTAATGTGAGTGACAGTCTAATACTTACCTTACAAGGTCCTTGTAAAGATTAAATGATAGGATGTGCTCAGTATAAGCACATAGCATATAACCTGTGCTTGAGAAATGGTAGCTAATGTTATCTATTTGTGGCTTTACAATAGGACTTAAGGCATCTACATACAACTGCTTTAAATTTAATGATGCATAGGCTTATATATTTTTTTAGCCTGCAATTGCTTGATAACAGTGACTGTATTTTGTTTTCGTGTGTGTGCTGGTCTATAACAGGTAGTTCCTGTGACGTACTCCACAAATATTTGATGGATGAATGAATGAATGAATGGAATAAGACATGTTTGAATTGCATAAAAAGAGGAATAAAAAGGAATGTGAATCAGACATAGAAAACAAACTTACGGTTACCAAAGGGGGAAGGGCAGGGGAGGGATCAACTGGGAGTTTGGGATGAACAGATACACACTACTGTACATAAAATAGATAAACAATAAGGACCTGCTGTATAGCACAAGGAACTATACTCAATATCTTGTAATAACCTATAACAGAAAAGAATCTGAAAAAGACTAGATATGTTTATATGTATAAATGAATCACTTTGCTGTACACCTGAAACTAACACATTGTAAATCAACTATACTTCAATTTAAAAAAAGGGAATGTGAATGTGTACTAATATGCTTACTATTTACAACCTAAATATGATACAATGAGGGTAGGCCACAGGCTCAGTGCTAGGGCTCGCAGAAAATCTTCCAGGATCTCTGTGTACCTGTATCTAGCAGAGCTAGAGACCCCTCAAAAACAGCCAAGCCAGGGAGATGTTTCCCCCTTCTTTCCTATTTTTCAGTCCTAGAAACACTATAAATGTGAGAAGCTGAAAGTATGGTCAACATTTGATATTCCTCTCATGTGTTTGTGCCTCTAAAGGACTATCAGAGGTACGTGCTAAAGTACATGATGTAACACCAAATTACAAACCCAGTTAGGACACCATCCAGGAGGTGAACATGGCCAGCCACAGAGGACACGAGAGTACCAGATGTTTTCAAAGAGAATAAAGTGTGACTTGAGTTGAAAAGATGAATGAGACTCAAACAGAAAAAAAAAAAGGGGGGGGGTACTAGAAAGATGGAAAAAAAATATGCTCATTACTCCTCAGAATGATCAGCTATAAATATGGATTAGGTACCTGGTCCCAACTAGTTAGCTTCCCAAAACATAAAAGCTCTTCCCCAAACAGTAAAGCACGCTATGCCAAGGCCACATTTGGTTTGTCTTCTAGTTTTTAATTAATCAGCCCCCAAATACCCTGCAAAGGCCTTGATATGAAAATTATTTCTGTTAATGGCTTGGTTAAGATGACCTACATGTGTAAGGGATCTGGAATCCCAGCTCCCTCAAATAAGCAAGGAGAGTCAGCTAAAGTTGGAGAATATTTCCACCATTCTGAGGACAGCCTGGATGAAAGTCAACTCAGAAAACTCAGTCTATTTCATAGATAAATGATTCTTGGTTCGCTGTGCCTACTCACCATGGTCAAGGATATATTTCACAATCTCCCCGTTGCCGGTTTTAGCTGCGTAGTGAAGGAGTGAACAGTGGTCTGGTCCCTGAATTAGCAGGCTGCCTCCATTTTTATAGCTTTCTATTAGCTGAAAAAGAGACATAGGAAAAGCAGCTCAGGCACAGTCCAGAACAAGGGAAACAGCTAACCGGTGATAAAATAAAACTAATGTAACAAACCACAAATGTCTCCATCCTCAGAGGACACAGAGAAAAGTCAAAGAGATGAAGTAACCATTCCTGGGTTGTGTTATCACTCAAATAGATGGCCAGTGTCTCAGCTAACTCCAGAGAGGGTATGTGGGTACTGAACAGCCTAAGGAAATGGAAACATGCTAAATTACTTGTTCCTTTTCTGTTTTTTGTCTTTAACTTTTCTGGGCACTGGTCTCTGTCTCAAGGGAGTAAAGGGTGGAGAGGAGAATAAAAGATTCCCTATGTTGGCTCAGTATTCTCTTGAGTGAAAGAACAATTAAGTCTATAGGCAGGAATAGCTTGATGTCTGGTAGCTAAGCTCCTTCCCCGTCCTTTAGTTTTTTCTCCAATCTCTAATGAGCCTAGCTACCGAGTACAGAAGCTGCTTCCCATTTTCCAGCATGCGCTCACAACGCATATGCACACGGCAGACACACGCACACCCATGTATGTCTCCTTCCTTCATCCAGATCTGCAGCCCAGCCTGCATGCCTTCTGTTAACTGCCCAACATATACCCAACAAGGCTTGAGATGATGCATGGGATAAGAACCAGAAGGGTTCAGAGAATGTAGTAGTAGAAACCTAAAAGACTTCAAACATGAGAACAGCCTGGAAAAACCAGATATTGCAGCCTGGGAATTAGGTGGCTAAATGAGGACACAGTCTAAGTTTGTGAAATACTGAACGTTATAGAAAGTGTAACTGGATCTCCGTTCTCTAAACTGCAGTATATCAGAACAAGAAGAGCCTTTCTGGAGCTTCTAAAAGGTAGTTTTAGAATAAATAAGAATCAAATAACTCAGCAGGATATAAGCAAAAGGAATGTGTCTTCCACCAAGAAGTTAGATGGCACAGCATTATAAAAAATCAAACAACTCACAGGGTTAAAGAGAGTAAACTCACAGTTCATGCGTTCACTCAAATAAAATCATAGAACCGCCATGTGCCAGATGCCAATGAAACAAAGATGAATACAACTCGGCCACTGGCTTCCAAGACCTTGCCATCCGTGGGGGAGACAGATGTGTAAAGAATTGCACAGAGACGGAGAAGAACATGAGGAGGGTAGCACAGGGCACTAGTAGGGGATGGAAAAAAGTCAGGAAAGACTTCCTGGGAAATTGATCAAAAAGGAGTCGTTGAATGGAAGTAAGGAATATATGGGGTTTTCATGCCTAAACTGTGAAGCAAAGGAACAGGAAGAAGTAGCTAATTGTCTTCCACAAAAATCTAAGAGAATCCTGTTCTGTTCAACTGTCTTGTCTCACAATGACACTTCCATTCTTTGTGGGCAGATCCACAGAGGATTTGGGCTCAACAGAATAGCAGAGACCCAATCCATCAGCTGCCCTGCTTCTGCCTTTCTGTGGTGTTTACAGACACTGTGAATGTTAAGTTAGTCCACGGGCATTTTATGCAGCCCAGCGTATAGGAGCTACTCATGACAACCTTCACACTGGGATGATCCTGGGTTTTCTGTTCTCGGCTCACTGGTGCACTGCCACCCCCCGCTCCCCACCCAACCTCTCTCTCTCTCTCTATCGCTCTCCATCCCTTACATGCACACACACACACACACACACACACACACACACAGTTTAATATTTAATATTTATTGTACTTTCTACATGGGATAGAAAAATGAAAGAAGATAGAGAAGAAAAAAGAAAAGGGGGAAAAAATACTTGGGAAGGAAAAGAAAAAAAAAAAAGAAAGAAAAGAATGAAAGAGAAAAACCCTAAGCCTTTATATTTTACCTCTCAGTAAATAAGGTGTTATTAAGTCATTTCTTAGTCATTTAGGAAATAATTACAACAGAGAATGAAATAAGACAACCAGCTGAATATACTGATTTCCCATCTCTCAAATAATTCTCTACTAAGTACCAAAAAAAAGTGTGGTAATACACCCAGGGACCTGGAAAATCTGTTGCCTAGACTAAAAGTATATACAAAATAAAATGAAAAGGTTTCAAATGTACAACAGTTTGCAAAATTTTCTGGTTTAGAAGCTCTGCAAGGGCAGGAATCAGGTCTTAACTCACACCTCTCTTTCCCACAGAATCCACTATACGGCCCTGCAGGGAGTATAGGATAGTATTGGTTTAATCCACTGCTGGGAAATGGCACTGAACGCATAGGCACCCACACTGCTTAGAGAGCACTTTCCTCTTGTGGGTCACAATTCCTAGTAACACTATGATCTGGACAGTGGCACAGGCACCATTCCCAGGACTATGTGTCTAAAGACGGCAGTTTATCAAGATGCTGGCAACCTTCTCACCATTTGTCTTCTGCTAGTAACCTGTTAAAAATGTAGCACAGAGATTTTGCAGTTTATTCAACAGATGTGCTTCAGAAGAACTTGTATACAAGGGCAGTGCTTCTCAGCTTTCTTTTAAGGCTTCTGGTTTCTCAATATGCAATGGCGCCATACTCCACGAGTAAGGCAGAGTCTCTGCCCAGGGGCAGTTGTCGGTATTACAGAACAGATCAATGCCAGTGTGGGTTATACAGGGATATATGGGCAGTCTAAGTCCTGATGCCTGAAAATAACTTGGGGCCAAATACAGGTTTTAGGGTATTCATAGATTATATTATATTTTATAACAAATATTTGCCTCCCCACTATGTTTAGCTACTAAAGAAACACAGATTAACACTATATTAATAAAACAGCTATCTTTTTAGAGTCCCTTCTATGTAATAGAAACAGTCTTAAGAGCTTTACATGAATTTTACATTCAATCCTCACAATAAAGCAAAGAGAGGGGCAATGTGATTCCATTTTACAGATGAAGAAACTGAGGCACAGAGAGAATTAGGCAATAACACAAAGTCACATATACAGTGAATGGCAGAGCCAAGATCTGAACCCACGCAGCCTGACTTCGGAATTCGCATTCACTCTAGAGGCAAGCAGTGACCACCTCCTTCCCTCTAAATTCGCCAGAAAACATGAGCACAAATCAAAATATTCGAGGCGGATCAGAGTATCTTCTTCTGATTCACTGTGATCCCCAAAGTTCAAAACTGTAATAGTGTCGTAAGATGTAGGCTCTTGCCTAGAGAATGTATTACTGGGTATTGTCCAGGTTATTCCTACAGATGCATTCATTTAAAGACCTATCTAAAAAGAAATCTTTAAACTTCAAATTTCAGAGAGGAGGAATTCCGAGCACCGTGAGCACTGCCTCCTGGGGACATGCGTCGGTTGTATCTAGTCAAGGCAAATAGCACAATGCCTTTGCACAGACCCTTTGCTATTAGGAGATGTAGCGATGCTGTGAAGACCCCTCTCATCCTCTCTTCTCAGTCCTCAAAAAGAGCATCCTTCCTCCTTCTAACCAGCTAGTACCAGGGGGATGAGAAACGATATACGGAATCATGAAAATTTGGTGAGAAATGATGTTGATTTAAAGTTCTTAAAGAATCACCAAAAGTTCTGGTAGGAAGATATCTTACCTTCATAAGATCACCAGCTATTACTGCCTGCAAAATTGCTGTGGAAGACAAAAGAGAGATGTCCCATTAGTAGAAGACCCTCTCATTAAAATATTATAAAGGGCTGGATCCTCATTTTGGAGACACAGCCTACATTTGGGGCAGGAACCAGGGGAGGAGAAGCATGCCAGAGGGTGAATCTGGGAACAGACTAAGGCCTTCCCTTTAGCCCTTCCCTACCTGGGCACTCATCTCATACATCATTCTAGAGCCTGAGCCCCCTCCAGCCCAGGTACAGTAAAGAGAACATGAAATTTAGAGTCACACATATTGGATTCAAATCTTAGCCCTGACCCTTACAGGCTGTGGAATACTGGGCGAGTTATTTAACCCCTCTGAGCCTCAGTTTCCACATCTGTAAAACAGCAAGCCTCAATTGTATAGGATCCTTGAAAGGATTAATTCAATCATCTAAATGTTCTTGACTCATCCACTGATGCAAAGGAGGTGCCTAATCATGATTGTTTCTGGTCCCTTCTTTCTAGTTCCCTCTACTTTGTCCTTTTGGGGTTCAAAAATCACTAGTAATTTTGTTTGTGTGTTTTATAATTATAAATAAGTACCTACTGCTATGGAAAGAAGGACAGGAGACAGTAAAGAAGAAACACATATTTTGATTATGTTCTGAAGAAAATAACCATATATTTAGCATAAAATTCATTGGTGATTCTTATAGAAAGAACTCTAGAAGTCCTAGGTAACCTAAACTAATTGTAAGACTGTGTAGCCGAGGGGAAAAAAATATAAGTACCTGTGCCTGTCATGTGGGGTGTAGAAGAGGAATGAGAAAATATAACTGATAAAAGGGGGAAGGAATACATGAGTGTCTAATGACAATTATGGTTCCTAAAGGGAACATGTGTATTAGGTTGAAAATGGTCCCTTTAGAAGAATAAATACTTAGATTCTAAAACTGCTAAAAAAAAAAAGATTATTTTAAGGCTTTAAAGTCACCAAAAAAATTAGAAGATTTAAAATTTATTTTTCAAAGTGTCATTTTACTCTTCTTGTTTCAAAAATGTAGTATCAGGTATCAAAGTACATGGAGCCCTTGACCGTCACTGAACAAAGCCCTTGAAGCGTTTATGGTGAGCAGTTATGAGCCCTGGGTGACCAGAGGCAAAGGACCACAGGCATGTTAAACTCGTTCAATGGCCCAGGGCTGAGTGCCTTCCCTCTGGCCAAAGCAGAAGCCTTGAGAACCTGTGGAAATGATGAGGGTTCCTTGAGCATATGGGAGGAAGAAGAATGCAGGAAGAATAGAGAAAAAGGAAGAACAAGAAAGAGAGGGAGGAATGTTTCTTTTCCATAACAAGCTGTAAGCAATCTGCTTTTTTCACCTCCCTTTGGCTCCCAGCACAGTGCTCTTTGTACACTATCAATGGACATCAATCAGTTGTTGAACTGATTGAAAAGAGAGCAAGGAGAAAAGGAGTGAGAAGGCAATGGAGATAAAAATAACAGAAAGGGAATTAATAAAACGTTATGCACCCAAAGAACCCAAGAAACGTGTCTCGCTCCTCCTAGTATGGATGGGACCCTGGGGTTCAGGGTGCAGTGACTCTCTCGGGGCACAGAGCCAACGGTGGCCCCATCAGCACCATAGTGTGGGTCCCTGTGACCAGTCCCAGCCTCTGTCCAATGCCCTCTGGGAGGTCGCCCTGTAGAAGCTCTACTAGGCTCTGTGAGGCTTACGGAAAATGGAAGAAAACAGTCTAAAGGTTGTCAAGCTTATAGTGTTGTGGAAAAGGCACTGGATTGGAGTCTAATTCCAATCTCTATAATTTACTAGATATGTAAATTTAAGAAGTCATTCAAACTTTTTGAACCAATTTTCTTATGTAAAATAAGGTTAACAGCTGCCCTGCTTACCTCTCTGTAGTAAAGATGAAACCAAAAAAGTGCTTTATAAATAGGATAAGTTATATTGACAGAAGGGGTAGAGTACTTTTGTGACTATACATAAGTACATGAAAGAGACATATGAACACTTCAGAAGGAGCCTAGCAATGAGGGTAAATGGGTGGTGGAGTCAGGCAGACTTCTCTCTGTTCATAGGCCCCGTCAGAAGAGAGGCATGGAGGAGGGAGCCAGGGGGACGGTTGACGCTTCACCCCGAGATGTCAGCTGTGCCTCAGAGGACGGGGAGGGGGAGGCAGGGGAAAGCATGAGCAATTGCGGGTCTGGAAGATCGACTCAGTCTGGGCTTTTATACTGTAGGCTGTTCTCTTGACTGAGGTAGAGTATCCATTTAGGAAAGAAATAAGGTTAGGGAAATTGCCTGAGAAGGCAGCTAATGAAGAGCCTTGCAACTTGCATGCAGAAGTTCCTAGCAATGTAGTGCCTGCGTTTTCAAGACCATATTGGAACATTTCTCAAGTTTAAAAGAAATAGAAAAAAGAAAGAATAAAGGGGAGAGAAAAGAAAAGTGAATTCGCTAATTTAAAGCACCAGTGAATAAAATTTGGTGCATATAAGCAATAAATCAGGATGATAACAAAAATTCGCCAGGATAAATACTATTGAAAGAGCCCTGAAAATGAATGAATGAATGAACAGATGAATGAATGAATGAGAGGCTGGAGGAAAACTTATGCTAGCTGCGGAGTTCAAAGGATTGTTGGAGGAGGTGAAATTTAAGGTGACTCTTCCACAATAAGTGGATTTAATTAGCAAAGAAGATTTGGAAAATCCTTAAAACATGAAGGGAAGATATGAACAAGGACTTGGAAGTTAAGAGCCATGTTGTCTGAGGGGCCCTGGGAAGAGTTCTGCATTATCACATCTGAGGCTGGGTTGTCTTAGGTCATAACTGTGGAGTTCCTAAGGGAATGCTCCAGGGAGCACCTCTACGTCAAGAGAAGGAACCTGGATTTTTATCCCAAGAGTAATGAGAAGCTTTGGAGGCGTTAAAAGTAAATCGAGGATCGTATAAATGTCCTGACACATGCCAGTTTGATTCCGCCCCTTCCCTCCTGCAAACAGAGTTACGACCTGCTCTCAGCTCAATTGCTCCGGATTACCCCCATTACGGCGGCTTTCCATTGCTCCCTCAGACTCACTCAAAAGCATTTTTATTTATGTCTTTTGGTTTCCTACAGCCTCCCAATTTAAAGTCCCCATGAACAGATAGAAGAGCATATAAAAGAATCATAACCACAAATAATTTCCAATTGTACTGGAGACAGAAAACATGAATATTTATTTTTAAGTCAAGCAATACACTCAAGGGTAGCTATTATGCAAACATTATTAGGCACAAGGCCCTCTTCTCTCCTGATTAATGTCCTTCCCTCCTGAACACTGTTGTTTAAGATTTGCTCTGCATAAACAGAGCCTGAATCCATTAGTATTCAACTCTAGATAATAACCTTCTGAAAGATCAAGCTTAAAAACAAATAATGAGTTGTTATGATTACAGTATTATTCTTTATTATTTCCTCAGCTCTGAGCCTGCCTTCTTGCCTTTTCCAAAACTCCTTCATACTGAGGCAACAGTGCTCCCAAATTTGAAAGAACAAGGGAAGTCAAATGGCCAATGGGACACAAGGGTTATTGAGTAGGTGGGTACTGAGTTTCCCAGACAATTAAATCACATAAACTTAGACAGTCAGACAGGAAAGTAAGGGGGTAGAGAACTGAAAAGTTTGTCAGTTTTAGAGTTTAGAAGTTGAATCATTAGTTCACAAGAAATGGTTTATTTTTCCTTCAGCACTGTAACTTCCAATCAATTGCTAAACAGTAAACATCCTGAGAGAGAAAGCTGGAACTGAAAAGTCAGGACTACCAGGAAGGAATCACTGTCTTCCTTCTCACAGCCTCTCTCCTAGTCCTGGACTCCCCAGAGCCTGGACATCCTTGGCCATTAGAGCACAGAAGGAAAAAAATGACTCCTATCACCTGGAATCACGATGGGGAGAAAACAGTCCAAGGGCCCACTGGCTGGCTCGCCTGCTTCTGCCATTGCAGGCCCTGTTCAAGGTTGACCATACAAAATATACTCCATCCTCTCAGAGAGCTGATATTTTGGCAAGAAATCCAAATTAGGAAGGAATATATTTTAATTGAGTCTAGAATCATACTGCCTGAGTTTAAGTCTTGTGAGTACCATTAACTAGCTATAACCTTGGGCAATTGACCAAGCTTCAGCTCTCTCATTAGGAAAATGAAGATAAAATCAGTTCTTTTGAGACTCTGCCTTGCAAGTAAGCTCAAGAAACAGCGACTCTGACCACTGTGGTCTTCTGTGTAGAACACCATGGAATACTGATGTTTTTAACACCATTACACAGAAATGGATCACTTTCTTCTATGAAATGAGAAGTTTAGACTACGGTCAACTGTAGCTCTAGAAAATGGCATATGACTTCCAAAGGGATAGTTTAAGGTTGCGAAGTTTGCTTTGCAGACAAAAATATTTGTAAATAAAAAGTATACAGAACTTGGCAAAGCCACATGTATGTTTGTAAATCTCAATAATCTACCAAAATAACTACGCTGTATATAAAGAGTCACAAGCCTGAGCATTTATGTCTATTTAAAATTTTGAATCTTTCATGTTCAGTTATTTTTCAGTTTTAAAATTAATATTCTGTTGCTGAATTGTTTGTCACTTGCTAATGATAGCAGTCATCTAAATCTTTTTTTTTAATTGTGGAAGAAAAAATTAAACGTAACAACAAAAACTGTTGAACAAAGAATGGCTTGTGGAGGCCTAGGCGGTAAAAATCAGTTGATTCATTGAGAATCATAAATATACATCTGGCTTTGACAAGTTCTGCATACTTTTTACTCCTAAATATTTACATCTGCAAAGCAAGAATCACAACACAAAACTAATGCTTCAGAAGCCATATTCCACATTGCAGAGCTCTATTTAGCCTTAGTCTAACCCTATCATTTCATAGATAAGGAAAATGGGGCTTGAGAAGTAAATTGACTTTTCCAAGGTCACACAGATAGTTAGCAATCCAACTGAGAGACAGAAGGGTGCTTGTCTCTTTTATTTTTATTATTTCTTTTATATTTTCTTTTATTATTTCTGACTCCTAGGTCAGAGTTCCTTCCACCATGCTGTTTCTTCTTTAACTTGGAGCAAGGTGGGCAAAAATTAAAACAACCCCAAACAAAAGGTTCATGAATGCATCACATAGAAAATGAAGTCAATTTATGGTTTTAGGTTGCAACTCTTTTTATGCCAAAGCAGACACTGAATAACAAGCATCCCTACGGCGAATGTCATGTTCACAATTCCCTTGATCTGATCACGACAGGTGTCTTCACACTTTTCCTTTATTACTTATTTCTCAGCCACCAGAGAGTCTGCACCGTCAGATGCCCAAGAGCTTACTTCTCTGAGATACATATTTCTGCATAGCTTTTCCTGCATTTTCCTTATCAGCAGCATTCTGTCCAATTTTTCTACTTTGTGAGCAGCAAGCCCTGGTACGTGAGCAACAAACTGTGAAGGCTTAGCTCCCAAAATGGAATTTAATATAATCGTGAACCATAGCAAAGGTAATCTAACACACATTTAATGATAATGGATAACTATCGTGAATTATGCTAATTAGGCAGAAAGGAGGAAGCAGCTCATGAAAATGACTGACAATTGATATTATTTTACATAGTCATACTGAACAAACCCAAGACGAGGTGAAAGAAAGGAGGAATTAGATATCTCTAAAGACCTCTGCGTTTTAATCTAGGCCTCAAGGAAGTTTTGACAGTTGATGATAAGATACATGCCAAGTTCTTTGCTAATAATAGCTAGAATACTAAGGGTTCTTAATAATATATTAGAACAAACTCAAGATTATTCTTATAATGACACATAAACCTGTATCAGTTCCCTATTACTGCATAAGCAAACCATCCTAACACGCAACGGCTCTAACACGGGAATTATTTATTTTGTTCAAAAGCTGATGTTTGGGCTGGGTTAAGCAGAAATATCTGCTCTATCTGGCATCAGCTCGGGCAGCTTCACTGAAAGCTCCAAGAGCCACTTTTCAGAAGGTCACACACACAACTGGTAACTGGGAGCTCTGACTCCTCTCGCGCGGGCTTCCTCGGGTTGCTTGGGCTTCCTCCTGAAATGCTGACTGTTTCAAAAGCAACCATTCCAAGGGAGCCCAGTGGAAGTCACCTTGCCTTGGAAATCACACAGCGTCACGTCCGCTCTGCCGCAGGCTTAAGTTCACCCATATTCAAGGAAAGGAGACACATACCTCATAGCTCGATGAAAAGAACGTCAAAGTCCTGCTGCAAGAAGAATGTGTGCGATGGGAGATACCGCTGTGGCTGTTTTTGGAAAACACAAGCTGTCACACCCCACACTTGCATCGTGATGTGCGTGGAGTCAGTGGGTTGGCGCTGACTTTCAGTTAGGGTTGGGAACTGACCAAGAACAGTAGCTTCTGTCACCTGTGTGATCTATGGGAGTGTATCTGCACACAGTGTCATCTGTTTTACATCATGAGTATCTCGGCAGATAAATAAGAAAAGGTGGAAGACTACTTATCAGAAGGACCAGCTTTTTGGAGCAGCAAGAGGAAGGCAAGTAGAAGACTCTGCAGACAACAAATGCTGGTTGAACTGAATTAGGAATTCTGTATAAGGTGCGCTCTCTTTAATCATCAGATGTGAGAAGAGACTGCCCCTCCTCTTTTTCTTCTCCAGTCAGGCAAACGCTCACAGAACTCTAGTCCTGTGTTCCTCACGCTCTGCCGACTGGCGTCTCCTCCACTGCTGAAACACGGAATGGAGGGTTACAGAGCGCACCTCTCACGCAGTTTGTCATCTTATCATCTCATCGTCATTGGGATTAACCCATCAGTGGCATCTAAGGGCCATTCAATGCTACAGTGGTCTAATACTCAGATACCACCTGTGCCAAATCCCTCTTAGCATGTGCAACCAGAGACGGAAGACATAAATAGGTTTTGTGTCTCTCTAATGACAGAGTTAATCCTCAAATTCAATTAGTCGCTGCTAATTGAATTCACGAACGTATATGGGTTCTTTCCATCTGCTACAGCAATCTTTTTGAAGCTGCTATTAGCATGGAAGAGGTTTCCTGTTTGGAGAAAAAATAAACATACCCCATCCAGTGTTCCCTCCTGGCAGAAAACGTGCACCTTGCTGCCAGAGGACCAGGACGTGCTCTCTTCAGAAACAGTCAGTTCCGTTTCTCTTATACAGCACTGGAATGATCTATAAACAGTACAGGAACCAGATGTCTCTCCCAAACATCCCACTTGTTTATCTCTTGTTGTGAAATTGTTCTCTGGTTGTTTTACATGTTTAAGTCCCATCTCTGCAATTAAGCCACAAGCACAGGGATTGTGTTTTTAATTTTTTTCCTCTTTGTTTTATCCATACTCCACCTTTCAATGAAAACTCTATAGTACAGGAAATATATGAAGTGCGCTTACTAACTACCTGGTGGATACTTATGGTCTGGTGATTCAGCTGGCTATCATTTCAATATTCTTCAAACTCTGGGTCAAGGAAGACGTTCTAAGGAATAGAAGAAAGTCTACTTTACTGGCCCCTGCTACACCTGGCAGTAAATTTTGGAGCTGAAAATAGTTCCATATCTTTTTAAGGTATATAGTGGTGTTTATTAGAGGCAGTGACACACCATTGTAAGTATCTCAATAAACCAGAAATGGTTATATTATGGGTCAAATGAAAGCCTTATACTAAGCAACGATGCATGTTACTTACTAGGACATTGGTAGTAAGTCTTGGCTCACTGTTAAAACAAATGTCATAGGTTAATTAATCTGCTTTGGGCATTGGGTTAGAGAAGACAAGTTCACAAGTTAAGGGACCAATTGGGTTCATACTCTTCCACAGTCACAACCTGTTACTTTCCACCAACTGTGAAAATACGTGCTAACACTAGTCACTGGGGGACCAGAGAAGTTCTTGAAAATACCTTCTTGACAGTCTATATAGCTCAAAATTAATGTTTTCTCTAGTGATGACAGATTAATATTATCATTTCTGGATGAAGTGGTTCGACACACTTTTTTATGTAGTACCATCTTCTAAAGGAATACCCAATTATTCCCATAAAACTAGAAAAATATAAATTCATTTTTAGCATCAATATTATAGAATCCTATCAACTATTTTTGTTCAATAAACATTGAGCTTCCATCCACAGGGAGGTTTTTTCCTATTTGTAAAGGGTTTCAATCTGATTACAACTTACTAACTTCATGAACCCTAAATAATTATAGTACACAATAACACTCTTTCTCCTTACGAATAAAGTCATACCTACTAAAATGCTTAGCGCACTGTAAACTGCTTTAGCAATGTAAGAGATTAAAACAAAAAAAGTTCCAGTATTCTCCAAAAGTCCTTCATCCCTAGAATGTCGAGAGAATTTAATTTAGATTGACAAACTTTGTTTATTTTTGCTTTCCTGGCATTTGGATGATAAAGCGTAATCCTGAGAGGGTAAGAGAAATGGAAGAACTAAGAGATAAGGTCCTCGTTAGCCTCACAGATGAGAGGACGGTGCCAAGGAGAAGAGGAGCTGCCGGCCTCAGGTCCTAATGATGTTTGCTGAGGATCTTCACGAGAGCATCAGGGATTCGGCATCATCCCTTCCCTCAACGTCAGGCTGGCGTTCCTCCTGTGACGGGTCTCCTTGGACTCATGTGATGTATTTTAGTACTGTCCTTCAGGACCTCTAAGAGGATCTTAGGTTGAAGAAGTGCGCTCACATTTCATTCAGTGGTAGCTGCAAGCAGATCTGACAGCGCCTGAAAGTGATGGATGGTTATCGGTTTTAACCAAATATCAAGACTGCATGGGAAATGGTGTTTAAGGCCAAGATCCAAGTACAAATGAGTGTGCTCTTGAGCTCAATAAGATGATAGGTTTATAGGTCATCCGGTCATCGGGATGTCCGTTAAGTACCTTATCATCTCCTAGCAGCACACTGACCACTCTGTCAGGTAAAGACCTTTGGAACTGAGAAGAAGACCAGGTTTAGCCAAAACACTCCTCCCTGGAACGAAATAAAGCCAAGGAGGAGTTGACACAGCAAAAGACACTTTCAGAGACATACCAGCAAAATGCACATACAGCAAAAGTGTACCTTTTTCGAAAAAGGTAAAATTTCTAGAGTTTGTCCTTACTTGTAAGTGTGAAGACAGACAAGATCATTTGTATCTGCAATTAAGTTATAAGAAAAACACTAATTTAGGCTCTTCCCCATATCAACATATGACAGATATTAATTGGAAGCACAGAAAAATTAAGCATTTTACTTCAGAGAAATGAAAAAATAAGTTTTAACTTTCACTTCAATATTATGCTAAGTTGACTAAGCAATATCATACCTTAGAAGCAAGAATTATAAAGCAAATGGTTAGTTCTGAAGCTTGCTCAAAGGATAAGATACAAAGTAGAAAAGGCTTCAGTATATGAGTTGAACTTCAAAGGTATTTATTAAAGAGCAGATTTTACTGTCCAGTTGCTAAGACAGAAAACAATAAAACTAAACCTTCATTCTTCTTAGGGATTCATATACTCTAAAGACAGAAAGGTAAGGGTACCTATAAAGTAACATGTGTACACTTACACAACCACATGCGGCTCTGCTTGCTAAAGAAGTAGGGTGATGTATGGAATGATTTCCTAGGGAATTTGTTAGAAATTGTTTAAAAAGGGAAGATTTGCATTGGCAAAAAGATGGGAGGAGAGTTCTCTATAGAGAAGACCAGCAGCATAGAGCCATGGAGGACAAAGTGATAAGCAGTTTCACTTGATAAAGAAGGAGAGCTGAAATGGGAGCAGGGAGAAATGAGTCAGAGAAGTAAAAAGAGGGTGCTTCCAAGACTCAGAGAGCAATGTGAGGTCAAAGACTTTTTAAAAAAAATGTCAGTGAAAATCACTCAGCAACTCCATTTTCCAAATGTAACCTTGGGTCATGTCTGTCACTCTTTTCCTCGAAGATAAAAAGAGCTTAAATCTAGAGAAGAGGAAAAAAAGGAAAGTTCGCTGGGAAATCAATACCAGAAGAAGAACGTCTTTGGATGGGTCATGCTTTCCAAGAACGAGAAGAAGCCCTCAGGGTTAGTTAGGGAAGATACGAGAAACAGAGAGACGCATGATCAGAGAAACAGAGCCAACTGCTGCAGAAATGGTATGGTTTAAACGACTTTTTCACCATCTTGTAAAACACTACTCTAATTTTTTTGCAGTGGCTGAAATAACTGCCTTCACTTCCTAGAGTGAAAAGAGGGGATGGGAATGTCACCAGACTGAGCAAAATTGAGTGGATTCTGGCTGCTTACAAATCCCTTTTTCAATAAGCCGTGGGGCTTTGCTTTGTCAGGAGAGAAGCTGGAAGCTGCATAATTAAATAGTAATGTATTTTGTTACCTTGATAAAGAAAGCTGCCAGTGTGAAAGCTGCCTGCAGCATTTACGTGCTTTGCAAAGTCAGGTTTCCATCTTTTCGAAAGTTGGGTACGAGGTGAGGTGTGAAAATAGCAGTGCTGTTTGTCCTCACAAGCAGAAGTAACTGCCTGGTACTCAGCTGCAGGAATCCGTACGCTAGCAGGGCGGAGGCGTCTCCAAAACACCTTTCCAAAATGGCAGATGACGTTTTTGGTTTTGCCTCATGTGTTTCATTGTCCAATATTCTGTCCTCGCTTAGATGCCTCAATCTATTGAACAGAAGGAGCCTTAGACGTCAGCCAGCTCAGCCTGCTCAGTGAAGACACCAAGGCGTGAAAGCACTGCCCTGCCTAAGGTTACCCAACCTGCAAAAGGCAGAGCCGAGGCGATGCCTGGTCCTTCCCACGCCCAGAACAAGGCTCTTGTCTTTGCCTGATGCTACCATCCACGTTCAAGTGACCACTGCCCAGAATGACACAACTCTTTCTCTGTCCATTGGGCTCCCTGAAGGAGATGTTTAGTTCCAGTAAATTTATAAAACAATAGGCTTAAATAAAGTCATAAGTCCATGCAAATAGATCTATCGGGTCTATTTATAGAAAAATATATTCCCATTTTCGTTGACATTGACAGTTTTTCTTGCTCTCTCTCTTGCATTTTTACACTCCTGCTCTGTCCCTTTCTTTTGTTAATATCTGCAAGCAAACTGTGCGCTAGGCATAGAGCTAAATGCTTTCCCCATATTATCCAATTTAATCCTCACAGTAAGTCGACTAGATATGTAGTATTATTGTTATCACCCCCATTTGAAGGATGAAGAAACTGAGGCTTACTGAGGTTGACAGTTGCTCAAGGGCACATAGCTACTGTGTAATAGCGCCAGGCTGTCAGCCCAGCATGTGAAAGGCTGACGAGGGAGCCTTTTCTCCCCAGCAGGGGACCACACTGTCCCCCTTATGTGGCTGTACAGACTGTCAGATAGCACTACGGTGTCACTAGGTGATGAAACGAGGTCCTCTCTTCCCAACATTTCCCTGGTCAGCCACGAGGGATGCAGCTTTAGTTGTCTCCATGCCCCATACTTTTCTAGCTCTGATGAGGGCAGGTGCAGAAAATAAAGCTGCAGCACCAGGGAAAGGAAATGCCGTGGTAATGAACTACTCACAGGTATTGTGTGGAGTTACACTGACTGGAAGAAGGGATGTTGCATGAAGCTAAGAGAGTCATACCCTAAAATTCAGAGCATCCAGGAAAAGAGAACTGACACAGAAAGCCGGCAAAATGAGGAAGGAAGCATTTAGTTAACGTCATCATTTTGAAAAAGAGGGGCTGGACTGATGACTATTTTCCCAGCTCTATCCAGGACAGCACAGGCTAAGGAGCTATAATGGGCATCATGGGCAAAAAAAATACACACAGGAAAAATGCTTCCAAGATCCTGGAACGTACAGGTTGAAGTAACACATCCAGGATTAACTTCGAGGAACCACCCTAAAAAAGGAACAACGTATTCTAATATTTTGCAACTGGTACTCGTGACAAGAGAGGCTTAGTCTAAGACCGTGATTCAGTTGCCAGCACCCACCCAGTTCTTTGCAAGAGAAAGCCATCAAAATGAAAAACAAGCTTTAGGTAGAGCAGATTGGGTGAAAAGTTTTCATTGGCTATTAGGGTTTCTAGTTAAGTAGAACACAGACAAATGGAGTAACAATAACAATGATCCTTATATAAGGACCATACTACAATAACTGCCAATGTACCTGCTAGCCCCTTGGTTATATGGGTAACCCAGACAATATCATTCTACAGAGTAAAGAGCTTAAATAAACAGTAAAATTTATAAAGCCAGTGCAATTCTTCATCTCTGCTCTCACAGATGATGACACGTGGACCAAGACAGTCATTTCCCACTCCCTTTTTAAACACTTACCTGTAGGACAGGTGATGTATCTGTAGGAATGAGATCTATGAAAGCTTCATTTGTTGCTGGAGGATCCACGACACAACGGTATTTGATGACCTCTTCCCACCCATCCACTTAAAAGCAACCAGGAGATTAGCCTTCATCCCTTCCTCTCTCCTTTTTTTGTTACTTTCCTATTTTGCAGTGTTTTAAATACTTTAACTTAAATATTCTCTGAGGCCAAAGGCAATGTAAAGCAAAGTTGTATGTAACTCTTAGTAAAGAATACTCCCCCCTCAACACACACAGACATCTATAATAAGGCTTCAAAAGATAATTAGATACTAATCACCAACAGCGCATTCCAAAGAACCCAAAAGGATCAAAGGATTATACAGTTACAGTCAATAGTCAGATTTAATAAGGGGGGATGAGAGAGAACAGTAGGGTCAGGAAAGAACTAAAGTAATACAACCTGATTTTGGAAAGCCCAGGGTTGGGGGGGGGGGTTTGTTTTGTTTGCTTGTTCTGTTTTATTTTGTTTTTAATCAGCAGTGATTGTCTGTTTTCCTAGGAAATGTGAAAGACTAGCCAAGGAAAAGTATGCTGTCATCTTTTTTTTTTTTCTTTTTTTCATGCTGTCATTTTTGTTCCTTTCCTTTCACACAGCCTTTGGGGAGCGCCCAGTGAGACCACCATAAAAGGCCATCTTTTCAGCACATTAGTAACTGAATTTCTTTGGAAAAGGACCAGCACTAACCTATCCTCTACAAGAGGGAACAATGTTAATGAGGCTACAATGGAACTCAAAGATTTGTACTGGAAGGTGCTGTTTGCCAACACCACATACTGCAGCAAATGTTACAGTGAGACTTGTATAGAGGGAATCAGGTCTGTGCCAGGGCACAGCATAGAATGGGGCAACATTTCTATTCATTGAGTATAGAGTTAAATAAGAAGGGCAACACCACCCATGGAGAAGAAATTTGGAATACACTCAAAAAACCAGTCAGCGAATAGGGAAGGATAAATCACAGGCATTTGAGTTGTTAGAAAAGTTCATCATTGTTTGTCCTTAGAATCGATGGAGGTGGTTCGAAAACACAGAATTAATGAGCACAGAGGAGGGGCTGGAATGAAGGACAATGAAGATGGTTTGCCAGAGAGATGGTAGGAGGGTACATAAGCCATATGGCTGTGTGAATACAAGGGAGATGGGATCTGGAGAGGGCCCCCCAAGCAGGATGTAGAAATAATTCATTCAAGCAAGTAAACAAAACCAGGGTGAGGAAGAACCTCAAAAGGGAGCACTAAAAAGTTTGAATCTAAATACAAAAGCCAATAGGGGATTCCACAGTCATAAACTGAATTGGGGGCAAAAAAACAAAAACAAAAAAACCCTCTAGCAACTCTGCATTAGCTAGCCCAAGGTCATTGCAAAGTGGCATACTGCGATGGCCAATATTGGAAACTCTTCCTAGCGAGGCAATTAAAGATCTGCAGATGTTTCCATCTGTATCATTAGTCAAGCTTACTTATCACATTTTACTAAAAAATAGTTTATAGAAAATAAAAAGGAAAAACATCTAACTTTCTTAATCCACTCTACTCTTCTGGTCATAAAATAATTCTCTTCGTATGTGATAATTTTCTTAAGGAAATAGGTACCTTTCAAGAATTCTACCTTTTTTAAGATTGAGTGCTACTGACCGGAAATTAGATCCCTGTTTCCTTGATTATGGAAGTATGGAGGTAAAAGAAGTGGACAAGAATATAACTTTAAATTGTTCTTTTGTGTCAAGGGTACTGCTCACTGATACGAGAAGAAAAAAATAAAATCTCTTTTTTAACGACCAATTCCCGCCCAATAATTATGAGGTCTCCTTTCAACAAAAAGAATCAAGATTTCCTATAACATTAGCTCAAAACTTAGCCATGCTATTGAGAGACTATATAGACGGGGGCTAAAAATGGGATCTGGATCTAGAGTATGAGTTTGAATCCTAGTTCTACACATGTGACCTTGAACAAGTCACCTAATAGGTTTGTGCCTTAGTTTCCTCATCTGTAACATGGGAATAATAGTAGTACTATGATTGTTGTGAAAGTTAAATATATATAAAACATTTAGAGCAGTTGGTTCAGTATTTAATAGTTTGGTGTGACCTTAAAGTTACTTAAGCTCTCTAAACCTCAGCAGAACATCCCTTAAGCCACTGCCTGGAACTTATTAAGTTTTAATAAATACTGACCTTGTTTTTCAGTTTTAAGTACACATAAGAGTATATTATGCCAAATAATTTCAAAGGAGTAGTTGAACTTATTTTTGCTAAAACACAAGGACCCAAACCATTAATCCCTCCAACCTTAGTTTCTCAAAAATCAATTATTCTTTAAAAAATTTTTTTAATTTCAGGAGGTATCATAGATATTTAAAAATATATATAACTCTCAAGATGTGTAACTTTTATTTAAATAAAAAAGAATATAGGTTTCTCTTTTTGATAATAAGGGGAATGAGCTACTTCCTTAACAATTTAAGCTAAAATGCTGCATTAAAAAAAATCAGGAAATGTGGGAAGATGGTGGTAATAGTTGCAGCAGACTATTTGAATATTCCTGAGTCTCCACATATAGAGAGACAGAGGAACCAGAAGAACCAAAAACACATGGTCAACATTTAAGACGAAGTAACAAGATACCCTTATAAACCTCAAAATTACGAGTGGCTGGAGAGAAGACACCAAGAGTCAAATGACCTGCATTCTATCAACGTCTGTGCTGGAAAGCACAGGAAAGCATCAGGGCAGCTGATGGACCTGAGAAGAGGAAGCCTCAAAACAGCCAACAGGTGTTCACTGAACAGTACAGTGGGCCAAGGTGAGAACACCTACAGAAACTGTCAGAAGCTTTTCCCATTCCCACAGCACATGAGTGCAACGGCCCCCAGTAAGGACTAAAAGTACCTGGGGCATTGCAGCCAGGGCTCCCCTTCAAGATAGGACCCAAAGTGAGGGTACTCTTCTAAGTGGAATACACACTGAGCAGAACAGGGGCAAAAGGAGTAAAGGAAAGAGGTCTGGATGGAAGAGAGGCTAGGGATCAAAGCCGGGAAGTCTGAGAAAGCAAGCTACCACATTTTTAACAGTACACAAAACCAGCCGAAGAAAGAGCTCTCTGAAGTTAGAACAGCTAACACATGTTTTTCTTTCTAAATTTCAGAAAAACTAATTTCACATAAAGTATCAAAAAAAGGATGTAAAATCTCACATGAAGGAAAAAAACCAACAATAAGGAACAGAATAACATTTCCACAGATAATGGAAGTGAATCACAAATACTTGCTATAAAAAACAAGTAGTAACGTACTCTTTCAAATGAGCTTAAAGACACATAATACAAAGAAATAGCATGAATCAGAATTTGAATAACTCAGAAATGAGGTGATATTAATTCAACAAAACACTAGAAATAAAAGAATAAAACATTTTGCAAATTAAACTAGAAAGAACACAAGAACAAATAAATTCAACCAATAAAGCCTTAAGTAGAAGAAACAAAGAACTTTTAAAAATCAAAAAGAAAAGAGGAAAGGGATAAAAAGAATTTGAGAGAAAATGGCAAAGGTTGAAGATAAGCAAAGAAGATAAAACAAACATACAAAATGAATTTCTGAAGAAAACCAAAGCAAAAAAACAGAACAAACACTTAATTCAAGAACACGGTTCTGAAGTTTAAAAAATAATAAACTTTATATTTAGATAGTGTCATGTCTCAAAATGATCTACATCCAGGCATATTTTCATAAAAGTACTGAACATTAAAGGAAAGTAAAATATCCTTTGGGTATTAAGACCAAAAAAAAGTGACTTTTATAAGGAGAATATTATCATTAGACTTTAATAGCAAATGCTTTATGACAGGAGAAAAATGTAATATTTAAAATGTCAAGGAAAGAACATGTGCCCCAGTGAGTTTGTATGCAGCACAACTAATTTTCAAGGGTAAAAGACCCAGACCAACTGCTATTGTATGAAAAAAACTGGTTTCCTAAGGAATCTACCAGAGAATGTGGTTCAGACAACTAAAATAACTAGAGAGACTTAGACATAATGACTGGTGATGAACATTAACTAGTTACTGCCATTATCTGAATACGATGCACTCTGAATTAATGTCTCTGTGTTTCCTATGCATTCTAAACAAGAACCAAACAAGCACCCACACACACAAACTCACAAATGGAGAATTTAATTTATATTAATCAAGTTTGGTAGTTTTCTCTGGTGACTGGAAAACCTCTCTGAAGGACTTAAAGAATTCTCGTGCATAAAGGCCCAAGGAAACGAGCAGCTCACCTAGAATAATTTTAAATGAACAGGAATAAAAATCAGTAAAAATGAACAAGAAAACAACTTTGAAGAAATTATCTGGGGTGCATTCCAGAGAAACAAAGAGATATAAAATAGGGAATAGAGGGTAAAACATATATAGGATAGCATGAAAATGTCTAACATGCATCTAAATGGAATTCCAGGAGATATATAGGGAAGAGAAAGCATTCAGGTAATGTTTGTACTTAAATGTCTATGTTAGAAAAAAAGTAGAAAAGGAATAAAAATAAGCCAAATGATTAGAAGGAAGGAAACTATAAACATAAGAAACTAATGAAACAGAAGACAAATACATAATACAGAGGACCAATGAAGGGAAAAAATGGTTTCTTGAAAAACCAGTAACATAAAGAGGGCTCTAAGCCTCTGGTGAGAGGGAGAGAGAGGTGGAGGAGACACACACACACACACACACACACACACACACACACACACACAGCAGGCACAAACAATATTAAAAATGAAAAGGTAGATGTAACCTCAGATCTCATAGAAGTTACACAGACAGTAAGATAGTATTTAAAAATGTATGCCAAAACATGAAAAATAACTTTAATAAAATGGATGAATTCCTTTAAAAATAGTTACCAATACTGATTCAAGAAGAAATAGAAAATCTATCTCCTCCAACATTAAAAAATACAAATCTGTCATTGAAATTTTCCCCACAAAGGGAATGCCAGCCCCAGACAACTTTACTGATGGGATCTTCTAAGATATTCCAGAAATAGGTAACTCAAGTGTTACAGTCTTCCAGATGTTAGGAAATGAGGAGATGCTTTCCAATTCATTTTATGAAGCTATGAACATCATACATGCACTATACTATAAAAAAGAAAAATTAAAAGCCAATCACACTACGAATATGGAAGTAAAAATTCTAAGTAGAATATTAGTAAGCTGAACCCAGCAATATATAAAGGAGATAAATGTAATAACCAATTTGAACTCATCTCATGCATATAATAGTGGTTTCTACTAAAAAATCAATCAATGAAGTGCACCATAGTAAAAGACCCAATGAGAAAAAGCATATTATCATCTCAAAAGATGAATAAAAAATTCAGTAAAATTCAATACCTGTTGAATTTAACAAATTTGAATGAAGGGGAAAATCCTTAAAAGTCTATCCACAATACAACCACACCACCAACACCATGACTACCTGCCAATGACCTTCACAAGTAATGGTGACTTGTGGATGGCACTGACTTGGAGGTCAGGAACAAGGCAATACTGCTATCTCTACGTGTATTTGATACTATACCGAGCGTTCTAATCGGCACAGAAAGAATGAGAAAACACTCATACAGAGCACAATGACTGGAAAAGATGAAACAAAATTCTCAGGAAAATACTTTCCTCACAAAAGGACCCTTTAGATAAAGTTTATGAATATAAAAGATTAGCAGGAATCCTGATTCAAGAT
This sequence comes from Balaenoptera borealis, assembly GCF_965194805.1. Classification (NCBI taxonomy): domain Eukaryota; kingdom Metazoa; phylum Chordata; class Mammalia; order Artiodactyla; family Balaenopteridae; genus Balaenoptera; species Balaenoptera borealis. Next base: position 114,026,973 of record NC_138864.1, read on the forward strand.
TTTGAAACAAGATTCTAAGTCAATTGCCTTTTAATACGCCAACAATGTTCACTTAGAAAATATAATTTTAAAAATATAAAATATCACTAAAATGTTAAGTACTTAGGAATATATTTAACAAAAGATGGCCAAAACCTTCATGAAAAAAATTATAAAACTCTGTTGATAGGCATTTTAAAAGGTTAATTAGTTAAAAAAAAGTTAAATGTAAAGAGATGTGGTTTGAGATGAAAAGACTCATTATCATAAAAATATCAATTCTCTTTATACTCATGTATAGATTCATGCAATTGCCATGAAAATTGCAACACAAAACTTGATAAGCTGATTCTAAAATTTATATGAAGAAGCAGAAGTCCACATACAATCAAGACACTCTTGAGGAACAACAAATTTTAGGTATCTCCCAGATATCAAGATTTCTACCAAAGTTACAGCAATTAAAACAACATGGTATTGTACAGAAATAGACATACGGGTAAATAAAACAGAAAAGGGAATCTGGAAACCCACAAATATGGGGAGACAGAACAGGCTTTGCAAGTCAGTGAAGGAAAGTCCCCGTTTGAAAAGATAAACCACAAACTGGAGAAAATTTGCAACACGTATAGTCAACACAAATTTTTTACCTAGAATACATTAAAATGTTTATGAATCATGGAGAAAAAACAACCCACTGGGGAAAAATGGGCAAAGGAAATAAAGAATTACATAGAAAAGTAAACACAAATGACCTACAAATATATGAAAAATGCTCAATCTGATATGTAATTATTTAATGCAAATTAAAATCACAAGATACCATTTGACATTGCCACCAAATTGGCAAAAATTTTTAATCAGTTAATATCAAGTGTTGACAAAGATGTGGATTATTAGGAACTCTCACTGCAGTTGGGAGTATAAATTAGAATGATCACTTTGGAAAACAGTTTGTCATTTTGTGATCAGTTAAATATGTGTATAACCTACCACCTAACTATGCCATCGCCAGGTTTAAACCCTAGAGAAATTCTTGCAAATGGACACCAGGAGGAGTTATGAAAAAGAATGTTCATAATATTGTTTGCAATAGCAAAAGGAACAAAAACAAAGAAAGAAAGAAACCCTGGAGCCTACCTAAACATTCATCAGCAGAATTTGGATATATAAATTGTTATATATTCATACAACAGAACACTATACAACATGAAAAATTAATGAAATGAATATGATGCTCATCAACAAGGATGAATTACAAAAGCATTATTCTGTAACAAAGGAAGCAAATCACAGAAGAGTTTGCAAAAGAATTCAATTTATAAAAGTTCAAAATAAGCAAAACTATATACATATACACACATATATGGAATACATCTATAAAATATATATTTATACACACACACATATCCATAGGTGAAATATGCATACGTGTAGTAAAATGATGAAAAGAAACAAGGAAATTTTTAACAAAAAAAGCAGAATAGTAGTTATCCCCATAGGAGAGGGAAGAGAATGTAATCAGAAAGGCAATCACGAAGCTTCCAGATTACTACAAATATTTTATTGTTTAGACTGGGGGCTGGGTATACAGTAGTTCCTTTGGTTATAATTTGAGCAGATAAATTTTATACATTTTTATGAATATTTCTATTTCAGTAAATGTATATGTACATATATATTTATACTAGAGAGAAATAAGAATCTATGGTATTTGAGCCAGAGACAGCCATCGATGTATTAAAGAGCTTTAGGCCTACAATGCGTCTACAATGCATTTCCCCGCACAACCCACTGCAAAGTAAAACTGCCTCGATTCCTGACAGTGGCTCGTCCTTGGGGACTTACACTGGTGATTATGGCTGTTACAGCTTTTATCTCCAGATAGCCTCCACTCCCATTCTTGTTCACTGTGTTACTGCTGCAACAGAAGAACTACCATATAAAGTGAGAAAGAACCGTTTTTACCAACAACAGGTCTGGGGGCTAGGACAGGAGAGGGATACCTGCTTCAGACATGCCAGGGGGAATCAGATTGTTGGCATTTCCTCTCAATTAATGTCTTTTACTTTGTAAGTGAACAGACATTGGTTGGAAGCTGACCCTCTGTCAGTGCCCCAGCACAGAGGCGTTCTGAGAGGCCGTAAAGCAAGCAAGCTAAGAGGACAAGACAGAATCTGAGAGCTCAGAGCAGGCAAAGCAGCCTGGGCACCCACCAGAGGTGGCTCCAGGGGCAATAGGCACTAAACGCAGAGGAAACTTGTAGGACAGGGCAATTCATCACCATCAAGCTCATCTCCTGACAAGGAGTAGGACTCTGGCTTCCAGCTGTAACATTAAAACGTACCGTTCCCCCTGGGACTTAGCATGGCAGGCTTCCCTGAAGCTTCAGTTTCACTCAGTTAACTAATTATGAGAGAATGTGACATTGGTATTTACTTTTTCTACGGGGACAAATCATTCCCAGCAGGAGGGAGAAGTTGTTATTTTTGATCTGTTTTGTTTTGTCATTAAAAGGAAATTACTCACACATTAGTGAATAACCTCTTGTTAGAGGGAAATTTTTTTCTTTCTATAATTCTATCAATTCACCTGAATGCTGACAATCACTTCTTTTGTTTTCTGGGGACATGGTGGGTAAATGAGCAAGAGGGGAGTGTTAGAACTGGGTTTGAAAATTAACTCTACCACTAACTAGCTGTGTGATCTTCAGCAAGTTATGTAAGTACTGTGAGTTTCCCCCACTAAAAACTGAGGAGAACATATTTACTGTGTAGTGTGCTTTGTTAAAGATGAAATGATGTAGCTGAAACACTTTAGCACAGTGTCTCTGCACAAGAAGCACTCAGTAAATTTTAGCCTTTATTCTTAATGACTCTGATACTCTGATAAAAATAGAAACATTCTACATTTCACTTATGCCTTATATCATCAATTTCCCATATCTAATGACCCCGTATCTAATCAGAAACTGTCCCTTTACTTTGTCACTGCAGGCTAAATTGTGTATTAACCATTTTACTCCTCCTCACCCAGATATTAAAAAGGCTTCCAATAAAATTTAATATTTAATGATAATGTTGAAAGAAACATTTTTCACACCCCTTCTCCTCCCCAGCACATCTTTTAACTTGTCCAAGGCAGTGTGTAATGCTGAGCAAACATCATAATATACACATACTTCCTCATCCCCTGCTGACACCAACAGCATTGTGCTCAGGGTGCTTTTAACAAATTGGAAAGTGATTTCACAGATGATTTCACAATTGAACTCATAACAATCCCATGAGGTAGGCAGGGCAGATACGAATAGCCTCACTTTACAGGTAAGGAAACTGAAACTAAGAGGGAAAATAACAAAGCCACAATATCCAAGCACATTTTCCATGAAAGGATAATCTGAGGGGATGGAGAAGGTCAGGGTTATTGGACTTTGGAAAATAAGATTTTCTCAGGAATGAAGTCTGTTCTGGGGATAGCCAAAGAGACCAGTCAGAGAGAGGAATAGGATCACTGGTGGAAAGCAAACAAAATAGAAAGTCAAGAGGCACAGAGCTTTCTTTTCCAATTTCACAATCCATTTGCCCAATGTGCCTCGATTTTTCTACCCATAACTTTGAGAAAGCAAAAATGCTACTTCTTACCTCTCTTACAAGTACACTGCAATGTCATTACTGTATACAAACACAAGCTTGATGACATGATACTCAAGGTTTTATGCTAACCACAGCAAACATGAACACTTTAAAATGTATAAACATAAGAAAACACATTTTAAGTGCTAATAGAAAATCTTGGTGATAGAGAAAAGGAAAAGAATATTTTTCCAAGGATACATGGGCTAGAAGATATGAAAATTAGGTAAGATTAGGTCAATCAGCATTATAATTTTACATTACATATTTGAATCATTTTTGGAAGTTGCAGAATCGAACTAAGAGGCACGGACATGTAATAAATGTTTTGAAGCCATGGAAATGTAAAAGCCCTCTAATGTGGATAATGTTTAATTAATCACATATACCCACTTCTTAAAATAATCGATTCTGAAGTGCTGTTAATACTGAACAAGTCTTCTGGGTAGTTGTCACTGTTCAGGACTCCCCAGGACATTGACACTGCTTGCTGATAGCCCATAGCCCTTAAGAATTCCTAGCGGACTACAGAATTGTAATTCAGAAGCCCATCCCCCTTTATTCTGGAATGGGAGATTAAGTTCTTACAGACAGGAAGGCAAATGCAAACAAAGGTCATTAAAGGAAACCCTAGTTCAAAATAAAAACCAAACACAAATTTCTGGTTTATCATTTGAACCGGAAAATCTAAGGACCTCTAAATATGCAATAAAAAACCTAGTCAATACCAACACCGATGAGCAAAATAGCATATAACAGTAGGTCATCATTAGGTGGGTGATGCCTAATTCTGACTTAATAGGCCTGAACATAATTTCCCCTGTGATTTTTCATAGAACATGATACAACTTCATTCCAACATTGGGAGAGACTTTATGATACAGCAGCAGAACAGGCCTACTTTAAAACTCCACCTCTCTCTAAGTATTCAATTAATGAACATCTTTTGAATGTTTGCTATTTGTTGGGATCTATATCAAAGAACTCACAGTCTAGCAGGGGAGATAGGTAAATCAAGCATCAAATTTTTAAGTTAAATTCCAGAATGAAGAAAAATATGCGATGCAATGTTAAGTAGGGCAGAAAGCGCTCACGGATGATGATATGACTAACAACGTCTCAAATGGTAAGTATAAATTGTCTATGGCAAAAAGGAGGAGTGCCTTCTGTCAGAACAGCCTGGCTAAAAGCAGGGAAACATGATAAACGTGCTGAGTTTCAGAAATTAGATGTAATGCCGCATGGCTAGAGCACAGAGCATAGAGAGAAGGGGAAAGATGCCCAAAGAAGCAGTAAGCAGTAGAGGAAGACAAAGAGTCCATCACTTAGGACTTTCTATTCCATGTTTAAGTTCAATATTGGAAAGATGAATATAATTATTGTCTATTGAAAAGATTTCATCCTACAGGCAATGAGAGTAGATTTTTACCATAATCAGTTTGCTGATATGTAGGTATACAGTGAAATAAAAGAAGGAATTCTAGAGGTATGGCTATCAGTTAGAAGACAATTTTAAAGGTCCAAGTAAGATATGGAGTGGCCCTAAATGAAAGGAATGGGGATGGAAAAGAAAACAGAGGTAAAAGAAGAATAAAAAACAGAGTTGATAGAATTTAGTGGCCAGGTAGCAATCAGAGGGTGAAGAGGAAAGCTTAAAACAGCTGTCTTTTTTTTTTTTTTAAACTTGTTTGGCTAAATAGATAATGGTGCCTTAGCTGAATGAGCATGAAGTGGAATGTCAGTGGTACTCTTAGAGTCCTGGCTTATCCCTCTTTTATAAAAGATTAATCAAATTTCACTTTGTATTGCAGTACGTATGTGTCATTTCATTGCCCCCTTCCCCAAAAGGGGATCCATCAGGCTCCTTGAGGGAAAAAGTTCTGTGTCACACATCACATTGTCCCTGCACATAGCCCCATATAGCATATTTGTATAACATGATTATATAACATAACTGACTCATTGCAAACACTTAATAAAACATTTCTGAATGACTGATTGAATAAATGTACAACTCCAAACCTTAGATGTGACAAAACTACACACTTTATCCTTTGAATAAAATAGTCATCTCTTAAAATGCAAATAACTCACCTCAACTGCGTAACAGCTCAGACTACGACCAATTTCAGACTCATAACATTCTCTGCAAATCTCAATGTCTACTCTGGAAGGGACTTTTGGAAATACCTACTACAAATCCCCACTTTAAAGGTGAAATCTGTGACTCAGAGAAGGTACATGACCAGCCCAGAGTCACACAGAGTACAGTTGACGCTTGAACAACACGAGTTTGAACTGCGCAGGTCCACTTATATGAGGAATTTTTTTCAATAGTAAAAACTACAGCACTATAGGAACCGCAGTTGGTTGAATCTGCCAATATGGAGGAACTGCAGATATGAAGGGCCAACTCTAAGTTACACACAAATTTTCGACTGCACGGAGGGTTGGTGCCCCCAGCCCCTGCATTGTTCAAGGGTTAACTGTATCTGGAGATGGGACAGAAATCAGAATACGTTAAGCTTTGAAATATCTGTCAACCAAAATAGTTGTAACAGATTTGAAGATAATACAAGACATCAAATTTAGCTAGAATGCATTAAGTTTTTAAAAGCGCTTCATACTGTGCACTAAAAAAACACAAGGCAAACATCTTAAAGACATTTTCTTAAATAATTCTTCCCTCTGACAGTGAAATGCAAGGACCACAGCTCAACTTTTAGTTCTGAATTAGTATAAGTAAGACAGATTCTTACCGTGATCTTCTGAAGAGACTGGTGACCTAAAATGAGATAATAAGCATGATAAATCTTTTGTAAGTGACACTGATAATTACAGGTACAACAATGATCAAGAATAAGCTCATAGAAATTACACTCCCAAAATTCAGTTAAATAGAAATTCAGTATAGTAGTAGATGGTGTAATTGATGTGTTGGTTGTATGGTATATTCCAATTAATCACTCCCAAAGCTTACCTGGATTGGTTGAGTGGTAGATGTTATTAAAATAGTCTATTAGCATGGTGATGTAAGACTGAAACAAACTTAAACTGTCTGGATTTATCACACACAATAAAAGAACTCACAATAAAAGAAATGTGGTGATGGATGAAATCCTGTGACGTCACTAGTGCTGAAGGCCAGGCCTCCATAGAAAATACCAGGGATGTAAATAAACACTAGATTAAGTGTCTGTAGGTAAAAAAGAAATCTACTTGGACAATAAAAAATGAGACAGAAGTAAGGAAATGACATGTGCCCTTATCAATATTGCTTTTCGCTTCCACTCACTGTGGAATTTAATGTTTCAGTGAGTATGATGTGGACCGTCTACATGTTGGCCTTATGTCTCTAAACCTGTGAGAGTCAGGATGAGGCAGAAGGGCAACCATTGGGATCCCACAGAACTTCTACAAAGTGATAACTTTTGCATATCATTTGAGGCTCAGGTCTAATTACAATATTAAGATACCAACGGATCATCATATCAACTCCTTTCACAATAATGACCTTTTCTTTCTCGGCTATTAATTGAGTTACTTTGAGCAATACAGACACAACTTTGTTGATGAATTCCCCTCAAGTTTGAAAGATACAGTCTTGACTACTGACTCATGCTTTTCTTGGGAGAAAGAGAGATGCATAATACTGCATTCAGAGGTGTTAGAATTTTGAAGGGAGAGGCAAGAAACCAGGAGGGAGGGGTCCTCTCCGCTAAATGATGGGCCTGCTGGAGCCCATAGCAGGGAGATGACCAAAGGCAAATGCATGAGTTTGGTAGTAAAGCTACCAAACTTTATATAACTAATATTTATATGTAGTCATAATATAACTAATATTCATGAGACATGATGACAAACGTTGGGGCAAGAATCATTCAGTGGGTGCATAGTGGTTGAAGGACAATTTTGGCTACTTTGGGATGCCCGATACCACTTTACTTTATCTACTGATCAGAAATATTTTTGTCCATTATGTGAACAAACAGTACAGTATAAAGACACAGGAATAATGGTGAGACAGCCTTGAACTTCCATTGGGTGGCAAAGTGAAATCATTTCAACCTTATAGGTCTCTTCAAGTAGACTTCTGTGTGTGAAAACTACAGAGGGTCCCCAGATCTGGTGGAGAAAAAACTGGCATCTGAGTGGTGGACACGGGAGCAGAGGGAGGGAACCTGACACGTTACTAAGTCATCACTGCGGTGTCGGCTGCTTGAGAAACACTGCTGGGCCTCCTCAGGTGGAGCTGATCTGTCCTCTCCCTGGAGTCCCCCTATTTCACACTTTCACACACCAGTCTTCCCACTAGGTTGTGAGCTTCTTGGAACCTAGGACCATGTCTTATTTAGAACATAGTGGGTCTCTGATTAAAATGTATTAAATTGCATTAATTTCAGCACCACACACTAGAGTTCGGACTCAGACACACTCTGGAGCTCCTCAGAAATCACCACGTCACCTTAAAACCACCTTTGAGTTTGCCAGCTCCTAGGTCAGCTGTGAGGGAAGGGTCTAGGGAATGACCTGAAGCTCCAAATTAGTGACAGTGTGGGCACTCTCAGAGCCAAAAGACATCCTGTGCCCCCTACAACAGAGATGACCACCATCAAACAAAGGGGCAGAGGGGGCTGAACAGAGGTGAAATGGGATTGACACATGCACACTACTACATTTAAAATAGATAACCAACAAGGACCTACTGTATAACACAGGGAACTCAATATTCTGTAATAACCTAAATGGGAAAAGAATTTGAAAAGAACAGATACATGTATAGGTATAAATGAATCACTTTGCTGTACACCTGAAACTAATACAACATTGTTTATCAGCTCTACTTCAATATAAAATAAAAATTAAAAAAGAAAAAAGAAATTAGAGAATTTCTTAAGTTGCAGAGGTCATGAAAAAAGAGTCAGCAACAAGGAAACATCTTCACTCCTGGTGTTTTCTGATGGGGAGGAAGCAAAGCATGTCTTAGATGGTTTGCAATTAATTTCTCACAGAGCTACAGGAATAAAGGAAAATCCATGCCAATGGACCACTAAATGTCTCAGGTGGAAGGCCAGTGAGGGTTTTTGCTGCCTTTCTGTAAAAGCAAAGCACTAATATTAAGTCTGAAAAATTCCAGATGGCTCCTTGAGAGCCCCAAGGGGATGCCTTCCGCAGTATGTCCAGGCAGTGGGGAAGAACTATCGATTTCAGACTGTTTTCTAAGGATTAGTCATGTTGAGTTTCTGTGCTGAATGTCTCCCACACGCCTGGGTTTGTGGAATTTTAAGACATATGGAGTATTTCAATCCTCACTCAGTATTTCACCTTTCACTGGAGCGAGTCACTAAATTATTCCACTGAGACGTGTACATCATCCATTATTGCTGGAAATGGGCATAAAAAGTTTTCTGGAACTTAGCTCAGGAGAGATGAAATATCATGAAATCAGCAGTATAAGTTATTTTTACAACAGAGAGGTTGAATCCCCGGAAGAGATAAATGTTCCTTAACCTGACAACAAAGGAAGGAAAGAAAGCTCACTGCTTATTCCTCCCACTGTACCTGAAGAACTGTGGCTTTGTCCCAGCCTGTTCATTCCTCCTCCACATACACTTTATCTTGGAGAACCTATCTGCTCTCACAATGCGGACTATTACTTCACTAGCGCTCAAGTAGCTCCAGGATTTAGAGTTTTCCCCCTCACTTCTTTCCTCATCCCTAGTCTTTTATTATGGGCTACAGGATATTTATACTTGATTTTGCTTTGTTTTATTGGTTTTGGTATTGTTTTACATTTTTATTTACATTCATTCAAATTCAGCAAAGACAACGAAAACAAAAACTCAAGACCTGCATTTAAAAATCTCTCTCCTATTTTATTGACCCTGAATAATTATTATTCAGATTTGAATCTTTCCCTTTATGTTGATTCAAACCTGAATAATAGTTATTACTTGAGATCCTTTTAAGTACCAGGCACCGTGCCAAGTGATGTGGATCAAAAAAGAAACAAGATATCAATTTCAAGGAACTCATAATCTAGTGAAGGAGGAAAATATGTAAACAAGTGATTATAGTATAATGAAAAAATGCAATAATCAAAACGTGTATGAGTAAAGGGGTAGCACAGAAGAGAGGGGGACCAATTCTCTTCCAAAAAAAGTAAAAGGTGGCTTCAAAAAGCAAGAACCATCTGAGCTGGGCTTTGAAGGATAAGTAGAAGCCTATTAAGTATGAAAAAAGAACTCCATGGGGTGGCAACAGGCATATGAAATAGGGGTAGAGATAGGAAATTTCATAACATGTTATCAGATATACAAGCAACTCAGTGTTGCTCAAATGTAAAGGAGTCATAAACATCAGGACTAAAGACAGAGGAGGGAGGGGCGTTTCATGTAGGAGCTGAGGGGCCAATTTGAAGTGCTTGTCATTTACCTTCTAAGCTACACAGAGCAAAGTTCTGAAGCAGAGAAGTCACATATTCTCACCTGTGCTTTTGCTCGGGCAGCTGTAGCGAGCAGACTACAAAACAGCAAGAATAAAGGCAGAAGACAAGCTACAGACTAGTATCGCAAAACTGCCACGTTAGTATCTCCGCTCTTCAATCCTTTTTGAAATTCATGGAAAATAACAGGGAGAATAAGAAACAGAAAAGGAAGTATCATCTTTGGCTAAACTAGAAGATGTCCCTAAACTGAAATTATTATATATGAAGAAGAGCAGCTATAGTAAAATTGGACCAAGTTTCAGGGAGACAGAGTGTTTCAATCTTAACTGAGGAGACATGAGCTACATCACGGACCACAAAACCTATGACAGAAAGCCCTCCGCTCTGAGCCATTCAGTAGCAGAATCAAACCCTGGAGGAGAGAGCTGCTAAGAAAGAGTCTGAAGACAAAAGATTCAAAGTCAAGCTTCCGGAAACACACCAACCCACTATCCCTAATTATCCATCCAAACTAGGGGTTCCAAAAAGAACTCACCCAATACAAATATGAGTAATGAACAAAAAGGAACCATCATGACATCTACACAAAAATACTCAGAGAAGAGAGCAGGACAAGGATCTTCTGAAAAACAAAACTCAGGCTGAGAACATCCTAAAAAGATGATGGCACGAAGCAGGTAAAAACTGTGAACAAATCTCCATGAAATGGATAAATGGAATAAGGAAAGGAAGGGAGGAAGGAAGAAAACAAGGGAAGGAAACAGAGTCTCTGTGAACAGAAACTTAAAAGAAGAAACACAATGGTCAAAAAAAATAGCTAAAAGATGACAGTGGAGGAAAACAGCAAAGGTTTGCCCAGATCTTTGAACTATTAAGTTATAGAAAAAACCCGTGGGCTTTCCCACAGTGTCACCACTGCAGTGGGAAAAAAGGGATTACGGGGAAGTGAATAACAATTAAAACTATATTAAGTAAGAATCCATTCATTTATTTATCCCTTCAAGTATCTGCTTTGTGGAAGTGTTTTGCTTTTTAACCACTTTGATTTACTTTTCTGTAATTTTAATTGGAACACTTGCTAGTGAAAGTCCCCTTCCCAATGTTGACCCTGCTTAATTGAATATCCATACTTTTCTTTCCTTTTAAATGAAGGCAAGACTTCTCCAGCTAGGGTACACATGGGAACTTGAAAATAAGGGAAGCCTCAGGAAAATAAGACACCATTTTTAGATGGGGAATTATAAAATTTAACTGGTAAAATATTTTTAAAATATTATTTTTATGCTGAAACAGGCACAGCCATATTATGGATCCCAAAGCAAAAGTTGCTTGAATTCTTAAAGCAATAAAGTTAAAAAAAAAAAAAAAAGAAATCTGTGTTTGAGACAGTCAGCTTCAGGAATGTCTCCAAGGTCCCCAAGGGGATGAGTTTGTTCTCCTCTGCTCCCAAGGAAAAGACAGAAAAGTGAAATTATCCACTTAAATACAGCTATAACATCCTGGAACGAATTATTTTATAAGATTAATGTACGCAGATATCAAGAATCTGAGGGAATGAGACGTAGAGTACACATCAGCTGCGGCTACTGTATTCGACAGGGCTGCTTCTAGAATTTGTCATCACTAAGACACAAGGAATGTCTAAGAAACACAAAAACGGTTGTGTAGATTGCCTTCCATCAGCATGTTTCCCTTCAAAGCCTCTAATCTTTCCAGTAGATCAATCACAAGGCTGAAGGACACTGAAAAATGTGCCCAATGTTCTACCAGCAATGTCATAACAATAAGAGCACAGGAGTGTCCTAGTTAGGATAGTGAAAGTCTTTAAGAAACACTGCACTTCTTGCAATGTTTTACTGTTTTCAATCAATAAACCTAGAACGGAGATGATGGGCATCGTGACTAGTTCAGCCTTTATGAGGTGGTGAAATGCTTTGCAATACATTTTAGATATGGGCATTTTCTTGGCAGCCTCCATGAAATCTCCAAGCTCTTCCTAACACAATACCTTCTTTAAAAAAAATTAATTTTTATTGGAGTACAGTTGCTTTACAATGTTGTGTTAGTTTCTACTGTACAGCAAAGTGAATCAGCTATACGTATACATATATCCCCTCTTTTTTGGATTTCCTTCCCATTTAGGTCACCACAGAGCACTGAGTAGAGTTCCCTGGGCTCTACAGTAGGTTCTCATTTGTTATCTATTTTATACATAGTATCAATAGTGTATATATGTCAATCCCCATCTCCCAATTCATCCCACCCACCCCCTTTACCCCCCTTGGTGTCCATATATTTGTTCTCTACCTCTGTGTCTCTATTTCTGCTTTGCAAATAAGATCACCTATACCATTTTTCTAGATTCCACATACATGCATTAATATACGGTATTTGTTTTTCTCCTTCTGACTTACTTCACTCTGTATGACAGTCTCTAGGTCCATCCACATCTCTCTTTTTTTATTTGAGTAATACTGTCCTGACTCTACTTTTTTCAAGCCTCTATAAAATATTTTGCTTTTGTTTTTCATCTCATGGCTTTAATTCAGTAGCATCCATGGGTTTCCTACTTGGCCCTTCCTTGGACTATCTGTATCATTCCCTCCCTTGGAGAGAGAGAGGTCAATAGACTATCCATTTTACATATTCTTTCCTAAAAACAGATTAGATGAATACTGGGGACCCACCTATATGGGTCTGTTACTTTTTGGAGAGAATCACCCACAAATGAATGTTAATCTCATTCCCCAGTGTCCCCAACACATATACCCTCCACTGAGATTTTCTAAACCACCTCCTGGTGGGGAGCTGGCAACCAAAGGGGCCACCACATAGAGGTGAGCTTGGAATAAAAATATAGGACAGGTGTAAGAGGCACCTGAATAGGCACAAAAGCAGAGATTCATATTCTGAAAATACTTAGCCACAGATTATTTCTATAAGACTGTGGATGGGGAGGGAGCTCTGAGATATTCATACCAACCCACAGGCCTGGCTGGAGGAGCCAAGGCCCTTCATTTCCTGGTTAGCATCATGCAATTAAAAGAGAAAACACAGGAGGAATGGCAGGGTGGTCTAGAAGCTGTGCTACCTCTAGACTCCGCCCGGCACACTGCAGATAAAGCATCCTCGGCTGCGAAGTCCTCGTGAACAAGGCAGTCCATGACCGCACACTGAAAGCAACTCTCGCTACATATATTTCACCAATTTTCCTTGTCATGCCTAACATCCCTCTTTACCCTCTAGTTTTTCGGATGAGGACCACAGCATAAACACTACTTTCTATAAGCACAGGGGAGATCATCCAACCTACTCAGGAAGAGAAAGAGAAGCATCTGGTTTCTAGCTTTATATCAACTCTGAATGTTGTTTCCCTCTCTCCTTTGTCATTCTACTTTCATTTCTTCTTCCCTCTCCTGACCACAGCCCTGACAGTTCCCTGGGCTTATCTCATCCACCTTTCTTACACTTTGGTGAAAGCCAGTATCTCTGTACACACAGCCTCCCATCACGTGCCAATGGGCACCTGCTCCTACTGAAGAACATCAAGAACATTCAGGCCTGGGCAAAGTTCCCCAGGTTGGACTCTGCTTCCTGCCTGGACCATTATTTCTAGTTGTCTGTTAACAAACTCTTGAGTAATGTCTCAAGTGGAAACTGATTTCCCAGCTGGACATCTCTTCCAGGCACATTTCAAGGGTCCACACACCACTGCTGAAGAAACACCATCTTTGTTTTGCTTCTGTTTTACCTTGAACTGATGAAGCTACAGAAATTCAATTTATTTCCTGAAACTGTTGATGGACAAAGAACTTTCATTTAAGTCAAGCCAGCCAAGGGATGATTTAATATGGTCTCAAAGCATGGCTGTAGGTAATCATCTCTGGGCAACTGCCTTCTCCCTTGAGCTTCCCTCAAGGATATGCATTGCCTAAGGACTGCTATGCCCAACCTATGACATCATTTTGAGGGCTTGAGGGAGCAACAGTGAGATCACAGATCTAGCTGACATCTTCACCACCATCACTCCAGGCCCTAAGCATCTCTAACTAGATAAAATAGAACCAGAAATCCCTTAGCACTGAGAACCTCCATCAACTATACAATCCTCTCTGTTTGCTTTTCCTCCCTCTAATTATGAATATTGCTATTAAGACAATGAACAAAGCACATACAGTAAGAGAGCAGGCAAGAATGAGAGCAAAAGAGATGAAAGGTACAGCAACCACACAAAGTGGCATTGAAATGAGAGAAAGACAAACACATTCTCTATTCAAGTGGTCACAAACCCATTCAGGGATTGCCAAACAGCCTCAAAGGTAACATTCACCACCAACAGAAGGGAGGGTTGTGGAAAGAGGAAGGAGAGAGAGATGGGCATTTGTGTGGAGGTGGGGAAATAAGTTCCAGAACTCAAATAATAGAGCCTGCTTGGGGAGTTCTTCATTTGATGTAAATTTCCTTTAATTCTGTTCATGCTCATAATTTCCTATTAAGACTCTCCTATCCAAATATACACCCGATGATCCCAACGTGAGCTGTACTTGAAATATCCTTTTTAATAAGTTCCTGTGTTTAGTTATATTTGGTGTTTTGCAGACAGCACTGTTTTACCACTAGCCTGTATGATTCAATTTCTTCTATACACCCTCCTTAATCAGTCTGCAGAGTGAGGAAGAAACTCCTAACGCCCTTTGAGCTTGAAATGTTACTGCCACCTACTGTTCATCCCTAAGAACTGCAACGAAATGAGGGGAAGGAGTTTCTTTGAAATGCATGGTTAGAGATGAGGAGAAACGGACAAAAGTGGGCGTTGGCTACAAGAAGAAAGAGATTTTTTAAAAAGAGAGATGACCTGGAAGAACCTAATACAGACCAAGTTCATTAAACATGAAAAACTGGCCATCACACTTTTTATTATGTAAAATATGAACACTCCTGCGAAATATGTTAACGTTTTGAAGATGTAAAAACCACAAAAAAATGGTGCATCAGACATTGTACAATCATGCAGAAAAGAAACAGATGTGATAGTTCATATTACAAATCGGTCTTTGCAATATAGTTGCCTGCCTAATTTCTAAAAAGGGATTAAAGGAATAGAAAAGGCACGTTATTCTAAAATCTGATCAAGGAAGATATACCTGCAGAGACCCGGTGGGGAGTATCAGCAGGGAATATCTTTTAGAAAGAGCTGCCGGCTTTAGGCTAATGACTCTGGGAGCCCTGGCCAACAACTGCCGTTGAGACACAATCCATCTGGAGTTTTGTAAGTGTGGACTTTTTTTTTTAAGCATAAATTGAAACAGGAAGCTCTAAATTGTGAGGGCAAATCACATGAGTGCTACGTTCGGTTTTAACACAAGAAACTTATACAAAAGACCATCTCACATATCACATGATTCAGGATAGGCAATATCTACCTTGTGGAGCCAAGGCAATTGAGCAAGGGCTTACCCACAGCTAATTATTTTTATGAAATGCAATACGGATTTCTGAATCCAGCATTGGAAAATGGAAGAAAAAACAGGCGGATGTGGGAGCTGCTTTGGCACTTCTCCTGAAGATAACTATAATATATTCCAGAAGTTTTCCTATCAAAATCTCCTCCCACCTAACCCACTTCTCAGAAGAGGGAATTCATGTTCAAAACACCGGCATGGGAAACAAAATCTAAAAAAAAAGTCTCTCTCTCTGCCCAACTCTTCTGTGTCCAAGGAAGGTGCAGTTTCT
Organism: Balaenoptera borealis; assembly: GCF_965194805.1. Lineage (NCBI taxonomy): Eukaryota > Metazoa > Chordata > Mammalia > Artiodactyla > Balaenopteridae > Balaenoptera > Balaenoptera borealis. The sequence goes on from NC_138864.1 coordinate 114,042,768, forward strand.
AAGTGATATATTATAAACAACCCAAAACAGGAAAGGAGCTCCAAGAGAAAACGATAAATTGATGAAAATAAATCATGGTACAAGAAGTGAAAACGGGCTCCACACACTCTTTGAGAACAACTCAGTTAATCCAATGTTTGAATATTAAGCACTCCTACATGCTTAACTATAACCTGTGGCGGGTACTGAACTTAGAACATTCCCACTTAGAAATCGCCCACTTTCAAGGAGATTCCAAGGGGGCTATTGGGTGAGGCTACCATTAAAGAGAGCACTGGAGAAAGTCGTAAAGTAATGTCTGTTGCTGTAGTTGCTCTTATGCTTGGTGATCAGCTCAAGAGCCAGAAAAGTTAGGAAAAGGGAAAACGTGGTCCCCATTTCCTTGAATTCCAAGTAAGTAGCTTGTCTACATTGTAGAGCTATTCCTTACCCTGGTCTCTTCGGGGTTGTGGGTTCAGAGGTCCCCAGAGGTTTCTGAGAGAAGTTCCACACTCTGTACAACCTCCCATTTCCAAGAGCGATGAATGCACCCCCTTCACATCCCTCACCCGCTCCTGAGCACACCAGGCGATAACTGGTCAGTATCCCTCCAACCTGAGACTCACAGGCAAATACTTTTGGAAGGATTTCAAAATTATCCTTCACCCTTTAAATCAATTTAATCAAATGATTCACACTGAGGCCGACACACTGAGAAAACAAGAGGTTTGGTGGGAGTTTGAGAAAGAAGCAAAAGGATGGATGGGTTATTTTGGAGGTGAGTGGTTAGAGAGGCTGTCAGGAGACAGCTGAAACCTTGAAACAGACCTCCGAACATTACATGCACTGGGCTCTGAGGAAGTGGGGCGAATGGGATGAGGAACAGAGGGGCAGGACACAGAGGCTCACTTGCTCTCCCCAGCGCTGTCTCACTGGCGTTCCCTCTCTGCAGAGGTAGGGAGGTGGGAAAGAGGGAGCCAGGAGTGAGCTGATTTCTCAGCGACCTTCCGAGGAGATGAGGGCAGCCTTTGAAGGGTTAGTCCCAGGACCAGCGTTGGAGAGAGGACTGACATGCAGAAATATTTCATGTCACAGGTAGATGTACCAAAGTCATATTTAGGAGAAACTACAGCCTCTTCTCTGATTGTTAGAGCGAGAAGCAAATATTTAGCTCAGATCCTGACAGGCACCCTTATAAAGTGGCAATCTGTGGGAAAGAGAAGTTGCCTCCCACCTTCCTTTCCATTGCCGAAACCTGCCATGGAAGCCCAGTGATGGGGCACGTGTCGAGGACCATGGTCCACAGGGTGGGATCCTCTAAAAGTGACATGACAGGAAACTTAACTTTGCCTATTTGCCCCCTTTTGGAAAGGAAGGAAAATCATTGTTGGAGCCCTCAGAAACTGTGGGCACTTTCCTGATGGCAGGGACATTTGCCAGCATTCCCAGGGGATGGTTCTTATCACTCTTGACTAAATTTTAATCCTGTTGCTTAAAAATACTGGGCCCTCAAGGAGAGACGTGGCATCATTTTGTAGAACTAACATTCCCTGCATCTATGCCAACTTTTTCTAGCTTGAATCCCGTCCAACATACCCTACATCCCTATTTTTCAAACTGATGAGATTTCAGTGTCAAGTCCTCAAGGAAGATCCAGCCACTGTTTCAAGGAAGAGAGGACCGACCACACAAAAATGGACTGTGCTGTGACCCTGCACCAGCACAGGGCTGCTCCCAGGGGACACAAGACAGAGGAATGAGAGGGGGTCTCTTGTGTGTCCAAGCCCCCATTTGCAGCACAGCCACTGAAAACAAAACAAAAAAATTCCCGTTCCTATACTGGCATAACAATACTCACTCTAACTTCCCCAGTGCAGAGGGAGATGGAGTTATTTTCCCCATTTTAGAATGGTGCTTAAGTGATTTTGTCACAAAAGACTCTTGTTACTTCTGACCTGCTTTCCTTAATGCCCTAAGGCAGAGCGTGTTGTTGGAAGGAAATAGAAATCTCTTCTGTTTTGTTTTTAAAGAAGACTCAATAATTCCCTAAGAGGCCCTTCCAACTGCTCTCTACCTACTAGGAAACTCAAGAAAAGTGCTTTTCTACACAAATTGCCCCCATACTTCCTAACGCTCTGGCTTTGCCTTGTCTCCTTTAGCTGGAAATCTGAGAATTCTGTTCCATCCATAAAATTTTGATGGTTTATGGTTCCCCACATACCAAGTTTCTTCCCCTCCATCCAAAGAACATCCAAAACCTCTTCAAGAACTAAACTTCACTAACACAACCAAAATAATCCAGAGATACATGGGAGACACGCTAACATCTCACTGCATAGGCTTCTAGAAACAATTTTTCCTCCCCCCCTTCCCATCCCTCCAACACTGTGCACATCAACAGGGCACCTACAACCGCTAATACCCACCAGAGTTACCTTTTACTTGCTCGCTTGTAAAATAGCAAGGGTTCCCTGAGTCAGGGATTCAGTGCATCTTTATTGTTTTAATATGTTAATTCCCTGGATCAAATTGAGGAGCAGTTATAGAAAGAACAGAGCAAAATTTCTTATTAATTATTTTGCCCACGTAAAGGGACATCGTATCATTATGTGCTTGGCTAGAGAGGACAATGGCAGGAGGTAAGTTAGGGAAAAAAGAAGAAGAAAGGAAGATACACGTCAGCTAAACGGCAGTTTTTCCAGCTTGAGTGATTAGCCAGGGAGAGCAAGATTTAGACCAGTCATGCAAGGGACTATCTCTATCCTGAGTGCACTGATTTCATCTCTAAGATATATTCCAGCAAAACCTGTTTCCCACTAAGAGGATTAATTTTCTCCGTCTTATCTGATTGTGATGCTCGAAGGATATTTCCACAACCAAAATCACGGCCCAATAGTTTGTCTTCCTGTTGAGAACCTGGAGCTTCGACAATAAGCGCAATTAACCTTTTTTTTTTTTTAGAGTCAGGCCATCACCTAACGTTCCAAGAAGAAACTGGGCAAAGGAAATAGCTGGAGACAAGAGAGGCATGAAGCTATTACTCCTATGTTCAGTCCAGAACTTCTGAGTTTTGGGAAGAGGTGAATTTCAGGGCTATCTTCTTGATAGGATGGTTCAGAATTATAGACTACACTAAAAAAGGTCAATTTTTCAGTTTAAAGTATTGTTAGGTGTTTTGGATATCCCTAAATAACTTGCCAGGTTGTACAAACATCCTTAAATACACATTAGGTAGAGTGATGTTCAACTGTCATGGAGTACTGAATTAGTTGAGAGGTATTTCTGGTGATATAATGATGAAAAGCAGATACCTGTTCATGGGCAAAAGTTGAAGAAAATAAGCATAGAGCCCTTAAAAAGCCTCTTTTCTTCTTAGTGGCTTGCGTTTTCATTAATTCTTTAAATATTCATCCTTTTCATATAAAAATAAAAAAGTGAAATCTGGAGGAAGCAGCAAATTCTCTTTCCTCTTGTTTCCAGAACACTCTATGCATATATCCATTATAGCACTTATCAGAGGGACCTATAATAATTGGTTTATTATTTCCCCTCTGAATATAAGTTCTTCAAAGACAATAATTTCTCATTTAGTTTTACATCGTCAATGCCTAGGTATATGTATTGCTTCTACCTAGAAGGTGCGGAATACGTATTTTCTCAATAAATTAATGACTAACTGAATGCCTCAACCCACTTCTTAGATTCCAGTGAAGTCATAAATCAGACCAGATACATTATAGTTCAATATTTTATAACTCTGTCTCTTGTTAGAGAGAGAAATGCTCCACCGATCATAAAAATCCATCAACCCTGCTTAAGCTAAGCAGGTAACAGATACCTGAGTACACAGATGTCTGGAGTGAATGTCTGTGGTTCCCTACACTGTCTCCCCAGTGTCTTAATCCAGTGGCAAGATCTTTTACTTATATCTGTGTGACCTTCACCTTAGCTCTTCTAGGCTCAGGACTTGGAGATACTAAGAACATGTGCGTTTTTTCCTTTTCTTTTTCTTTTGGGGGTTTTGCACAAACCACAAAACATAATAACTAGAAAAGATTATTTTTATTCATAAACTAAACAATACCTTCCAGTCCCTTTACCTGTTTTCCCTTAACCCAGAGGTTCAGAGGTAAGTTCAGAGGTAAGTCTGTCCTTTCCTCAAAGAGGACTTGGAAAGAATATACTAGAGTTTTTACTCAGTGCCTATTTTTTTTTTTTTTTTTTATCTCATAGATCATAAAGTTGGGAAAAGTCTTCCTTTGGAATCAGATTCTGTCTGCTAAAATTTTACTTAATTACTTCCTTATGAATCTCCTGCCCAAATGAAATATAGTCTTGTTATGAATTGTGGTGGTTCAATTAATGATGAGAGCAAATGTGTTTCCAGAAACATGTTATTTTAGTAGCACTTTCTTAGACACTGTAAACACATTTTTTAACTTAAAGACAAATTCCTTATGGTCCTAGCAGTAACAGTGTGAGTCAACTACTTCTCTCCAATTTATTTCAAAATTCTTTCTTAAAGATTGTTTTTGGGGCTTCCCTGGTGGCGCAGTGGTTAAGAATCCGCCTGCCAAGGCAGGGGACACGGGTTCAAGGCCTGGTCCGGGGAGATCCCACATGCCGCAGAGCATCTAAGCCCGTGAGCCACAACTACTGAGCCTGCGCTCCACAGCCTACGAGACACAACTACTGAGCTTGCATGCCACAACTACTGAAGCCCGTGCACCTAGAGCCCGTCCTCTGCAACAAGAGAAGCCACTGCAATGAGAAGCCCCTGCACCGCAACGAAGAGTAGCTCCCACTCACCGCAACTAGAGAAAGCCCGCGCGCAGCAACAAAGACCCAACGCAGTCAAAAATAAATAAATAAAATAAATAAATTTATTTTTTAAAAATATTGTTTTTATTGTGTTCATAGGATTTGAAGATCCTATATGTGTTGTATATCCTTCTTTGGAATTGTAGTCTCCCCTAGAGGACCTGTGTATAAGTAGACAATACACACATACACACACAGACATGGAATATCTACATATATTAGAATCAGGCCATCACCTAAAGTTCCAAAAAAGAAACTGGGTAAAGGAAATAGCTGAAGACAAGAGAAGAATGAAGCTATTACAGATACATACATTTTATATATATATATATATATATATATATATATATATATATATATATATATATATTATACATATGTCTGTATGTATGTATCCATGAGTTCCAAATCCTGAGTCAACCAATCGCGGATCACGCACTAAGTTTATGATCCACAGTTGGTTGAATTTGCAGATGTGGATCTGCAAATACAGAGGTCTGACTATGGGACTCGAGCATCCATGATTTTGGTCCTGGAACCGATTCCCCACAGATATCAAGGGACGACTCTATAAATCTTTCTTTAAAAATTGTAATGTATCTAAATGGAATTTTAATAAATGTAACCAGTGCCAGTAATAACAGAAATCTACTTCATTCTGTTTGTTCATTCTGTCTGCTCTCCCTGAAGTAGAAGGGAGGCTGATGAATCTTAGAAGCTAAAGTTAAAACTATGAGAAAACCCTGAGGAGCCCTGCTCCCCTCCCTGGGGGGCTAAGGGGGAGGTTGGGTCAGTCAGAGTTCAGAGGGGAAAGGTCTCTTGAGCAGATGCTGACTGTGTGCCATGGAGGAAGAATGAGCTGGGAAAGCACTGGAGTTGCACTCCTTTCTATCTCCTGTATTTTAAAATTAACCTTCTCAGAATTTTGTCTCTTATTTACCTTTCGAAAGAACCAATTTTTAAAAATTTTATTCTTGGTTAATCATTTATTTTGTCTGTTTTATTCCCCTTGTCATTGATTTCTATCTTTATTATTTCTCTTCACTCTTGTTTCTTTGTTCTCTACTCTGAGTCTTTTTCCAGTTTATCAAATTGAATGCTTTATTTGTATGGAATCATTTTTCTCTTGATAAATGATTTAGAGTCATAAATCATTCTGTGAATACCACTTCTGTCATTTCCTGCAAATTCTGATAAACAGTATTTTCAGTTCTAAGAATTTAAAATTTCCCTTTTGATTTTTTTATAGAATTACTTAGCCTGGTGAACAAGATGTTAAAATTGAACTTTTACTATCTCCAAGTTGACTGGGGCTTTAAGGCTGAAAGCAATAGATGCCAGTTGTACCTAGAATATTACAATAATTCTTCAGGTCCCTTCACATACTGATTCTTAAATATTCCTAATGGGAAAGTAAATTGTGCAATATGGACCAAAGTTGAAACTATATAGGGACTTCCCTGGTGGTCTGGTGGTAAAGAATCCACCTTCTTGGGACTTCCCGTTGGCAGTGGTTAAGAATCCACCTGCCAATGCAGGGGACACGGGTTCGAGCCCTGGTTCAGGAAGATCCCACATGCCCCAGAGCAACTAAGCCCGTGTGCCACAACTACTGAGCCTGCACTCTAGAGCCTACGAGACACAACTACTGAGCCCTCGCGCCACAACTACTGAAGCCCGCACGCCTAGAGCCCATGTTCCGCAACAAGAGAAGCCACCACAATGAGAAGCCCACACACTGAAACGAAGAGTAGCCCCCGCTCGCCACAACTAGAGAAAGCCCGCACGCAGCAACGAAGACCCAACGCAGCCAAACATAAATAAATAAATAAATTTATTAAAAAAAAAAAAAAAGACTCCACCTTCCAATGCAGAGGACATAGGTTGGATCCCTGGTTGGGGAACTAAGATCCCACACGCCGCAGGGCAACTAAGCCCGCACCACAACCACTGAGCTCGTGTGCCTCAACTAGAGCCCACGTGCCACAAAACTACAAGGCACACGCGCTCTGGAACCCGCGCACCACAACTACAGAGAGAGAAAACCCACATGCCACAACTAGAGGGAAGCCCACGCACCTCAATGAAGAACCCGGGCACAGCAACAAAAAAAGATCCCCCGTGCCTCAACGAAGATCCTGCAGCCGCAACTAAGACCCGATGCAGCCAAAAATAAATAAATAAATAAAAAATTTTTTTAAATGTTGAAACTGTATATACACCCTATGACACAGGTGGACACACGCAGACTGTTCACTGTATTTTTAAATAATAAAATATTAGAAATCAATATCTAAATGGAGGAATAAGTTATGACATATTTGTATAACACAATATCCTATACCAAATTAAATGACTTAAAATCTACATATATCAATGTAACCGAGGAGGACACTATGAGGCCGTCCCAGGACAGACCCCTCTCCCATATCTTCTGCTGTAGCTCCTCTCTGAAGTCAGACCCCTCTCCCATATCTTCTGCTGTAGCTCCTCTCTGAAGTACCTAGATGATAGTACCTGATGCATATTTCCAGACTTTTTCAGATGTTCAAACCACCACCAAATGGAAGAAATTAACTACTTGATGATCATGAGCAAGTAGCCCCACAGACTTTCTGGTGCCTAAGAATTGATCACCATCAACCAATCAGAGAATTGTGCACAAGCTGATCACATACCCTGAGACCCCCTCTCCCCTACCTTGCCTTTAAAAATGCTTTGCTGAAACCCTTCGGGGAGTTTGGGGTCTTTTGGGCATAAGCCACCAAATCTCCTTGCTTGGCCCTGCAATAAACTTTTCTCTGCTCCAAACTCTGATGTTTCAGTTGTTTGGCCTTACAGTGCATTGGGCACACAAACTTGCATTCCGTAACATCGATATGAATGAATTTTAAACATTTGATGTTGCATGAAGTGGCAAGTTCTAAAAGTGTATGCACTGTTCAATACAGGTGATGAAAAGTAAAAAGATAACACAAAACAAAAAACCCATAAAACAATATATATTTTTATGCTACTGTATGTTGCTATGGATAGAAAGACTTAATGCAAGTAATAACATAAAACAATAAGATGATATTTCAGTGTTGTTGGCACGTTAGTATTTTTCATATAATGTTTGAGCTTATTTAGATTGGGGCATATTTAACACCTATTTAATAATGTTTAAATAAAAGCCTATCTTCATTTTTTGTTTCAATCTTTTTTTTTTTTTTTTTTTTTTTTATTTTTGGCTGTGTTGGGTCTTCGTTTCTGTGCGAGGGCTTTCTCTAGTTGTGGCAAGCGGGGGCCACTCTTCATCGCGGTGCGCGGGCCTCTCGCTATCGCGGCCTCTCTTGTTGCGGAGCACAGGCTCCAGACGCGCAGGCTCAGTAGTTGTGGCTCACGGGCCCAGCTGCTCCGCGGCATGTGGGATCTTCCCAGACCAGGGCTCGAACCCGTGTCCCCTGCATTGGCAGGCAGATTCTCAACCACTGCGCCACCAGGGAAGCCCCAATCTCTTTTTTTTAAAGAAAAAAAATGCTTTCAATTAGTTCTCAACCATATTTACTTGTGGGTAAATTTGCAGCTGTACATATTTAATGTGCATATGTAGTCTTCCCATATTGTAGAATTTTTCACCTTACAAATGCTTATAAAGACAGATATCAAAGTAAATCTTTCTTGGGCCCTGGGACTCTGGGCACCCTGCCTTTTCACTGGCCCTTCGGGAAAACAGTGCAGTATGGTAGGGTCAGAAGTCAAGCAGACCTCACTCAAACCACAGTTCCCACACTTGTTATCTTGGGTGACCTAAGATGAATATTTTAAACTCTATGAGCTTCAGTTTTAAACAATGTGAGATTTAAAAGTTGTTGAAAGAATTAAGGATAATTTAATCATAGTGCAAAGCACGTAGCAAGTATCAATACTAGCTATTACTGACCTTATTATACATTACATATCTGTATAAAATATACATAATTCCATTGTTCTATAACTGCAATTATACTTATGTGTATCAAAGATGCTCTCTGAAGTAAATAAAGAAATGTTCTTCCTAAGAAATTAATGAACACACATACACAAAAATATTCAGAATTAATAGACAAATTGGGTAAGGTAAAGTATGTAAATGATTTAAAGCAACCATTTTATTTTGTTCGTACATTCTGTGAGTCAAAGGTTCAAACAGAGCCCAGTGGGGACAACTTGTCTCTGTTACACAATATCTGGAGGTTCAGCTGGAAAGACTCAAAGCTAGAAGTGAATGTTTGTTTTCTAAGTTACTTGACAGAAAAATGTTTTAAAAAGGAGTCAGCTGCTCTAGTGCATTTAAGGCATAAGGTAGTATAAATATCCAGGAAAACTAGTATCTGCCAATTGAAGATTAATAAAATATGAAGAGAAATTCCTAAAAGGATAATATAACCCGAATAAAAAATAAGAGTTGATTCTGATAAAGGGTTTTAAGAACTTGACTATTATATAAAATGGTACATTTATTTGTGATTCTTGGAAAGAATATTTACTGTCTTAGAAACAATCTCACATATCATGATATATATATTAACATACTATACACAGAAAAATCAGGGCATAGGAAACTAGATTGAGCTCAGGTGCCTGAGCTTTTGTTTCCACTTTTGGAAACAGCCTGTATATAAGAATAACTGAAACACTCATCTGGTTTGTCTAGTCTTAATTTCTATTTCTATGGCTAATTAAAACCCTAATTTTCAAAAAAATCTGCCCGAAGCTGGATGGTCACTTTTTTAGCTGTCAGTGGGTGGCTGACTCAGCCTCGTTCACAAGCCTCAATTCCATATACAAAAGAAATGAAAAAAAATGCCCTGAATTGTAAGCAATCGAATGGCCATCAGAAACTAACAACACGGTTTAATTAAAAAGGAAAATCCATAGTAATTCATTTTTTCCTTTCCACTCTTCACACAACAGAATAAGAGTTAGTACAGAGAAGCAATTAAAATGAAATCACCTTTTGCCCTTGGGGTGTCTCAGTAGAACCTTTACCACCAAAATAATTAGCTTCAGATTTCTCATTTTCCTCCCCTTTGTCACACGGAAATTGCTTCCGGTCTTAGAAACAATGCATTGCCCTGCCTCTTCGGTTAACCCTAGGCTTCTAAGAATCTCAATCATCTTGTTATTTTGTAAAAATGGTTAAGACTGCATAGTTACAAGGCCACTGTCCCTATTTGATTAGGACCTCGAATCGGACTGGAAACCAGCCTGATCTCACGAATTACAGTGAACTTATACAACCTCTGAGATGGGGTGACTGGATTGGAGGCAAACAATGGGTGCAAATGACTGTGTCCATGACCACAGGGTGCACCTTGAACCTGCTCCTGCAAGGAGGGGTGACAGAAGGGAGGATTCTCGGGACACGAGTGTACCAACACTGTTGCAAAACTCAGCACCCATCCCTCAGATGAAAGCACACCCACTCTCCTGACCTTTGAACAAATGCTGCATCATTTACCCAGAGAGACTACAACACAGTGTGCGCGGCACTGCACCTCAGCCATCAAGACCACCTGGCAATATTACACATCACAGCCAGAGGCTCACAGAACTGGAGACTCATGAAACTGACCTGTCACAGCACATCAAAATTTTCACACAAATAAAACACTCTACGTCACTTCCAAACTACTCATGTCACTCTCATGCATGTCCTCACAATACGGCAAACACAGGGGCATCTGGTAAACACTGGGTTCCAGTAAAGCAAACCCTGGTGAGGTTCAAAGTAGTTGTAGGTCCATATGCAAGGTCTCACTGAGGCTCGGGAACAAGAGAAATGGAAAGCGAGGCTCCCCTGGGAGCTTCGGGGTGGGTAAAAGGGAGCAAGGTGAACAAGGTGACACAATCAGGAGACAGCTGGAGCACCACTGAGAAGAGAACCCTTCCCATCGGCTAGGACCCCACAGAACCCTCTCCCAGCAACCCCAGGGGTACACAGGACAAGAGACAGAAAGAGCTCTTACTGTAGCACTCGGGAGTGGCTGAAATCTTTCAGATCTGAGTCTTCGTAAAATGGAGTTATCATTCCCAGCCCGCTGTCACTCAGCATGCGTTTCCGGAGGGCAGGATTCCACCAGTCTGTCATTCTGGGAGGGAGAAGGGCACCAGACATTCAAGGTCAGCCACAGGGCTTAGTCTGCTCTTTCTCAGGATGATTCTTGTCTCCAAATGTGAGGAGGGAAATTAATCTTTATTGGGTATTTACGAGGTATTTCACCCTTATTAGTCTGTTTAATTTTCTCAGCCATCAGGAACTCTTTGTATGCTGCTGCCCTCTTTATAGATGAGAAAACTGAATTTCAAGATTAAGTAATTTTAAATATGACACAGATAAGAAGCAATGGTGCCTGATGTAGAAAGACAGGTTAGAAAATAACAAAGCCTGGATTTGCTCTTTCACAGCTTTCCACTTCTCAGTTTATTTCCAGAGGGGGCAATGGAAAAGAAATAAGAAAGGAATGGATTCAAGTTCTTGTGGATTTGCAGGCTACTTTATCTCTGGAGCTAGAGCTGATAGAGAATGACTGAGAGGGCAAAGCCCAGGGCGAGCTTGGCAAAATGGGCTCACCCTTCATCAGATCAAACACTACGTCCCCGATCAGGTGGGGTGGGAGGACACCTAGACTGCAGCACCTACCGCTTCTACAGCGGGACACAGCATCACACTTGCTTTCCCCACAACTGACAGTCTTGACTTATCGTATGTGGCCTTTCCCACTACCTTCCGGGACCCCCAGGGTTTTTTATCAGGCCATCCTTCGTGACTGTCGGCTTTCCCTTCATGCCAGGACAGCTCCGGTATCACTAACTCTGGCTCCTAAACACAGCTGTATATCTGTTCCAGCCTGCCACTTCTGTCTTCCTTTGACTCCCCACAGACTAAGGACGTACCACTGCTATCAGCTGGCCTGGCAGAGTGGGATATTCAGAAATAGCAGCCATGGTCAAATTAGTGAACAGGGGTGAACAGGCATGAGGGTTACCTCAAGTGAATATGTCTGTTAATATTGTATAAGTATGTGCACACATTTGCATATGCCATTTGAGTGCACGTGTGTGTGCTCTCCGAGGAAATCCTTATTTTAACTCTTTAGTGTCTATGTACCAGTAAACTACAAAAGTTCATTAAACTTCACAAGGGCAAAGGTTTTTGTGTTTTTACTTTTGCACTGTTGTTTCCCAAGTGCTTATAGTAGTACCTGGCACATAAAAAAGCTCTCTAAATAAACATTTCTGAATTTACGAAATAATCTAGAAATGTTCATATGTTTTGGTGGTTCAATGTGGTGGTTAAAACACAAATGGGCTCTAGCATGGAATAAATCTCAATTTTTCCCCTTTATTTTTTGTGCAATACTGGTCAAGTTACAAAAACTCTCTAAACCTCAATTTTGTTATCTATGGATTTAAAATAATAACAGTACCAAATCTGCAGGGTCATTGTGAAATGATGATGATGATTTCAATGACATAATTTTTAACGAGTGTCTATCAAGTGCCACCAACTGCCCTAATTTTACATGTATCAACTCATTTAATTTTAAAACAATTGTATGAGTAGGTATTATCATGTCCGTTTTACAGAAGAGGAAATAAGCATAGAGCACTTAAGATGATTAAGTCACTATGAAGTAATAGTAGGGATATAAGAAAGGCATTTAGCACAGTATGTGACTCATAATTATAAGTGCTTGATATCTACATGTATCAGGCTGCCTTGATATAGGAAAAAAAAGAGAAGGATGAGGAAGAGGAGGAGGAGAGGAAGAAGAGAAAGGATGTGGAGGAAAAAAAATAATTGTCTAACCACCTGTGTCGTTTTTTAATGTGATAATACAGGCATTACAGATGTATATGCACAAACGCAAATACTAGTGTTTTCTAGTTGGGTAGGAAATGCTGGTGTGGTGGGTAAAGAAGGCTCACACATGATACAGATCTGAGTGGAAAGAGTAATTCTACCCAGACATTCATAAGACAGACTTAGAATGGAACCAGCTATACTACACTCTAAGGAAACACAAGAAAACCTGTATTTCAAAATAGTTTGATTTCATTAGAAATGTCAAGTGCAAGGCCAAACCACACACGATGTCACCCTGCGGCCAGCCTCACCACCACACCACCAAAGAAGAAGCCCACTCACCCTGAGGCTTGCTCCACCACCAGATCAGGCATTCCTGGGGGTGTCCCTGCCTGCTGTGACAACACCATATCTGGGTCCAGAATAAAAATCTCATCTTGAGAAATCTCCATCACAAAGTGCAAATGTTCCTAAGGAAGAAAAAGGAGTCTGTCAGATGATGATAAGATGTTCAAACCCATCATCTGAAGAATAACAAAACAAAGCATTCTTGGTCTTGAGGAATAATGAAATTTTATGACATAGCAAATGACCACAGTGTATTTTCAGAGGCCTGACCAGTGGGCATCCCTCCCAGAAACAACATGGTAGCAAGAGGCTGAGGAAGGGGAGAGTTGAATCCTTCTTGGTTTGGGACTCTGACCAGGATACTGTTAGGTATAACCAGAGATGGTCTTGCCTCTTCTTCCCAAATACTATCAAAGAAGTGACACCCTACATGCACCTTGGTCCAGCATGCATGTACGATGACCTGGACTTCCAGGATCCGGTCAAAGCTAAGTGGCATGGCTAACAACTGGTTTTATCAACGGATTCCATTCTGTACCTTCTTTTACAGTGGGAGCACTAGCTATCATTGGGCATAAGCATTTTTTTTTCTCATTACTGAACTCTGGGAAGTGGTGAGTTGAAACCAAGCAACATAGATATACACTTGAGGTCTCAAATTTGCTAATCAGAAATAAAGTTAAAAAGGCATAAAATTTGGCTAGGAAGCAGTAAAAGTAGCAGTGTGAATGAAAATTTGGAGTGCAGGCTGGTGACAACATCTATAAGCCTACTTATCTTCTGGATTCATCTTCAAGGTCAAACCATATCACCTTGAGTCCACAAATCACAAAACACGTGAAGACAAATAACAAGCTCATAGCTGAGACTATGAATACCATTCCAGAATTTGTACACATTTCAGTGTTTTTGTTGAAAAAAAAGTAAAAGATTAGTAGAGTTACTGGGGAATTTTTCACTTTCACAGATAGGCTCAAGAAAACTTACCTGAGATCTGTCTATTCGATAAAAGCGATCAGCAGAAGTAGCTAGGAAAAAAAAAATGTATATGGCATTCAGAGAAGCCTGTGTTCTGGCACCAAATTTACAACCTTCTCACTTACAATGACAATCAAAAACCTTACATCCAGTCATGCTGGACTACTGGCCAGTCCCCAAATCTACTTAGAAAAACTCAGGACTTCACACCTCTGCTGCTGCTATTCCACTACTTAGGAAGCCCTTCCCCATTACACATGTCTACCTAAACCACGTCTTAACCCATAGAAAACAAACTTATGGTTGCCTACCTAAACCACGTCTTAACCCATAGAAAACAAACTTATGGTTGCCTACCTAAACCATGTCTTAACCCATAGAAAACAAACTTATGGTTACCAAAGGGGACAGGGAGGGAGGGATAAATTAGGAGTTTGGGATTAAAATATAAACACTACTATATGTAAAACAGATAACCAACAAGGACCTACTGTGTAGCACAGGGAACTATACTCAATAGCTTGTAATAACGTATAATGGAAAAGAATTTGAAAAAGAAACTATACACATAGGGTTGGCCCAAGAAGTTCATTCGGTTAATGAATACGTTGTTCAATAAAGTTCTTGGTGAAAATGAAAAATGTGTCTTATTTTACTGAAAACCGAACGAACTTTTTGGCCAGCCCAATATATGTATCTGAATCACTTTGCTGTACACCTGAAACTTAACACAACGTTGTAAATCAACTATATTTCAATAAAATGTTTTTAATAATACATCATGTTTTAAGGACCAACTCAAATGCCACCTCTTCTGTGAAACCTTCCTCAGCCCCATCCTCCTTGCCCCAGGTAGAATTTGTTGCTCCTACCTCTATATGCACATTTGCATTTTGCGCATGGTTTATAAAAACTATCTTCACAGAGAACTCTGAGACTAAGATATCTGCCTCTTTAAAGATCTGTGTTTCATTTCTTCTTTTATGTCTCAAGATATCAGCACAGAACCCTCAACAGAGCTGGTACTCAGTATGTATTTATCAAGTAAATAAAGCTAGGAAAAACAAAAAAAAACTGTCGGTAGTCTGACTTCCTGAGGAAGTGATTCTCATTTTGGAAAAGAGTTTGAAGATGCAGAGCTTGGGACCACATCTGGTATTAAAGGCATCATTTCACTTTAAAACTGAGTCCCTAAGCCATGTCTGAAGAAAGCTAAAACAGAAAAAAAAAAAATTATTTAAGCATCCCTATAAGGAACTTGCCTGCATCTGTAGTTTGAGGGGAAAAAAACAAAAAACAAAAACTTAATGACAAACTTTGGGCTGCTAGAAATTAATCTGATTATTCTCAATATTCAAAAGAATTATGTTCCTCCTCATTTAAATCTATCTAACAGAGTCCAATATTATAAACAGATTTTCTACAAAATACATAGTACTAGAGGGAAAAACTCAAAATGCAAATAATCATTCAAAAATCATAGATATTTAATGAATAGCTTCTCTCTAAAGGAAATGAGCTAAGAAATAAGACAATCATGGTTCTTGCCCTCTTACTCAGGCAACAGAGTAAAATTTGCCTGAGAAGGACTTAGTCTACTTTGTTCTTTTAACCATGACTGCAATCACCTGTTAAATGTTTTTAACGAAACTATTTCTAGAGTAAAACTAATATCTAGACCATTAACCACACTTGTAATTTTATCTAAGACTGTATATAAAATAGACTATATAGAATAATTCATATACATTTTTGTAATTTTCTTAAATATAAGTTGTTCCTCCGTGGATTCAGGAAAAACAAATGATTGTGCTTCTCATCACTAGGGAATAAAGGACCTGGAAGAAAAGCAGTGTAGATTATCTTCAGAGGCAGCTGACAAGCCATTAATGAAAACCAATGTCATGATTTACGTGGATTAGATTTGATATAGATACAGGTGCTCATCTTCAAAAAATATTCACACCCTCACACATCCTGTCATTCTCTTATCCACGTTTATATCCTTTCAGATGCACACAAAGCTAAACAAAAGAAAAGTCTACAGTGAAAGCTAATTGTCCACACAGACAAGACAGATACCGGGTAGTAGATACACTGGGAGTATCTAAGCAGGAATGTACTGTAAAATGGGTAATTGGATAGAAAAGTGGGATTAGGCAGCATTTAGGGAGAGAGAGATGGAAAATGGGTTCATTAACCAATCAGAAGATGACCAACCTATTATACATTCAATAATAGCAGAGCAGATGTGAACACAACTGAAAATGCCTACCCTTTCACAAAAATTTATACCTCATCCTGAAATGATGCTTTACTGAAAATAATATGGAAGTTCCATAATATGCAAACGACATACCAATTAGTACCCGTCCTTGTGCTTACGGAATCAATCTACTGGCCTGAAGACAAGCACTCAACACGTTTTTGGAAAAGGGGCGTGAAAGGGAAATATCACCTTGAGCAATTTGATGCTGAGAAGTTCGGCCAGATTAACCAACTTGCTTTGAGGGAGATAACTTCAGGAAAGTGTGTTGCAACATCAGCAAGTTCACGTCGTTTGAGATGCAAATACCAATCACATGGAGCCACGTGAAGGGTTTCTGAATAGTCTTTTGGAAAATTAGAGTCCACTCTATCCATCAATACCTTGCCCTGTGGCTTCCCCAATCCCCACCCCTCCAGGAAACACAGAAACACTCACCATCTAGAAAGCACCACCGTGGGGAGAGTCTCTGAGCTGAGAGCGCCCTGGGGAAGGAGGTTTCGTGGTCCTGGAAAGAGACATACACATTCTGGTGGCTCCATTTGAATGACCTGAGGGGCGTCCCTCACTCCACATTCTGCCCCATCACCTATATCTAAGAGTGAGCGTCCTTTCCTACACAAAGCGCTGGTGAGCGATGGAAGCATACTTTTCACTGGAAGCACACACGGGGACTCTGCTTTGAAATGAATTATTTCACATAACAACTCCCATATAAAGTTTCCAGGAGATTTACAATTATTCCATTAAACATTCATAAATTATACAGCTTGGGACATGCACTTCCTTTGGAGACTCTCTTTCCCTTTATGAAGCTGAGGAACCAGTGGCAGCTGGCTGTCATTTGTATTTCGGTTCTCCACATAGGTATAAAAATGTCCCCTACTAAAAGAATCTCTGCCGTTAATAATTTTTAAAAACATGAAACGCACATTCTAGTTTACAACACATGATTTGGAGCATTCTGGCTCTGGCTCATAGTGAAATTGAGATCACTGACAGAAATGGGACAGATGACGAGGGAGGCCGGGTCTCTGCGGGAAGACACTGGGAGTTTGACCCTTATGAGAGATTTGAGATGTTCAAATAGAAGAAGCATCCTTGGAGTGAGGCTGGGTGTGCACGATCTTGTGGGCACAGAGGGGGACGGGGGAAGGAAATGGGAAGAACACAGAAGAGATAAGAAGAGAGCGAATCAGGGGTTGCACTGATTTCTTTGGAAGTCTAATCTGCCCCACGTGATCCTCAGGCAAAGCTTCTGCTTAAATCAGTGGTTCTCAAAGGTATGAACACTGGACCAGCAGCATCAGCTGGGAGGTTGTTAGAAACACAAATTCCCAGGTGCCACCCCAGATCTACAGAAACCCTGGGGGTGACACGCAGCAATCTTTGAGGTGAGTCTGATGTATGCTAAAGTCTTAGAACCATTGGCCTAAAGTTACGGGGACAAAAAGGTCCATTATTAGAAATCTTGGGTAGATGGAGTTTTTATATGAATGGATTCTGCCAATTAAATAATTAATAGAGGAAAAATTGGTCTTATTCAGGACTGGTACCAAGATTTATATGTAGAGATATAGAAGTGATATAGCTATGGATACAGAGATAAATATATAGTCCTCTTTTTTTGAACCAGCTTTGGGCTAAATGAAATCGTGACATGTACCTATTTATATGAGAATTGTGTTTAACATTTTGAGAATTATATTTTGACACATGTGATATCTTGTTTTTACAGGAACTTAGGGTTCTTAATGTATTTTCATAAAACATCTAAAGCTACTAACATATCTCAGTTTAGTGAGAACTGTAATTATGAATCAAGAAATTTGAAAATGATCTGAAACATTTAGTGGCACCTATGAGGGCTAATAAACAAAGATGTCAAACAGAAACCTGACTTTCTTCTATAAGAGTAAAGGGACATAAACACCAAGGATACTTTCTGAATTTGGATGTCGAATGTGCTACAGAGACCGCCATGAAAAATATCAGAATTTCCCTAGGTAAAAATTGACTCTGAAAGAATACAGAAATGCTTGATTTTTTTATTTTTAAAACCTAAAGATTGATAATGTTATTGCTAGAATATTCAAATTCAAGAATGCTGGCTATTATTTAGTTTAATAAAATGCAGGTTGATATACTGCCTCAGCCACATAACCAGCTTACCACAGGCTGTTAACATAATATTGATATAACTGTATACATTTTCATGTGTGAGTGTCTGTGTATCTGGAGAGTTTTATGTATGTACCTGACTTATTTTGCTTATTTTCTGTTTGTTTATTTACTCTGTACCTTGATGCACAAAGCATTTGATATAACTCAATTTCCTTAAAGGGGTTTTGCTTGAAGAGAATGTTATGTTTGCTCTGTGAAAACATTTTTTAAAGCCGTAGAGCTCTTTAAAACACTTCAAATAGGTTCAACAATTCTTGAACTCCCTGCAATTTCCTGTAAATTTGGTGTGTCTATATGTATGTGTATTTTCCACTGCTTTCCATAGATTATCAAAGTGATCTGAGATCCCCAAAAGGTTAAAAAGCTACTAATTTAAATAATCAAAGTTTATATCAGAGGGGATTCAACAAAATAAGAAGATTCTAATCATTAAAATGCCTTAATGATATCCAGACTTACAAAAATAGGGATGACTATTTCAAAGGTACTGAAATACCTTTAGAGTATCAAACACCTGAAGCTCTCTGAGCGGCTGGCTTTTCTCCTACCATCTACTCCACTATTCTCCCTGAACCTCTTTTCTGGGACCTAAAAGCAAGCCGCAAATGAAGAATTGCAGCTTTGAGAATTTAAGTAAACTCACAGAAGTATCCAGATATTAAGTGGTAGAGTTATAATTCAAATACAGGCCTCTCTTACCACAGAAGCCATAATCTTAAAGCCCAGGTTTATGGCTTCTAGAGGAATTACCATCATCTGGGGTTTTGAAGGATGGATGGGGTTTGTATAGGTCAAGTTTGAGAGAAGTTTTTTTTTTTTTTTAACTCAACTCAAGCAAAAACATGAGGAAAGCAAAAGAAAGGATGACCTTAATGGTTATGAAGACCTTCTTTTGACTCTGGTGTTGAAGAATTTTCCATAGTTTCAGCTTTCGTTAACCGTTAAACTAATCTTCAGTATTTCTTAACACGCAGTTCACTGCCTAGTAACTCAGAATTTTTCCTCCCTCAAATTCGCCAGCCATGTTACTACCTACTCTCCACCCCCATGTACCCATCTGCTTAAGAATCCCCTAGAAATATGGTAATCAATGGGAACAACAGAGACCCAGAGTCCAGAGACAAGGAACTGAGACTACATTCATGTAAAGAAAATTCTGATTATAGAGTTTAGATAGCTTCACTGTATGTGTTACGTGACTGCAATTCGAAACTCTATACAAGTATGGCGAATATTAACAGATGGTTTAGCATGTGATATAGTTACACTTCTGCCACAACTTTATATTCAAATCTGTACAATGATGCTTATTGCAACATTGTTTTTTCAGGCAGAAATTGTATACAATATAAATGTCTATCCACAGAGATAAGGTTAAATCTATATCATGAAACAGAGGAGCAGTTTTAAAAGACTGAGTTAGAGCTTCATGTATGAGCAAGACAATGTCCATGGTATATTACTGTTAAAAATAAATTGTGGTATAATATGTATAGTGAGTGCATAAGAAATGTAAATCCATTTTTATTTTCAAAAACCAACAAAACCCCATATGTGTATGATGTACATCTATGTGTACAACTTTGTATCAATGTGGAGAAAGGTACAAAAGGGTACACACCAGAAAGGTACTGTCATAAGGTCTACTTTGGGTGGGCAGTTAAAAACAAAGCAGAAGTCTAGAATTATGTACAACCGGAAAACTAAGATAAGCCAGGATTATAAAACCTGGCAGACTTCATGACACAAGTAACTAATGAAAGTCAAGAGAAATACCTTGAGAAATGTCTCTAAGAGGCACATGAAAAGATGCTCAACATCGCTAATTATTAGAGAAATGCAAATCAAAACTACAATGAGATATCACCTCACAGCAGTCAGAATGGCCATCATTAAAAAATCTTCAGACAATAAATGCTGGAGAGGGTGTGGAGAAAAGGGAACCCTCCTACACTGTTGGTGAGAATGTAAATTGGTATGGCCACTATGGAGAACAGTATGGAGGTTCCTTAAAAAACTAAAAATAGAGCTACCATATGACCCAGCAATCCCACTCGTGGGCATACATCCAGAGAAAAACATGGTTTGAAAGGGTACATGCACTCCAATGTTCACTACAGCACTGTTTACAATAGCCAAGACATGGAAGCAACCTAAATGTCCATTGAAAGATGAA
Organism: Balaenoptera borealis; assembly: GCF_965194805.1. Classification (NCBI taxonomy): domain Eukaryota; kingdom Metazoa; phylum Chordata; class Mammalia; order Artiodactyla; family Balaenopteridae; genus Balaenoptera; species Balaenoptera borealis. The sequence goes on from NC_138864.1 coordinate 114,063,354, forward strand.
TGGATAAAGAAGATGTGGTATGTATATACAATGGAATATTACTCAGCCATTAAAAAGAATGAAATAATGCCATTTGCAGCAACGTGGATGGACCTGGAGATTATCATACTAAGTGAAGTAAATCAGACAGAGAAAGACAAGTATCATATGATATTGCTTATATGTGGAACCTAAAAAGACATAGTTACAAATGAACCTATTTACAAAACAGAAATAGACTCATAGACTTAGAGAACAAACTTATGGTTACCAGGTGGGAAGGGTGGGGGGAGGGATAGATTGGGAGTTTGGGACTGACATGGGATTGACACACTGCTATATTTAAAATAAAATGCCTTTCCATGAAAAAAAAAAAAGAGAGAAATACCTTGAGGACCTTAATATCAAAGATGAATGTATACTGGGTGGATTAAAAGTAGAGCAGGAATAAAGAGAAGCAGATTGTCAAAAAGGAATTCACAATAACCCAAAGCCAAGATCTGTAAACTTCTTTATACTCTGATGGTACCAACTAATGACAACCGCAGAGGTGATGAGAGTCTTCTGTACTCATGTAACTCCTGCAGCTTGTCTACCTATACCCGTTTCTGCTACTCAAAAAAGAGAATCAGAATACACGTGAGTGGTAGTGATGTTAGTATAGAGGTTAAGAAAAAACTTGCTGTGGTGTTGTCTTAACTCACATTGCTAACGCCTTGTAGGTATTACATCAGGTAACCTGTGTCCTCACAGAGGGCCTGGCACACAGGTAGAGTGGGTGACCCTGGCATTAAGAAATCCTGGATTCAGGGGCAGCAGGAGGGTGACCAGCAACACAGTGCAGACCAGGAGTCAGACTTGAGCAGGAAAAGGGGATATAAGGAAACAGAATAGCCCCTAGCAGGAGGTCAAGGCTGGCCCCAGGATTTCACGGGGCCATGGATCCATAGCCTCATGGACCCACTACGATAGACATGGCAACATCCTTGACAGTGACAGTGAAAAGAATGGTCCGACATATGTTTGCTTTGTGAATGCTGCACATTAAAGTCAATGTACAAAGACAATTTCTGATGGAGCCAGAAAACAATCTCAACAATTTCAACAGTATCTGACTGTAGACACTTAAGAAATGTGATTGTGTGAAACAGCTACATTTCAGGAGACAGTCACATAATCCCTTGAGCTGTGCCACTAACAATCACATCAACAGCCTTCAGTACTAGTTTAGGGCTTCTCGTCTCCTCAGTCCCCTCAAACTGCATAATCAAATCAATGATTCATCAAAGAGATAAGATATTTGACTTGCTCATTTTGTGATCTGTTATTTTTCTTCATATAAATGGTATGATTTAGATGAATGCAACTGTCATTGCTCTACAGTGTAGGCAGAATGATATAACCTTGGACATAACCATGCTCCTTTCTATCTTCTAAAATTGCATGCTCTTTAAATAAATAATATTAACAAAACTACTCATTTCAAAAATCCCTGATACGTGCATTTTCTCTTTTGATATATGCTAATGGAAAATCTGTTTCTCATGCTAAAAATATAGCATGCACAAAAGCAAACCTGATATTTCTTATATATATTTTTGAGTCAACTGGCATGAATTATATGTAATTGATAGGGAAATTATGTGAACCACATTTGCCAAACTTGCCCTTAATTTACATTCAGTTACTCAGAGCTGATGCACACATGATTTAATGATTGCACAGCAGCTCCATTATACACGCCAGGAGGTTATCCAATTAAGCAATATTCACCTAGCATTTAACTACACCTTTACTGCGAATGAAATTCTTTTTCTTTCATAAAAGTTAGGGAAGATGTAAGCAGAGGCAAAATAGAAGTTCCTTTGAATTGGGAATCTCTGCTTCATTGAACAATGTCTACTCAATAATCACTACTTTTAAATTTCTTATGTATCCATCCAAATTTCTCCTCTTCCTGCCTTGATATTTCCTGCACCCAACCCATCTATTCATTCATTTTTTTTTCTCTCTTTCCATCACCAAGTTGTATATCAATATCTCTTCATTCTTAGTGAATAGACCATCAGGGATGATTAGAAATATGCATTTATGCATCTCTGTCCAACTACAATCCCACCTAATGGACTTGCTACTCTTTTGTTTTGTCTTTCAAAACTCTCACTCTTCAGACCTACTCCTTTACCACCCACAACTCCTGCAGCAGAAGAATGTGCAGAAATGGAATACCCATTTCCAATCCAGCTTTGAAAGATGAAGAAACAGTGATGGTGTGGTAGAAGATGGAAATGAGAGATATTCCAACATTTTCAAGAGCCCTTTTCTGGTGAGAAAGTCTTCCATTAACAACAACAACAGCTCTGTGTGTGTGTGTGTTAGCTGTCTTGCCTTCACCTGTAACAGCAAACAGACCTGGCCCCAGGCAAGTCTTACTTTAATTCTCCATTTGAGCCATTTCTGACAGTTTTGATCTAGCCCCCCCAAAAAACAACATGCACCAAATTTCCTCACTAACTCCTGTCCTTCCCTAAGACATTAATTCCCAGGAGGACTCCCTTGAACTTGTTTCAACCCATCCATTCAGACTCTTCTAGAATCCAGAAAACAAATTAAGGAGGAAGAGATTTCAGATAATGGAGAGAGATGAATAAGGGCAGCCAATATGAAGGGAAGGAGAATAAATCAAATATCTGTGGGCACATGCTGTTTGCCTAGGACTAGACAGAGCTCTGATAGACTGTAACATGGACCTATCCTCCAGGAGACGAGCGCGTATGCAGGAAAGAAAAAAAGAAGAGATGAGAGGATGAACAAATAGCTGTAGACTCAGATCTGATCAAGAGTGTTTTCTTATGAAAGCAAAAGATATCTGTAAAGGCTCTAAAGGAAGAAAGAACTTTTTGAAACTGTTATATCTATTGTGAAACATTCCAACCATTCTAGTGTTATTCTAAGTAAATGAATTCTTAAAGAGGAGGAATCACCTGAATAGATCCATTTTCACCTATTATTGAGCCCTACTGTATTTATTAAAACCTCAAAGTATTAGCTCATAATATTTCTGAAAACACACTTCTGTGTGCCAACTACATTGTACCCCATAGAAATGGGGAAACCCTGAGTGTCTACAAAACCCCTAATCGTTCCTGGTTCCATGGCTCCACCATATCCGTAGATACCTCTTTCTATTTTCCTCTACTACTTTTTCTCCTCCTGCTCCTCTTTCCACTTTCTTTCTTCATCTAGCACGTTCATCTGCCTGGTCCCCAGTCATGCCCTGAGAGCCATCAGAATGACGCAGGATTTCTTAAACCCGTCATGACTGACATTTGGGGGGCTAGATAACTCTTTGTTGTAGGGGACTGTCCTGTGCATTGTGATGTGTTTAGCAGCACCCCTGACCTCTACTCAATAGATTCCAGTAGTACCATGTCCCCTAGTCATGACAAACAAAAATGTCCAAATTGCCCAATGTCTCATATGAGGGGCAAATCTCCCCCAGTTGACAGTCACTAGAATGGTTGAATCTGCCTCTATTCCTTAGTAACTTTATGACTTGGAGTTAAGAAGGGATATAAAGAAGTCCAGGGAGGGAGCAGAGAAGGAATAATTTCATAGTAGGTGGCTTCAGGAAGCATCTTTATTAAATAGGTATGCAGAGTCCAATTTCCCTATGAATTCTAGTTTATTTGCCAAGCTCAAGAATATCCTGAATCTGTAAGCACAGTGCATTTTGCCTGGCAAGTTATAACTTATCAATTACAGGTTACATGAGATGCATTAGGATGGAGGGGCCTTCGTGTTTTGACCTCAGAGATGGTGTAGGCAGGAATATTCAGCAGGCTATAAATATCCAACATATTCTTGTATAACCTATTATGCCTTGTTAGGTTAATACAAGGTGTCATTTTTGAGACCTAGTACTTTGTTGGCAATTCACTATGAATTTGGGAAAGGAAGAAACCAAAGCAAAGAAATGCTTAAATGCCTAGGAAATGCCATATGGCTCACTAATAAGGTGTCTTGGGCACTTGTACACCTTGCCAAATGCTGATTTTCTCTTGAGTTTTTTCTAGCCTTAGAAAACCGTCAGCTAAAATCCCAACTGCAAATTAGTGAGCCCACTGGAATTTCTCAAGTTTTTAAATTTACTGGTGTTTATTCATTCCATCACAGTTAATTCTCAAGTATGTTTAGCTCCATTGCATACATAAGAAAGGTCATTAAAAAGCATTTAAGGCTTTTTGTTGTCCATGTTTCTTACAGGTCTTTCTCCTAATCACCCTCTAACTCTCACTGACGCAGACTAGAGATGCTGATATTACCAGTTTCTGCGTTAGGAAACAAAAGATCTAGTGCTAAATTTCCTGCCAGTTGGTTTCATCACTTTCTACATAAAACTAATATACCTCCCCCATGTATTTTATACGTATCCTCGGGAAAATATAGAAATCAATCTATGTCATCTCAGCCTCTCCACACAATCTGACACATTTCATTACTTCTTCCTTTTTTGAAATACATTTCAATTTTGGTTTTCATGATACCACCTTCTCCTTGACTTCCAGCTGCCCATCTGTTTCCATCTGTTTCCATGACCCTTTTTGACAGATTGTTCTCTTAAACTTGTGCTCTTCTTCACCACTCAGTAGACAGATATGACAATGGGCCCTTTTCTTTATGCAAACTCTCCCTGAGTGATCTCCAGCCTCATAGTTTCAATTAAATACCATTCATTTGCTAATGACCCTCAGATTTCTACGTCGAGGCCTGAATTTTTTCAATGAGCTTTGAAAGTCATACATCCAATTTTCTACTCACCAAAACCTCTTGCATCTAATAGGCATATTAAAATTGCTATAGCTAAAAAAGAACTCTTTATTCACCATCCCTCCAACTCATTCCTTGTCCTGTCTGCCCAAGATCCCAGCCAAATGGGAAAATTTATATCCCCTCACTCCTTACCTCAACCAGCTCTCTGTCGCTCTGCTTAGGAAATTTCCTCACCACCCTCTCCCTACTCTCAGGCCATGTTAATTCAAACACCGTCTCCCTCAGTTAAACTTCCTGCTTAATGCGCAGTTCTGGGGTGTCCCTAGACCTCTTATTCCAACCTTCTCTTAATACCCAAAAGGCTCCTGCTTGTTATAATTCTTCAAGGAGGGGTGTGGGGCGAAGTACCATTCCTGAAACTCATCTTTGATCGCTGCATTGGTTAGCCTATGTGGTCAGGGCACAAACCTTTTGTGCCCTGACCACATAGGATAAATGTCACTTTTGAAGTGACATTTATAATGCAGCAGTTTTGACACCAGGGTTTGACCTTACTGCAAATAAACAAAAAACAGAAAGATTTTGATACGGATAAGTACCATTAATCCTTCTGCATGTTTTTATTAACAAATAATCAATAAATAAATATCCTTATCACATTCTAGAGTCTCAACCATCCCCTGATATCTGTGGATATGTACAAACATGGCATAAAGAAAACATGGTATAAAATATCCATATATCAAAACTCTTATGCCAAAATGACTACATTGAATAAGCCAGGATAATAAATAAATGTATCAGTTTCATAAAACTAATCAGAATAAATGTTTTAGATACTTCCGTTTAACTGCAAAGGTTTAAAATGTCCATGTGTAAAAATTAAAAATTCTAAAAAAAAAAAAACTCTTAAAATCTTATAGCTACCAGTGCCAATCCTTAAAGGGTGGAAATCAGCTCTGACTTTAAAAATACTATAAAAAATAAAATGACACCTAGATAGTGGCTCCAGGTAAATATGCAAATAATGGATACAAGACATGTGCTCTATCTAAAAAATAAAGTAGAAATTTGCCTTCTAATGGTTGGTTAAAAACAGTCCGAGAAGTAGACTTTATTTTCTCATTGTAAACACACCCTAAGTGAATTGTCATCCTTTCTATTGCAGCCAGATGAAAGACAGGACTCTGGAATAGTAGGGTACTTTGAGCAATAAACATACAAACAAGAACACCAAGGCCATTTTTGTCATCCAGCCTCAGGATAATTAGGCTGCTTTGACTGAGGGTACAGGCTATCGACTGGCAGGGGATGAAAGTCACCTAGAGGCTACAAGGCACAGAGGTTTTATTTAATAGTTGTTTTTTGCTGTTTTGGCAAAAGGATGCTTAACTAGGAGTTTCAGGTGTAGTGTAATAACACCAAAACCCGAAGTGAGGTGCTACCAGATTTAGACATTTTAAGTCCTTCCCCCACATGGAGGGAGGTATAGAGGGTCTAGGAGAAGAATTATTTGGAGGGTGTCATTAGCATGCTGTTACTCCCACACACCCCTCCTAGCCGGCAAGGGTACTGGGCTTCTCAGAGAGAAGGGCTTTTATGGGGCAACTCAGACAGCTTCGCATGCGCCCCTTACAGTTTGGGGTGATGCTGTGCATTGGTATCTAAATCACGCCTGGGAAATCTAATGGGAAAAGGACAGCTGGAGAGGCTTGTACTGCACAGTAAGGGTGGGAAAGTGGGGAAGAGACTGCACTCCCAAAGAGTGTTGGGGCAAAGGGTAACTGAGCGTTCCCCCAGGAACCGGATGTGGGTTATTAGAGAGAGGCAGGCTGGGTTTATTGGATCCTGTCCAAGAGATCAGGATGGGACAAATAGATTGCATTTTAGAAAGTTGCTTTCATGGTTGCAGAAGCAGGGAATTTACTTTCCTGGATGTGAATGAGAAACACACAGCCCCGGTTGCTACTGGCAGCCATCTTGGACCAGGAAAACATCTTGTCCAGAGGTGAAATGTGACAAAAAGAGGAGAACAGAGCAGAAAAACCAACAGAAAAATGAACTATGAATCGTGGCCAAATGGTACATAAACTCCACCTGCATCTGAACTTCGTGCTGATGTGAACCAGCGGACGCCCTGCCAAGCTAGATTGAGTTGAGTTTTCTAGTATTTGTCACTGAAAGCACTTCATTTTATAATCTTTCCTAAATGGTCTGGGAGAACAGCCACAGCCCAAGTTTGCACTAGACTAGGACCGTCCATTTTGCAGGAAAATGCAAAATAATCAGAATGCCAACTTCATCTTGGTTCTTGGAGTGAACTCTATCCCTAGGGGAAGATGTAGACTCTAATCCAAATGAAACATTAATTGAAAGATGGACTTCTTTTGGATGGAATGTAAGAAACAAGGAGAGTCAATTATATGTTACCTGGTAATGAACTCTCTGGAAGCCAGAAGAAACTGACTGCAGGTCCTAATGAGAAAATGGAAAAAAAAAACAAAACAAAACCCATACACCGTAAGATTAGTTTGAACAAGCTGCCTCAACTCCATCAACTAAACGCCCAATTTTATATTATTAAGCCCATCTGGAAAGCATCTTACTCTCCCCAGTCCCCCAAGGTTAAACAACGAAGATAATGCCAAGAATAATAAAAGCACACCCAGTTGGACTAAGAGAAGAAAGGCCATTTAGCTATTGAAACTTATAAATCCTAAATAGCGTTTAGAGGTAAGTGATATAATTTCAAGGATAGAGAAGACCAAAAGTAAAAGACAGGCAATTTTGTTGTAATAAATGGGGGTCCTATTTAACTTGCACCTGGACTTTTGGCTTGTGCAGTAAGCTACTTAAGTCCCCTTAGGCACTTAGGAAGAATTTATTTATCTAAGACCAAAAACATACTGTCATGATAATTGTGTTTATACTGATAAGTTGCTTGGCAAACACAAGATTTCATAGACTGAAAAGAAAAAATCACTGCCCACCTCTGCATTATCACGAAGTGCAAATTAACAGGGTTGAAATTAATGAGGCTTTACTGGAAGATTCTGAGAGCCAGGCTCCCTTTATAAAGTTTTATAACTAAATTGTCACCACTGTCATGTCCTGCAGGCTTCCTTGTTAACGAGCATAGTGATTCTATTTACAGATGTCAGCAATCCTGGCTACCTGGGTAGCTGCTTCCCAAAGGCTTTATCAACTCACTCTCTGAGCCCAAGTTTAAAACTTTTCTTCTTTATTTGTGCTTGCTCTTTCCTTTTTTTTTTTTTTCAGAATCCTACTTTTAGTTGTTGAATATTGGTGTGATAAGCATAACAGTAAGTTAATTTTCAACAAAATCAATTCATCAGTCATATATTTTGCTACTGTGGAATCTTAAGTTACCCAAGTGTTTAAAAAAAAAAAAAAAGCTTGGTATCAATTATGAGTCACTTTTTTTTATTGCAGGCTTTTTTTTGAGGGAAGTTCCACAATAAAAGACCAACATTATTTTGAAAAAATGAGTTACTATATGTTCTAGGATTGATTTGGACCTGAGTCACATGTTAAAAAGTTCACAAATTTTAACACGTTAAATTTATCTTCGGTAAAAATAGCCAAATGAAGCCACAAGTATAAACTTTGTTGACTTTTCTTCTCTCACCCTTATTAGTATTCACAGTTTGGCAACTATCTCAAAATATTCTACATTCCCAGTTCCATCTCTATCCTTCACAATGCTGAAGAGAAAAATTAGTAATTTTTACATTCCTTTATGCCTCCTACCTGAGTTTATTTCCACCAAGAGAAACAGACTCTAATGTTCAAAGCTAAGTAGCTACAATTTGAAGGGATTTTAAACACTATATATCTTCTTTATTTGTGATATTTACTTATGTATAATGTGTTGTCTGGAAGTGAGTTGCTCATCTTGGGGTATTTATCAAAATCACGCAACAGCTTTAAAAATATAAATGTCTAGACCACATCCCAGAAAAGTGATTCTAATGTGCATCTTTCACCAAGAAACAAAGAAGTGGCTGTTTATGCTTTTTGCCGTTTGTAGAACAAGACACTGAATACTCTCCCTTGAAATTTTGCAAAAACAACCCATGACCACTGCAGTGATGGATCTGGGTTCTCCTGGCTTTGCTGGTGCAGTTCAAGTTCATGGGAATGTCACATATGAGACCTCCTCCTTTCTCTTTCTCTATGGTAAGACCAGATTGAGAAAAAAAATAATAGATTATTCCTTTGTGTTCTGACACAAATTCTTTTGAAATCTAGGTTTTTCTTTCCTGTAGAAGTTACATTTAAAAACAAATCTAGCTGTCTCTGACAGAAGTCTGTACTAGATGCAAAACATTAAGTAAGGCCAAATCTGTTTTCCTTTATTATTTATCAGTGCCCTTTGAAATTCTGTATAGTTCAAAAAACACAGGTGAGCTGTCTGGCAAGACAAGGAGTTCCAGGCTATAGTTATGGATCACACTGGAGCAACATGGTGCTGTACTTAACCCAATCAATCCTTTCCCACTCCAACCACCCGAGGAGGAAAAACAGCAGTGGGGATGGGGAGGGAGAAGATGCAGTGTATGCTTAAGAGACAAGAAAGACAAGGCCACCATATTTCCATTTCCTCCCCAAATGCATCATCTTAGAAGTAAATATAGATGGCTGATAATTACTGACAAAAATGGAAAACTGAGCAGAGTAAATTATTGGCTAAAGAAACTCACCTCCTGCAGGCGATCTATGTACATACGGCAAGTCTCCAAATCACAGTCTCCACGCACAACTAGAATACCCAGAGGGATGGCTAAGGGTGAAGGAAAGAGAAAAGTCTAAAATAACATATTTGATTTTTCTATTTTGGCATAAATGCATTTTTTATGGTTAAAAAAGACCTCTCATAAATATAGTTGTTTTTTTGGGATATTTCACTATCTCCCGGCACTTCTTCTATGAGCTCAGTCTCTTTACTTATGCAGTTTTCATATTCTTTCCTTGCATGATCCATGTTGCCCCTTGCCACCTGGCCAGCCTTCATTTCATTTTGTCTTAGTGTCCCTGATAAGAGGTATAATGTCATGGAAACAGTAGACTGACAGGGCCAGAGGCTGTTCACAGCCAGCTGCTAATTTATGCCTGCATTTGCAAGAGCCAAAGTACCAGAGAGGAATTAAAAAATCATGATTCTGGACACTTACCTCTTTCCCTCTTAAATGCATGGGGCTTAATCTTTATGTCACTTTGCAACAGTTCCCTATTTAAGAGACACAAGCTACTCAAGGCACTGTTGTTACCTGGTGGCCAATGCCAGAATGAAATAGGCAAGAAACATTAAAAAAAAAAAAGCTTCTAGAAGGTTCATAGCTTAAAAATCCAACTGATTTTAAAGATGGTCAGTGTAAATGTGGTAGCAGCAGGGCTTCAGAAAACAATGAGGAGAAGCTGTTACATGCCTTAAATACCTTTTTTAGGTGGTGGTAAATGTCATACAATGGCTTTAGTGGATAGAAACTCCTACTTCAGATATAACCATAAGATTCCTGAAAGACTGAAAATAGTCTCCTTCCCAAAACTTCAAAAATTGTATGTGTACATTTCTGATTTTAAAAATTCAGTTATACTATTAAACCCATGATTTAAAAAATATTTCAAAATCTTGAAGCAACCAACTAGAGATCAACAAGGAGATGACAGGACAGTGGTGTCCACTAAAGATTTTTAAAAATCTTTCACTCATTGAATTTTTAAAGCCTCATCATCAATAAATAGGTCTGAAAATGCAAAGTGCTAGGGCTTTAAAAATGAATTATACAGAGAATAAAATAGATTTAAATGCATGGGAAAATCCTGAGGAACTCACCAAGTTGTAGAAAAGACACACATATAAAAAATAATAAATGAAACATAGGCTATGGTAAATGTATGAACTTAGTCACTTGAAAACTATAGGAGAGAGGGACTAAGTCTTGCCTGGAGGGTAGATTTTAGGCTCTCTGAAGGATATGGAGCCCCACTGGTCTCTTAGAGAAGCAAGAGTTGTCTAGAGAAAAAGATATAGAGCTTGCTTCTCAACATTACCTCCTAGATTGGTTCCACTAGGGAGATCAATACCACTACCTCATACCTTTAGGTTCCCAAAGTGCTTCAAACACAAGCTGGAAGGCATCCATCATCTTGCAGAACTACGTAAGCCTATGAATCAGTATGGACTCTCTCACCACAGGAATAAGACTTATTTCCTTTTACAACCCCAATGTCTGGTAGATATTCAATAAAAGTTTGTTTAAAAAAAAAAAAAAAGATGGGGAGGGGGGAGGAGGAAGACAGGCTTAGGGCCTGTTCAAGTGAGAAAGAGAAAGTGTGTCTTTAAGAGCTAAGTCTACTTTCCAGGATAGACAAAGAAGAAGAATTTGGAGCAGGAGTAGAGAGTGTGCATTGGGTTGGAGCTTGCCTTTGCCTATTCTTCCAGAAGCTAAGCAAGAGAACAGCAAGCAAAAGGGTGAGGAACCATGTAAGTATCACATGTTTGGGGGAATAATAATCTGGAAAAATACTTTTTCTCCTTTTTTGAATATATACAGAAATATCCAAAAAGTCTTCAGTATGGTAATCATGCATCTTTGAAAGGAATGAAAGGGAAATTCAATAAAGAGATCCCTAATAGTAGTGACTAAAGTAATCATCCTCAGCTAGACTATTAAATAGGTCCAAATAAGGTGACCTACTTAGGTAGGAGAAGAATAAGGATTTCTAATACTTGAGGAATGATGAGGAAAACCTAGAATTTTGGCCTAGAAAGTAAATCAAAGGTTGTGGAAATAGAATACAGTTATAATTATCATGAGAATCCATGTTAGAATCTTTCTCTTAATTTCAAATGTGCAAATGTAGAGAAATAAAATTTCATTAATATTTACCTATTTACTTAAATGAGGAGACACATTATATGGAAATGCAGGAATTTGGTCAACACCTCTGACTATCAATGCTTGAAGTTAGTCTGGCCATAAATCCAATATACTTGGTAGCAGATATTTTAAACTACAATTAGAGATTGGAGACCTAAAATAATGAATGTCTAGGGAAAAGTTTTCAAAGATGTGTCATTCATTTCTACTAAGGGTATAAAATCAGCAACTTTGCTTATTCCTCAAGAAGCTGATTAAGAGAAATGGTGTATTTGATTGATATTAGCTATTCAAATGGGGTTAAAAAAAAAAAAAAAGGCATCCTATACCACAATTTCATAGCATGATTACTGACAACTGTTGTCAAATTTATCCTATGAAGGTACAGAAAGAATTCACAGTCATTCTCTCTTGGATTCAAACCCCAGTGCTACTTTGGTCTTACAAATTACTCATGTTTGCTGTTTGGTCTTGCAACTTCCTCAATTCCTTTGATTCTTGGATTGAAGGCTATAGTATTTAGAATAGGTATCTTCTAGGATTTTGTGAAGATTAAATACAATACTATATTTAAAAATGAATAACCAGATGTTAGTCAATGTTAGTCTTCCCTCACTCCCTTTACTAAATTTTGAGCATCCTGAGCTAGAAAATGGATACATCCAATCATCTGTCTTTCAATTTATCATACTACAAGGATTAGCTGGTAGTAGTTCCATAAGTTATATCCTGTTTACTTAAAACTAACATCTACTCTTTCTTTGAGGGTAAAGATAACTGTAGTACAAAAATACTGTAATCTGACACTTCCATTTGAGACTTTACATGGTGAAGAGAAACCAGAAACTTGTGGAAAATTACCACCTTCCTTTTACACTGCTGACAACCAACTGCCAAACCTCACTGAAGTTTCCTTCATCTTAATTGGGAGCAGTGAGACTACTTATCACCCAAGCATCAGCATTACTATTCCTGATCTTGATGATTCATCTGATTTTAGCCTTAGAGATTTTATTTGACTCCAATAAGCATCAGCCAATACTCAACCTATAGTACATAATGGAACTTTTATTGCAGGGGTCAAACGGAGTTTACAAGTTCTAACTAAGCAATAAAGAACAAGCTGGTTTCTAGATTAAGAAGGCAGATTTAACACATACTTACTTCTCTTGCACCAGAAATGCTACTAAATTACAGCACATGAATTTTAAAAAGACATAAACCAACAAAGAAAGAGGAGAAACAGTGAGGAGAAAATGGTAATGAATAAAGCATATGGAAAATTGGTAACTGACTCAGAGCCCCTATAGAGTCTAATCCTAGACTATGGGTGGGGATGGATAAGAACTAATTTACACTGCAAAACCCTCGGAGATGTGCAAACTGGCAACATCAGTTGCAGCTAAAATAAGAAGCACTGGATATTAAATCACTAGATTCCACCACCCACTCTTGGTAGGTGGAGTTACTTTACAGAAAATGGGGATTAACTGATCATCTACAGAATGCAGAGATCCCCAACTTTCTTCTCTCACTAGACTCTCCAAAAGCTGGCAGCAGAACCCTACCTTCTTAGAAAGAGATCTGAAGACTCTTCTCTGGGGAATCCTCAGAGTTAAGAGAAAATATTCCATCCATGAAATATAAACATGATTGTATTAAAAGATGAAGAATATGAAGAAGAAAAAGGAAAAGAAGCATCATTCAGAGAACAAACAAGTCCTTGAAATTTGATAGAATAGAGTTTAATAGAAAGGTTAGAAGATGAAGTTGAGGAAATCTCCACAAAAGAAGAGCAAAAATAAAAAGAGGCATAAAATGGGAGGGAAAAGGTAGGAACAATAGGACTGGCCCAGTGGTCCAACATTCCAATAATAGGAGTTCTAAAAACCAGAGAAAAATAGAGAGGAGTAATTATCAGAAACAAACAAAAAATCAAGACTATTTCTTAGAACTGAAGAACATCAGTTTCCCACTTGAAATGGCCCAACAAGTACAATAACAAAAGAACAATAGGAAGACATTTTATTTTGAAGTTTAAGAATATTGGGAACAAATAGAAGAGTCTACAAGTTTCCAAATAGGAAAAACTAGATGGCAAAGAAAGGATCAGGGATTAGACTGTTTTAAACTTCTCAAAGGCAACTGTACAGTCAGAGAACCAATGAAACAATGTGTTCAGAATTATAAGACTTTTACGCATAATCCAAACTATCAAACTAGTCCAAGGATTGAATAAAGGACACACCCTCTACTAAAAAGTTACTGCAGAATGTGCACCCACAAAAGTTGAGTTTGCAACAAGAATGAGGAATACAGGGGATATAACAAATGGGGAATCCAACAAAGAAAAGATTTTTAAAAAATACCCCTCCAAGGGATTGGGCTAGAAGAGTCTAGGGTGACAGATATATTGGGGCACTCTGACTCAATAGGCAGAGATGTAGAGAGCTGTCAACATTGAGTCTCATCAACATTGGAGAGTTATTTTTCAACCAAAGGATAGAATGTCTAAGTGAGTCTGAACCAGTTTCTTACAATCACCCCCAGATGTGCTCTGCCTTAACCTGTTCTTGTGAGAAAGAGTTAGGTCACGGTGAGGCAGAAAAATTCAAAGAATTCCATCCCCTCTAACCATAGTTCCACTTGATAGCTAGAACCCACCTTAACACCCTGCCAAATGCTTTCCAGAATGCAGTCATGACCCTGCCCACTAAATCCTCGTAGAATGGGCTCATGGGCACTCTCAGGGAAGCCAAAGCCAGACAGTAATCCTGAGACTCTTTTCAGCTCTCTCGAAAGCCTTCAACTAAAAGTGAAAGCATCATCGCTTCCTTGCAGAGGGAGGTTTAGGATTGCTACTTGCTGTTTCAAAACCACTCTATCTGAATTAGGGATGCATATATTGGTGACAAATATATACCTATGAAGAGAATGGCAAGTACAAAAATCTGTATACCGGGGTTATCTTAGTAGGAGAGGGATAAGGGGAGATACTTGTTCTGTTTCTTAATCTGGGTGGGAGGTACATGAATGCCCATTTTACTACTAATCATTTTATATACATACATATGTGCATATATGTGTGTATCTGTGTATATATATATATAGGGGTATAGGTGTGTGTATATATATGTGTGTATATGTATGTATAGGTGTGTGTATATATATGTATGAACATTTATGAACAGAACATGTGTGTATTTATGTGTGTATGTATGTGTGTGTGTGTATATATACATATATATATGTGTATATATATGTATAGTATTTCAGAATTGAAAATAAGAAATACAACCTATCTGTGGCAACTGATTTTAATGATAGTGGTGCCAAAGTTCACTGCATATTCTCTGATGTTTTCTGTGAATTAGACAAAAGTAGAACTTAGCATCAAATAGGAAAATGAGGGAAAACAGTAGAGAAGTCATCAAAAGCCCCCAAATGACACCTACTGCTGCGATCCATCTCAAGCAATGGACACGGCATATTGAGCAGTCATAACCCTTTGGCTTGTCATGGCATATGTACTTGTTTGCGTGTGTGTTTATATAACAAGCAGCAGGATGATCTCTCTGCCTTATCTGGGCCTCAGAAATCTCTAGAGCAGCAATGTCCAACAGACCTTTCTGCATGTCCAATGCAGGAGCCACTAGCCACATGTCATATCGAGTATTTGAAATGTGGCCTGCATGACTGAGGAACTGAGTTTTTATCTTATTTGATTAATTTAAAGTTTAAATAACCATATGTGGTTAGTGAGCATTAGAGTTTTGTTCTCTGTGGAACCAAAAAGTTGAATGTCCTTAGTACCAGATTCAATATATTTCAAAACCATCCATGTTTTAACCTTTCCATGAGTAGCGCATAGATCCAACAAACAAAACCACTTTTCTCTTTGCCCCTACCTAGTTGGATTCAATGTGCTTCCTAATTCCTAGCAGTAGTATTCCTCGGTTGACTGAGGACAAATTTATTTCCCTTATTCTATATCCTACCTTTCTTATCCTAGCTTTCTTAATCACTTCTCTGACCCTCCTATCAAAACATACTCTTAGATCTTTCTTGGTACTTTGGTATAAATGACTAATAATTAATTAAAGGGTTAACCCTCTAAGAAGCACTTGAGTTTCAACATGTTTGAAATTTGGGCTAACATGATTGTCATAGACTAAATGTTTGGGTGTCCCCCAAATTCATATGTTGAAGCCTTAATCCCCAGTGTGATGGTATCTGGAGATGGGTCTTCTTTGGAGGTAATTATGGTTAGATGGGGTCATGAGGGTGGGAACCTCATGATGGGATTAGTGTCCTTATAAGAAGAGACACCATAGAGCACTCTCAAGCTCACTCTCTCTCCCCCTTTGAGGACACAGCATGAACACAGCAGTCTACAAGCCAGGAAGAGAGCTCTCACCAAAAACCAAATCAGCCGGCACCTTGATCATGGACTTTCCAGCCTCCAGAACTGAGAGAAAATAGGTCTCTATGGTTTAAGTCACCAGGCTATGGCATTTTATTACAGCAGCCCTAGCAGACTAAGAAAATGAAAAGCTTTGACAAATTTAGGTAAAGAAATACAAAAGAAATTGTGGAGTTGACTGGCAATCCTCAGCCCTGAGGATTATACTACCCATTACTTCTTCCCAGCCAAAACATGAGCCCTGCCCTGGTTCCCCTCTCAGGCTTCACCCTGGCATCCATTAACCTCCTTCCCCTATTTCTGTTTGTTTAAATGCCTCATAATCCAGAATGCAATTTAATTAATTGGTTGAGACTAGGGTGGTGTGGGAAGACGCCAAGTTAGCATCTCCTCACAACTAGGGTGCTTGCCGGCCACTGGTGGGGGATCCTGATGCCCGAGGAGACGGGAGGAACCCCCAAGTGAACCACCACCCCATGCAGCTTGTGGGATTTTGGTTCACAAGCCAGGGTTGGGCCGAAGTTCCTGCGGTGGGAGCTCCGAGTCCGAACCACTGGACTAACAGAGAACCTCAGACCCCAGGGAATATTCATCGGAGTGAGGTCTCACAGAGTTCCTCATCTCAGCACCAAGACCCAGCTCTACCCAACAGCCTACAAACTCCAGTGCTGGAAGCCTCAGGCCAAACAACCAGTAAGACAGGAACACAATCCCACTCATAAAAAAAAAAAAAAAAATGAGACGGCAAAAAAATATGTCACAGATGAAGGAGCAAAGTAAATAGCTACAAGACCAAATAAATGAAGAGGAAATAGGCAATCAACCTGAAAAAGAATTCAGAGTAATGATAGTAAAGATGATCCAGAACTTCGGTAACAAAATGGAGACACGGATTGAGAAAATACAAGAAATGTTTAACAAAGATCTAGAAGAACTAAAGAACAAACAAACAGAGATGAACAACACAATAACTGAAATGAAAAATACACTAGAAGAAATCAATAACAGAATAACTGAGGCAGAAGAACAAATAAGTAAGCTGGAAGACAAAATGGTAGAAATAACTGCCGAGCAGCAGAATAAAGAAAAAAGAATGAAAAGAATTGAGGACAGTCTCAGAGACCTCTGGGATAACACTAAACACAACAACATTCGAATTATAGGGGTCCCAGAAGAAGAAGAGAAAAAGAAAAGGTCTGAGAAAATATTTGAAGAGATTATAGTCGAAAACTTCCTTAACATGGGAAAAGAAATAGTCACCCAAGTCCAGGAAGCACAGAGAGTCCCATACAGGATAAACCCTAGGAAAAACACACCAAGACACATATTAATCAAACTAACAAAAATTAAATTCAAAGAAAAAATATTAAAAGCAGCAAGGGAAAAAAAAATTAACATACAAAGGAATCCCCATCAGGTTATCAGCTGATTTTTCAGCAGAAACTCTGCAGGCCAGAAGGGAGTGGCAGGATATACTTAAAGTGATGAAAGAGAAGAACCTACAACCAAGATTACTCTACCCAGCAAGGATCTCATTCAGATTCGATGGAGAAATCAAAAGCTTTTCAGACAAGAAAAAACTAGGAAATTTAGCACCACCAAACCAGCTTTACAACAAATGCTAAAGAAACTTCTCTAGGTGGGAAACACAAGAGAAGAAAAAGACCCACAAAAACAAACCCAAAACAATTAAGAAAATGGTAACAGGAACATACATATATATACTGTCTAAAAGGGACCCACTTCAGACCTAGGGACACATACAGACTGAAAGTGAAGGGATGGAAAAAGATATTCCATACAAATGGAATTCAAAAGAAAGCTGGAGTAGCAATATTCGTATCCGATAAAATAGACTTTAAATTAAAAATTATTAAAAGAGATAAGGAGGGGCACTACATGATGATCAAAGGATCAATCTAAGAAGAAGATATAACAATTATAAATGTTTATGCACCCAACATAGGAGCACCTGAATACATAAGGCAAATGCTAACAACGAGGAAAGGAGAAATTGACAGTAACACAATAATAGTAGGGGACTTTAACACCCCACTTACACCAATGGACAGATCATCCAAACAGAAAATAAATAAGGAAACACAAGCTTTAAATGACACAACAGACCAGATAGATTTAATTGATATTTATAGAATATTCCACCCAAAAGTGGCAGAATATACTTTCTTCTCAAGTGCCCATGGAACATTCTCCAGGATAGATCACACCCTGGGTCACAAATCAAGCCCCAGAAAAGTTAAGAAAACTGAAATCGTATCAAGCATCTTTTCTGACTACAACACTATGAGATTGGAAATCAATTACAGGGAAAAAAAAAAACCTGTAAAAATCACGAATACAAGGAGGCTAAACAGTGCGCTACTAAGTAACCAAGGGATCACTGAAGAAATCAAAGAAGGAAAAAAAAACTACATAGAAACAAATGACAATGAAAACAAGATGACCCAAAACCTATGGGACGCAGCAAAAGCAGTTCTAAGAGGGAAGTTTATAGCAATTCAATTTCACCTCAAGAAACAAGAAAAATCTCAAATAAACAATCTAACCCTACACTTAAAACAACTACAGAAAGAAGAACAAAGAAAACCCAAAGTCAGTAGAAGGAAAGAAATCACAAAGATCAGAGCAGAAATAAATGAAATAGAAACAAAGAAAACAATAGCAAAGACCAATAAAACTAAAAGCTGTTTCTTTGAGAAGATAAACAAAATTGAAAAACCCTTAGCCAGACTCATCAAGAAAAAAAAAAGGGAGAGGACACAAATCAATAAAATTAGAAATGAAAAAGGAGAAATCACAACTGACACCGCAGAAATACAAAGGATTATAAGAGACTACTATAAACAACTATATGCCAATAAAATGGACAACCACGAAGAAATGGACAAATTCTTGGAAAGGTACAATTTTTCAAGACTGAACCAGGAAGAATTAGAAAATATAAACAGACCTATCACAAGTAATGAAATTGAAACTGTAATTAAAAATCTTCCAACAAACAAAAGTCCAGGACCAGATGGCTTCACAGGCGAATTCTATCAAACATTTAGAGAAGAACTAACACTGATCCTTCTCAAAAGCTTCCAAAAAATTGCAGAGGGAGAAACACTCCCAAATCCATTCCACAAAGCCACCATCACCCTGCTACCAAAACCAGAAAACGATATCACAAAAAAAGAAAATTATAGACCAATATCACTGATGAACATAGATACAAAAATCCTGAACAAAATAGTAGCAAACAGAATCCAACAACACATTAAAAGGATCATACATCATGATCAAGAGGGATTTGTCCAGGGATGCAAGGATTCTTCAATATACACAAATCAATCAATGTGATATACCATATTAACAACTTAAGGAATAAAAACCATATGATCACCTCAATAGATGCAGAAAAAGCTTTTGACAAAATTCAACACACATTTATGATAAAAACTCTCCAGAAAATGGGCATAGAGGGAACCTACCTCAATATAATAAAGGCCATATATGACAAACCCACAGCAAGCATCATGCTCAATGGTGAAAAACTGAAAGCATTTCCACTAAGATCAGGAACAAGACAAGGATGTCTACTCTCACCACTCTTATTCAACATAGTTTTGGAAGTCCTAGCCGCAGCAATCAGAGAAGAAAAAGAAATAAAAGAACACAAATGGGAAAAGAAGAAGTAAAACTGTCACTGTTTGCTGATGACATGATACTATACACAGAAAATCCTAAAGATGCCACCAGAAAACTACTAGAACTAATCAATGAATTTGGGAAGGTTGCAGGATACAAAATTAATGCACAGAAATCTCTGGCATTCCTATACACCAACAACAAAAAATCAGAAAGAGAAATTAAGGAAACACTCCCATTTACCATCGCAACAAAAAGAATAAAATACCTAGGAATAAACCTGCCTAAGGAGGCGAAAGACTTGTACTCAGAAAACTATAAAACACTGATGAAAGAAAACAAAGATGACATAAACAGATGGAGAAATATGCCATGTCCCCGGATTGGAAGAATCAAAATTGTGAAAATGACTATACTACCCAAGGCAATCTACAGATTCAATGCATTCCCTATCAAACTACCAATGGCATTCTTCACAGAATTAGAACAAAAAATTTCACAATTTGTATGGACACACAAAAGACCCCGAATAGCCAAAGTAATCTTAAGAAAGAAAACTGGAGTTGGAGGAATCAGGCTCCCAGACCTCAAACTATACCACAAAGCTACAGTAATCAAGACAGTATGGTACTGGCACAAAAACAGAAATATAGATCAATGGTACAGGATAGAATGCCCAGAGATAAGCCCACACACATATGGTCACCTAATTTATGACAAAGCAGGCAAGAACATACAATGGAGAAAAGACAGCTTCTTCAATAAGTGGTGCTGGGAAAACTGGACAGCTACATGTAAAAGAATGAAATTATAACACTACCTAACACCATACACAAAAATAAACTCCAAATGGATTAAAGACCTAAATGTAAGACCAGACATTATAAAACTCTTAGGGGAAAACATAGGAAAAACACTCTTTGACATAAACCACAGCAAGATCTTTTTTGACCCATCTCCTAGAGTAACAGAAATAAAAACAAAAATAAACAAATAGGACTTAATTAAATTTAAAAGCTTTTGCACAGCAAAGGAAACCATAAACAAGATAAAGACAACCCTCAGAATGGGAGAAAACATTTGCAAATGAAACAAGAGACAAAGGATTAATCTCCAAAATATACAAACATCTCATGGAGCTCAATATCAAAAGAACAAACAATCCACTTAAAAAATGGGCAGAAGACCTAAATAGACATTTCACCAAGGAAAACATACAGATGGCCAAGAGGCACATGAAAAGATGCTCAGCATCACTAATAATTAGAGAAATGCAAATCAAAACTACAATGAGGTATCACCTCATGCTGGTCAGAATGGCCATTATCAAAAAATCTAGAAACAATAAATGCTGGAAAGGGTGTGGTGAAAAGGGAACCCTCTTGCACTGTTGGTGGGAATGTAAATTGATACAACCACTATGGAAAACAGTATGGAGTTTCCTTAAAAAACTAAAAATAGAACTACCATATGACCCAGCAATCCCACTACTGGGCATATACCCTGAGAAAACCATAATTCAAAAAGAGTCATGTACCAAAATGTTCATTGCAGCTCTATTTACAATAGCCAGGACATGGAACCAACCTAAATGTCCATCGACAGATGAATGGATAAAGAAGATTTGGCACATATATACAATGGAATATTATTCAGCCACAAAAAGAAACAAAATTGAGTTATTTGTAGTGAGGAGGATGGACCTAGAGCCTGTCATACAGAGTGAAGTAAGTCAGAAAGAGAAAAACAAATACCGTATGCTAACACATATATATGGAATCTTAAAAAAAAAAAAAAATGGTACTGACAAACCTACTTGCAGGGCAGGAATAAAGATGTAGACATAGAGAATGGTCTTGAGCACACGGGGTGGAGAGGGGGAAGCTGGGGCGAAGTGAGAGTAGCATCAACATATATACACTACTGAATGTAAAATAGATAGCTAGTGGGAAGCAGCATCATAGCACAGGGAGATCAGCTCGGTGCTTTGTGATGACCTAGAGGGGTGGGATAGGGAGGATGGGAGGGAGGCTCAAGAGGGAGGGGATATGGGGAATATGTATGCATATGGCTGATTTGCTTTGGTGTACAACTGAAACTAACACAGTATTGTGAAGCAATTATAATCCAATAAAGATCTATTTTAAAAAAGTAATTGGTTGAGAAATCCATTATATATTTCACATTGCATGCTCTGGATTTTATGTCTGAAATAAAATGCCACGGGTCATACTAATTAATTTCGTTTTCTACAGTTGAAGTTAGGACTACTTGAAGTCATTATGCAAATTTATGCCAAATAGTGCATAAATTAACACCATTCGTCTTCAAAAAATCTAAAATCTTCTAGCAACCAATCCACAAGTGTACTCTTTTATCTATAAGAAACTTCTGAAGGATATATGCACTAAAAAGATATATATAAATCATGGTTTCTAAAATATATATTTCACCACAAGTGATAAGCAGAGTCAGGAAATAGAGCAGGCTTAGATATCCCATATATGGAACTGAATTGCCCAAAACATTGAAAACCAAAGTTCTTAAAGGCTATTAAAGAGAAAATGCCTAGAGTTTTAAGAAAACCTGAAAAATGTTTTCCAAAGAGTCAGAGGTATGATGCAAAAGACAACCAAATAGTTTCCTCAAGACAATTCTCAACTTGATTGAAGAAAGACAAAAGATCTTGTGGACCAACTCTGAGATGAACATCGCTCCCCCCTCCCCAAGATCTCTGAAGCAATTTTATTCTGGTACAGCCATAGCAGTGTGAGTCAACTGTGTTGCGGCCAGTGAATTCAGTGCACGGGAGCCTCAGGTTAACAAAAATGCAAACTTTGTGAGTTCCCAGATGCAAAACTATTTCCTGCTGGACTGAGTGAGGAGCCCTCAACCTGGCACAGCTGCCCTGAGCCTGACGGTTCAGAGAAGCGGCGATGAGAGGAAGAGGGGGATGGCTGAAGCCATTCATTGTCTTCTATTAGTGAATCCTACCCTCCGCCTCTAGAAAAGCCAGCTATACCTGAACAGACATTTTGCACATGTATATTCTGGTAGCATAATCTAAGCCATGTTATATTTAAAGATACACAATCTTGAGTTGTGTTACAAGGGTTTAGGGCTGGGTGGAATAAATCTGGGTGAAGAGGAAAATGGTAATAATGATTTTGTGATAACGAGTTTTGCCGTGTTTGTTAACCTTTGCCACAATCCTAAGAGGTGGATATGATTATTCCTATTTCTAAAATGAGGGAACTCAGTCTCAGGAAGATTACGTAATATGCCCTGAAATGTCGCAGCTACGAAACGGAGCACCCAGATTTCATCCCAGGCTTCTCTTACTCGAGAACCCGTCTCCTGTGCTATTCCTCCTCCTCATCAAACTTGGGCCACACAGAGGGTGGAGTCTCTCCTTTCAACACTGAGCTCAGAGAGGTGAAGCCAGAAACTGCTGACAGGCTGACCAAGGAGCGAGGGCGGAATTACAAGTCCCGTATCCAGAGCTACACAAGAATTGGGGAAAGGCTGTGATCCTCGGGAAGCAAAGCCAAGGTAAGCAATTCCAGGCCGGGACAAAGGAGCATGGCCCTGGGACTCAGAAACCACGAGTCAAGCCACACACATTTTCATAAACACACTTGGCAGGGGTGGGGTCACTTTTAAAGACCCACCATTCCCTTCCCTTCCCTTTCCAGTAGGCCAGCTTCCAAGGGCCTTACAGACTGTGGATCAAGCTTATCCAAACAGTTGACAAGCTCTAACCCTGCCTGTAATTTGAGTCACAGAATTAAACTGACTATTTCTTACTTCACAAAGAACTACATGCAACTATAAAATGGTGAGCAAGATACTCATCATTATGGGGGTAGTAGAGATAACAAGAGTACATCTGACTTTAATCAGAATTGTTATAGACAATCACATGACTTGTTTTGCTATTAAAATCACTGCTTTAGAATTTCCCATATTGAGCTGAAGAGCTGATTGACAGTTAACATAAACTAAATGTAAAACCCATGTTCTCACTTGAGGTGGAAAAAGTTCATTGTGTCAGATGTGCAAGATATTCAAAATGTTTCCCTCAGATTTTTGATACAGTGTTTACTAAACGTTAGTTTCAGGTTGTCAACATTGGATATCATTAATCTGGTAGTTTTTTGCTAGTATAGGTATTTGCATACCATTCATTTAAACGTTTATTCTTGGTAGATAACTCTATTCAGGAAAATCCCAATGGCAGATGTTTTTGATCATTTTGATTACTCAGTGAGCTTACCTTGCCCTTGATTCTTCTGTAATATAGTATGTGAGGTCTCCATGCAAAGATAGATAATCATGGTACCTACCTGTCCGGGTTATCACGAAGATTAAAGAAGTCAGTGCCTGTAGAACACAATATCTGCAAATCCACCCTATATTCACTCCTATAAGCCTTATCAAATTCCTGGATTTTCCCTAATTCTATATCAACATGTACCGGCCATTCATAAAGCCTCAAGCCACTTTCAGGAGACCAAATGTGGTGACTTTTATAGCAGATAATGTGTTATACCAAAGCTTCTAAAGGCCAGAGCCTAAACCAAAGCATGTAAATAAAAGAACCAACCAAACCTGCAAGGAATCACAGCTGGCTGCTTTATGACACAAGCAAAGACCCTCAGAGCCAAAGCAAGAAAGAGCCACCTTTGCTATGAAATCCACATGAAACTGTTAATGGGATTTATAAAAAGGGAGAAAACTCACAGCAGCTAATTCATTCCCTGCAAGATACTGTGATGCATTCAACAAGGTATCAGTATGGAAAGAAAGGGCTGAAAGCTCAGCATTGAAAAAGAAAGAAAGGATTTAATTATCTGACACATGAGCAATTATAGTGCAATTCCTGTTCAAACAGAATTGCAGCTAAATGGGCTATTTACCTATTCAAATCACAAACAAAACTATCTTCAATAGGATCATTAAAAGAAGGTGTGAGACCTTAGGGAAAAACTCCTCAGAAACTGCAAGGATTTACAAAGATTGGATATTAAGCTCTAAATATATACATAAAAATTTTAGAATTGCAAAGTCTCTGTTAAGGCTAAATAAAAAGGTTGTTGCTTTCTGAAAAGAACAATAAATGTAACAACAGGGTTAAAAATTCATAAAATAGAAATGCATTTTGAACAGTAGGGGAAACCATCAAAAATACAGATAATCTTAGAATGAATGTATTTTATGTTAACACTCTTCAGAGATACATTTTTAAAAACCTGACATTCCCTTAAGCATTAATTTTAGGTCTACTGACATAATCAAGACAGTTTGTCAAATATTCGCTATCTTTCTATCAATTTATATGCAGTCTTAAGAAACAAATAGTCTGAAAAAGAAACTGTTCCCTAGAAAATAACACAGGAGAAAAGCCAGGTAAGCTTGGGTTTGGCAATGACATTTTAGGTACAACATCAAAAGCATGGTCCATGAAATAAAAAGTTGATGAGCTGGACTCAATTAAAATGAAAACTTCTGCTCTGTGAAAGACACTGTTAAGAAAATGAAAAGAAAAAACAGACTGGGAAAAAAATCTTGGCAAAACACATATCTGATAAAAGACCGGTATTCAAAATATGCAAAGAACTCTTAAAACTCAACAATAAGACAGTCAATTAAAAAGTGGGCAGAAGATCTGAACTGACACCTTACCTAAGAAGATGTATAGATGGCAAATATGTGCATGAAAAATGTGCTCAATGTCATATGTCATTAGGGAATTACAAATTAAAACAACAATGTGATACTATTACATATCTACTAGGATAGCTAAAATTGAAAAAAATGGACAATGCCAAACGCTGGTGAGAACACAGAGCAACGGGAACTCTCATTCATTGCTGGTGGGAATGCAAAATGGTAGAGTCCCTTTGGAAGAGAGCTTAGCAGTGTCTTACAAAACTATACAAACCCTTACCATGTGATCCAGCAATTGCACTACTTGGTATTTACTGAAATGAGTTGAAAATTATGTCCCCACAAAAATTTGCCCATGAATGTTCATAGCATCTTTATTTATAATTGCCGAAACTTCAAAGCAACCAAGATGTCCTTTAATAGGTCAAAGGATAAACAAACTGGTTATCGCACAATAGAATATTATTCAGCAACAAAGAGAAATGAGTTTTCAATCCACGAAAGATAATGGAGGAAACTTAAATGTATATTGTGAAGAAATAAGCCAGTTTCAAAAGGCCACGTGTTGCATGATTCCAACTATATGGAATTCTGGAAAAGGCAAAACTATGGAGATAGTAAACAGATCAGTGGTTGCCAGGGGTATGGGGGGAGGGACCGATGAACGGGTGAAGCACAGGGGGTACTTAGGGAAGTGAAGCTATTCTGTATGATACTGTCATGGTGGATACATGTAATACCTCTGTGAAAACCCATAAAACTGTAGAACACAAGAATGAATCCTAACGTAAAGTATGGATTTTAGTTAATAAGAATATATTAATGTTGGTGCATCAGTTGTAACAATGTATCACACTAATGCAAGATGTCAACAATAGGAGAAACTGTGTGCTGGAGGCTGGGGGGATAACAGGGATATATGGAACTCTGTACTTTCACTTAATTTTTCTGTAAATCTAAAACTTCTCTAAAAAGTAATGTCTATTAATTAAAAAAAAAAAAAAGTAGGAGAAAAGGGGGGAAAAAAGAAACTGTTCCGAATTTCCCTTAGACAGATACTTTGCTGATACCAGAGAATACTGACATACAGAAAAATAAACTTGCTTTCTTAGCCATAGTGTAACCACTATTCAGAAAGTCAACAGGATGATGGAATTAGGGGCTGGAGGCAAACATCAAGGAACAGAGGTCGTGGACCAGAGGAAGGAAGGAAAGCCCTAAGGGAGGATGGCAGGGGACAAGTGGAGTCTTTCCATTTTACCTCGTTAGTTCCGAATGTGTCAGGGTTATCAGGGCACTAAAATTCTAACTTGATAGCTGACGATAATTAAACAGAATGAGTTGGCAATATTTCAATCCAATTTTCCCCCTGTGTACCATAGGTTTATCGTAGGACAACCTGTCATTATTACCTGCCCACTGTTCACCTGGAACCAAGAGGAAAAATTAATGGGCATATTAGCATTCAAAAGGAAACATAACACCCTAAGAACTTTCTATCTCACCATGTCATGCCTGGGTCTGTCAAAGGTTTCACCACCCCTGGTGCCTGTGATTCAAAATGATCCTAGAGTTTGAACTTCATGACTTGAGCTGAACCGAGTCCTCTCCACGGTTAATTTAAAATGTCACCCATAAGATAAAAGTAACTATTGCATTTGATTCGAGGATAATATTTTGAAGATGTGCTTTCCAGAAACTAGCAGGTTCTCTACAAATATGGGTTTCAAACTACAGGTCAAATTCTGCTATTTATTCTGATGGTATACTACCTAAGAAGGCAACCCAAGGAACATACAAATCACGTTTCTTTTTAATCCTCTTACGTACTTAATAATAATCTTGAATAACAACTTGGGGTATGCATTTTCATTTAATTTGGCAAATGTGCACTGTATATACAAGGGATTGTGCCAAAATACTTTTCAGGTCAGCAAGTCATTCACTTAATTACTCAGCAAACAAATTTTAAGGATTTTCTTGTGCCAGGGACAACTCCAGTGCCAGGAGTTGGGCATAAAATACTAAGGAAGACACAGTACCTGCCTTCAAGGTGTCACAGGGGAGCGTGAAAAGGGGAGTGACATAAAAACATCCTACTGATTATACACGTTGTACTAGGAAGGCTGATAGTCACTGAACCAAGTGTGTTTAGGACTCAGGAGAGCTACACATTCCCCAGAGCAGGATCCTCTTTCATAAGGAGTTATTTCCCAAGTGAAGAAAACAATGACATTTGACAACAGACACCAGAGCTTTTCTAGACAAAAGGAATTCTCTAAGTCTTAGATCATCTTTAGACTCTAAGAAACCAAGGCATGAAAAGAAGCAAATGTTCAGGATTGAGAAAGATAGGTAGGTGATGAGTAAAAGCGGGTGAGGCTGAGGCCAGAGGCTTGTTTTTGTTTGTTTTTTTTTTATGCTAAGGAGTTGGGGCTTTATTCTCAAAGAGATTGGCAGATGCTAAAAGGTTTGCAGCAGAAAATGGTTTCAAGATTTACATTGACCTAGGGGGGCTTAATGTTGCCCCTAATTCGATTAAACTTTAGACAGGTTTCTCCCTGACTATAGGCCCCTGACCTCCCTTTTCGTAGAGTACTTACTTTAGAAGACTCTCAATGATAAATTCTTTCTCTGCCCCTTTGAGAGGGAAATCTTCTCCCAGCCTTCTGCCAGTTCTACAACCCTGGACATCTTTCCCAAAGACCCAGAACCCATCCCTTTGACATGTAATCGTTCACCGAAGATAGTGTTCCTGTTCCTAGTCTCTATAGGTAGCTAAGAAGTGACAATTAGCAAACACAGATAGCCTAATCAAATGGCTAAAGTCCTCTAGCACTTTTCCATTCGCTCACCCCAGTGATTAAAAAGTCTCCCGTCTTTTGTTACAGCAGAGTTCACTTTCTCTTCCCATTGCCACTGTCTTGACCCCTATTGCAATAGTCTTGAATAAAGTCTTCCTTGCCTGTTTAACTTGTCCATGTGATTTTTCTTTGACAACATGTTAGAAACATCATTGGCATAGATGTGGAAGGCAAAGGTGAGTGGCAGGAAGGTGAGTTGGGAAGCTATAGCAGTAAATGAGATGAGCAATGCTGGAGTCTGGAATAGAGGAAGACAGTAAAGATAAGGGAGAGACACATGCGGGAGATGTTACGAATCAGCTCCATAATGAACTGGATGGTGAGAGGGAAGAGGAACCAGGGTGATTCACAGCTGTTCAGAGTGGCCACGGCAGTTACAACCTTCTCACACACTTGCCTGACACCACGGTAGATGGTGGCCTGCTGAGCTGGAGAGAGGGAAGGGAAACCAAGAAGGCAGGAGAGAGGGAGGGTGGGAAGGGATAGGTGATGGACATGATATAAAAGTTAAGTGGCCCTTGGAAAGATGGTTGATAAGAAGCACTTACAAATGCCTCAAAGGCAATTGATAACACCGAAAATATCTGAAAGGGATTTCAAAGTTAGAATATTGTTACAGGCAGAATTGGGGAGAGAATATTCTCAAGCCTGGAGGGAAGGGGAGACTGTAACTCCCTAGACGTCCACCCAAGGCCCAGACCACGTCATCTCAGGAACTAAGAGTGATCGATCCTTTTCTTCTTATCTTTCCAATCATCAGCATATAGCACATGATGAATGGAAAGGCATAAATGAGAAAGAGAAATCCAGAAGAAAAAACGTGGAAGCAGTGTTCTGAACAAAGATGAAAGGAGTCAGAGGGAGAGTGCAACCCGAGCACAGCTAATATGCTTAACATTGCATGAGTTTTCTTTTTTCCTACTTTGGATACATTGGGTTCACGCACTACCAATAATAATAGAAGAAAGTAAAGGCAGAAGGTCCAATGCTATCTTCTAGTAAATAACAGAAACCAAAGGTCCAGGTCAAACAGTTCTAGAAAATGTCATCTTCTTCCAACTTAATCTGAAGGTTTACTAACAATGACGTAAAGTTCTATTTTTGATGAAGGGAACTCCATTTCAATGAGGATTCCTAATGTCACATACAGTGGAATTCTAGAACAACAGAATGATTTATAAAATTCCTTGGAGTGCACTCCCAGTGTTAAATGTGATAGAAGCAATTAACTGTAAGGTTCTAGAAGGCACCTGACAATGGGCATTAATTAGAAAACAATATAATTTTTGTCCAGGTACATTCATTAGGAAGGTAATACTCGCAAAATTCCGAGATACAGGGAAGAACCACCACTGATAATTCACTGCCAGTGCTCTAGTATTTGGGAGGAAGATAACAAGCACTTAAAGTGACATGGAAATCTTGGCTACATGGGTTGGCCAGCCAAATACATGTGAAAGTCAAGGTGAAATATTGTGTCCAAAAGCAAAAAGATTCATAACCAGACCCCAAATTTAGTTAAATACTGTACTCAAAATGATGTTTAGGGACACTGGTTCAAGTCTCTATCACAATTTTAACATCTTACTGTCAACTGCGCATGATGGTAATGGGCAAGGTCACCGACAGATATTGGAGAAACATTCAGACATGCAGCTCTGAATTTGAGCTGATTGGATACATGTGAAGAATAATAACAGAAGATGTCCTAAAATCTGTTATAGAGGCCCAAGTCTCTTTGTGAAAGCAAAAAGAGTAAACAAATTATATATAGACAACTGCCATGTAGAGATGTGAACTAGGGCAGTCTAAAGAAAACACAATTCTAGCATCTAATAACCAAGGGAATGCTTTAATTCTGCTTATCAGTGACTCCAGAAGAGGGGCAGTGGATCAGTGATTCAGGAAGCCCAGTAAGTATTAAGAAAGAGTGCTTTCCAACAGTATGAACTACGAAAGGCCTGAAGCTTTTATCCACATAACTAGCAAATAAAATTGTGGTTCTAAATCACTCTGCAAAGAGGTTATTTTCAGACCAGCACATATTTCTGTCCTTGGTTCTGTTCAGTTCAGTATCTTTACCAATAAGTTGGATCAACATATAGAATAAGTATCTATCTTGTTGAGGATCAAACTCTGGTGTTATCTCTGACTACAATGTTGGGCTAGAAATAGCCTGAAATTTATATTACCTTGCATTCAGATTTCTAATTTTAATTACTCAAATTCCAAAAGGAGAATATTTGGCTTGATAGTAGTTCAGGGCAAACAGAACCTTTAAGAAAAGGTTAGCATTAACATTTTAGGTTTCTACTTTCCTTAGCTCATTCTGAGGCATCTAAAGAAAGTAATTAGCTTATATTCCAATTCCCTGAATTTGGAATAGCAGGGAGGTCAGGCCAAAAGATACAAAGAGAGAAACTTGGAGGTTAGTGATACATGAGCCTAATTCCTAGTACCTAGAACGGTGCTTGGTACATAATAAGTGTTCAATAAATAGTTGTCACATGAAGAAGGGAATGAATGGACTCAAAGATTTGGGTGTGTGGGTGGTTACATCCTGGCCTTTTAGTTCAAAAATCAGATGCCGAGTTATGCAGACAAGATGGTGCTTTCAGAACAGATGTGCCTCCCGCAGATCCACGATGGGATGGAGGCCCTCATTCCCTCGGCCACTGAAAAGTGCTGGCTCTGCTGACAGCTCACAGCTGAGCCCCTCTCTAAGAAGGACGCAAGCTCACTCACGGTTCGCTTCCTCCCAGGGGACAGCCTGAACGATCTCCAATAACCCTAGCCTCAGTGGGGACAATTCTAACTGGCGATCCCAGATCCAAATGTCCCTGTGGGAGTGCTCTGCTGCAGTCGCATCACAGCTCAGTTTGCCCCTCTGCCCACTCCTACTCCTCCCTCTCTACATCCTCCGTTCCCTCTTGGAGAATCTCCAGTAAACCTCCTAACACATAAAGCTCAAAAGCCTCAGAGTGTGCTTCCCAGGGAACACAAACAAGAACAAGAACTACGACCCCAAATTCTTTTTTTTTTTTATGCCAAATTCTTTTTTAAAACACATTTCTGTAGCACTGACATATATACACTACCAAATGTAAAATAGCTAGCTAGTGGGAAGCAGCCGCATAGCACAGGGAGATCAGCTCGGTGCTTTGTGACCACCTAGAGGGGTGGGATAGGGAGGATGGGAGGGAGACGCAAGAGGAAGGAGATATGGGGATATATGTATATGTATAGCTGATTCACTTTGTTATAAAGCAGAAACTAACACAACATTGTAAAGCAATTATACTCCAAGAAAGATGTTAAAAAACCCCCACATTTCTGTAAGTACACAGCTATGTCTTTACAAAGCAGGAGGGTTGTGGTTAGAAAGTGTACTGGATTAGGAGAGAGGAGATGTAAATTCTTACTAAAATCCTGTCGCAGCTATGTGAGCCTGTGTGAAGCCAGCTTTTTAAGTGTCCATCTGCTGATGCCTGCAGACAGTGTATGCGACAGCCCTCTGTAAACTAGGAGGCACTAGGCAGACACTAAGTGTTATTATTTATTATTAAATATGATGTCATGACTCTGCAGTGGCTAATGCCACACCAAACACACATTAACATAAAGAAAGAAAAAGTATCAAATCTATACAAAGTTCTTAGAAGAAAGTCTTCAAAAAGAAACGTAACGACCATTTGAGTTCATATCCCAGAGCTGGCACCCTGGGAAGGTAACAACAAAACGGACCAGGTTGGTATATAAGTAGTGAGAATTAGTCATTATTTGTGTGTGTGTGTGTGTGTGTGTTGTACACAGGATAAACCAACCAAAAGAAAAAATGTTCCTTTGGGCAAGACTTAAGAATATACCCGCAAATGATAGTTCTCATTACCAAAGGCTAAGTTTTAACAAGGAAAGAAGAATAGAGTATCAGTATGAACACTTTAGGCTACTTCCTTGTCTGAGACCTAACATCATTAACATCTAATAAAGCACAGCTCTGGAATCACTTCTTATTTTCTTGTACACAAAGCAAGGCTTTGGATCATAAACAGAATTAGATAATGAAGGGGATTATATTAAAAATAAGATCATCGTCCTTCAGCCTAATATTACCCTGGTATCTGAGTCTTGGAAGTTAGCAAGACAAGGAATGCACTCATGTATAAGCCAAGAAGACCCCCAGGAACTGACAGGTCAGGGTCTCCATGCTTAGGAAAAAATCAAGGAGTTTCAAGGTTCCAGATCTAACGTGCTGCTCAGCAATTCCTCCCAGGCCACTCACTGTCTCACTCCTCAAATGGCTATTTCAAACTTTCCCTTTTCTTTTTCCCTGAACACTGATACACTTCCCTTCCCTACTGTTAGCTAGTAGGCTTGCCTCTTATGTCACTGAGAAAATAAAAGTAATCAGAATAGAACTTCTGCTTCTCCCTGGTACCAAATCCCCCAACCTACCTGCCTCTGTACCCACTCCTCTGCCTTCCCTCCCCGTACTCTGGGGGACCGTCCCCACCCCTCCACTGTGCACTGGACCCCATCTCCACCTATCCAAAGGCATTGCTCCTGCAGCTGGCCCTCTCTCTCCTGAATCAAGTTCTCCCTCTCTAGTGGACTGGCCCATCGGCACACACACC
Organism: Balaenoptera borealis; assembly: GCF_965194805.1. Classification (NCBI taxonomy): domain Eukaryota; kingdom Metazoa; phylum Chordata; class Mammalia; order Artiodactyla; family Balaenopteridae; genus Balaenoptera; species Balaenoptera borealis. The sequence continues at coordinate 114,096,253 of NC_138864.1, forward strand.
AGCCTACACAGCTGAACTAGCTTACAAATTAAAACAACAACAACAACAAACCTCCCTTGATTCCACATCCAGCCCCCATTCCATTTCTCTTCTTTCCAGTTAAACATCTCAGAAGGGCAGTCTATGTGGAATCACTTCCTTTGGTCCCATTTGCACATGAACCTACTCTATCCACCTTCTTCCCTCTACGACCTCTTGTGAGGTTACTAATAACCACCCTCTACCCAAATCCAATGACCAGTTCTTAGCATGCATCTCCCTGCACCTTCACAGAGCATTTGACCTAGTTGTCACTATTCTTTTACAAAATATTCTTCTTCTCTTGGCTTCCAACCAGCAAGCTCTCCCGTTTTTTGTTTTTTCCTAGCTCACTCTGTGCTTCTTGGTCACCCTTGGGTCCTCTACATCTGCCCCAACTCTGTGCACCAAGTTGCTGAGCCCAAAACTCAGAGGCATCCTTGAATCACCCTTTCCTCCTACACAGTGCAGCTAATCCAGCCTCTGATCCTACCAGCATTACCTCCAAAACAGATCCGAAGTCCAACTGTTTCTCCCCAACCCTGCTACTTCAACTCCCTCAACTTCCAGCACACGTCTCACTTGGAATATCATGTTAGCCTTGTATCTGGTGCGCTGATTTTTACTTTCACAACCCAGCAGTCAATTCTCCACTCAGCAGCCAGAATTATTCAGAATAAATGCAGACATGTTATACTCCTTCTCAAATAATTCCTGGAACTTCTCATTACATTCTGAATAAAACTCAAAGCCTCTCCATGGCCTACGAGCCCCCTCCATGTGCCAGCCCTTTCCTACAACTTCAAAAAGACTTCATACCCTTCTCCACCCAACTAACCAGGTTCCAGCCACATGAACTTCCCTGTTGTGCATTAAATAGTCCAAGGATGTTTGCACCACAGGGCCTTAGCACTAGCCACTCTCTCTGCCTAGGGACACTTGTCCCTCAGAAATCCAGGTGCATACTCAACCTTTACTTTTAGGTCTCTGCTTAAATGTTACCTTTTTAGAAAGTCTCTCCCTGATCACCTTATCAAAAATAGGATCCTTTGTCACTCTTGCATTATTTCCCATTATAGCACTTACTGCTATATCACTTATTCACTTGTCTATTTCTCCAAATGAAGTAAAAGCTGTATGAGGGCAGGCACTTTTCAGTATCCCCATCAACTGAAGTAGTACTAGAAATATGGTGAGCAGTCAATAAATACATGGATTTATGAACAGATGATTTATTTGGGAGGTAGAGAAAGATCCAAAAACAGAAAATTGTCCAACAAACCAGAGTCTGGTAAATTAAGGTAAAGTCAGTTTAAATACAAAAAAGCATTTGAAATGGTATTGTGAAAGATTTAAAAACAAGTATGCTATTAAAAATATTTTATAAAAGAAAATAACTACTACTTGGAAGAAATAGGGAGCATAGTGATTAAAGAAGTATTCAGAATGTCAGGTCCTTAGAATTTTCCTTAAGTTTCTTGGGCCTCAGTTGCTCTATATATAAAATGGGGATCACCATGCTACCTAATACACAGAGATGTTGGGAGAATTAAATTATATGATATATGTAGAAATATTAAGACATTTGCTAGCTCACAGTAATAGTACAATATGCATTAACTACAATTATTTTTATTTATTAGCATTACATTTTTATTAAGGATAAATACAAGATACAGACAAAAGATAGGGGAGAACAGTAAAGGAAACTAAACACAAAACTCTGAGTAAATGTCAACTCATGAAAATAGAAATAAACATAAACACTTGCAAAGCAATGGACAGTGCCCTTCAGAGGACAGACTGACATCATTTAACTCCTCAGACAGATTTCAAATGGAACTCCTACCTCCACCAAATGGAGGCCCAATCTCTACTGAACGGCCCTGTTGTCAACTTGTTAAATGATGGGGAAAGATTCAATTTTAGATGAAGCAATCGATAGGGAGAAAAAAATCACTGTTTTTAGCAAACTCGTGAAGCAAAACGCACTTAACATGTTCTGATGCTTGCAATCATTACAATGAATGATGTTGGAGCATTAAAAACTTTCCTAAGTAAACACGTCAGGAGGAAAAATTTTAAGTCCTAGGTAATTTCTACAGGGCTAAATGTTTATTACCGTATAGTACGCCCTGAGGAAATATAGAGTTTAACCACTGCATTTAGCAGATACAGCAACTGAAGCCTGAAGAGGGTAAATGCATTGCCCAAGGTCATTCAACTAATTAGTGGTTACATTGGCTTCTGTCATGCTTGCTTATATATTCCATCCCTTCCTTTAGTTATTTAAATGTTTACTAAGAAAATAGATACATAGTGTTTCCTTAGTTCTATCATAATCCTCATCAAATGAGAAAAAGCTCATTTGATGAGCTTTTTCAGGGATTATTTACGCTTTTCTTTTTCCACCACTGTTTGCTCAGAGTAAGCACTCAATAAATGTGTATTGAATAAATGACACTGTAATGTTACATGCCCTGGTTTCATCTTTCAATGCCTGGCATCTAGGGTGATATCCAACATATAACTGATACAAATGTATAGTTTTTGGAAGCACGGATTCATCCATGAGTGAATGGCTCCACCATTTTGGCATGTTTATCAAAGGCAATTGAGTCATACATAAAAACTGAAAACAATAAAAAAAAAAATCCAATGATCCACATCCCCCCATTCTGAAGATGAGTGAAACATGGTGACTCACTTACAAAGAATAGCACAGGGAAAGTAAAAAGACAGGAACTTTACAGTGGAGAAACTGGGCAAATACAACCTTAACCAAGAGATCAGGTTACCATCACAAGCATGTCATGTGGGAATCAGGTAACCCCTGATATGACGGGATGGGAAGCGTACTTCACCTCTGCAGTATTCTTTCTAAGAACCTACAACTCCAGTCTAATTATGAGTAAAACAACAGATGAAGCCATAATAGGGGATATTGTACACGTCACTGGCCTGTATTCCTCAAGACAATCAAGGTCATGGGGGTGGGGGGTGGAGGAAAGACTGAGAAACTGTCAGAGACCAGAGGAGACTGGGATTAGTTGACAGTAATGAAGCAATATCAGTTTCTGTGGCAAATGTACTATGGCAATATAAAATGTTTAACAATGAGAAAAACTGGGTAAGAGGTATGTAGGAACTCCTAGTAGTATCCTTGCAACTTTTTCGCAAATCTAAAATTATTCCAAAATAAAGTTTATTTTTAAAAATTCCATGATGGATAGCAGATGATGCACTTAAGAAAATGTATAAGGACTTAAGAGAGGGAGTTTGCAGATATCTGACCAGATCACTAAATATGGGTTTCACAGGTGTAAATACCTTGCCATCGTAGCAGTCTCTTGTACTAGCTGACACAATAAAAGTAAATCAAATGATTACTTATATTTTCTTTCCGTAATCTTTCTGTAATATATACTAGTGTTTTCAATTCTATTTCTGAAAGTGAGAGAGTTGGAGGGTGGCGATGGTGTGTGCAGTTTGGTGAGAGGATATATATATAAAAAAAAAGGGCAGCTGCTCTGAGCCTGGCTTGTGGACTTGCAGATTGAAGGGCAATGTCACAGCAGTGTCTTTTGGAATAGCAACTCAAACAATCATAGCTACCATTTTGGGAAAGCTTGCTATTGTTGCCAGACTGTGCAGCGGGGCTTTCATATACAACATTACATTTAACCCTCAGCACCCTATGAGGCTGCAATTATATTCTCGTTTGAGAGAGGAGAGATTTGGTCATCAGTAAAATTACTTTGTCAAGGTTGCAAGTGAGATTCAAACACAAATGTTTCTGACACTTCTACTAAGTCATTCAACAGAAGACAAGGAAATTCCATTAGGACAACTGCCTAAATATCTAATTAGCCACAATCATTAGTCTTAACCAGATAATGATATACTGAGATATTATCCACTATATAGATATACTAAATTGTAAATGGCCAGATAATATCCATGGTACTGAGATACTGTATGTAAAAGGGTTGTTGAACACTGTATTTGATATACAACACATGTTAGCAATGCCCCCCACCTTTATAGGCTACATCTGTTTTCAATTAGTTCCAAACTGGTTTTTACTTTTCTGCTTTAGGCCCTAGACTCATATGAATTATCATGGCCATTAAAAAGTGCAGAGTAAGCTGATGCCAGAAGAAAAATTTAGCCAGTTTACCAGAGATAGAGTTACATCTTGGCCAGTATCAAGTTATTCCAAATATAAACATATATGTCATGCGTCAGTGAAACTCTTTTGTACTTAGAAATATAAGAAATTTTAAAAAACTGATTACCCTTTGCCTAGACTATATGATTATATACTTTATTAAGAACTCATTTATATACTTTATTCTGATTATGGGAGTGAGTTTCTGCTATAATTATTATAGATTTACTTTAAGAATTTTTTTTTAATATGGCTACTTTCTCCTTATGTTCTATTTCAAGTTGAATAGACTTTCCTCTGTTGGACCGCATAACCATTATCTTGAGGATTAATAATTCATAAATCCAGTGAAAAAACTTTAACTGTTTTAAGCAAGTCTGAAATTTACCAACAAAAGCAGAAGGAGAGACTGGCAAAGACTAACCCTCTCTGTGTTATTATTTTAGAGGAAACGCCGCCAGGTGAGTCGGGGCTAAATGGAAGGGAGACAGGAAGTATTTAAAATATTATAGCCATCTTCCTCTCTGCCAAAATAAACATGGCGATGAAAAAGGGCTGCCCTCCTGTAATTACCACGGAGTCCTGCCTCACAGACAGAAGCAGGGCTTTGTAAGACACCAAACATCTGAGCTTGTAATCTAATATGAATAATGATCCAGACACGTGAGCAAGATTCTATTAAATGGTGAAGGAAAACAGCCACATGCTGCCTGGATAAGGCACTTGGTGTATCATCAAGAAAAGGAACTAATTTTTTGAACCCAGTAATGCAGGACTGCTCTAGTTTGGACCTGGATGTTGACAATAAATGAATGACCGAAGAGGATTCACCCCCTATGTTCTTCCAGCATGCAGGTCACAGCACATGCCTAGAGTCCCTTTTATCTAGATGTGTTCTCTCTATTTCGTATCATTAATGCTTCAGAAATAACCTATTTTGGCATGCACTGCACATGTGGACTTGAACTGGTTTTTGCCTTCATACTCAGTTTGAGCTGTCGGCCTTCCCATGAATCTGTAGTCACTTGCAAGTTGGAGCCGGGGAAGAAAGGATGAGTGTGAATAAGTCCATAAACCCCCAAGGACAAACTTTCCCGAGCAACTACAATTGAGAAGCATCATCGCCATATATTAAACGTAGAATGACTGAGTTGGCTGCTTTTACTCCTAATTCATATGTTGTTTTCCTCAAATCTTTAGAATGAGATAATGCTTTGATTCCCTCTTTGAGAGTTTCTTTGTTCTTTTGGGTCCCAAAAGACATGGCTGAATTTATTGGACTTATATTTATACCAAGTCACCTCCCCCAATTAGATATAAGAAGTTTCCTCACATAGATGTTTTATCACAAAAGAGATGATAAGCAGAGTACTTGCCAGGAAATGTCATCTTGTAAAAACTCAAATCATAATTACCTCTGGCAATAGTGGACCGATAATGCCCCAGAAAAGATAGAAGAGGTCATTGAAATCCACAGATAAGCTTCAAATCTCATTTCAGCCAAAAATTTCAAAAGCTTCCCCACTCCTAACTGACTCTCTTCAGAGCTGATGGTAAGCTGCAAAATATTACTGGCTTGAGATCCAGTCTCTTTTTTAATTTTTCAAACCTGTAAGCTATTTAGAAGTTTGTAAGAAAAAGAACATAAAACACCATTCTTTATCATTAGTAGCCTCTAAAAGTCAATTTACACTGTAGCTACATCTCCCATTGCAAACATATAGGTCCACCACCTTATGGGTTAAATTAGATTTTGTGCTAGTCTGGCCCGCATAATCTCATGTACATTAGAAAATATAATCTGCCTTTGGCAGAAGGGGGAAATGCAGAGGCTCAGGGAATTGTTCCTCTTCCACCTCAAAGCATTCCTACCAAAGGGAACAAGAGTGAAGGATGGAGCGAGAAGGCTGGGGAGAAGCTGAAGGATATTGACGTTTACAGAAAAGGATGAAGAGGGTTGAGGAAGCTGAAGCAGTGAGAGAATGGACAGAGAAATTCCATACAGGATGCCCTGGTAGGTTTAGTGCCTGAGTTACGGGGGAAGCGGATCCTTGCTCACTGTCACCTCCAGATCTGAAAGTCCCTGCCCCACCCTGAGACTGTCCTTGGATTTAGGGACTTCCATCCAGTATACCCCACTACAGATCACAGGTTCAGGAATCAAAGCTCAGAAATGTGCCCCCTACTCCACTCCTGCCAGTTTTAACTATTTGTATCTTCTACACCTTCAGGCAGGTCCACACTTGGGGCCAGTTTGGGTTTTAGTTCATAAATCTCTGGTTCTATACAACACTCCCTTCTCTCTGTTGGCATCCCTGCCTGTGTCCTTGGACACTGGCCCTCATCTTCTCTGCCTTTACTGCACTTGACTACTGGCCCCCACAATTAAGAAGGAACCCAGAACCCTAATATCCAACACACCTGTAGTCTTAACTGCTTCTGGCCGACGTTCCCCAGTTACCTCATGTATTTTCATGGTACAGACAAAGATCTAAAATAGTGACTAGAATGTAAAAAATGCCCAATAAATATGGAATGATGAGCAAGGTGAACTAACAGTTATATATATTTAAAGAAGCATATGGAAAATAAGAACATTGAAAAGGAATTTGTATATTGACTCAACTTAAGGTTTCAGAAGCACCAGCACCTCATCAATGACTCATTTTACCATGACATTTACTATGCTGTGGGCCTTTCTTTGATGTCATACAATCACATGACAGCTAGAAGTGAAAGACGTGTCTTCCCAGATAACTCTGTCACACTGGCATGAAGAATGAGGACAGTATTTGGTAATGCAGCCTCCAGGAAGAGACATGTGCTGTCTCAAGAATTTTCTAGATGTTACTATACCATGTTGTATCACCATCATTCTGCTTTTCTCATTTTAGGTAAACCTGAGACTAAAATGGTTAATAAACCAAGAGATCCTAACATGGCATCAAGAGCAGAACTATCTTATTCTGATTTCCTTTTCTAGTTCCATCTTCTTCAGCCCATATAGCATCACTTGGGGTTCACATGTTACTACACTTCCCTTCATTTCTTTAACCATGACTTTCAGACACAAGATGAATCTATCCATCAAACCAAGGAGGACCAAGAAGCTGAAAACAGGCTGATCCCATGATATCCATTAGGCACTTCCAACTTACAAGCTTCCCGGAGTTTCTCTTTGTCATAGTGGAATCCTTCATAGTCTTGTAAACTGATTTTGTTCACCCGGATCCTCAGACGGTCTGGGACAGACTGGGGACTGCAAAACAAGAACCGAATGGTCAGATATCAAGGAGAGAATGGAATTGGGAGTCATATGCACCTGGACGGACTAAAGGCAATATCATCTCTTCTTCTGAAGAAGAAAGAGTTCACATTCAAACCAGAATCATGGGATCTTGATCAGAATACAGCAATTATCTGGAGAACACTTCTCTGGAAACCTCAAGTTTCTGGAACGGAGGTAAGAACATGGGAATAAGCAGAAAAAGCTTCTGGAGCCCACATTGTTTTTTTTTTTACTAACTTATTAAAAACTCCAATAAGACTCTGTGTTCAGTTCCACAGTAAATTAGATGCAGCTAATCTGAAGTGCTGAGAAGTGGTGTAGAGCTGGAAAGAACTGCTTTAGCAAATATGCCCATAACAGCTTGGCTCTCAGAAGAGACAGGAAAACATAAAAATCAAACCAAGAATCCAGAAAGCACAGGGCTGAAAATGAAATGGCTCCAAGCACCTCGAACTCCCTGGGGGCACTTCTCAGTCAAAGCAAATTACAATAAATGCTGCCTGTGATGGTACCACTGAGGACCCCAAAATGGAGGAAAAGTGTTAAAACACGTACAACATGCATTCTTTAGGAAGAGAATGAAGTATTTAATTCATTTTAAAGGAATTCAAACTGGTTCAGGATAGACAGTGAACAATTAAAAGGGGGTCGTACCAAACTTTCTGAAGCATCCTATTCACCCTCAGAATGTTTTTTACCTGGATTCCTTGGATGTTTTTAACTAATATTTTCAAAATAGTTTAATCATGGGCATTAGTCGAGTGAAATAATTTGATCTTCATCATCACCACTATGGAACAGTACATTTATTCAATATATTAATATAACACAATCCCCATTTGTCTTTATTGCTTCTCCTGTCTTATATTATGGGGTAAAAGTCCCCATTGAATGAAGCAGAAAGAATAGCATTAGTCCTCAATTCACTTCAGGAAAAGAAAGAAAGGAAGGGAAGGAAGGGAAGAAAGGAAGGAAAAGAGAGAGGGAAAGAGAGAAAGAGAAAAAGAAAAAAGGAAGGAAAGACGACAGAGGAGGAAGAGGAGGGAGAGAGAAGAAAGAGGAAAAGGACGGATGGAAGGACAGAGTGATACTTTTAAAACATTGTCAGGATACCTCCACCCCAACCTCAAACACACATGCAGTCACACAATTTCACTGCAGCTCTGGAAGAGGGAGAAATAATTTTAATTTCATTCTCTTGTCTAAAAACTCATTTTAGGGCAAAGTATAACAACTCCTTCCATACATACTCCAACTTAACAGGCACTGGTGAATAAAACTGACATGAGTAAGTTGGGATGGGAGATATGGTTTAAAGCACATTTGTGAATGAGCAGAACAGATCTTTAATATCACACATACCCACACCGCCATTTACAGGTAGGGAACCTGAGGTTCAGAAAGGTAAAGTGATTTTAAGGTCACAGAGCTACTAAGTGACAGAGCTGGGAGCAGAGTCTTGGACTCTTCATTCATCCCTCTTATGCTCCTTCTCTTATACGATGCCAAGAATCCCACAGATTGACAGCAAAGCCACAGAGCCTGGATTAGCAGAGTCGGACGATCCCTACGTTATGCTCAGACTCTTCAGTCAATGAACAATCGACAGGGGGCTGGTTAAGTAAACTGTTGGTACAAACAGGAGAACGCGGGGCAAATATTACAAATGCGTGTCTACCTTTAGAAGAAAGTCTGAGTACAATATATTGTTAAGTGAAAAGAAAAAGTCATCGAAAATGACATATGGCATAATCTCCTTCATGTGAATTGTGGAATTTAGGAGTTTATAGAGAAGTGTCTGAAGAAAATGTTCAGTAAGCTGTTTGAGATGGTTACCTGTACATGGTGGGATTTGGGGATTATTTTACACTGAGTATCATCATTTTTAGAAAAATAACGTAATTATTTTAAAAGTACATCAATAAGTAAATAAATGGTAACTCAGGGCAAGAGTAAAAGTAAGGATTATATCAGTGTTAGGTGTTAGATGTAAGTAGATAGGAAAGAATTATTAACAGAGTAACCACACACCGTTCACACCAAATGCTGATTTTGAAATTAAGAGAGGCCTGATATATATATATATATATTTTGTTTTTGGCTGCACCACACGGCATGTGGGAATCTTAGTTCCGCGACCAGGGATCAAACCCGTGTCCCTCTGCAGTGGAAGCGCGGAGTCCTAACCACTGGACCGCCAAGGAACACCCAAGAGGCGCCTGACCTTTTTAATGTCAAGTTCACTCCAGTGAACTGCAAAGATTATAATTAGCAAATACTCTTCTGAAAGCATAGCAGATAAGAGGGAAGCTGGAAACATAGAACACGGTGGCCCATCATACTCTGTAACAGGGCAAGAGAGAGGGCAGAGGGTGAAAGAGCTCCGCCAAAACATTTTTTGAGGTAACAGCAGATCTAGTGGCAGTGAGCTCTGGTCCTCTCCAGTGGGCTGGAGTCCAGAGCTGGCTACGGCAGCAGCTGCCAAGTCTGAAATGGGATTCAGAGAGTGACTGCAGACCAGTCCCCGCGCCCCTCCTCCAGCGGGCTCCCCGTGGGCTAACCAGTGTGAACCACCTTTCTCAAAATCCAACAGTGTCTGCTCTCTGCCCACACACTTCTGCCTTCCAGGTTCTCATCTGGACCCACTGATTCCCACCACACACTACTGCCCCCTGAACCACAGCCTCCCACCAATCTTATAGAACTTTCCAGATCCCAAATGAATTCATATATTATCTCACTTCATCTCCAGAATGGAAAAGAGTGGAGACTCTCACTAACCAGCGGACACTCTGTTCCTTCCACTTCCCACACATCCACTCTTCTGCTCTCATCTCCCATCTTCTCCCAACAACCTACAACACATCCCACTTTCCCACCAGTGGCAGCTTGCTTAAAACCAGCCTTCTGACTAGGGTACCTGGTATTTGGCCTGCTATCAAATGGTGCCCCAGATCAGGCCAATCAGGAAGGTTGAGGACATTCACCCAGAGGGTCCCTGATAGAAAATCCCTTTGAATTACTCTGGACCCTGGTATAAAGAGTAGGTACAGGAGGCAGCTCAGCAAAGTGGTTAAGAGCTCAGACTCTAGGTCAGACGGACTGGATTGGAAGGAAAGTTCTTCCAGTTACTGGTTAATCAGGAAACTGTGCTTCAGCTTCCCCATAGGAAAGGTGGGGATAATAACAGTATTCACCTCACGGGGATGTTATGAGAATTAAGTGAGTCAGCACAGGTGATGTGCATAGAAAAACGTCTGGCACATTGTAAGTGCTCGATATTAGGTATTATCGGTATAATTATTATTCTGAAGCTTGTTCTTTCAGGTAAGTTTCTGCCTAATAAACACTAGCACCTGCTGCTGCCAGGTGTTGGAAGGAGATGAGGGCATATGCAGGAACTCCCTAGATACTTCTAACAAGCTGCTGGGCTTCCTCCGGGGGCAAACCGTCTAGCCTGGCTGGTGTCATGATTCTCCTGGATCTTCTCCCACTTGGTATTTTACAGGCCAAGCGATAACATGAAAACAGACAACTAGAACATGGGGGAGAAAAGTGCACAGAGATTAAATGAAAGCCAAGTAATTCGATTGTGTCCCTTGATGGCAAAATATATTAGTGTCCCATCAATGGCTGACCGGAGGAGAAGGAAGACAAAGCTATTCCTTGGACTCTGGGGAACAGCATTGCCATTCGTTTTCTAAAATTAAATTTTGCCAAGAAAGTTAGCAGAGCATAGAAGAGACTAACAACCTGGTAAAAATGGATTTGCCTTTGTGCCAACTTCTACCCCAAGCTACTCTATACTAATTTAAGCTCTGTATCAGGGGTTCTAAACCTGACTTCCATGGGACCTCTCAAGGTCCCTAAAAAGGACTCAGCAATCAGTGAATGTCCTTTAAAATCGGGACAATGGCCCCAACCTGTCGCCTTCTCATGAATTGCCTCTGAAACATCAAGAATACATTCCTTGTGTAGAGTGGAAGTTGATGGCTCTGAACTTAACTCCCAAATATCCTCATCATGACTTTCTCAAGAACCGTAATAAAAGCACCTCTCGCTAAAGTCACTAACAGGGGCCTTAAAATCTCCAGACTGTATCTTCTCTCTCTACCTATGCACACCTGTTACCTTGAGATGCTGGAGGGGGCGGGGGGTAGGTGCAGAGCCGTCAAGACAACTCCCTGAACACAACTTACATCTAATTCTCGTCATTCTCTGCTACCCTGTAGTTCCTGCCGATAGATTTTTTTATTTGCCTCTTCAAAGACTTTCAATCCATTAGTGTCAAATTCCTTCCTTAAGCCTCCAACCTTCTTCATTCTTTCAATCAATTTCTTTACTACACGTTGTCTCTCACAGACTGATAAAAGACTCCTCTCATCCCAGTCTCCTATGTACAGACACCCCTCATGGATGGAAGGGATGAGTTGGGTGCTTTTGTTCCCACTTCCAATTGACATCACATAATCCCTTCTTCTCATTGGAAACACAAATCACCTGGCAGTAACATCACTTAATGTTAAGACAATATAGCACAGCGCATAAAGCAGGACGCAGAATCAGGAAAATCTTAGTTCCAATCTGAACTCTATCAGTTAACACACCTTTGACATTCAGAGCTCTAAAGTTACCTTCTCTAAACCATTTTCTGATCTGAAAACAGGACTAATAGGAATATAGTGAGAACTGAATGAGAAGAGGCATGTAAGGCAGATAGCACACTCCTGTAAATAGTAAGTTTCCAAGTATAATGTATTGTTATTTTGTTACTATTATTAGCATCCTGATGCTTCTTCAATTTCCATAGGCCTTTTTAAAAAACTCAGTCCTGAATAGTAATATCACAGCAGAAGCCATAGTCATAGCTCTAAATAGGAGTTAGCAGATCTCAAACCTTAACAGGATTTGAGTCTGCTGACATGGGTTGGGAGACAAGGTTCAGAGTTACGTAGCCATCTATCATCCGTTGAACGAGAATGCAAGTGGGGACTGTGAATGTTTGCAAGACATTCTACTTAAAGATATTAAGGATATAAATCCTAATTCACATTACAGAGGACAGCCTTAAAGCTGTATAATTGTTCTACATTTTGTACCTTGCAAAAGTCCTGTTTTAACATTTCTTAAATGGTTCAGTGTAAGACCCACCCCTAAACCACTATGTAGACTCATCGGTTTCTATGACAAACTATAATTTAACTGGGCCTTTGTTACTCATATATAGAGTTTTCCTTTGCAAGGTAGAAAAGCATCACAAGTCTCTTGAGGCCTGATATAATAATAATAATAATATGGAGGAGGAGGAGGAAGAGGGGAAGAAGAAGAGGAGGAGGAGGAGGGAGGAGAGAGGAGAAGAAAGAAGAGGGGAAGGAGGAGTAGTAATAGTTGTAGATTTAATTTCTTTTGAGAAATGTAAATGTGAGATTCTATTCAGTCGTAACCTAGATATAATAAAGGATGTTTCTAACCAATCTTTAACAGAATTCATTTGAATTGGCTCTTGCTTTGTGAATGGACTTTTGATTGAAATATTAATTTCTAGTGTGAATTCTTGGGATGAAAGACTATTTCCTCCTCCTCCTTGCAGCTCCAGCACCTAAAATAGAGTCTGGTCTGTGTTGTTTACAATAACAAATAAATGAGTGAAATGCAAAAAAGTCAAATCCTTCGGGGACTCTCAGCGGCCCTGAGGCTTGAGCACAGTGTGGCATCAGACCACCCATGAGATGGATCACTAGAGGCTTTTCTCTTTGGGAGCCCCAGGCAACCCCCGCTTTGGCTGTCCACTTCTGTCCTTTGTCCATCTGGCTCTCTAGAGCTGGAGGTAAATCCATGCTGGATTATGCTCTCTCACCCCCTTGCATCTTATCTCTAGTGGGATCTGCACAAATAAAGAGGGAAGAACTTACAAATACAGGGGATGTCCCTGCCCGAAAGGCACATAAACTGTTTCAGGACTGCTTGTTCTTTAATTACATAATGGTGAACCAGAAACATTTCCCACCAATCCTCTCATCAGCTATCAAGCTGGGTCTTATTAAAATATAACTACACTCAATGGCCTTCCCTTTAGCAATTTCCTAGAAATTGCGTATTTACCCTGGGACATTTCCAAACTATGACTGGTAATAACTTATCCAAGAACACATCCATCCCTTTACATGGAGCAGTAAAACCAAATTGAATCAAGGCTTCTGAACAGAGATTAAAATGGACTTTTGACACCTGCCGAGTTCAGAGAGAACTCTAATAATACAGTCGTCTCCTGCCTGGAGTAGAGAACAATAAGTCAGGACTGTGAAATAAACTGTAAAAGGGTTTTTGAATTTGGAACCAAGGATAAACCCAAATCACATCAGCAGCGGTCAATCACGACCTCCTACCGTCCGACATGTTTTTCTGAGAAAGTACCTTTAAAGGTTGTTAATTCTTTTTTGATAGAAGTTCACTAAGTTCTTGGCTCCTTAAGACATCCATTTGTGAGGTGGCTAATAGAATATGCCATAGCTTACAAGTTATTTGAGACAGCTAGCCTGCCAGATCTCCAACAAGATAATGGAATTAAAGCATTATAGGGTTGGGAGAGATCTCAGACATCATCTAATTCAATATTTGCTATTCCATCTGACGCCGTATTCCCCTATTCCATCTTCAAATGGCCGCTCAGCCTCTGCCTGATCCTCGTCTACTTGTGAGGTACAGGATGGAAGTGCCCTATTTGTTTAGATCGCTCTAAGCATTTGTAAATTCTTCCTAAAGAATCTAAATCGCTCTCCCTCCGTGGTTTCTGTTTATTGACTTTTATTCTACTATTTGGTTCGGAATTGGGTTTTCAGTCACTGAGGTAATCAGCCACAGGCACTAATGGCAAAGATATGTAAACTTAAGCACTAAAGCTAGACATATATCAAAGAAATGTTTGCTGCCTTCATGGTTAATAAATTAAAAATAGGCTACAAGTAGCAAACATCAAAAAACTTTTATGCCATTGGTTGAAACAAAACATCTTTAAAGTTTCTTGAGATCTTCAAGTACACATTGAAATGCAGATTTTCATGCTTCCGCTGAAACTGGAATACATTTCTATGCTTCTGAAATTGTAATAAATGAATACATGATAGAGTGAAATTAGCAGTATTAGGTTCCCGGCATTTAAAGGAGAAGCAAAGAGGACGAACTAGTAGTGGCTTTACTTGGTGGCATCACAAAGCAGCTGGACCAGTACAGCAGTTTCATCATTTCTGCTATAAGGGAAAAGAAAAAGGCCAATAGCCTTGACCAATATTTCAAATTCTCCTTACCACCCATTTGCTTCTGTGGCAGTGACTGCCACAGCTGCTAAGGACTCAGTCATCCAATTCTGAGACTTTTATGTGGAACCACCCCACATACACTTAATGTTACAACTTCCGGGTACCAGACACACGGGTTTATTTTTTAAGTCATGGAAACTCAAATTCTCCTCTCCATAAGATCTCACAGTCTCTTCACTTTCTCCTTTCCCTTTATTCATGCATTTTAAATTCCCTTCCTAGTTTTCACCCTGATGCTCCCTTCAGCAGCATTTCACACTGCGGTTAACTCCCTGCTCCTTGAAGCTCTTTTCTCTTGGATTTCAATCCAAAAAACCCTCCTGGTTTCCCAACTAAATTTCCACCTGCTCCTTCTTTCTCCTCCTCTAAATATCTTCCAAATATGGATGCTTCTCTACCCTCTCCACTAAAACCCTCATGGACCAAGACCAAACTACTATCACCTTGCACCTAAACTAACTGTGCCCCTGGCACCCATTTACACCCTCATCACACTGCAGATGCAGCAGTCAGTGTGAAATGTAAACGTGATCATGACATGATGATTTTGTTACCTTCCCTTATACTCTGTACAAAATAAATAAGCTAAAAGGATATATTGTACAGCACAGGGAATATAGCCAATAATTTATAATAACTACAAATGGAGTATAATCTATAAAAATTCTGAATCACTATGTTGTACACCTGAAATGAATATAATATCGTAAATCTCAATTTAAAAAAGAACAGAATGCCCAGCTATCTACATACATCTATCTTTACATCTCCCACAACGTGTATTAAATATGAGGCTTTCAACATCTGTAAGTTACTGCTTCCCATCTAGACTTGCTACTTCTGCAATAAGAAAAATGATTTTTCACGATAACTGACTACGTTATTCATTCCACCAAATCATGTGTTATACATATCGTTCATCATTGTCCAGAATGAGAACCACTCAACAGAATCTGGATCAAAGGAAAAATCAGTTCCCATTACTAAAGCCAACAAACAGGGAATAATCTCAACGCTCACGTATCTTATCATTGCTGTGCTCTCCTCATGTATGGAGTTGATTCTCTGGCTTGCCTCTGGTTAATGTGAGTGGAGAATTTCTACCTGTGATTAGATACCATCTACAGATTTAAGTCTTATGAAAGTGGAATCTCCTTCCCTGATATTTGTTGAATTGGTAACTAGGGATGACAACCTTTCAGGAAAAAAAGAAGTCTTAGAATAGGAGTTTTACACCTTAAGTTCCCACTTATACTCTTTTTATACTATTTTATGCTTAAAAAGTATAAAATTTGGAGTATATAAAGAGTATAAAAATATCATGATGAAAGGCAAGGAAAACAAATACCACAGGAAATAAAGAGGGATGGAAATCAGAGGAAGAGAGAATATGTATTTTTGTAGTAGAATTCTACAAAGTCAAATTGCTGAGATGAAGAACAGCTGGAATGGGAAAAGTAAAGAACTCAGGCCCTATCTTTCATCACACCCAGCCAAAAGCATTTCCACTTTATGAAGTAATTCCATGTAATGGAGGTTTCCTGTATTAAAAATGACTAACGATTCTATCATAAAATGCTAATATGAGCTACTCTGAGTACTGTAGCCTGCAATAGCATAGAGAATTATTTTGCTGTTCTGATTGTAGAGGACCATTAATCACTATCTCCAATGATAAGGAATCACTGGGCTTGAACCAATGAGACATAATAGGATAATATTACTCCCGAGCCATCTAAATGGTTTCAGATCTCATGTGCTCAGAAAGGAAAATATTTTTTACTTCAAGTTTCAGTTTTGATACATCAAACAAAGGGAAAACCTTTTATGTATTTGCTACTTAAATGGTAAAAATCTTCCCTTGGGTTTGCAGTCCTTAACTGTTGTAATATCCTGCTCTTATTTGCAACTGACAAAGAAATTGACTTTTCTTTGGTGGAAGAGAGCATGGAGCAAGTGATGGGACTTGGGTAGTTGAAAAAGTATCATTTCACAGAAGAAAAAACTTCTGGCCTTTCACATACATCCTGAAAGACACTGAAAGTAGGCTTAAAACCTAACTTATTTGCTCATCCTCTAGTAACTAAGCACTTTCATGAATCAAGTGGAGGTATTTGAGTGGGTGTCTATATAACATAAAAACAACATTTTTACAAAAAAAAAAAACAAAACCCTAGCATACATATGATTTTTAGTATTTAACATTTATTTCACCTATAAACCTACAGAAAAAATCAAGAATTTAGAATTGTTTATAAGTAAAAATAACCAAACAAAGCAGTGGCCAAAAATGCATAAAGCAGTAATGCAGTGAAACTAAATATAACTGTCTATTGAGGTGGAGAAATGCTGTAACTCCAATTAGTTTGAGAAAGGATTGGATGCATGAATTACAAGATCTGTTCTTATTGAAAAGTTATCATGCAAACTGTGTGGAAGGAGCTCTGCATCCCTAGGAAACAGGCTCAGTAAGGAGAGGATTCCATGTTTTGTTTCATATCAAGAAAATAAAAACTAAGTATTGGCCTGACAATAAATGGCATCACATAAGAAACATTTCCATAAATGGTTTCAGCCTTCTATAGGCTGATAGAAAGACTGTTAAAAAAAGACTCATATATTTTCCTAAAAGCTGGATATCAGAGAAATAATATTTGCAAAGTTGTTTTTTCTTAATAGGTAGTATTTCACTGCGCTATGTTTTGACTCACATTCCTCCCAGGTTGACAACGGCTTGCCAAGGTTTGGAATACTCAGTGGTGCTGCATTTAGCTCTGGAGAGAGATATGGTATCATTAACTCTCCTATCCATCAACCTACAGCTGGTGGAAAGCTAAGTCCCCCACTTGTAACACAGATGTGCCCCCATTACCCCATGTGTCCTTGTCAGAAATCCAAGAAAAAAGAATCAGAGAATCCTCTAAACCCGACTCTTCTTTCCAACTCAGCAAATTCAGCCAATTAGGGGGAAACTTTTCACCACCTTTCTCTAATTTCTGATCCAATGACTAAGGAATTTTATTTTTGGAACCATCCTCCTTGATAGCATAAGAATAGACAGACTAAAGACACATTGCTAGAACAGAACTTGTAAAAATCATGGAACAATTCTCTTACTACCACAATTACTCATCAACAAAAAGAACTTTTGTAAAATGACAGTAAACTTGAGAAAAAAAGTTCCTTAGGATAAACTTTTAGTGGTAGACAAATTACTTGGATGACGATGAAGAAACAAACACAAAATAACCAGCTGAAATATTAACTGGTTAATATTTTAGTGCTACCAATACTAAAAGGAAAATAGGAAAAGAGAGGAAAAAAGGTTCCTGTTGAAAATGTCATAACAGAATGTGAAAATAATTTGGGGTACTTCTGCTGGTCCCATTTGTTTCTATCCTCTCACTTATCACGTTTAAGTAGATCAAGTCTCTACCAAAGGCAGTATCCTAACATACTCATAAACCAAGAACCTTTCCTTCAAGGAAACATGTAATTGTTTTACTTCGCCTGTACAACAAAATACCATCAGACCAAAAGATTTATTTATGTCCCAACTAGAGGGCATAAATCACTTCGAGAGCAGCAGAGCCTAAATGATTAATTAAGGAAAACAATTATAGTTCTCTGTAATATAAAGCTGAAAAGTTTTGTCTTTTTTGTTCCATTTGTATTTCTTCCAATGCCATGTTCATTTTACTCAAATATCTTAGCTACAACTTTTGGAACTTGCTACATTCTTTTTAGAGTTCCATTTCCTGACACAAAATGTGATGATGAGTTCTGGGGATTAATTAAATCTAGCATCAACAAGTATTTTCTTTTTATGTCTTTTAAAATGTACTCTCTTTTCATTTCATATAAGTGTTTCAGGGTATTATGACAGAGGAGGGAAACTCAATTGCATCGATATAATTTAACTGAAACTCCCCTATAAATGAAATGCACGTTGCGTTTCATTACCACCTCAGCAAAGCAATCTGAAATAAATACCCTCTTGGAACACTCAAAACAAACGTCTAGATTTCTTTGTTATTGATATGTTCTTCATACTCTATGGCAGAATATGGTATCAGTTATCACTGCAGTACCAGAGTAAAAACTGAAATGTTTCTTTTTTTCTCTCTGAATGCAGCAATTCTATGACTAACATCGCAGTTGTATCAGTTTATCTAAAGATATTAATACCTGTTTTCTAAAAGTATTTAGTTTTTTTCTGGGTGGAGAGTCCATTTGCAAATAAATCTTTTATTCACAAAGACTAGCAAAATTACTCCTTTTCCTTGCCATTTATCATCTGTATTTTTATAGTTGTTTTATTATAATAATGTTTTAGGAATTCAGATCTGAACAAAAATGTATAGTTCATACTGTAAACCACCTTATTTTACAGAAGATGAATTTTGGTCCATAGAGGTCACCAGTCTTATTGTACCCAGAGAGTTAATACTTAGAATCTGCTATAAATAAAAGAGCAATGTCCTTTAGCCCCTTAGACAGTTTAATAAAAAAAGATTTTAAAGAATTAAAGTATCAATACATGTATTGATAGTTGTGTGTATATACAACTATATAGTTTGTGCATACACAAAGTTCAACCTTCACACAGTTGGTGACAGAAAAAAACCCTAAAATTTATTCAAATTTATCTAGTATGATGCTGTTATGGGCTAGGTTGTGTGCCCCCAAAATTCGTATGTTGAAGTCCTAACCCCCAATGCTGCAGAAATGTGACTGTATTTGGAGATAAGGTCTTTAAAGATGAACTAAGTTAAAATGAGGTCATATGGACACCAATCTGACTGGTGTCCTTATAAGAAGAAGAGATTGGGAGACAGACAGGGACGAAAGACAACGTGAAGACACAGGGAGAAGATGGCCAAATCCAAGCCAAAGAGAGATGCCTCAGAAGAAACCAATCTTACCAACACCTCGATGTCAGACTTCCAGCCTCCAGAACTGTGAGGAAATAAATTTCTGTTGTTTAAGCCACTGTGTCTGTGGTACTTTGTTATGGCATCCCTAGCAAAATAAATAACAGATGCCTATTAAAAAGATGCACTAAGAGAACTAATGCGCTTCATTTTAATCCTATAATTACCGTTGATAAAAAGATACATAATAGAAGAATGAGATGAATCTAATTTTTTACTTTCCAAAATTTTAACCTGACTTGGAAACCTCTTCTGGCTTGATATCACTATTAGGATTATCAGACCCTATTGGACTAATGTTACCTCTAAGGTCAGGCTTTTTTAATTTTAATTTTCTAAAATTTACTTTGATTAAACAAACAAAATTCATGAATTTCCCTCCCTTCTTTGTCCTGCCCAATAGACTGCACCCAAAACTTCCTGCAAACCCTCCTCTTTACCCCCCGAAGCTCACTGGGCCCCATGCTCTGCAACAAGCCAACACCCGAGAGAGTATCGGCTTCACTTTTTTGTTGTTGTTTTTTCTTTTGAAGTGACCTTTTATTATACGAGAAGTGCTGACTCGCAGGACTGTTTCTACACCTACGCAGACATGAATAATGCATCTCTAAAACTAAATTTTAAAAGCAACGAGCTATAACTTTAAATGCTGAGGGAGTCCTAATACCCCTTTACATAACTGCACCAGATGCTCGAGCCATGCTCACCTTTGCCAAGAGAACACAGGCGCCATCCAACCCCTGAGGATGCGAGAAGGACCCTTCCCGATAAGCCTCTTTTGCAAACCCAACACCATTACTGACAAGCCCGAAAGACTCTCCACCTTCTTTAGCTACACTAGAATTTATTTTTAACTGGGGTTTGTCATTATGACATTTTTCGTATAATAACACTTAAACTTCAAACCTGTACTACCAGAGATTCACGCATTTGAAACACTCAAATTGAATTCTAAAGTGTTAGTCATCTCTGAGGTTTTCTTAAAAAGGGGAGAAGTTTACATAGTATGATTTGATTAAAACATATAAGATACATATATATTGATAAACACACAGGAAAATGACCAGAGGTTATATCAACTGCAGAATTCAGTGCCTTAAATGCCATCTTCAAAGAGCCCTGGGTGTTACCTTTATGACTTTATAGTATATGACCTTAGGCAAGTTTCCCAATATTTCTTATTCTCAGTCTTCTCATCTATGGGATGGGAATGATAGCAATCGCTACCACATACAGTTATCAGGATGCTAAATTGATCACAACTCAATCTCAGGCCCATATTACTTCTTTGGCTAAATGAAAAAATCTGCCTGGGTTCTTGCTGAGAGCAAGGCAAAAGTGTACCAAGGCGGTACAGGGCCTGGCCTGCCTGATCAGTACTAAGGATAAAGAATGACCTTGTCACATCCCATGGCAAGTCTCAACTACTTCATGTCTTAGATCCCTCAGGGGCAGATCTTCACAGAGTCTAGGGTCATGCCCTGAATTTTAGCATGACAGAACTTCAGAGCTGATAGAAATCCCAGAGATCAACTGCATTTGTTTTTAATATCTGAAAAACTGAAATGCAAAAAGGTTACTATATGGTCAATGTCACACGGACAAAAGCAGGGCTCCCATAGACACTTAAAACAGAGGATGTCTTCATGGGGTTTGGGGGCCTACAGAATAAGGAGGAAGACACTGAAGCTGGAGACCTGGGTCTGCTCCTGCAGCCCCCCTTGTCTTTAAGTCACTAAACGCCCCTGCCCCGGGCACCTGCATGGGAATAGAAGCACAGGCAGAGTGAGAAACTC
Source organism: Balaenoptera borealis (assembly GCF_965194805.1). Lineage (NCBI taxonomy): Eukaryota > Metazoa > Chordata > Mammalia > Artiodactyla > Balaenopteridae > Balaenoptera > Balaenoptera borealis. The sequence goes on from NC_138864.1 coordinate 114,117,777, forward strand.
TTGTGGGAAACTCACAGAGCAAAAGGAAGGGAAAAAACCAATGATCCGAGGTGCAGCCTGGATTCAAGTTTGGAAATTGGTATGAGATGAATCTCAAGTAGCTCTTACTTTTCTTGGGAATTTTCAATTTGCTATATTGGTTTTATGGAACTGGCAGAGAGGGGTGGCATAGGAAGACAGGAAACAGGACAATTGGACATGATTAAAAGTCAAGGCACTGTGGACAGTGGGAAGTGAAATCACCAGAAAGTCATAAAACATGGGAGTGGGAGTGAGAGAAAGGAGGAAAAAGATGAGTAAAGCTTAGCAGTTTCCTCTGCTCAGAGGATCAGAGAGCAAACAGCTTTTTCCCCCAGAAAGCCTGAAGCTAACTCATGCTTTGCCATCTGACTCTGAGCTAGAATTGAAAGAAATACCGTGTACTCGATCAGTGGGTTTAGCAATTCTCTCTGTTCTTTTAAAAATATAAACTTTATTTTTTGCTTTTGGTTTTATAGCTGCAGTCACTGGGGGAGAAAGAAGAGACTGTGCTTACCCACCTTACCCAGAACCAGAACTTCTCTACTGAGCTTTAAAGCAGAGACATTTTTATAAATGGCTCTAATTTTTTTTTTTTTGCTTTCTTCCCCTTTATAGAAGTAATGTGCGCTCACTGAAATCAATCTAGAAAATAAAGAAAGCCAATAAAATTTAGCTAAAATTTGTCTATAATCCTACTACTCAGAGATAATCATCCAGGGACACAGAAATAACAACAGAAGCATTAACAACAAGTGTATTTCACAGTATTTTTGAATGCTTAGGCCCTTTTGGTACCCTCACAATTGGTCCAGAAATTATGACCCAAAAGTAATAATCCATGAATTAGAATCTGGACAGATTCCTGGCATGAAGCACTCTTCAGGCGTGAAGCACTCTTCTGAAGGTTCGACTGGCCCAGGATTCCTGCTGAACCTGAGGTTCTAACAAAGCCACCAAGCTTAATTCATTTGGAGGCAAACCACATCTGGTGGGTCTTCTTAGCTACCTTAGAGGTAAACCCCATAGTTTACAAAGGCATGCATGTAAATTTCTACGTTGGCAATGTTTTTCCTACTCCCTGGTAGAGTGCAGAGTGTGGGAGAGTGAAGTTCACCGAAAGAAGAATGGAAAAGAGAACGGGTTTTGAAAAGAGCAGACCAAGTCTTATTTTCTAATTAAAGGGCCAGAACTGAATAAACAAAATAAATAGAACTTTTGTAGCATATTACACAAATTCAAAAAAATGTTAAAACAAAAGCTTTGATGTGACTAGTTGGAAAACAGAATTGCCGAATTTTTAGAAAGCACTTCAAAGAAATTTCTAGTTCACTTCTGTGGCCAGAGGCATGCAAAGATTAAACCACCTCTGACTAATTTATGTTTTTTTTTAATCATGAAGATTAAAGATTCTTGGTTCTGTCTTGGTAGTTTCTCAGTAATAAAATTCTTAAATTCAACCCAAAAGAAAAAAAAATAGACATATCAAAAATATTTCTCAAAAAAAAATATTTCTCTTAGTAAAACTCCCTTTCTTCATAGAACAAAACTCAATTTGCTTTCATCCTTTCCCAAGAAGGCTTCACTTATTGGAAGCAAGTTTAGAATATGCTGAATCATATTCAGCTTGTTGTCAAATATAACAATTTATACTTTTTTCATGGATCTGTGTCTAACTCTGCCTTCCCCAAGATAACAAACAAATCCACACCATTTAGCACTGGGAAACATCTTGTTTATGTTTAAATTGTGACTGTTGTGCAAGATAGCCTATTACATTTAGCATTTGTTGTTTGCAGTTCAAAAACACCCTGGTTTCTCTGCAGAGCTCTTCTGCTGAGTTTAGCTTTGACACTCTCTGAGTAACTGTAGCAGGTAAAAAGAGGATATAAAAAAAAAAAAAAAAAAAAAGAGGATATAGTGTGAAAACTCTCTGCTTTAAAAGGCAGTAGAGAAGTTCTGGTTCTGGGTAAGGAGGATAGCACCCACCGTTCTTTCTCCCCCAGTGAATGCAGCTGTAAAACCTGGACAGAATGCCTAAAGCAGCTATTTGAGAACTCGGAAAAATAAATGATAGCAGCAGATGGGGGAAGAAGACCAGAATTTAAAATACCGTCCAACTAATGCTGAGCTCTCTCCTCCTTTGACCTCTGATCAACCCTGGTCTGGACTCCAGGCAGCACAAAGCCTAAAATGGACAAAAGGTGCAGACAGAGCTCTGGGAAAGCGCTTGAACTCTGGCTTGAGGAAAGGAAAGGGACTCTGAATGATCAGAGAAATTTGGGGAAATCTTCCTCTTTTATACCTCCTCCATTTTCTCGCAACCCAGCACTCAGGCAATTTTGCTGTGCTGGCAGCAGCAATGACAAAGGCCTTTTGGTGCTTAAAACTATAAGGAGAGAGAGACAAACAGCAAGGTCCTACTGTATACCACAGGGAACTATATTCAGTATCCTGGGATAAACCATAATGGAAAAGAATATGAAAAAGAATGTATGTATAGCTGAGTCACTTTGCTGTAGAGCAGAAATTAACACAACATTGTAAATCAACTATACTTCAATAAAATTAAAAAAAAAAAAAACTATAAGGAGAGGGAATCTTCTACTCTGATAAGAGAAGCCATGGTCCCAAGAGGATGGGACAAACCACCATTGCTTCTTTTTCTCTTTCAGTCATATCATTGCTTGGTCCTGGAGGTGAACATGGTTTCAGGAGCTATGCAGCAGCATGAGGTAACTAAAGCATTAGCTTTCTGGCTGAAGGACCCAAAAATGGAGCCCCAGGAAATGGGAAAGTACTGAGGATGACAAGAGAGAGGGAGGAGCTCAGGAAGACAACTCCAGAAAGACGTCCATGAACTTGGGTTCATCTCTAGGCTGCAAATGTGTTAATCTGGTCCTAAACACAGTACCACAGACTTTAGGAACTGAACTACAGAGCAGACCCTCCCCTCAGATCCTGTCCTGCAACTTGGAGGGGTTCACACCACACAGATAGGAATAGCACTGCAAAGGCTCTGAAAACACAACTGACACTAGAGCTACTATCCTCAGAAGATGAGCCAGAAATTGTGGCCTGAAAATTGAGTCAACTGCCTTCTAGAACAGAGAAATGATTAAGCAAAGCACATATCTAACAAAGGCTTGGATCCGGAATACATGACAAACTCAAAACTCAAAAGGAAGAAAACAAACAGCCCAGTTTAAGAAATGGGCAAAAGACTTGAGAGGATGCTTCACCAGAGAATGTATAAAAGATGGCAAATAATCACATGAAAAGACACTCATATTAGAATGATTAAAATGTAAAAATATTGACATTACCAAGTGCTGACAGAGATGTGGAACACCAGGAACTCTCATACATTGTTGGTGCAAATGCAAAATGATACGACTACTCTGGAAAACAGTTTGTCAGTTTCTTATGAAGTTACCATATGACCCTGGAATCCCTCCTAGGTGTTTAACCTACAGAAATGGAAACTTATGTTTACACTAAACCTGTTCATCAAGGTTTATGCAGCTCTATTCAGAATCATCCAAAACTGGAAATAACCCGGATGTCCTTCTGGGTTGTTAGGTAAATAAACAGAAACATCCATACAATGGAATACTATTCAGCAACAAAAAGGAATGATAGATACAGCAACTCTCATAAACATCAAAGATGTTATGTTCACTCAAAGAAACCAGTTTTGGGCTTCCCTGGTGGCGCAGTGGTTGAGAATCTGCCTGCCAATGCAGGGGACACGGGTTCGAGCCCTGGTCTGGGAGGATCCCACATGCCGCAGAGCAGCTAGGCCCGTGAGCCACAACTACTGAGCCTGCGCGTCTGGAGCCTGTGCTCCGCAACAAGAGAGGCCGCGATAGTGAGAGGCCCGCGCATCGCGATGAAGAGTGGCCCCCGCTTGCCACAACTGGAGAAAGCCCTCGCACAGAAACGAAGACCCAGCACAGCCATAAATAAATAAATAAATAAAAAGAAATAATTAAAAAAAAAAAAAGAAACCAGTTTTAAGGGTTGCATATTGTATGATTCCATTTATAGGGCATTCTCTAAAATACAGAACTGTAGCAATCAGTGGTTGCTGGAGTTTGAGATGAGAGATGCAGGGATTAGGGGGTATGACCATAAAGGGCATAGATTACAAAGCAGGTTTTTTGGGGTGATCGAACCATTTTGTATCCTGATTATGGTGCTAGTTATATGAATCCATACGTCTGAAAAGTGAGAAATATATATCAAAAAAGTCAATTTGAACCTATATTAATTTTAAATACTAAAACACAAAAACAAATATAATAAAGAGTCAAAAAACAGCTATTCACATGGAAGTACAACCAGAATTTCTATTTGGATGCTTGTCACATTGCGTTGTAATTGTCCTGTAGGCAACACAAGTGGGTCTGTTCCTGGTGTGTCCATTTCTCCAAGGCAGAAACCTTAGCTTTCTAATCTCTTATCTCCAGTCTCCCACAGAGTATCTGATATCTAAAGCAGACACTGAATAATATTTTTGAAAGATGAAAAATGAATAAATTAGATGTAAACAGTTCACATTATTTCATTTTGGTAGGGGAAGAGCAGGAGGGAAATAGAACTTAATGAAAAGCAATGCTAAAAGTTGAAAGCATTCCAGAGACTCATTTTACAGTTACACACCTTTTGGGGCTTTTTGAGCATGACCATTTAATGTGAACATTCATGATTTATGAGATACAGTGCATGTAGGTAGTCTTCAATGAGGATTCTACTATGAAGTCACTTAATTATAATGAATTTATTAATTGAGGTGCTGGTCTAATAATTCTTATAGCAGCACTGGGGAGACAAGGGTGAAATGGGTGAAGGGGGTTAAAGGTATTATATAATAATACCTTCATAAATACCATTATAAAATAATAAATATAAAATACTTATTATAATAATAAATATAAAATAACACCATTATAAAATAAATAAGTCTTGGGGATGTAATGTACAGCATGGTGACTATAGGTATTGACTATTTGAAAGTTGCTAAGAGAGATCTTAAAAGTGCTCATCACAAGAAAAAACTATTGTAACTCCATGTGGTGATGGATATTAACTAACTTACTATGATGATCATTTCACAATATACACAAACACTGAATCATTATGTTTACACTTGAAACTGATACAATGTTATATGTCAATTAGATCTCAATAAAAAAGAAAAAAAAGAAAGTAAGAATGGCCAGATTACTAATTAGGTCATATGCCAACTCTGGGAATTATAACTCTTCTCTGACGTCAAAAAAAAAAAAAAAAAAAAAAGCTACAGTACATAAAATCTGTGGTGAAATATTCTATTTACTTTGTTTTGTTCTATTTGATGAAGCCACTAAATCCCTTTGATTAAAATTTAGCATTCATATGTGGTCATATATGATCAAAACGGAAGTTTCAAGATTCTTCTTTGTGTAAAGCTGAAATTTCCCATGTACGCAGATGTTAATAGTATGTTGCCATTCCTAATAATTTATGCATCATGTTGTCAAGATCGTGACCCCCTCCCTAATTAAAGAAGTCATTAGAAAGCTAGAGAGAAAGGAAAATTTAAGTTGCTTTAGAAAAGCAACTTTACTTTAGGAACAGCAGAAAGAGACGCTTCTCCCAAAGGAAAGATTATCTGTAAAAAAGAGTTGTTTTGAGCAGAGAGTGGCTGATCCAAGAGTTAAAAGAAAAAAAGAAAGGTCAGACAAAGTTTAGCTCAAGATACAGAGTCCTGACTTTCGTGAGGACCAGAGCAAGGTTAATGTGATTCTTAAACACTGCCGCAATAACAGCATGAGAGTGGGTCTAAGCTAAGTTGCCACTGTCATAATATATAAATACAATACTCATTGTGCTTGGATTTTTCTCTGTGTTCCTTGCTCTATTTGAAAGAGTTCTGTTATTGAATTTTTTAAATAATACTCTAATTTAATATTTATTATATAAATCTTTCATCAGTTAGAGACATAAAATCTATAATATGCAGTAATTAATATAGCACATACAAATATAAAATATTTTAGATAAATATTCAGGTTTTAAGTGGCCACATCTAGGTGGACTGCCTGTTACATGCCATGAAAACAAACATGACAGTTCACCTTATTATAGCATACACACCTGGAAAAAGAAAAAAAGAACCTCATTCAAATTATATGATGAAAACTTAAACACAACTAAAACTTAAAAGGTGACAGAAATATGACAAATATCACCTGGACTCCTATTGTTGATACTCTCAATTCCTTGAACTCTATCAATAGAGCTGCTGAAAATAATGATCACTGAGAGCCATTCTTTGGACACAAATTTATTGAACAGGCCTTATGGGGTATATGTAACATACCCCAGCAATAACCTCCAAATTGGAAATTAAATGTTATTTTCTTGCTGATTCTTTGACCGCTCAATTTTAAGTTCCATGAAGGTATAGAGCTGTCGTGCTCACCACTAAATACAAAGCAGAAAATAGTGTCTGACATAGAGCAAGTACAAAATAATATTTTTGGAAAAGTATTTTGTCATAAATGAGTAAATAAACATGTATCCACAAGACTAGGGTTGAAAGTAAAATGATACATAACTGAACTTTAGGAATTACTTTGCATATCCCTAGATGTTACATATTGCAGAGTTCTATTTAGACATGCATTCTTTCATTCATTCATTCTACCAACCAACCAACAATTCTGTTTAGTTTCAGAATACTTTGTGTTAAGGTCTGTGATCAAGGCTGGGAACACAAAGGGTCATAAGAAGATACTGTAAATGATTTCAAGTGGCCTAAGTATAGTGTGGGATACACACAGATATACAGCTAATATAATTAGTGCCGATCGATTATACCTTGAGAACTATAATAAGTACAATAATAGTATAAATAGTGAACTCCAATGAGGATGTAACTAGTTCTGCCAACAAGAATCAAGGTACAATTCTTAGAAAAGGCAGTTATTCAGCTGGGCCCTGAGAAATACATAGGACACTGATAGATGAAAAGCGGCAGATTATAAATTGTTATGAGCATGAATTTTGAAACCAGGCTGTGGGAGTATGAATCCCAGTCTAACACTTATTAGCTGTGTGACCTTCGTCAAATTACTCAACTTCTCTGTGCGTCAGATTCCTCATGTATAACATGGAGATAATAATACAACATATGGCAATAAGGTGGTTGGGGGAGTAAGTTAGTTAACCTGTGTAAAGCACCTGTAACAGTACCTGAAACATAACAAAAGTATATGTAAGATGGAGAAAAGAAAGAAGGGCAAGACAGAGGCAACAGCATAAAAAAAGTCCTGAAGTGAAGCGCTAAAAAACATTTTCTTTCTGTTTTTCACCAGAAAAATATAAAAGCATAGAGTGTGTTAAGTACAAATTACTATGTACAAATTGCACTTCGCTAACTCATTAACAGCTTTGGGTCATTGATCTTTTATTACAACTATGGGTCCTCAACCCAGAAAAATCCACAGATGCACGTACATACAATCAAAGCTCCACGCATAATTTCAGGGGTCCGTCCACAGGATCAAGTGCAGCGGGAGCTTCTTCAAGGTCATCCCTGAGCTATAGATAATGGAATGGTCTAATGTGTTTACAGACTTTCCATAGAAACCAATGCTTAGTATGGAATTTTATAAAACCCCATGCAACTCTGGACCCTAAAGTACCTAATCAAAAAATTAAACTGAGAACTCAGAGGACTGAGACAAATAGAACACAAAGAATTTCACAGCTGCATCTCAAATCAAAGAAGGGCTAAAGCAGACAATTACAGTGAGGTGGTTCTTTGTCTAAGAAGCAGACCTGTGAAGGAAGAGGATGCAGGTAGTCTGGCCCTGAGGAGGAGATGAAGGTGAGAGACACAACGTAAAAACGGAACGCCTTTGTACTCACATGGTGAAGGAGCCTGGGGGGGCAGACACTCTCCGCAGGTCCGCAGCTTGCACCTGATGGATACTAGAGGCAGCAGGGAATGAGCAGCGAAGACAGTCAGCAAAACAGCGTGGACAGACAGGGAACAAGCCAGGAGAGAGAAAGAGAGACACACAAAATTTAAACAGAAATTAAATGAGCGCATCACCAAACAGTAAATGAAAAGAAAAAGAAAATCAAGCCAGCCACGGAAATAATCAAAAAGCCAGTGATAGCGACGAAGCCAACAGGACACATGGCAGGGCCGGCTCTCAGGCAAGCCACAGACTGGAGCACGAGGCGGGGCGCCGGCAGATGCTGGAGGTGCGCGGATGCTGCACGGGGCGGCGGGAGAGAGGGTTACCGCGGTCCCCTCCGGCTCTCGGTCTCACTGGGCATCCATCTGTGCGCGCGCGCACACGCACACACACACACGTGTGCACACACGCGCACACACACGCACGCGCGCACACACACACACGGGTGGTAGGCTGGCACAGTCAACTCAGAGCAGAATCAAGGTAAACTGCATCCTTCAACATAGTCCTCATGATTCCAGGGCTTTGCTGGAATATTCGTGTCAAAAGACAACCGTCTTCAAAAGAGAGACTCGACAAAATCTTTAACTTCCTTCAGTTAAACAAAGAAGGCTTTCTAAGAAATCCGAAGGTAATACCAAGAAAGCCTAATTTTATCACAGTGATGCTGTAATTCCACTCATATTCTTGGTAGAGGAGTGAAACCACAGACTTCTCTCTGCTCTCCCTTCTTTTATAAAGGAGAGGGTCTTCGATGGCTACCAGAAAAGACAAAATGTGGAACTGAAGAATCTAAACCCCAAATTTCCTGTCACTTTTACATCATTATTCTCTCCACTCTCTTAGACCATTTGAACAGTTTCACTATAACTGCAATAGACATACCCCCCCCAACCCTCTTTTCCACTGGGTACATAAATTCTCATATAAAGCCACCCATGAATTAACTCCTTGTCATCCTCAAAGGGCTATCAGTTGTAACCAACGATACTTCTCAGCAGCCCAGGTTGGTGGAAGTCGGTTGCCCAAAGTTTGCCAACTAGAAATCTTGCCCTTGGATAATACAATCACCCTTAGCAATGTTGTCTTAATTGCTAGTGAACTCAGGCTGAGATCTTCCTACGCACCTGAATAATGCAGAATTTCTGATCTCCCTCAAAAGTGCCTTTCAAATAGAGAACATAATCAAATTTATCTGGCTGTCATGTTACTAGTACATGAATATGAACCTAAACAAATCTGCTCTATTACTTTTAGGGGGGAAGATATTTATTGGAGTCATATTTCAAGTAGATTCATAAGCCATAAGTGACATATGCTCCTGTACCAATGGGGTGGAGAGGGGAGGGGAGAGTGAACATAACGGGCCTAGCCTTTCAGTTTATATATAGTAATAGCAAATAGGATCATAAGCCAAGAAATTTTTTTTAGAAAAAATTTTTTTTCTTTTTGCATACATGAAGATCCAGTGGCATCATGAAAGCTTCCTATTTAGCTGTTTCTCATGGGAATTCTTCCAGCCATCCATGTGCACCAGATCTTGAAATTCTTAAGTATATATCTTCCACTTCTGCCATAAAATGTGACCAAGACATTTTCTATATTATTTTTATATTCACGAGGTTTCAGATTTATGTTACTTTAGAAACAATTTCTGAGAAAGCTAACAGATAGCACATTATAGAACCGATCCTTGTTCAACATGTAACCGTAAGTCTCAGACACACGAGGCACTGGGGACCCTATGAGGAAAACCCCGGGGTCTCCCCAAGGAGCAGGGAAGACAAGCAAACCAATACTTAGACTGGTTTTGATAAATGGTGTGAGAGAAGTAACGAGAATACTATAGGAGCGCTGAGTGGTGTATTTAATGGCTAGAAGCAGATAGAAAAGGATTCTTAGGGTAAGTGATTATTTCGATGGAGTTTGAACTCGAGCAGGAGCTAGCAGATGAAAGCGGGTGAGGAGGAAACCTCGAGAAGAGCAACTGGAGGGCAAAAATATAATGATACACGAGACAGGCCGTACGTACTGCTCCAGAAATAGCAATATGCTCAGGAGCACAGGAAGAAGAGGACCAAGGCGATGATCAAAAAGGTCGGTAAAGGGCTTCCCTGGCGGCGCAGTGGTTGAGAATCTGCCTGGCAATGCAGGGGACACAGGTTCGAGCCCTGGTCTGGGAAGATCCCACATGGCGCGGAGCAACTGGGCCCGTGAGCCACAACTACTGAGCCTGCGCGTCTGGAGCCTGTGCTCCGCAACAAGAGAGGCCGTGATAGTGAGAGGCCCGTGCACCGCGATGAAGAGTGGTCCCCACTTGCCACAACTAGAGAAAGCCCTCGCACAGAAATGAAGACCCAACACAGCCATAAAAATAAATAATAAATAAATTAATTAATTAATTAAAAAAAAAAGTTCGGTAAAGCCAAGGAATATAGGTTTTACATTTTCAGAAAGATCATTCTAATCCATCTATTGGAAAAGACACAGTGTGAAGGGCAGCAACGCTGGAAACAAGGAAATGAATTGAGCGTATTTTAGCAATGCTGACGAGAGGTAATGAATACGGCTCCGCAACTAAGGCTGTGTTACTAGCAGAGGGGAAAGATGGCGTGAGAGTTGAAGGTGTGGGAAATAAACAGAAGGAAGAGTTCAAACAACGCAGGGGACGTGTAAAAGTGGAGGTGACTATGAGATATGCAGATAAAGACGTCAACTAAGATATTTGGGTATGAGTCTTCAGTTTTTAGAAGAAAGCCTGGGCTGAAGACACAGATCTGAGACACACTAGCTTATCAGTCATAGAGGGAACTTGTGCTGCAGATGTGATTTCCCAGAGAAGGGGCAAATCTATGAGGAACACCAGCATTTCAGCAGAAAGGGGGGCCACAGCCCTAAAATCTCAAATATTCATGTTAACATGCTATGTGAAAGGAGGATAAGTCCTTAAGATGAATTGAAAAGCTACCCCTTTCTGACTGAGAAACTCCCTTCCCCCTAACACAGATACACACAGGTTTTTAAACTAAAACAGCTCTCTTTCTTCAAAAAGAAGGCATGCAAATGATGCAGAAGAAACAGTGAAAAGTAAGAAAGAGAGAAAGGAGAAAAAGGGAAAGAAGGATGGAAAAAATAAAGGAAGGAAAGAAGGAAGAAAGAATTATCTTTCAATAATCTCTTTCTGCCTTGGCTGCAATAGTGAATTTTGCACACTGTGGCCTAAACAGAGAAAAGCTTGGAGGACTCAGACGGTGGAAGAAAACTTGTAAGAAGATATTAGTGGCCAGGCCGCCCTTAAACTGGAAACTCCACTTGGAAATCCAGTGGAAGAAGTTAGATTTCCAAACAAAGATTTCTACTGAAATAGAAAGAAGCAATCTAATTACAGAGGGTGAAAAAGAGTAGTGGTGAGAGATTTTCTAAAAATGTGTTGAATGATAATTTTAATAATAAGTTGTAATAAAGATCTTGGCTAATCTTTAAGATTTACATGTGTCCTTTTAAGAAATGGAAACAATATTATTAACTGCCATTTCACGCAAGTCTTTCCTACAGCCTGAGGCTGCTTGGATGGAGACACCACTGCCCCCTGGTGGGAAATAACTGCATTTTTGAGTTGAGGCTGCTTCTTGAACACCTTCCCGGCTAAATCTATGAAGTCACATCATCTGTCATATGTGCCGTGTGTACAAAAAGAAAACAACTCTTTCCATTTGTTTTTATACGAGAAGAAAGCCCAAATAAATTCTTAATACAGTTTCTGAGCAAATACAAATTCTTTCTCAAGGGCAAAAACTGCTTGAAACTAAACACCCGAAAACAATTTCATGTCTCATAAGGTTATTAAGCGTAGAAGCACCAGGCATGAAAATGGGAGCTGTTTGCCTGTAGATATTAAGAATTTTTAGCTCTGTTAACAAACGATCTACAAGTGATCCAAAACAACCTGGACTATCTCAGAGAGGGCTTTTCACTTAGTAGTTCAGAACTTTCTCTTCAACCAATAGTTCACGGCTTAACTCTAATGTTTCAAGAGAGAATATGGTCAACCATATACTATTGCTGACACACTGCCTGAAACTCACAAAGTGTATATTCAACCTAATAGTGGTAAAGGCAGAGGATAGAGAAAGCAGCAGAAATGAGCTAAGAGTTTCACTAGCTGCAAAATGTAAACAAAATGAAAAAGGCAACTAAACAAGCCCTCTGGATAACGATCTAGGAAAAGTGCTAGGGGAGCCCAGATTGACTCTGGAAAAGGAGGATGCAGAGGAGAGAAGATCCCTCACCCCAGCTTCAAGCTTAGAAGCAGACACTAAAAACTAAAACACTTCACAAGCCCTGTCGAATGCTGTTCTTCAACATCTGCCATCTCAGAAAGAGAGGTGAAGCTTTGGCAGGGAGCGACGACACCTGTGTCATTGGTTCATTCTAGGCACTTCTGTAGTTGTCACATTGACTCAATAAATACATGGCAAAGCATGCCCTTCCTTCACAGGCACTAGAGGAAGCCAGCCATTCAGTACAAATAGGTAACCATGCATCACAGGCCACAAATAGGAGGAGCACCTTGGAGGGACCCTCACTGTGACAGAAGAATGGCCCAAGGCTGAACCCTAAAACGTCCTTACCTTGAGTCAGGTCAGGCATAGGTGCATGATATATAAAAGATACTCTAAAAGATACCCCAAATCCCCATCTTTCTCCATCCCTTTCTCCAACCCCAAAAAGACATTTCAATCGAAATTAGATTAAGGGACTCTATAAAATGCACTCAAAATATCTAGTCATTATCACCTTGTCCAAATCAGTTTATCAAAACACCCAAGAAAGGAAAGGGTCCAGGAGGGATACATTTTGTTTAGGCATTGAGTCGTGGGTCAAGTTTCATCTAGACAACAGGATGCCACCCAGAATGGCAAAATTGAATTGAAGCATCAGAGTACACAGGACCCCAAAATGGGAGCATTGGGAAAGGGCAGAAGGGGATACAACATGGAGAGAGGGGAGCCAAATCCAGCTCAGAGAAACCAACACTCTCCAAGTGACCAGGGTAAAGAGGAGGCCAACAGCGTGCCTTCTTCAACAAAAAAGAACACATTTAACAGGACACATTTTACGACCCTGAATCACTCAGTGATCTTCTGCTGGTCCCAGTAAGTATATACTCAAGTGGTCAGTGAAAAGGCATCCTCACTCTAACACATCGTACAGCAATAACTTCTGAAAGAAGGGTGTGGTCACCGTATAGTAAACGTGAAGAAGAAATATGCGCGAGAGACCAGGGAGCTGCCGAGTTTCCCGGACTTGTTCCTTCCCCAGCACAGGGAGGCCCCTGACCATGCGCATGCTCAGTGCCCTCCTCTCCACGGTCTCCATGTTCACAAAGGTGGGCAAGGGCAGACTCACTCATTGAGTAAAGGCATGGACGTCCTCCTCTTGCTCTTCTGTACCATGTTGGCCTGATTCCTCAGCGAGATCCGAATCATAGCCGGGGCCAACCTACAGGGCTCCCCATCCACTTGCATGGGGATGGATTTGTAAGTTAGCAGCATGACCTCCCGACACTGGTGCAGCCTTTCTCCGTGGCCCCCGACTTGCAGGGCAGCCTGTAAAAACAAGAGGCAAAAGGAAGCAAGAGGTTAGTGCTTAAGAGTTCCTCAGGAAACCTAGAAACCCCACGCCCACTGCCTATAATCAAAAGGCCTTTGAAAACTACTTACTGAAAGCTGTTAGCCATGAGTAAAGTGGGAAACCTTGGATCAATCATTAATACACATAAACTGAAATATCTAAATTTTGATGGCTTGATCACAAATCCTCACTGATAGCCATTTTTTGCTTTTATGTATTTTCAGCCTTAAATTAATCGTTAGTTTAATACAAAAGCTCCTTGTGTTATCTACTCCCATTAAATGACCAATGTACATAGAATTAAAAGAATATAAAAAAGATAAAATACATGGTTTAAGACAGCTTCTATACTACACTTAATATATATATTTATATATAATTATAATATATAGTTATATATTATATATTAAATATATTATGTTTACATATGCAACCCATCCTTAGAAAAATTTTCAAACTTCAGGCAAGCTTTTCCTTTTTACCTAAAACCTCCTCAAACTACTTCAAATCTGTGTAAGAGCAATGCAATGCAAAATAATAATCCTCAATTGAAAACATTCTGAAGAGTAAAGCAGCTTTGAGGATCAAAATCAAACACAGTAAGAGCTCAGTTCACTCTACAGTAGCCACAAAATGAAAAGCCAACCCAACATTAAAATTCTGCAACAAAGTAGCATAATATCTCTGCCTTAGTAAAAAAAAAAAAAATTTTTTTAATATATATTTTAGTATCACTTACCCTTTTAGGGATGAACTAAAATGAAACAATATGCTTGGTTATGCATACAGATAGTGCCCACATTGTCTTATACAGTTTGATGGACATTTTTATCCACATATGTAAATCTCCATCCAGATCAAGCTTTAGGCAGTTTACAGCAACCAGAAGGTTTCCATGTGTCCCTGCCCAATCTATTTACACTCCTCTCACCAACCAATTAGTACCCGCTATTCTGACTTCTATACCGTAGATTCAATTTGTTTGAACTTGAACTTCATATAAGATGAATCATACAATATGTACTCTTTTGTGTCTGATATCTTTTGCTCATTGTTATTTTTGAGTAACAGAAAAGTGTATTTACCTACTCTTCTGCTGGTAAACATCTGGCTGTTTCCAGTTTGGGGCTATTAATGATATAAACTTTCTTGTGTCTATCTCTTGGTGGATACATACCCTCTTGTGGTACATACGATGAGTACAATTGCTATGCCGTAAGTTTTTTTTTTTTAACTTTAGTAGATACTGCTAACAGTCGTTCAGTAAGGCTTTATTATAATACATTTTGAGTATCAATTTTTAATGAAGTAAACAAACTTTTAAAAGAAGTTAATACTAACTCTAGCTCAAAATCTAAAAGATTGACTTAGAAAGAAAAAGGAAAACCTATATATTATCAGCTTGTTTCCATATGCCTCCTCTCTATCTTATAAATGGGAAAAAAACTTTGTTAACTGAGATTTGTGAAGTCAATTTCCACTAACTTGGTTCCCAGATAGTTGTGTTTATCTGGTACTTTGAACTACTTTTGCACTTGCATTAATCTGAACAACAGAAACCTGATTATGTATAAATGCAAAGAGAAAAGGAACACAAAGGGACCGAAAGGAGGAAAGAAAGTAGAATAAAAACTGAAAAGTAAAGAACATACTTCATTATTGAACACCTTCGATGTTAAAAAGCACTCAGTTGTGAATTTTACATACAATTTTATTCAATTAGTAGAACAAGGAGGCAGAGGAGAATGAAGTGAGAATTTACTAAAATTCTTTCCGGCCTATTACCCGATCCTCTGTTACTCAGCTTAAGGTTTTTCTGGCTGCACTTAAATGACTCATTTAAGTTTATCTATGGATTTGAGCCACTATCTCATCTCCCGAACTTTTCCAAAATATTTCCCTTGCCTTCAACAAGTACTTCTCAGGGCAATATTTATCTGACCATACTGTATCCCTTCATCCATGGAGGAAATACCATTTTCTTCTTTTTTCCCCCAGTCTTGACTAGGCCTAATGACAAATAAAAATGCAGAACCTGCTGAGTATGAACTTATTCCTCTGGGTTTGACAGGACGGAAAATTGCTTAAATACTTTCGAACCCTTCGGTATCAGAAGGCTTCCACAGTACTATAGAGCACATTTAAGCCATATTCTCAGCCTTGGTGATAGATTAACAGCAAAGACAATAAACAGAGGTAAATAGCTGTCAGTGGCAGTTCCACTGGCATTTCAGAATCAATCCAAGATCATTGAACAGCCACAAGAGGAATTATAGTAATTAGCTTTTCAGAATAAAGACAGTTCTATTATTGTTAGCACAAAAACACTTAGTTTATTTTTGGAACAAGTTAGAGTAAAGGTAATTTTTAAAATTCTTACTAGAAATAGTTATTTTTCATCATTCAGATTAATCTAGACTTAACATCCTATAAGGCACTGGCCCTAATAACCATAATCATCCCCAGGATTTGCTAGAATGAGTCATTTACTGATAAGAATACATTGGTGTATTAATGACAGATATTCAATTGTCTGTTCAACCTAGCATGTATTATACTCTTGTGAAAACTTCAAATATTGCCTTTCTGGTAGTATATGACTTAGGAGGAAAACAAAGACAGCCCCTGAACTAAGTGCATCCATTGCCATTTATTGTCCTAAAGTCATAACAACTTTCTTTCCGTCCACAGTTAAGGTGTGAGGTTTTCTTTCTTCCTTTTTTTTTTTTTTTTTAAGATTTTTTTGACGTGGACCATTTTTTTTAAAGTTTTTATTGAATTTGTTACAATATTGCTTCTGTCTGATGTTTTTGTTTTTTGGCTGCAAGGCATGTGGGATCTTAGCTCCCTGACCAGGGATCGAACCCACACCCCCTGCATTGGAAGGCGAAGTTTTAACCACTGGACCACCAGAGAAGTCCCTGGTGTGAGGCTTTCTGACTTTCTGCACTATGCTCCTCCCCGGAATACTATTCTCCATCTCTCTTCAAGTCTCATCCTCCTTCTTACTAGTCAAGCCCTTATTCCACTTGCTGTCAGATGGCAGGACAGACAACCCTGGGTTGGGAAATCAGAACAGAAATAAGGGCAAGTCTTCCAACCCTTCCTTTCTCCCGACTGCTGCAGGCCCCTGACTCCCAGTCCTAGCCCTAGTCCTGTAACAAAAGGCCCAAGGCAGCGATCAGTGACATGGACAGTAAATAATGGAGATAATCAACAATACGAAAATCTGGGTTTGGTTTTTTTTTTTTTTTCAAGACGAACAAGGTGGTCTTGTAAAACCAAATAACAAAAAATGGAAAATGGAAAACTATTTTGCTTTATTAAAAAATAAAACAAGAGGCTTCCCTGGTGGCGCAGTGGTTGAGAGTCTGCCTGACGATGCAGGGGACACGGGTTCGAGCCCTGGTCCAGGAAGATCCCACATGCCGCGGAGCAACTAAGCCCATGCACCACAACTACTAAGCCTACACGTCTGGAGCTGTGCTCCGCAACGAGAGGCCGCGACAGTGAGAGGCCCGCGCACCGCGATGAAGAGTGGCCCCCGCTCGCCATAACTGGAGAAAGCCCTCACACAGAAACAAAGAACCAACACAGCCAAAAATAAATAAGTAAAAATAAAAAAAATTAAAAAAATAAAAAACTTAAAAATAAATAAATAAAATAAAAAATAAAAAATAAAACAAGAGAGGATAAGATATAATAGAGTTTAAAAGTCATACAAGAATGTTATAAAGATCTATATGCTAATAAACTGGAAAACCTAGAGAAATTTCTGGAAAAAATATAATATGCAAAATTTGGTGTAATAAATACAGAAATTGGATAGATCAGACTGGTTTTAAAAATTGAAAGTTTTCAAAAACATTACTCATTCCACCCCCAACCCCAAAATGTGCCAAGTAGACTTAGATGTTTTACAAGTAATTCTACCCAAGTTTTATAGAAAGACAGTGTCTAATAAAACTTGTTTCATTAAATGATGCTATGGCTTCTGAAATAACAAAACCAGATAAGGGCAGCAGCAGAAAGCAAACTTTTAACCTAAATTATATTTATAATCACACATACCAAAATCATTTAAAAAAAATAGCTAATTGCTTTTACTGGTCTGTTACATAAAAACTAAATTGTGATCCATTATGGGTTTTTGCAAGAATTAACAGTACTTCAACATCAGAAAATAACAAAGAATGAAATAATTCCATTTGCAACAACATGGATGGACCTACAGATTATCATATTAAGTGAAATAAGTCAGAGAAAGACAAATATCATATGATAGCACTTATTTGTGGCATCTTAAAAAAATGGTACAAAATGAATTTATTTACAAAAGAGAAATAGACTCACAGACACAGAAAACAAACTTAAGGTTACCAAAGGGATAGCGGAGGTGGGGGGAAGGGGAGGGGTGATAAATTAGGAGTTTGAGATGGACATATACCCACTACTATATATAAAACACGTAAACAACAAGGACCTACTGTATAGCACAATGAACTATACTCATTATCTTGTAATAACCTAAAATGGAAAAGAATCTGAAAAAGAACATATTTGTATACATATATATGTATAACTGAAACACTTTGCTGTACACTTGAAACTAACACAACATTGTAAATTAACTATACCTCAATAAAAATAAAATAAAAAAGAAAACACATTATTATAATTTCACCATACTGTGGTTTAAGTGAGATAAACCACATTATCATCCCAAAAGATGCAGAAAAAATAATAAAGTTCAGTGCCTTTTAGGATCAGTTGTTAGAAAACTAGGAATAGAACACAAATTATTTACCTGATAAAGGTCATCTATCAAAATCCTTAGAGAAAACATTATTTGGAATAAAGAAAATTCAAAGCATTCCTTTCAAGGGGCAAGATGATCCACTAGTAACAAAAGTTTTCAACATAGTATTGGAGGTCTTGACCAACATAATAAGTCAAGGAAATAAAATTGGAGGAAAAAGCCATGGAAGAAAAAAAGCAAACCTGGTAATATTTCCACTAATATCATCCTATACATCAAAAGTCCAAGAAAATTCACAGGCCAAAAATTAAACCTCGTAAGAAAGGTACACTATCAACATAAAAAATCAAGTGCTCCCCATCTCTAGCAATAACTAAGTAAAAATATAATAAAAAATAGGATGTCATCTATAATATCAACAAAAACAATAAAGCAATAAGACTTTTATGCAGAAAATTTTTAAACTATTGGACACATAAAAAAAAAACCTTAAAGAAATGGAGAACCACGCCATAGTCATCGATGGGACAATTTAATACTCTAATGATATGAATTTCCTCCAAATTAATACATAAATTCAACGTAATTCCAAGTGAATATGAGAAATACTATTTTGAAGAATCTTGTCAAACTGATTCTATAATTAATTTCAAAGAATAAAGGTTCACAAATGGCTGAGAATATTTTGAAAACATAAAGAACAATAGATTATCCTTATTGAATATTGAGTCATGTAATATTCAAAGATACAGTAATTCAAATAAAGGTGTTTGCTTAAGAAAAGACATAAAGGTCAAAGGAAATGCATAGAGAGAGCAGAATAAACTCATATGTGTGAGGACACAGAATATGTGGGATGTGGGATTGTAAGTTACTGGAGAAATGATGGATAATTTAGCAAATGGCGCTGGGAATATTTCTCACTAAAATAGAGAAAAATAAAATCAGTATTCTACCTCACATCATACACAAATATAAGCCCAGATGTATTAAAGGACTAGGAGCAAGAAACAAAAATATTAATATAAAAATTAGCCAGTAGAAAGAGAGGAGAGCGCAAGTATGTATTTCTCCTTAGCTCTCTTTTTTCAAGCAGTGTCTCTGGCAGTGGCTGATTCTCCTCTGTGCTTCCATTTCCCACTGGCAAGCATTCTCCCCAGGCCACCCCTGTCTCTACGGTCCCAGCACAGACAGGCAGCCCCAGCAGTGACCTCAACTCCTGTGGTCTGATTCCCTCCTCTGGAGTCCCAGCTCCTGCCCGATGACCCTCACTGCACAGCCCATCAATGGCCACTTGTCCAAGGTCCCACCACTGCTGAGTGGCCCTGGCTCCTGAATGCTGATAACACCGTCTTTTCCCTTTGTCCCTCCAGTTCTGGAGGAGGCAGAGAATTTCTGCAGTTGCTAATCCATGGATTGCTATCTATGCGTTACCTCTTTTCAGTTCTTCTAACATCCTGTAACTAGTCCCCTGTACTAAATTCCCTCAACTGGACTGTCTCACATGGGATATTTTCCCTCTCTGACACCCTACCCTAGTCCCCAAAATGAGAAATTTTACTTAAGTCATTTGCAGTGGCACCATCATTCAATCCATATTTTTCTATACAAGTTTTTACAAGCTGTTTTATTGCCACGAAGCAATGCCATTAAGTTTTATTGCTTTTTTCCATGTTATCAAATATTAAGATTTCTGGACATGGGTGTATTTTAAAATCCTACTGTAATACATGCTGTAAGTAGTCTAAATACCACCAGCAATAGTATTACTATTTACTTAATTATTGTCCATATGAGTAACATTTATGGCAAAAATAATTCCATAGGGCTTCCCTGGTGGCGCAGTGGTTAAGAATCCGCCTGCCAATGCAGGGGACACGGGTTCGAGCCCTGGTCTGGGAAGATCCCACATGGCGCGGAGCAACTAAGCCCGTGAGCCACAACTACTGAGCCTGCGCGTCTGGAGCCTGTGCTCCGCAACGGGAGACGCCGCGACAGTGAGAGGCCTGCGCAGCGGAATGAAGAGTGGCCCCCTCTCGCCGCAACTAGAGAAAGCCCTCGCACAGAAACGAGGACCCAACACAGCCAAAAATAAATAAATAAATAAATTTATAAAAAAAAAAAATAATTCCATGGATTCAGTTTCTTTATATGTTAAGTGGTGAGGTTTCGGTAGGCTGCTATGGTCTGTTTAGCACTAGCATTTTAGGATTCTAGGTTGTACCTATAATTTCATGTTCTCAAATTCTACCACATGCTGTCTAACTTTGACAATATTAGCTGTATGCTAATGCACAGCCAGTACCTACAATGAAGCAGAGAACAGTAAAAAGGAAAGGCTTTATTTGAAAAACTTTCCTTCTGCTCATTAAAATTAATCCAGCAATTATTAAATACTTACTATGAATAAGAACTTTTTTTTGAAAAAGTGAAGATTCTTATAATGAAGAAGCCTAAGTACTCCTTCTCACTGGGGTTTACTGTACACTTTTGTCTTTTTCCATTTTTGTTCAATAGAGGTAGATTCACTATTAAGGTGAGCTCATGGGAGGCAAAAAAGCCACAAAAGGGGTCTGTTCAGCTTCTCTGCCAACAGTGAGATCTAGCCTGGAATTCAGTGGTGCACGTTGGAAAAAATCATCTTCATGCTTTCAAGCTATTTCCATAAACAATCAATCCTCTGAAATCTGTAATATCATGACAGAGTTAATATAGTGTAGTCATATAATCAACAACATATCCTGGGATCAAATAAATTTGTATAAACCTGGGAAGAAACACATCCTATTGATTTTTTTTTTTATACTAGGCTAGTAGCATCCATCCCTTATACTAGACTGTTTTTGGATTTTGTGAAGCAAGAAGGGAACTGAATAGAATATAATGCTGAAACAGTATCAACTAGGTCACAACAAAAGAAAAGCCAGACTCCGTACAATATGTCATCTACCCAGCATATAATCAATCGTATTAGACACGCAAAGAAGCAAGAAGATGTGATCCGTGAGGAAGAAAAATTTTTTGAAATGATCACTGAATGGACTTAAGAGCAAATTGGACACTGCAAAAAGGGGTCAGTGAACATGAAAACAGAGCAATACAAATTATATAATCTGAAAAACAGAGACTAAAATGTTTTATTTTTTTTCCCAAGACCTATGAGGCAATAGCAAGCCATCTAAAGTACACATAATTGAATGCCAGAAGGAGAGGAAAAGGATGGAGCAGAAAATACACGGATGAAAATATTCCAAATTTGTAGGAAAAAAAAAAAGGTCAACCTTCAGTTCCAAAAAGATCAATGAACCTAAAACAGGATAAATACAAAGAAAACCATGTGTAAGTTAGAATAATGCCCACTACAACAACCAAGAAAAATATGCCCACATTCTAATGCCCAGAAACTATGAAAACCGTACAAGGCAAAACAGTCCTTTCTGGTATGATTACATTAAGGATGTTGACATAGGAGATTATTTTGGATTATCTGTGTGAGGGGGCCCTGATGTCATCACAGAGGTCCTTATAAGTGAAGAAGGGAGGCAGGAGAGTCAGAGAACAAGAGGTGAGTATAGAAGCAGAGGTCAGAGTGAGGCGGGGCCATGAGCCAGGAAAAGGAGGCCACCTCAACAAGCTGAAAAAGACAAGGAAGTGGGTTCTTCCCCAGAGTCTCTGGAAGAAACACAGCCCAACCACCAATCTTAGACTTCTGATCTCCCAAACTGTATGGTATTACATTTGTGTGGTCTTAAACCACTGTTCATGGTAATTTGCTTACAGCAGCGATAGAAAAGTAAAACAAACGCATAGAGGCTTAAAACTTAAAGAAAAAAGTCTCAAAAACAGAGAAAAAAGACATAAACAGGGGAATAATGATACAAATGGTACCTGACTGTTCATCCTTAAAACATGGAGGTCTGAAGAAAATGAAACAACATATTTAAAGTGCTGGAAGAAACCAACAAACAAACCAGTCAATCCAGTATTCTATATTCATAAAAATATAGTTCAAAAAAATGAGGATAGGGCTTCCCTGGTGGCGCAGTGGTTGAGAATCTGCCTGCCAATGCAGGGGACACGGGTTCGAGCCCTGGTCTGGGAGGATCCCACATGCCGCGGAGCAACTGGGCCCGTGAGCCACAACTACTGAGCCTGCGCGTCTGGAGCCTGTGCTCCACAACAAGAGAGGCCGTGGTAGTGAGAGGCCCGCGCATCGCGATGAAGAGTGGCCCCCGCTTGCCGCGACTAGAGAAAGCCCTCGCACAGAAACGAAGACCCAACACAGCCATAGATAAATAAATAAATAAAAATTTTTTTAAAAAATGAGGATAAAATAAAGACATTTCAGAAAAATTAAATTTGAAATTATTTACTGCCAAGAGAACTGTACTATAAGTACAAGAAATGCTAAAGGAAATCTTTCAAACTCAAGCAAAATGGTACCAGATGAAATCTTTGATCAACAGAAAGAAAAGATGAAAGCTGGAAATGGTGAATATGTGGGTATACATAAAAGACTATGAACTGTTCTTTCACCTCTTAATTTCTTCAAAAAACAACTGACTGCTTAAAGCAAAAATATCAATATTGAAATGTGGGGTTTATATGTATGTCAAAGTGTAATACATGAAAAAAATAGCACAAAGTAGGGGAGAAAAACTGAAATTATAAGAGAAAAAGGTCTGTAACAAATTACTTGTATCAAGAATAAAAGAGGGGATTTTACAGACATTAAAAAAATAATAAGAGAACACTGTGAACAACTTTATGCCAATAGACTTAACAATTTCAATGAAGTGGACAAATTCCTTGAAAAATTCAACTTAGTAAAACTGACTGAAGAAGAAATAGAAAATGTGAATAATTCTATATCTATTCTTGCCTCAAAGAAATCTCAAGCCCAGACAGTTCTTTAGGAAATTCTATGAAATACTTAAGGAAAAACATAATACCAATCTTATACAAATTCTTTCAGAAAGCAGACAATTCCTATCTCAATTTATGGGGCCAGCATAACCTTGATATCAAAACCCATAAAGGACAGTTTAAGAAAATAAATTTATAGACCAATATCTTTCATAATCAGTCACAAAAATGTTTAACAAAATATTAGTAAATTGAATCCAGCATATAAAAAATGATAATACATCAAGTGAGACTTAACTTAGAAATGCAAACTGAGTAATTTTTTTAAAAAAATCAGTGGAATTTATGATATAAAGAAAATAAAGGAGAAAATCAGGTCACTTCCATATATTAAAAAAAAGCATTTGATTAAATACATCACTCATTTGTGACTTAAAAAAACTCTCAGAAAACTGACATAGAATCATAATTACTTAATTACATAAAGGGCTTTTATAAAAACAACAACAACCAAACAGCATACCTCATGAGGAAATATGGAATGCTTCCTCCTATAATCGGGAAGAAGGCAAGCATGTTCATTCTTACCACAGTTATTCAACATATTGCAAGCTCATTCAATAAGGCAAGAAAAATAAATCGGTGTGTAAGGAAATAAAACTGTCCTATTCACAGACCACACAATTATGTATACAGAAAAACCTAAGGTATATATCAAAAACTACTAGAACTAATGAGTGAATTTAGCAAAGCTGCAAGACAAAGTCAACAAATAAATATCTACATGTGTGTGTACACATAAACATCAGTTATTTCTATATATTAGCAATAATAATTACATGTGAAATTTAAAATCATACTATTTAAAATACTTAGGAATGAATTTAACAAAAGGTATACAAGGACCTGAAAACTGCACTAAAACTATAAAAGACTGCTAAGAGAAATTAAAGAACACCTAAATAAATGGAGAAATATATCATGCTTATAGATTGGAACATTCAATAATGTTAATATGCCAATGCTCCCTAAATTTACCTATAGATTCAATGCAATCCCAATTAAAATCCAAATAGTTTTATGTAGACACAAACTAATTCTAAAATCTATACACAAATTCAAAAGATGCAGAATAACCCTAACACCCTTAGAAAAGCAAAGTGAAATGATTCATATTACCAGGTT
The DNA here is from genome assembly GCF_965194805.1 of Balaenoptera borealis. Lineage (NCBI taxonomy): Eukaryota > Metazoa > Chordata > Mammalia > Artiodactyla > Balaenopteridae > Balaenoptera > Balaenoptera borealis. The sequence continues at coordinate 114,142,215 of NC_138864.1, forward strand.
GAAGACTTACAATAAATCTATAGCAATCAAAACAGTGTGGAAGTGGCACAAGGATAAACAAATCAATGAAACAGAATAGAGTTCAGAAGAAGACCCACATACAATCAACAGGCAAAGGCACCAAGACAATTCTATAGAAAAGGAAAGTCTACTCAACAAATAGTGCTGGAAAAAAACTGGATAAATGTATTTTTAAAAATCATGAATAAGATTCTTTTATTTCACCTCTCATGATGTTATTGAGAAACTTGCAAAGTTTTGGATAATTGTATTTTTAAAAATGAATCTTGAAACTACTTTGCAGAATACACAAGAATTTGAGCTGAATCACATACTTATACATAAAAGCTAAAACTATAAATCTTCAAGAAGAAAACAAAGGAGAATATCTTCCCAACCTTTCCTGGAGTAAGCAATTATTTAAGAAGGACACAAAAAGCTCTAGCACGAAATATGCCTACCTCCTAAAACTGGAATTCATAAGAATGTTTAAACTTCTGCCGATCAAAAGAAACATTAAAAAAATAAAAAGATAAAAATAAACTGAGAACATATTTGCACTAAATATATCTGTCAAAAGGCTTGTATTCAGAATATATAAACAGTACCTGCAATTCAACAATAAAAGATAAACAGCCCATCAAAATATGCAAAAAATACAGACATTTAAAAAAAAACCAAAAAGACATAAAAGGTAACAATAAAGATAAACAACATGTCTCTCATTTTTTTGTTGGACATAATTGACTGCATAAAACATACATAATTTCTTTCTTTCTAGGGATGTAATTTTATCCTCTCATTCTATTTCATCAAGTGTAATATAATAGCTTTTTGTCTCTATCCATGAACACATTTTCAGAACCTGTAGGGTATTAAATTCCTATCACTTCCCATCAGGTATTCTTAGACATTGCTGTTGGGCAAGTAAACAGTACAAAATTTCTAGAAAGCAGTCTTTTATTAAGAGTCTTTAAAATGTTTATGCCATTGAATCAGTCATTTCTCTCCTGGGGATTTGACATAAGAAAATAATTTGAAATGTTAACTGTGGTTTATAAACATTATGTTAATTACAGGAGTGTTTTATACCACCAAACATTGAGAAAGCTAAAAGTTCCATAAAGGAAGCTTTTCATAAAGGAATAATTATTATATAATATGAGACATAGTTACACAATGAAAGAGTAGGATTTACTTATAATATGATTCCCTATATATTTAAAAACACGGAAATAAAGCAATTGAAAGGGAACACATCAAAATATAAATATAGTTAGTTATGGATCATGTGATTCTGAGTAATAGTTTTAGTTCTTATACTTACATGTGTTATCAAAATAAACATTTAATATTACTTTTTTCTAAAAAAAAAAAAAAAGGATTATCTGGTATGTGTACAACTTCAACCCTGGGAGTTTCTCTATGTAACTTTTCTCACCAAATAACCTTTTGCTTTTCTAATTCATAAATATCAAACAGCCTACATATTTTAATTTCAATTAACAAAAAGAAAGCAGGCTATGCTTTCCTTAAAGTTCAGGAGACTGAAATCTTTGGATTACATACCATATAGCAAATTAGGCTCCCAGTTCCTCCATCTGAATAATGCTTTGAACTGTCTTGAAAAGTTTTAGATTACTTAGAAACAGACTCAACATGAAAGGCCCTTCACAACTGTAATGGCAGAAAATTGTGGCAGAAGTAAATACAACTGATTTCCTGATAGGGTCTGATTATGGTCTGTGTAGAATCCAAAAAGCTAATCAGGTTACCAAGCACCCAATGAAGAATCATCTTAATTAACAGGAATGCATTTCAACCAGTAAAATGAATTGAATACTTCTGCTTTGAAATGTACAATTACAAGATAAAGTCTAAAAGAAACAATCTTTTCTCCCATTCTAGTAATTCTATTTCAACTCTCTCTTAAAGCACCACTCTGAATAATTTAAATACACAAAAATACATACACTTTTACCCAAGTAACTACACTCTTCTGTTTATATAATCATCTTACACAGATGTGTGAGTTTTCAAATAATTTACCTTCTTAGAAACATAATAGTTTCAAGGCATGTGAAATTGAAGGGCTGAAAATAAAGTGCTTTCATTACTGAGTAAAAAAAAAAAATACAATAGTGTCTGCTATATGAATAGGAAGGTAAGATGTGTGTGAATATCAAGCAATATTATTTAAACAACATGGGATGTTCAAAATTGTGCAGTATCATCTACATTTAATAATTTTACTATTCCATTTTCTCTACACCAACTCCCATCTATTATTTTCCTCTTTTTCCTACTAATGATGGGATGGGAGAGAAAAGGACTTGATAGACCCCCCTAAATACTCTCTCCTGACCTAGAGGGAACTCCTGAGCTCTAAACATATATTTCAAACTGCACATTTCTATATCTTCTTAGATGTCTCACAGGGGTTTCAATTTTAACTTATATAAAACAGACTTCATTTTTTGACACTATTACCTTTCTTTTATATTTTCTATCGCATATAATATATTCTCCCTTTGCCTATGCTGGCCACCCGGCATTCGCTGATACTCCTTTCTCACCCTTCACAATAAGTCTGTATCAATAACTCTTGAATTCACCAACCCCTTTTATCTTCATCACCACTGTCCTTCTTCAGGCTTTCAGATCTCCTCATCTCTTCACCTGGACTTTGGTACCAATGTCCTGATTTGTCCATCTGTCTCCAGAAGTTAAGATTCTGGTCACCTTTCACACTGACATCCAGATAACTTTTCTGAGCAACAAATCTGATCCTGTCTCATGTCATCTGCTGCAACCTCCCCATAACAGTTAAAACAAAACAACAAATTATAAAAACCCAACTCTTTCTGCCCTTTATTCACCATTTGTATCATCACTCTGAGCCACCACTAGTAGTTCTCCTGGCTTCCATGCCCTCTTAGGCTGATCCCTCTAGGGGAGCAGCCACTTGGCCATCTCACCCATAGAGACTCCTGCCTCCTCTGTGAAATTTTTGCTGATCTCCCCAGTTTGTAAACACGGTTCTCCTTTCTATCGTCACACATGCCTTTCTCCTAGAATTTACGTCAGACTGCTACTGCTCATTTCTTTCTTCATCTCCCCCCACAACATGAACTGTGGGCATCCTGAGGACACAGCTTTTCTACTGGTTCATTCTGTAACATTTTACCTAGCAGAGTATCATTTATGGATTCAATAAGTATTTGTGGGTTCAACAACTATTCAATAAATATTCATGACCGACATAGAATGAATGAGAGCAGTGAGACATTTTAAATAAGTATTACCTTGCATTTACAAAACTCCTGTTAATTAGAGACCATCAATATTGCCCATATTTTCCATATGCTGCATGGCGTTTAATGATCCAGTCTCAAAAGTTACACAGCATCAATTCCACTGTACTCTATTTGCCAAGTATTTGTAAGCCCACCTAGTTTCAAGGGGAGGGTATACAGACGCAAACTCTTCACGGGAGTAGCTCCCAAAATTGGATGCCACTTCCAAACCACAGTCACCATCAAAAGATGCTAGTGAACTAACTTATTATTTTGAAAATGTATATATAAAAGAACCATTTATCCTGCTTCTCTGAAACAAACTGTATAACTAAGTAACCAAACAGTAGGAATAGAAAAAAATTTCTCTTTAGAGACATATTCCAGTTAATAAATGAAGAAGGATAGAAGTAGACTATCACAATTTTGCAACTACTGATGATTCCTGGATGCAGACATTGATCGTCAAAGACTGTTAACCAGAGAGACAGAAAGAGAGAGAGAGAGAGAGAGAGAGAGAGAGAAAAAGACATTACATATCCTCTTTTGGAAGAATAAAACACTACTTACAAAAGAGATCTGGGAAAAAATGTGTCTGATGAATCTATATCCAACTATCAACTTAGCGGAAACAGGGAAGAGAGAAGAACACGTCACTGAGACTTTGGGGATGTTATCAGCACAGTACGGGACAAATAGCCTGGTTTCTTTAATAAATAAATGAAGGGAAAAATAAGAGAGAGAGAGAGATGGGTGGGTGGGAACCTACAGAGACTTAAGTGTCATACCAACCAATCACAGTGAATGCATTGTATCTGAATCCTGATGAAAACAAACAGAGCATAAGAAAACAAATGACATCTGCAAGACAATTAAAAATTTGAATACTGAGTATTTAGTGATATTCAGAAGCTATTATTTTAATTTTTGAGATAACATGTTGTGATTGTATCCATAAAAGAAAGTCTTACCTTTTAAAAACACATTCAGAAAACTTCATGGGTAAAATGATATAATATCTGGGATTTACTTCAAAATAATATAAGACAGGAGATCATAGCTGGGGACAGAAATAAAATTGTCCATGAACTGATAATTACAGAGGCTAAAAGATGGTGCATGAGGGTCCAATATACTGTCTGTTTTTACACTGAACTTTTCCCATAACCAAGTATTTATTTTTAAAACACACTTTAGGTGGAAGCGTGTGCTCGGCTTCCCGAGGCACCCCTTTCCCCTTTGCAAGTAGAGCCTGGGTACAGAATGTCACCAACATTTGCCTGATTTCATCAAACAAGCCTTCTGACAGGTCTCCCATCCTCTAGCTTTCTCCTGGCTTCAGTCCATCTTCTCCAGGATGACCCAGCCGTGTGGCTGACAGGGTCTTCGTGCTCCAGCCAGGTGTCAGGCCTGAGCCTCTGAGGTGGGAGAGCTGAGTTCAGGACATTGGTCCACCAGAGACCTCCCAGCCCCTTGTAATATCAATTGGCAAGAGCTCTCCCAGAGATCTCCATCTCAACGCTAAGACCCAGATCCACTCAACGACCAGCAAGCTCCAGTGCTGGACACCCCATGCCAAACAACTAGCAAGACAGGAACACAACCACACCCATTAGCAGAGAGGTTGCCAAAAATCAAAATAAGTTCACAGAAACCCAAAAACACACCACCGGACGTGGTCCTGCCCACCAGGAAGACAAGATCCAGCCTCATCCACCAGAACACAGGCACCACTCCTCTCCACCAGGAAGCCTACACAACCCATTGAACCAACCTTACCCACTGGGGGCAGACACCAAAAACAACGGAAACTACAAACCTGTAGCCTGCAAAAAGGAGACCCCAAACACAGTAAGTTAAGCAAAATGAGAAGACAGAGAAATACACAGCAGATGAAGGAGCAAGGTAAAAACCCACCAGACCAAACAAATGAAGAGGAAATAGGCAGTCTACCTGAAAAAGAATTCACAGTAATGATAGTAAAGATGATCCAAAATCTTGGCAATAGAATGGAGAAAATACAAGAAACATTTAACAAGGACCTAGAAGAACTATGGAGCAAACAAACAATGATGAACAACACAATAAATGAAATTAAAAATTCTCTAGAAGGAATCAATAGCAGAATAACTGAGACAGAAGAAAGGATAAGTGACCTGGAAGATAAAATAGTGGAAATAACTACCAAAAAGGAGAATAAAGAAAAAAGAATTAAGGACAGTCGCAGAGACCTGTGGGACAACATTAAATTCACCAACATTCAAATTATAGGGGTCCCCGAAGAAGAGAAAAATAAAGGGACTGTGAAAATATTTGAAGAGATTATAGTTGAAAACTTCCCTAACATGGGAAAGGAAATAGTCAATCAAGTCCAGGAAGTGCAGAGAGTCCCATACAGGATAAATCCAAGGAGAAACATGCCAAGACATATATTAATCAAACTATCAAAAATTAAATACAAAGAAAAAATATTAAAAGCAGCAAGGGAAAACCAACAAATAACATACAAGGGAATCCCCATAAGGTTAACAGCTGCTCTTTCAGCAGAAATTCTGCAAGCCAGAAGGGTGTGGGAGGACATATTTAAAGTGATGAAAGGGTAAAACCTACAAGCAAGATTACTGTACCCAGCAAGGATCTCATTCAGATTCAATGGAGAAATTAAAATCTTTACAGACAAGCAAAAGCTATGAGAATTCAGCACCACCAAAGCAGCTTTTCAACAAATGCTAAAGGAACTTCTCTAGGCAGGAAACACAAGAGAAGGAAAAGACCTACAAAAACAAATCCAAAACTATTAAGAAAATGGTAATACGGACATACATATTGATAATTACCTTAAATGTACATGGATTAAATGCTCCAATCAAAAGACATAGACTGGCTGAATGGATACAAAAACAAGACCTGTATATACACTGCCTACAAGAGACCCACTTCAGACCTAGGAACATGTACAGACTGAAAGTGAGGGGATGGAAGAAGATATTCCATGCAAATGGAAAGCAAATAAAGCTGGAGTAGCCATTCTCATATCAGACAGAATAGACTTTAAAATACAGACTATTACAAGAGACAAAGAAGGACACTACATGATGACCAAGGGATCAATCCAAGAAGAAGATATAACAATTGTAAATATTTATGCACCCAACATAGGAGCACCTTAATACATAAGGCAAATGCTAACAGCCATAAAAGGGGAAATTGACAGTAGTACAATAATAGTAGGGGACTTTAACACCCCACTTTCACCAATGGACAAATCATCCAAAATGAAAATAAATACGGAAACACAAGCTATAAATGACACATTAAACAAGATGGACTTAATTGATATTTAGAGGACATTCCATCCAAAAACAACAGAATACTCTTTCTTCTCACGTGCTCATGGAACATTCTCCAGGATAGAGCATACCTTGGGTCACAAATCAAGCCTTGGTAAACTTAAGAAAATTGAAATCATATCAAGTATATTTTCTGGCCACAACACTATAAGACTAGATATCAATTACAGGAAAAAAAACTAAAAAATACAAACACATGGAGGCTAAACAATACACTACTAAATAACCAAGCGATCACTGAAGAAATCAAAGAGGAAATCAAAAAATACCTAGAAACAAATGACAATGTAGACACGACGACCCAAAACCTATGGGATGCAGCAAAAGCAGTTCTAAGAGGGAAGTTTATAGCAATACAATCCTACCTCAAAAAACAAGAAAAACCTCAAATAAACAACCTAATCTTACACCTAAAGCAATTAGAGAAAGAAGAACAAAAAAACCCAAGGTTAGCAGAAGGAAAGAAATCATAAAGATCAGATCAGAAATAAATGAAAAAGAAGTGAAGGAAATGATAGCAAAGATCAATAAAACTAAAAGATGGTTCTTTGAGAAGATAAACAAAATTGATAAACCATTAGCCAGATTCATCAAGAAAAAAAGGGAAAAGACTCAAATCAATAGAATTAGAAATGAAAAAGGAGAAGTAACCACTGACACTGCAGAAATACAAAGAATCATGAGAGATTACTACAAGCAACTGTATGCCAATAAAATGGACAACCTGGAAGAAATGGACAAATTCTTAGAAAAGCACAACCTTCGGAGACTGAACCAGGAAGAAATAGAAAATATAAACAGACCAATCACAAGCACTGAAATTGAAACTGTGATTAAAATTCTTCCAACAAACAAAAGCCCAGGGCCAGACGGCTTCACAGGCGAGTTCTATCAAACATTTAGAGAAGAGTTAACACCTATCTTTCTCAAACTCTTCCAAAATATAGCAGAGGGAGGAACACTCCCAAACTCTTTCTACGAGGCCATCATCACCCTGATACCAAAACCAGACAAAGATGTCACAAAAAAAGAAAACTACAGGCCAATATCACTGATGAACATAGATGCAAAAATCCTCAACAAAATACTAGCAAACAGAATCCACCAGCACATTAAAAGGATCATACACCATGATCAAGTGGGGTTTATCTCAGGAATGCAAGGATTCTTCAAAATACAGGAATCAATCAATGTGATACACCATATTAACAAACTGAAGAATAAAAACCATATGATAATCTCAATAGATGCAGAAAACGCTTTTGACAAAATTCAACACCCATTTATGATAAAAATCCTCCAGAAAGTAGGCATAGAGGGAACTTACCTCAACATAAAAGAGGCCATATATGACAAACCCACAGCCAACATCACTCTCAATGGTGAAATACTGAAACCATTTCCACTAAGATCAGGAACAAGACAAGGTTGCCCACTCTCACCACTACTATTCAATACAGTTTTGGAAGTTTTAGCTACATCAATCAGAGAAGAAAAAGAAATAAAAGGAATCCAATTTGGAAAAGAAGAAAAGCTGTCACTGTTTGCAGATGACATGATACTATACATAGAGAATCCTAAAGATGCTACCAGAAAACTACAGAGCTAATCAATGAATCTGGTAAAGTAGCAGGATACAAAATTAATGCACAGAAATCTCTTGCATTCCTATACACTAATGATGAAAAATCTGAAAGAGAAATTAAGGAAACACTCCCATTTACAACTGCAACAAAAAGAATAAAATACCTAGGAATAAACCTACCTAAGGAGACAAAAGACCTGTATGCAGAAAACTATAAGACAGTGATGAAAGAAATTAAAGATGATACAAACAGATGGAGAGATATACCATGTTCTTGGATTGGAAGAATCAACATTGTGAAAATGAATATACTACCCAAAGCAATCTACAGATTCAGTGCAATCTCTATCAAACTACCTATGGTATTTTTCACAGAACTACAACAAAAAATTTCACAATTTGTATGGAAACACAAAAGACCCCAAATAGCCAAAGCAATCTTGAGAAAGAAAAACGAGCTGGAGGAATCAAGCTCCTGGACTTCAGACTACACTACAAAGCTACAGTAATCAAGACAGTATGGTACTGGCACAAAAACAGAAATATAGATCAATGGAACAGGATAGAAAGCCCACAGATAAACCCACGCACATATGGTCATCTTATCTTTGATAAAGGAGGCAAGAATATACAGTGGAGAAAGGACAGCCTCTTCAATAAGTGGTGCTGGGAAAACTGGATAGCTACATGTAAAAGAATGAAATTAGAACACTCCTTAATACCATACACAAAAATAAACTCAAAATGGATTAAAGACCTAAATGTAAGGCCAGACACTATAAAACTCTTAGAGGAAAACATAGGTAGAACACTCTATGACATAAATCACAGCAAGATCCTTTTTGATCCACCTCCTAGAGAAAGGTAAATAAAAACAAAAATAAACAAATGGGACCTAATGAAACTTAAAAGCTTTTGCACAGCAAAGAAAACCATAAACAAGACAAAAAGACAACCCTCAGAATGGGAGAAAATATTTGCAAACGAAGCAACTGACAAAGGATTAACCTCCAAAATATACAAGCAGTTCATGCAGCTCAATATCAAAAACATAAACAACCCAATCCAAAAATGGGCAGAAGACCTAAATAGACATTTCTGCAAAGAAGATATACAGATTGCCAACAAACCCATGAAAGGATGCTCAACATCACTAATCATTAGAGAAATGCAAATCAAAACTACAATGAGGTATCACCTCACACCAGTCAGAATGGCCATCATCAAAAAATCTACAAACAATAAATGCTGGAGAGGGTGTGGAGAAAAGGGAACCCTCTTGTACTGTTGGTGGGAATGTAAATTGATACAGCCACTATGGAGAACAATATGGAGGTTCCTTATAAAACTAAAAGTCGAACTACCATATGACCCAGCAATCCCACTACTGGGCATATACCCTGAGAAAACCATAATTCAAAAAGGGTCATGTACCACAATGTTCATTGCAGCACTATTTACAATAGCCAGGACATGGAAGCAACCTCAGTGTCCATCGACAGAATGGATAAAGAAGATATGGCACGTATATACAATGAAATATTACTCAGCCATAAAAAATGAAATTGAGTTATTTGTAGTGAGGTGGATGGACCTAGAGTCAGTCATACAGAGTGAAGTCAGTCAGAAAGAGAAAAATAAATATCATATGCTAACACATATATATGGACTCTAAAAAAGAATATGGTTCTGATGAACCTAGGGGCTGGACAGGAATAAAGACGCAGACGTAGAGAATGGACTTGAGGACACGGGGAGGGGGAAGGGTAAGCTGGGACAAAGTGAGAGAGTGGCATGGACATATATACACTACCAAATGTAAAATAGATAGCTAGTGAGAAGCAGCTGCATAGCACAGGGAGATCAGCTCGGTGCTTTGTGACCACCTAGGGGGTGGGATAGGAAGATGCAAGAGGGAGGGGATATGGGGATATATGTATACGTATAGCTGATTCACTTTTTGATACAGCAGAAGCTAACACACCACTGTAAAGCAATTATACTCCAATAAAGATGTTAAAAAATATTTTTTTAATAAAGAAAAAACACACTTTACTAATTCCTCAAAGTCAAAACTCCTAGATAAATTCTCTAATGCGCTTTGTGATCTCACCCCTGCCTGCCTCTCCAGCATCACCTCCATCACCCTCACTTTTCACCTACCTTTATGCTACGTAAGACTAACTGTTGTCTCCACAGAGGAATATGATCTCTAATACTACCAAGTGTATATAAATTTCCCTTTTTCCAGAATGCCAAGTTCATTCTTCTTCTCCTGGCAAAATTCATTCATCCTGTCACATTTACTCGTTGCCAGTTACAGGTATCAGGCTCTCTGCTGTGTACCAGAGATACACTGGAGTGAGGGATACCGACCATCTGCCACTCCCACCCAGCACTCCACCCCTTCCCTGCGCTCCTTTTTGTCCTGTGAAACTGACCCATTTAGACTGTATTCATGGCTCCCTTGTCCTCCGGCTTCTGTTAGACTTCTCCAGAGGGAGACAGCAGCAGAAGATCTGGAGGGCAAGAATTGTATTGATGTCCCTGACCCTCTCCCTGCCAGGCTGGCACTGGATGGCTGCTTTCACTTAGCAAATACTACTCCTAACAGGTGGTCTTTCCCAAATAGTTCTCTTTCTGGTACAACTGACTGCTTCCCTGCCTTTGCACCTTTAGCTCAGGAATACAACACCATCCACTGTTGCTTCTCATAAACCTAGTGCACTATTTGTAGAGTCCCTCCATTAAATTCTCCTCTAATTACCCAGCTTCACTCTGCCATCTCCTTCTTGTTCAGACTTTAATTATATAATTGTAAGCAGAAACAACCCAAACCAAAAAAAGACTATAAAAAGAACCTGACACAGATACAGACTGAAAAGTTATAGAAGATGAAGGGGTAAAGAACATTTGAGAGAGAGCAGCAGATGCAGTGTCCCTGTGGTACAAAAGAAGCAAGGGATGTCCAAAGCTATACTTGACTTGAGAGGCAACGAGCTAGAAAACAAAGAGGGTAGTGGGAAAGGATGGAGAATCAGAGAGAAACTCAATTTTGTGATAAAGATTTAGATTTTGATCTTGGGAGCAATGGGAAAGTGTCTTAATATTCTCCCTGCCCTCCCAAGCCTAGGTAAGGGATCATCTTCTCTTAGACATTCCCTGACAGCCTTCTACCACACAGCCAGGACTAGGAAGCTCTCACACACGGTAAACATTCAATACATGGCCACTGGATTAGTGAATAAATGAATGAGTAAAACACATGTGGCCAGGTTTGTCTTGGGCACCTCCAAGAATTCTCCCTGGCACATACCCTACCTGGACTTATTCCTATTTGCTCTTGGCTGAGTCTTTACCTATAGTTAGCATAAAGACCTTTGGAGAGAAAGAGCTATAGATGAGCTACAACTCTGAAAATTAGATCAATCCTAGAGCAATCTTTTACACCTAACGGCCATTTCATTGTAGACATGGCACATGTAACGAGCAGCACCACCATCTCAGGCGATGGACATTCTTGCCATAATCACAATAGGGTATTCTGTTAAATCTCACTAATTCGAGGTGATGGAGGAAAAGTCATTTGGAATCCACAAGATGAGTGAAAAAGAGTTGTTTTGGGTTGTTCAGGACAAGAAATACAACCTTCTTGCTTTGAGGCATAAGGTATGGCACAAACCAAGTGCTAGCCAAGTGCAAGTAGAAGCTTTATTTTAATTTGCTTTACAAACTGATAGTGTGGCCTGATTTACACCAGATAAAATGATAAGCAAACTTTTTAATTGGTTTCCTCATCATTCAATAATAAGTTGAAACACATGGCTAAAACCTGCTTGAAACTGACCTTATACTATATGTTTACTTTTTTAATACCAGCAAACAAAATTAAAATGCAAGGTGATCTCGATACTGTGCAACTGAATATTCATTAATGTCACAACAATGATGTTTTTCTATATTCAGGTATTTTGTGATAAGGGAGATGCCCATCTTATGCTTAAGCAGGCAAGATGGAGATGAATGCAAATGATCACTTTGTTTTTTATCTAAGCACTCAAGTACTCAGCAAACCAAAAAAGTATCAAATGGCAAGGTTTCTGCATCAATGCTAGGATATGTCTGTGGCATAATGCTATTTAATTAGCATGAAACCTTTCCACTTCATTCTGGTAGAAAATTCATCAGGATAATTGACACATAATATTCATTTATCTTTGAAGTTTAAACAAAAAATATGCATCAATTTTTTTAGTGACATGAAGAATTACGTTTTGTTTTTGTCTTCCCCTAGCAACTCTACGTTGCATAAAGTTTGTGAGTTGATAAGCCAGGAAAGAACATTATACCAAGGTCCTGTAAAATGAATAGTAAAGTCTACCTCTGACTAAAGTACATTTCACTTCAATAACATAGATGCATTGCCCACCAAAGAGGCCATGGTGAATCCAATGACTTCAATATAACCATCATCATGACGCTGAGGTTCAAAGTCATGGTGATCTCCTGGGTTCCCCCAAGGCATTGTGCCAGCACAATATCTGCAAGAGAAGAGTAAAAACAGAATTAAATTTGTTCCAGTCCCCCCATGATTATCATTGGGGATTAATTTATAGTTCGATCCGATGTTTATTTCACACAAGAACAGCTTTCTACTCTTGGTTCACACCTCCCAATAAAAAAGAAAATGAATTTATCACCTCCAAGTATCAATTTATGAAAATGGGACAAAATTTTACAACAAAAGCATCCCATGGAGCCCAACTTTCTCCTAATTCATTATTTATCAACATATCTCACTCTGTAATTCACAAATGCTTACTTTCTATCACATACCGTGAGTTATCAATAGGTGGTTTCAGAACTTGGTTTTGGAGGGAGACATATACATGCCAATAGGAAAGGGACATGGAACTGAGGTGGGTAAGCATCAATAATATACACAGAACCAAGGCAATAAGTACCCCAGGACGAAGGAAAGGTAACTGAAGCAGACAGAAGGAGTGAAAAAGGGATGAGACAAAGATGTGAGATTAGAAAGGGAAGGGGAAATCAAGGAAGTTGAAAAGTGGAGAAAGCAAAATCCAGGGGGGGGATGGGGGAGGAGCAAGAAGAAAAAGAGAAGAGCATTGTTATTGCTAATAAACAATGTTTCCTGAGACTCTACTAGGCCTTCTACTTAGACAACTAAAATGTAAATACTTCCGGAATAGGTTGTAAGGGGCTACAGTGAGCACTGCCAAAAGTAATCAGGAGACTATAATATATTTTCCTAGCCATAGATTTACACACAATTCTCATTTCAACTAAATTCAGTCTAAACAGAACTTGCTCATGGATTTTTGTATCTGAGTTGTCTGGTTTGCAAATAACAAAGGGTCATAGATCCACCCCTTTCAAAATCTTGGCTTGGGAGCTTAGAATCTAATTTGATGCCACTGAGATACATGCTTATTTTGAGACTAGTTAATCTTAAATATCCCTTTCTCCTGAGGTATATAATAGCACCAAAGAGAGTTGACATCCTGGCTAGAAAATGCTACTCTAATTGATCCTATTTCTTCAAAGTAATCATCTGGCAATTATTTTGAATGAATTCCACGCTGAAATCAGGCTGGATGGTTGCCTAATAGCTTTTGGGAAACTGAGAACAGGGATTTGTTCAAGTCTATCATTCCTGGAGGGTGAGGGGATGGAAGGCGTCAGTAATGGAGAATTACATTAAAATGTTCCAATCCAGAGGGCTGCCTGGGCTTCTTAAGGATGGGTAAGTATACACCATGCATGCCGTATCACATACACAAAAAAATACCACAGATAACACTAAACAAACCAAGTAGGAGAACAAAATTATCAGACTCGAAAACCCTTAATAAGCCATTAAAATAACTGTTTTTCATTGTTTGTACCTGGAAATTTTCTACAATGAAAGCAGAAAACCTTAAGTCAAATGGAGTTCACATCAAACCAAGGAAACAATATGAACAGAGCTTACCTGGGTATATTTAAAAATACTATACACTGGAACTTCAGTTCCTGAATCTTTGGGGTGAGATCTGTTCCATCACACTGCAACAATCAAAGCAGAGAAAGCAAGGATTCTGAAGTAGGCACAAGTCTAAAAGACAACTAGGGTGACAACAGCATGTACCATGGTCTTCCCCTTGTCCCTGTCTCTGCTGAAGTGGATGCCCATTTCTATGATTGAAAATTTATTCTGATTATAACTTTCCCAGACCCAGGGCTCTGGGCTTGGATTTGTTTTGATTTAATGTAAAAACAAAGCTGCCATTTGACCAAAATGATTTTTCTCTGGTCTCACAATCAAAGGAACTATCATCATTCTTAACCTTGGATTATTATTGGATACTTAGGCTTGTGCTATCAACATTAGAAAATTTATGAACGTTTAAAAGAATAAAAGGGATGAATCCTCAAGTTGAGGCAGTAGCAATCTCTACCAAAGTCATCTGATTCAAACAATAGTTGTGAATGTGACCATTTATTTTATTTGCTTTTTGAGATAATTTTTATTTTTAAAATGTTCGACATAATATTTTGAACGCTGTTTAAAAGGAATATACCCTGCATGCTTTTTTTAAAGTATCTGCTATAAATTAGTATCAGCAATCACTAATTAGTGATTTGCTCTTATCAATTTAATCTCTTACAGACTGTGACTGGTGTTCTGAGATAAACCACTTTATTGAACCTGGCCATGACCCTGCGTTTCAAGAGCCTCAAGGTGGCTTGGCCTCAATACCTTTGTGTGTGGCTTCCCTCACCAGTTAGTACTTTCCTCAAGAGCGTCATCTGACTAATCAAAGAAAAGGGTTTCATTTCCCTTTCTCATTTCCCACTGGTGACAAAAGCCAAAAGAGGAACACTCTCCTCACGACTGTAGGCCTCTCAATGTCAAAGGTATAAAGCCTGCTTTTATATTTGCTCTCCTCACACCCTCATCACAGAATTTCCCCCATTGTCTTCTCTGCTGGAGAGAGGGTAAAGCATTCCTAAGCTCCCTGCTAATTTCTAAAGATGGCTTCAGAGGGAGTTTCAATCCAGGTAAAATGACTCTGCTAGCGGTCAAGGTTGTCTCGTTCTCCTCCCAGCTGATCCTAATACAGCCTAATTTTTTTTTCATGAGCATTCTCAAAAATTGTTCCTGGGAAATCTTACAATCCTAAAGAAACAAAGTATTTTCAAACGTTTTTTAGATAGGAATCAAATTCTGGACATTGATTGAAGGTGTTTTTACAACACTCTCAGATACTTAAATAAACATGAGGTCTCCCAATTTAAGGACTTGAAATGAGTTGATAGATGGCTCTACCAGTGAAGAAAAAATGTAGACATCTTAAATGATCAAAATTGAGTGTTGAAAGCAACTGAACTTTTTAAAAATAGCATGTGATACATTAAAAGCATGCAAAGCAGTATTGTTGCATTACAGAAAAAAAATCATACTTAATATTATTGTACTTAGAACAGAATTCATTTTCTAAAAAAATTTTCTACTTTTTCCTCCTGAAAAAATCATCAGCGATTCTGGAAACTCATCAAATTCTATGAGGATGGGCACCTTACAATGTATTGAGTTTTACAAAATTTTCTTATATATTATTGCATTTAAACTTTACAACTCTTTAGAGCAGCAGTTTTCAACTTTTTCCCTACTTCAAACACACAAAGGAAAATATGTGCATACAAAATATCTTCCTGTGTACAAGCTCACACACTGATACATCAAAACAAGAAGAAGAACTCATGTGAAGTAGAACAAAATAATGCTGTATGTAGGTTTTCATTACTGTCCTCTGGGTTTGTGTGTGTGTGTATGTGTATGTGTGTGTGTGTATGTGTATGTGTATGTGTGTATGTGTGTGTGTGTGTGTGTGTGTGTAGTATTCATGTGAGACATTATTAACTATTACCTTGGAAACACTGACTTCACCCTGTGGCAAAGATAAGATGGTCTGCTGTTATGTGTACATGTAATTGCTCTAACCCCCCCATCCTTTTCATCTCACACTCAGGAAACATACAATGATGTCGTTGTAGAAATATCCTTGTGTCCCTCTGTGTCACAGCACAATGGTCAGTAACTGTTGCTTCAAATGCATATGTTGTTATGCCTGCTTTACAGATGAGGAGAGTAAACTCTTCTGAAAGGTTGAATGCTTTCCCCAAAGTCATATACCTCATAAAGATAGACCTAGGACTGAATCAGAATTGTTCAGGCTTAGTTTCTATTGGTTTTTTTTCTCTTCATAAAAAAAAAAGATGATTACATAGACCAATTCACCTGGAATATTACATGTACAGGCTGATATCAAATCTTTTCTAGTTATTTGACTGCCACTTTGGCCTCTCTACAAGCTTCTTTTAATCCCTGATATACAGCCAACCATGCCTGAGATATTTCTCATCAGGAGGACTGCCAGATGTGGGAGAAAAGCTCTCTAATGGTGAGGCGGCATAGAGTTTAATTTCCATCCAGCTGACTTAAACAGTGGACACCATTACCATTCAATATGGCCACTGCCCTCCACTCACTGGCTCTCCCAGCAGGTGCTGCAATGTTCCTGATAATGTGGAAAATACTGCAAGAGGAGGGAAAGTTTATTTTTGGCTGGGTTGAAGGCAGCCAAAGAAGAAACAGGGGAAGTTTGAGGCAAGGTTGCTGCTACTTAACTAACCATCATTTTATCAAAATCAAGATCTTCACAGTTCAATGGACCATGTGTCTTTCTTGTGTCTAGCTTTAAAAAGGCAATATTTCAGTTTTCAAAAGTCCCTACGGCTATAGGATACTTGCTTTTCCTTGGTATTTCATGAGAACTGAAACATCTGAAATTGATGCCAAGGGTGATTAGTGGTAAACTCTTTGTTCCAACTGATTTAGGAGATTCATGTCTCCTATAGGCTTTATTGGTGACAACAAGTTTGAATTTGTATCCTCTCAGGCTCCTCTATATTCCTCTATAAATCCATTAGTTTAAGGTCATATATTTGTCTCTATTTGCATGTATACCTTTTGTCCTGTCCCCTCCTGGCACAAATGTTATTCTTTATCTATTCCATGATAAATTCAAGCATTGCTATATTCCCATTCCTTCTTCCCCATCTATATATTTTTCTCTATCTTCCATGTTTCTCTTTCCTTATACAGGTATGTGCAGCAAAGTCATGTTCATTCCCTCTTTTAACTTGTTTACTATAAGGAAACACTTTGTCTTTCTTAATAATCAATGATATGCTATTTTTAAATATATCTCTTAGAGAAAAGATGACTTCCCATCTCCCTTGCCTCCAAGATGAGTGTCCCTAAAACCTGGGATAGAGATCCAGAAAGAAATAGCACCAAAAAAAAAAAATCTCTTAAGTGGTGAACGACCTTGACCAGGCTGGAGAGTGAGTGACCACAAAATAATGAAATCAAAGTATTTTTCTAAGATGGAGACTCTTCAGATTGGCTGGGAATAAAGATACTTGTTTGGTGAGCATCTATTTCTACTTTAAGAGCCAGCTCAACATTATTCCTTTGATGACTTCCCCAACTGCACCATGGGCAGTTTTCATTTCTCCCTTTGTGCTACCAGTATATTATATAAGTAATCCAATAACAACATTTATTATATTGTTCTGCCCAGAGTTATGTGCCCTTCCCCATGACTCAGCTGTGAGTTTCTTCAGTGGTGAAGCCAGTCATCTTATTTAACTTCATCCTCAGCAACTAAGACAGCGCCCGACACATAACTAAATGCTCATAAATGTTGGTTCAACAAACTACACTCAATTCAGTTAAAGTTCTGTGCAGCCCACTGATTAAGTATATAAACTGGTATTTGGGGTTCATGTTAGGGGGCATGCTTTTTACATTTAAATGAAATGAGTCAACACATTCAATACTTACGACAACTTTAACATGCTTGGATAAATCTCTAGAGCTTCTCTGTAGGAAATCAGAAAAAGCTGCCTATACAAGGAAAGAAAGAAAGAAAAAATCTTCATTACATGGTTATGCCAAATCCTTACTTCTGTATGATAGATAGGTCCTAGTGATTCTAAGTCATGCAAAAATATAAGACAAGTTCTCCTTTTGCTGAATCTAAAGTAAACTAGTGCAGAGGCTGTCAAGTTGAATTCTTTCTCTGTTTTCAAAATGTAACCTATAATAAAATTTAAGATCACAGTAGGAGAGTGAAAATGTAGGTAATTTCAAGGGTCAGTTTGGAGATCTGACTACCTTTCCTGATCTTCCTATTTGTCCATTAGATGCTGATATAATCTTTAACTTGCCACTGAGAATGTCTTATTTCACCCCATTTTACTTCGATTCCCTCTATCCAGTGGTAAAATTTAAGCCACACTTTTTAAAATCAATATTTTAGAGGCCGCTTTTTCTTCTTTCCAGCCATTCACACCCAAGGATGTCCCTGAGTAGGAGGAGAAGGAAAAAGAAGGGGGCCCCTCTAATCTCATCTATGTTTCCATGAAAAACTTCCCATATTCCATCAATTTCTCATCCAAATGTCAGTTCATACGTACCCCTATGAAAACTACATTCTAACCCAAGACACGCCATACATCTTTCAGTCTACCTAATTTCCTCATTCTCTAGATGGGCTTTGATGTTTGCTTTTCACACCACTCCTTGAATACCATCCCCTCAGTGCAACTTTCAGGGCTTTTAAGTTCAAAGGTGATGAACTCTCTGCCACTAACATAAGAAATACATACTTACTTTCATTCTTAAACCAAGACATTAAACATGAACCATATACAGACACACATGTAAACACCTGAGATGTGTGTGTAATTATCAGCAGAGTATAGCTAGCATCTTTATTACCATGAGTGAATTAGTATAAATAATATGTAATCATCAAAACATGAAATATATACTTACCCCTGCATAGAACATTTTATTTCGAAAACGACTGTTGAATTTCTCTGGATTTGCTTCTGTAAAAGGGAAAAGGTAGTTTTGTTACAGAGACCTGATTAACGGTAGTGAGTTAGATTAGCACCCCTACTTCTTCCCTCTCCCTCCCCATCCCAAGGACCCAACAGCTTCATCATCATCTTCCCCTTAGTTACAGGCAGTTGGCATGGTTGTCCAGTGCTGCAAAGTGTAGCCCCAAACTGGCATCAGTGGCAGCATCAACTGGGAGCTTGCTAGATATGCAAATTATTAGGCTCTACCCTGAACCTACTGAATTAGAATGTCTGGGGGCTGGGGTCTAGGAATCCGGTTTAACAAGTTCTCCAGGTGATTCACACGCACATTAAGGGCTGAAACACTCTGGACTCTATTCAAAAGAGAGGGCTGGCAGGGATACAGCGCAGGGGTGATAGAAGAAAGAGGGAGGGGGAGGAGGGGGAGGGTCAATTATTTGCTTTGACCTCCATAGGGCATGGCTTCCATAAACTATCTATGCAGTTTTAAATTTAATTAAATATGGGGAATTTGGATAATAATTAATAGAGAATTTGTTTTCATATTTTGCAAAAACTCCTAACTACCATCTGTACTGTTGTTTGTGACAGGCCTTGAAACATCATTTGATTTAGTGAAGTTATATAAATATATATATATATATCTATATAGATATATACAGATGACCTGCAGAATGGACCCAGGGCATAGGACAACAAAGGCTCTGACTTAAATGGTTTAATTTTGAGTTTGTTCCTGAATGTTTTATAGGTTGAGGACTATAAAACGATTAGACGAGAATTTGCATCGGAAAATGTTCACATGAATTCAACAGATTATAAAATCCCCAAATGAAATACTATTTCCTTACATTCTTTCTAATAAAATTCCAAGACATTCCAAAGGAACCCACTTAAATATTTGCTTTCTGCTATTTTGTCCCATATGATCATTAATCCCTTCTTAGGGGTAGGTCTTTCTCCAAGTCATTTCTCATCAGACAGCTGGCTGACTAGCTGGAAGTCTCCAAATCCCAAACCTATCTTTGAATAGCAAGCATGACACCAGATGGCAAAGGTCATGGAGACCAAAATTCTACCTACCATCGTCTACCTTCTGGACCCCATGATTCACATTCTTCACGTATGAAAAACACATTCACTCCCTCCCAGGTCCCCAAAGGTCTCATCTCCATTATAGCATCAACTCAAAATCCAAAAATCTCATCTAAATCTCATTAGCTCATACTTTGCAAATCTCATCATCTAAATCATGTAAATGATTTGGCTCTGGATGTAATCCATTTATAATGATGATAAGACCCTGGGTATAATCCATTCCAATAGTTTAATATATTAATCCCATCTTTGTATACAACACAATAACATATGTGTCATTAGAATGGAATCCTAAACCCTACTTTTGTCTGAAATTGGTCTTGCCTATTAGGGAGCAAATATAAGTTCGACACTATGTTTATAAAAATCAGTAAGTGATTTGAACCCCACATAAGACACATCTTTCAAATTCTCTGCATTGGATATCTACTCAATCTTAAGACTTCAGTTATGTATATATAAATGACTCCAAAATCTATGCCCACAGTAACAGTGCCACCTTCAATTCAAATTGTATATATTATAAAACTCTTTCCTTCCAATGTCATCTCCCATTAAGGACAAATATTTTTATCAACATTATCTTCATGTTTCTAACACCATCGCAAAAATCTTACACTATGTATTAGTTGGTCACCTAACCCATATCTTTAGCACAAACTCATTTTCCTTCCTGTCTGAAATGCCCTTGCCTACTTTACTTCTTGTCTACATCAAACTCCTTCTTTATTTCCCACTATACTCCCTCCTACCCTTTCTGGAAACTTTCCCCTGATACCTATCTCCTGTCAACAGTCCCTACCAAACTCCCACATTATACACTGCCTGGACAACTCATCTTACCCTTACTTTATATTCCCTTCTGCTTGTGTTTATCTTTTATATACGGGCCCATCCTCCAATTAAACATTCCGTTCCTGTAACAAACATTGAGACAGCCACTGGACTTGGCACAAGGAATATAAAAGTAAATAAGACATAGTCTTTTGCCCTCATGTTGTTTAGAGTGGGGGAGACAGGTCTGAAAATGAAAAATAAAATGTCCTTTTGTATATGCCATAGAAAGATGTCTCTATAAGACAAAGTAGGAGTCACACATAAAGGGAATGATCAGAAAAGCGTTCCAGAGGCAAGTACACTTGAGTCTTGAATGATGAGTAGATGCCACGTTGAGGTTCAAGATGGAAAAGAAGGTGACAGAGAACCTTGGACAGTGACAGTTTCTCCGGGGCAAACTGTGCCTAAGTCTTACTAGCTGGGCAAGAGCCTGGCAGTGTGTCCTTTGCAGTGATGGTGATGATGAAATTTGGCAAGCCACTGAAAATAACACTTTTTTAAAGAAATCTGTCAGTTCTCCAGATGAATCATGAAACATTCATAATCCTTTGAAACATGCTGATCTGCATGTCTCTGTATATTCAGTGAAAATAGTAAATCCTAAATCAGATTTAAAAACTGCCTCTTCTAGAGTCATAGTTGTATTTCCTTGACCTTGTAGCATAAGGCTCAAATCCTCTGCATAAGAAGTAACTTCAATGAGGCAGTACAACTTTAGCATCCAATCTCAGACTAAAAGTTTGATGTGTTTAATATCCTTCATGTCCCCCCGAAAGTGACAATCTAATTCACGCAGCTGGCAAAGTGAGACCTTGCTTTGCTACCTGATAACCATAATCATTGTTAACATGACTATATGTTAATAGATTGGAATATTTTCAATGTACTTCCTCAAGCACTGTCATAATGCAGTAGTGATTAAAGCACTGGGCAAACAACTCCAACTGACAATTAAATGACCAATCCTATTAAAACTCTCAATTCTGTTCCAAACAATTGCACGTTCTGATATGCAACAGTTTAGCCACACATGGCTTAGCCACTATGAGAATAAAAAAGCTTCTGTTTTCCAATCAAATTAAGTATACCTTCTATCTGATGAAATTATTCATATGTTTGCATTCTTTATATACAAAATGTTAAGTCAATCAAAATGTTAAGACTACCTTTACTCCTTGCTTGATTTTTTACCGGTAATTCTAAAGGCATTTACACAGTAATGCCACTAATAAACTGTCTCAAAATAAATGTCATTTTAATTGTCCCTTCTAAAAGAAATACAATGTAAGTATCAATAGTAATGCAAAAGTCTACATTTGTTCCATGTCAATTTGATGGGTTATTTCACATCTATGCCAAAAATTGTTTCTGCAATTAAATTTTTTAAGATTCTGCTTTAGTGAGACTTGGTTTTACTACCCATTGCGTGTAAATGGATTAGCGCAATTCCCAATGTATTGTATTTTTTGACTAATAACTAATCGGTTATTCTATGCAAGCTCTTTTTTGTTTGTTTTTTGGTAATGGCTCTCATGGGGCTTTGAATCACTCTGCAAGTATTTGATGGCAAACGATACAAGTTTTATCATGAACTCTCAGCCCCTGAGCAGCTGTATTTGAGAACAGTTTGAAGTCTCAACTATGGTTTGCGAGGCTTGAGAATAGCCACTCACACAATCTACCAACAAAGTAAGTACGTATGCCCCTATTGAAAATGCGGCCTGCTATCTTTCTCTTCTTTCTGCAGCTGAGCTTGAAATTTCTTGACTATCCAGGTAAAAATATGGGGAAAATCCAAATAAACGGAAAACAGTAAAAATAATAATAATAATAGCTTGAGTAATTATACCTTTCATCATAAATAATGATTTTTTTTTTTTTTTTTTTACTTAACGCAAAAAGAATAGACTAACAGATACTAAGAAGTCCACACGTCTGGTCTAGGCATATCAACCAAATCTGGTTCCAATAGTTTGTGCATATTTATTGCGTACCATCTCAATATCCTCTCCATAAATATGGTATACATTACTCTCAGTCAACAGCAATCCTCCCTTATCCAGCTCTTCAGTGGCTGTTTTTCCTCAAGGGCCTTGGCTTCCCTGCAGGGAAAATGTTTGCAATTCCTTTTCCGATTACAGGAAAGCACTTACACTAAGCCTCGGCAATAAAGTATTCAAAGTAAAGTATTAGCTCTTGGCATCTTTCAACCAATTATTTTATAATCACACATATAAAATGATGTAGACATACATATACACCACAATTTGCATGTTCCTCTCTAAAATGAAATAGTTCCATAGTTTCAAAGAAAAGAAAAAAATCACTTTCCCACAAGAATTCTTTCTAAGCCTGGTCTTTCCACCGTGAGGTCTCTCTTTGCTGCCCTCTCATTCTGAGGCACCAAAGTTTCACCACAGTACAAGGAAACATATCATTAGGATAACTCTCAGATTAATAAGACAAAATATTAGGCTCCCTTGAATGAGCTTTCTGTCCACCACTTACTCATTTAGGCCTCTTTTCATGGCAGGATGTCTAATTTGGAGGTTCATGCATTAGTGATAATTGTACTACTTTACAAGTACTGTTAAGAAACGTAAAGATTTTATTAGGAAGCCCAGATCCAGAGTCTCCCAAAGAACATGAGAAATAAATGGGGTAAGAAATGGAGAAAGAAATCTCCAGTTACTTCCCCAAATCTACTCTCCTTAAATTAGGAAAGGCGACAGGTTATAAATGCCAGCCCTGATGTAGGACCCTCTGAATATCTAATCTCCGAGAACTGTCTAGAGAGGGAGGTGTGGAGCGTGTGGGTGTTTCTGATTTGGGTATTTGATATTTATGGTTCTGTTGTCAACCAACCTTTCTATCTGTGATTTTCTGGTTAATCAGAGAAAACTATGACTCTTTCTTTAATCAGTATTGCTTCTATTTGGCTCAGCATTTGACCCTCAAAGCCTCATGAAACCAGGAATGCAAAGTCTAACAAAATTGCTGAATTCAGTAAGAGAATTACAGGTTTATACTCTACTTTTATTTTGTCTTCTAACAGCCTTAATCCTATAGCCCCATTCCTGATCTTTAGTATATAAAAGTGTTATCAGAATTTTCTCTGCATTATTAGTGGAATCTGAACAGTTGAACTTTGCCTTTTGTACTCTGTATTTCAAATTCTATGAGTTAAAAGCTTAGAGGCTCTTGCAGAATCTAGAGGAAAAGTAAAATAATCCCTCATTATGACTTTTATCTCACAAATTACTTATACCTGCAGCCAAGCATTATTTTGGTTACATGTTACCATATTCACAAGGGACTAGGTACAGGCAGAGACACAGATGTATTATACAAGAAGAGAGTTTAAGAGAGAGA
This sequence comes from Balaenoptera borealis, assembly GCF_965194805.1. Taxonomy (NCBI): domain Eukaryota; kingdom Metazoa; phylum Chordata; class Mammalia; order Artiodactyla; family Balaenopteridae; genus Balaenoptera; species Balaenoptera borealis. The sequence continues at coordinate 114,166,715 of NC_138864.1, forward strand.
AAGAGATTAAGAGAGACCAAGAAAGCAAGAGATTAAGGCTTCAAAGCATAAGCCAAAATCCTAAACTTTCTCAGTTCTGAATGACATAAGAAAATTTTGATGAAATATTTAACTTGTCATTATTTCATCTTATTTCTCTTTCAAAAGTTATTTTGCTTCCCCAAATCTCGATTCCATCTCTTCTAGTACTTAAATGACCACCAGCCCTCATTCATACTACCTCGTCCAGTGGAGATTCCAAGCACCTTGCATGCCTAATCCAATCACCGTCAAGCCCTTTTCTTTCAACCTAAACCACCTATAGTCAGCCCCCGTACTGTTCTAAGGTGCCTGTTGTCTCTTTTGTGCACATAGGGAAGACTTTTATGTTTGGCTACAAGATTTCAATGACCTTGGTTATAAAGTCCTGAACTTTAATAATTGGTGGTTTGAGAAGCTGTAAGTATTCTAATGACTTTAGTGAAAGATTCTCTTTTTATCACTTCTTAGTAGTTCACTAACTTCAAAGTTTCTAGTCAAACCTAAAGATTAGCAGTCCTGAGTCCCGGAACAAACATCTGGTCCTGACCTTTACCATCTCTGAGACCCTAAACAATGAGGTCTCAAAGTAACATCTGTAATAAGTTCCTATCTTGTCTAGCTCCCAGGGTCAACATGAAGGTTCAAATGGAACAGCATTAGACACACTGTCAACATTTAAGTGATATGCGAACAAAACGGAACATGCAAAACACCTGCTGGAAACTTCCTCCCTGGGAGATGGAAATGGGACGTTGTCCTCACCTCTGGATTCATGGAACTCCAGCGTGACATGGGCATCAAATCCGAGGCTGAAGTAATTATTGAAAACATTCAGAGGAAGCTGCAATGATGAACAAAGGCAGAGGTGAAGTTGTGTCTAACCAGGCAAAAAGAGGAAAATAAAACCTAAAGCCAGACACTTGTCTCTGGGGCAAGTCCCTGGGAGAACGATCAATTAAAACTCAAGGCAGGGGTGTCTATGTAGAAGGAACAACGGATTTTTGAATTAATTCTTTAGTGAAAGCTCAACTCAAACGATACTCCTAAGAATTTTAAATAGTTTAGGAAAAAAGGGATACAAATACAAATTATTCAATGAGAACCATTCTTGTGGATATTGTAATAAGAGAACCTCATTAAGCTGAGGGATGCACATTTGTAATAGTTACAAAGGATGATTCAACAAGCAAACTTAGTAAGTAAATTCAATTGTAAGGATCGTGTCTAACCTTCTTAATCAGTGGATGCAAGTTTTTTCAAGAATTTATGTTCAGCATATTAATACTGCAACTTAAAATGAATAACATTTGTTCACCCTTCACTTATTTTCCAAAAAAATATATTTTTTGATAAAAGTCATGTAAGCAATAAGTCAGTGGGAGCCATTCAACTATTCTCAACCTAGAGGAAAAATAAAAATAAAAATATATATGTGTGTGTGTGTATTTATCAGTATTCAGATTCCTATTTAGTCTATAAACTCTTATCTTTAATATGACTGTGAAATATGCAACGCAGACACACAGATACACATACAAGCCTTAGCTTTCCTTCCCAGAGTCCTCTGGGTCCCTGGCTGTTACTGCTACAAGCTGAGTAAAGGAAAGAACAAACTATGCAGCCTAAAGTCCTGCATTAAAACTACAAAGTTGGTATGATTTGAAGGCTTCAGTTTAATGTTAGAACAATTAGAAAAGCATGTGGAAAATGCTAGAAGGCAAATGGTGGTTCTTACACTTTTCCTCCTGCAACTCAGAATGAAAGATAAACGTTAAAGTAAATGGAGAGGTAATTTTATCTCAGCCTGGATAATGTCTCCAGATAATTATCAGGTTTATCTTCCAGATAGAAATGCACTTCTCTTCTATTAGAAATAAGTGTTTGGCCTCAAGATTTCAAAAGTTAAGTTCATTACAGGGTTTCATATGCCCCCTGATCAGTAAGATTTTCTGTTTGACTAGAGCGATAATCGTGTCCCATTAAGAGAAAAATGAAATGAGAGGAAGAGTCAGAGGGAGAGCAAGAGAGATATTAATGCAGAAAGAGAGAAATTGAAATAAAGGATGAACCCTTCGATGGAACGCCGAGTCAGAGCTTGTACTGATTCAGAGGTCAGATCAGCCTGTAGAAGTAGTTACAACCGACTGGAGAACAGGGAGAGAAACTAAACACATAGAACATTGCCAAAACATATCTCACTCTCCTGGCTTCAAATATGAGAATGTCCAGTTCCTGCACTGAAACAAAATACAGGTCCTTGGTAATGACAGCAAGGGTTGGTGATCCTGCCAAAAGCGCAGATATGTTCATTTCTACCATTTATGCTCTTTTGGCTACAATTCTAACCCATGTCTTAGCATCCACTGATAACTTCGGAGAACATCTGGTCACCATCCCCTAAATAACATCACAATTTAGTCTGTTATTAAGTTCTTATTCATATTTTCCAGGAAAAATTGCCCTGATTTCCTACACATCTCCTCAAAATCCACTTTCAAAACCCTTTAAGTATCTGGATTAATGTTCCCAGGCTGCACCAAGAAGTCTTTCCATTTCTTAAGCTGTTGGGAAGAGAATTAAACATAGATTGCTATTGAGGTTCTAACCATTCCAAGTTGAGTGGGGATAGGTCCATAACATTTCCATATGGTACACTTCTTTGTACTTTAGCTGTTTTCTATCCAATTTCTGTAAGTCAAATACATTAGAAAGAAGTATTATATCCCAAGATGACACTTGTTTAAACAACATTGTGATGTCATGAACTCAAGATCAACTGAGCAATCATGATATCTACTAAAAACCTTATAGTTTCTGGATCATAGTTTAGGTGAAAAAACCATGAAGGTAAGACAAAACATGTTTTAACCAATTTTAGCCAAATAAGTAACTTGAGCATCTACCACAATTGGTCAGGATCATGGTACTAATCAATAAAGGTGCATTGATTTGGTCTAAAATGATATCAGATTTTAAGGCTGAAACCACCATGAAATCTTGGCCTCAATCAATGGCACAATCCAATATAGCAGGGATGCTGTTTAAAGTACAGATGCCTTCACCCTGCATCTACTTAATCAGAATCACTGGGAATAGGACCTTGTCATCTGCATTTTATAGGCACACCTGGAGATTCTTACACAACAAAAGTTTGAAAACACTGTCATAGAAGAAAAGTGGAAAGTAATAGAAAGCAAGTGTCTACTCAGAAACCTATCAAATTTATCTGAGATTGAGGCCAGAACTTAAAGCCAAATGTTCCCCTGAAGCTCTATAGTAGCATTTTTACAATTATGTCCCTTGGTTTGTCTTGGGTTGAGATACAAGTTCAATCACTGAAGGAAAAACACGAAGTCAAACATTTATTTAGGCATCCTGATGTCCCAATCAAGTGATGAAACTGAAATATTTGCTATCAGACCAGAAATCTCAGGCATTTATCTTTCTATTGAAAGACCCTGTACCTAATGCTTCAGATCATATGATTTTTTTAAACTTCTCATAGGTTAAGAGTTTGCAATGAATTTGAAAGATTAGAAAACTGATATATTTCTTTCTGGTGTGGAATTTGAGAACAGAGAACAGCTCCCTGCGCTATGGAAGTGGGTAGGAAATCTTGGTCTTTAGAAGTCTACGGGGCAGAACCATCAGGAAGTGTTATACTCATAGCCCTAGTAGCCGTCAACTCAAACACCGTCCTGTCATCTCATAGGAAGGAATCAGCACATGACCCTCCAGCCAGGAACGTATTTCCTGTGACTCAGGCAGATACTCCAGGGTTAGCTTTCTGCTGAAGGAAGAACTCTCTAACCTTACACACGCCATCTTCAAGTTCTTCTGGAGGCAAGTCTGGGTTTCTTTCCACATGGAGGTTCCAGCGATCTAGCTGTACAATTGTCCCATCTTCTACTTGGCAAAGGATCTTAGAAACAGGTTCATCAGTGTAGCCCTAAGGAATACAAAGAGCACACACATTGCTGTCTGGAGTAGGGAACAGTACAGCCAAAGGTATTTCATGCAAGGTGGAGCCCTTGTTCTACAGCTGTTTATTTTGCAATTAGCAAGGCTGGGACGGTAAACTGTTTTCCTCGAGGTACTTAGAATTTAAGACAAAAGGCATGGGTAATGTGCACAGAAATACTAACTCTAGCTGGTTTGAGTTGAGGAATGACTTTTGCCAGCACCAAGAACCAAAAGCCACCGGCAGGCTTTTGAGATCCATACTGGATGGCTGTTTTTATCAGAGTGAAAACAGGTCACCCCAGGCCTTGTACTAGGGGAATTTGGAGGATACACAGAACAAGTGTATGTGGAAAAGCGGGAAAAGAATCAAGGTGACATCGGCTAGACAATTTCTTCCACTGACGTTCCATTTCACTCACCTCTCCCTGACCTTGTACTAGGACACCATTCCTTCCGGGACCTAAGGCAAGTCTGACTGAGGAATAGCCCTGCTAGGGAGCTAGCGACTTATTCCTTGAGCACACATTACTGATAGCACGATTATTAAGGACAGTCAAGTCATTGATTTGGATAAGAGCAATTAATACCAATAATACATTTAGCTGCTTCATGTAAATATATTTATTATTTATACTATGCTTACTTAAAAAAAAAAAGACCGATGGGAGGTTAATTCATCCAAAGCCAAATAAATATCTGCTAATGTCCAGACATAATTATCACCTATGGGAGGTGAATGCACCCAAAAGCCAGATTAACATCTGCTAATATCTGAAGATAATTTTCATGGAGCCCAGCCCAGGCAATGGTCTCATATGAGCAGTTAAAGAGCTGGTGGGGGAGCATATGTTAGCATATTGTGCTTTCTTATTTTCTTAGTACTATAAAAATAATGATGATGATGATGATGATAAAAATGGCTGGTTAGTGACCGGTAAACTACTTTCAACAAGCTTGCCTGAATTGGCTCCATGTTGAAAAGGACAGTTGGTTACCTGTATAGCCAAAATCATGACGACACTGACCAGAAAACTAAATGCTCAAACAAAGCCATAACTCTTCCAAAGTAAGGACTGTAAATCTGAACCAGACTCACTCTTCTGGAGAGGACTGGGGGGTCAGGAGCAATTCAGGTCTCTGTGATTGTTTAACATGAGGACCTGAGGCCAACCCACCCTCTGTCTTTAGTGGGTACCTCAAAAAGCCCCAGGCCTGTGTACTAACCCCCATTTTTTTTTAATATAAAATGTTCCCCTCTTCTCTAGCTGACTATAAGTTTAAACTGAAGAAGTCACCAGATAAAAACCATGGTTCATGGGGACCTTGATTCTCAACTCTAACTTGTTCCTTGAACAAGAGTAGCATATGCCCCTTCCACTTGAGCATCTGTGGGTTTGGGGATCTGTTGCTGGATGACATGGGCAGCCCCTGAGGGCAGTTCTTACCCCTCCCCAGTTGAGAGTTCGAGCCAGGTCGTTCCCAGTCCCCAGAGGAAGGACCCCAACCGGAGGCTGAGGGCTCAGCTGCAGTTCATCCAGAATGGAAAGGATCCAGCCCACCTACAGACATTTTGGGGACCAGAAGAGATATAAGAAAGATAGATAAGTTACAAAGACGACAACCTGAGAACAGGAGCAAACAGAATAGTTCTATTTGCAAGGAGCAAATAGAATAGTTTAAAGGAGCAGATAGAATAGTTTCATTTTTCTTTAAAACATGCATGTTTTAATCCAGTGACCAGGGAACTGAAAGACCACTTATCTCAAGCAGTTTCAAAATGGCAAGTCTCTTACAGGGAAAAGAACCATTTTGTATATGCTGTATCATATAAGCAAAACTAGATCCATTCATCTATATGTTAACTAGAGATGTACTTTAAAATTCAGGAGAGTTTACAATTTAGGGAGGTATATACATAGGGCACTGCAGGAAATGTAAGACTCAGAATCAGATTAAATCTCAATTCTGGCTCATATTGGCTTTGTAATCTTGATTAAGGTATTTAACCTCACAGACTCATTTATCTGATTTTCAAAATGGAGATAATGCCTACCTCACAAGATTGTTTATAGATTAAACTAAAACGTATATAAAATCCTCATTATGGTGCATGGCCCACGTAAGCACTTATTAAATGGTTACTCTCCACGTTATCTTAGAAATTAGTCGTGCTTTCCTAAATATCCCTACATTCCCCTTAATGAAACATTATGAAAACATAATTATGGATGAACTTAGTACTTATTATAAGTTTAGGCAGAAAATAGATACTTATATACTAGAATCATATTCCTGTTTAATCTTTTTCTAAGATAAATAATACTTTGGGTTTAGTCTTATTATAACTATTTAGAAAAATTACCCCAAACTTGGAAATACCAAAAAGAAACTTGCATATCCTCACAATGTCATTCTAGAGTAGTGTCACAGGCTTATCTAAGAACTTTATGACTGTAGGTTAACTTGAGGATTTCTGTCCTGTAGAGATACAAATGTCAAGAAGAGATCACTTTAAAGGTTATGGTTCTATTCCCCCAGAAGGGCATAAACTAATTTTGTCTCAAATTTAGAAAAATTATTTTGGTATAAACTACATAATCATTTTCCTCTTCTTGTATTATCTTGCTGATTCCTTTATTAAAAAGCTAAATAAATTTTTGACATTGTATTCACTCTAAATTTGTATGATAATTATTTTTTTAAAATTTTTTAAAAATTGTACTTTAATAGTACATTTATTGAACACCACTGCATATAAAACATGGAACTAAGTAATTGAAATAAAAAGGTAAATGAACTACACTAAGATAGGTAAGGCAGAATGCCTGCTCTCAAGGAGTTTACAATTAACAAAAAGAGAGGCATACTGATTGCTTTCTATGTGCTAGTCCCTGAGCAAATTTTTCTACTGAATTATCTTATTAAGCTTCAAAACAACTCTCTACAATAGATATAATTTTTGTCTCCATTTTGTAGATAAGGAAACCAAGACTTGGAAGGTTTAGTGACCTCCTTAATCATCTGCGAGGCAGAGCTGACATTCAAAGCTAGGTTTGCCACACACCAAAGGCCAACCTCTTAGCCGCTCTGGTGCAGAGGACCTTTCAGTAAAGAACTAAACCCAGCTCTAGATGTGGCCTGAACATCCCTGAGACCATGGCATGTACCTTGGGAATCTGTGGAACACTGGGGAAACCTTGGAAATTGCTTAGTCAAATTCAGTTAATTTGCAGATTTATTAACTGAGGTACACAGAGGTCATGTTATTTGCTCAAGACAAAATAATCAAAAGTGGCAGAGTCGGAGTCATGCCAGGTCTGTTGACTTGCATCTAAAATCCTTTCTCCTCCAAGACGAGTACTTCCCAGGATGTCAAACTTGCCTATCTGGCAAGAAATCTAAAACTGTGTTTACCTTCTAGAAAGGGATACCACTATGTTCACCCAAAGTGGTAAACTAAAAATCCAGATCTACACTAGTGTCCAAAATCCCCCCCCTTTCCCCCAAACTGGGCGATTTGCTCCTAGATTTCCAGCCAGCACTTCTCTAGCTCTTCCCTTACACACAATACTCACTAAACTTGCCAACTGAAGTAAAGGGAAAAAATGCCAGATGCTAAAGTAGTGCTGACGACTACATTAGCTATTGCTCCTGAGCTGCTAAAGCACAAACTAGACACAGTAAAAGCAGATACCTCTAATAAACTACAAGAAGGGGATTTAAAGGCATTAAAAAGGACGTGAAAACTCAGAAATCCCAACAACCTGGGATCACTGGCTGCGGCTGTAAACAGCCCTGAGTAGAAACAGAGACTCTCAGAAATGCGGTGGAACTTACTGGAAACCAACTCAATATCCCATACAGAGCATGGAAAAGAAGGCAGTCTCTTTAAAACTTCTGAGAGATGATCATGCAGACCTCCCTTTATGATTTACACTCACAAGTCAGTCCATTTACCTTGAGGTAGATTTTTGTTATGTTTATTTGAAATAGGTCTATCTTTTCTGAGTAAAGATGATGTTATGAGTTCACACTTTCAACACCCCATTTCACTCTAGACACAAACACAGGAGGAAAAAAAAGTCTTCATGGGCCAGAAACAAATGAAGCACAAAATAGCAAGCAGAGGAAACCAGGAGTTTGGCTTCTGTCTGATTAGGGGGAATAAAAGTTCACCCCCGGCTGGTAGGAGGCTGTGTATGAACCAGGCTCCCCCCCTGGCCAGCAGAAAAGAGGCCAAGAAGAGAGGGTGAGGGATCACCGTCTGAGGCCATAACCCATAGAAAGCTGGGGTGCCTTAAGGCTCGAGGCACACAGCCTCTAACAGTGCGTCCAAATTCCCACGAGCTCAATGACACACCTGAAACACCCCTGACATGGCCGCAGGATGGGAGCCTTAGCCACTTCAAGAAAACCCGACTCTACTCTCAGGATCCTGGAAACAATTCAAACTACTAGAAAGGATTAGTAAAAGGAGGCAGAGAAAGAAAAAGGAAAAATCATAAAAATGGAACTACCATACGATCCAGCAATCCCACTACTGGGCATATACCCTGAGAAAACCATAATTCAAAAAGAGTCATGTACCACAATGTTCACTGCAGCTCTATTTACAATAACCAGGACATGGAAGCAACCTAGGTGTCCAGCGACAGATGAATGGATAAAGAAGATGTGGCATATATATACAATGAAATATTACTCAGCCATAAAAAGAAATGAAATTGAGTTATTTGTAGTGAGGTGGATGGACCTAGAGTCTGTCATACAGAGTGAAGTAAGTCAGAAAGAGACAAATAAATAGCGTATCCTAACACATATATATGGAATCTAAAAAAAAAAAAAAAAATGGTTCTGAAGAACCTAGAGGCAAGAGAGGAATAAAGATGCAGATGTATAGAATGGACTTCAGGACACAGGAAGGGGGAAGGGTAAGCTGGGACGAAGTGAGAGAGTGGCATGGACATATATACAGTATCAAATGTAAAATAGATAGCTAGTGGGAAGCAGCTGCATAGCACAGGGAGATCAGCTTGGTGCTTTGTGACCACCTAGAGGGGTGGGATAGGGAGGGTGGGAGGGAGGGAGACACAAGAGGGAAGAGATATGGGGATATATGTATATGTATAGCTGATTCACTTTGTTATAAAGCAGAAACTAACACACCATTGTAAACCAATTATACTCCAATAAAGATGTTAAAAAAAAAAGAAAAAGAAAAAGGAAAAATCAAACACAGCAAAACAACTTCCTCTGAACACGAGCCTGCAGAGAGAAATTCTAAATCCCAGGAAGAACACTAATAGTAAGATGGATGGGAAGGTTAGAGGAATAATTCACAGCCCATGAAACACAAACATTTTTCGAATAACTTTGAAATAAGTGTCCCATAACTTCCACGAATTGATAAGGTGTCTTCTAACAGTCCTTTGATCAGTATAATTGTCCTCATTCAAACCTTAAGCGCTGTTCCTGTTTTTGTTCTTGTTTTTCTGAGAAGATTGCCAAGAATCCACATGAAACTGTGGTGTGGTTCCACACAAAATGCCATGAGCCCTCTGGACCCTTTGATTTCCCCTTTCTTCTCAATTGATTTGCTTTAAAAAAATGCATAAATAGATTCTATCTTCTTTTTCCAATAGCCAGTTAATCAACTATTTAATTTTCCCCTGAATAAAAGCAGATAATCTTAGTATTTCATCATTACACAACGCTTGGAGTCATCAAATGTCTCCTGCCTTTCACAGCAGAGATTTTTTGTTTTGTCTTGAAATTCCCTCATGTACAATCCATGTTAGGCTAACAGTTCTTTGGCTGAAGTGGGCCCGTATCTTTCCTTTGCACAACGCCTGAATAGTTGCTCTCATCCAAGAGCTACATCACCACTACCCAACAACCAGCTTCCTCAGAAGGCAACGTAACGTAGGCGTGCAGGGAAGGCACAGAGCTGGAAGGAGCCCAGCTGCATCTGAAGTCTGGCTCCATCACCTACGGAGCCAGTTAAGGCACTTAATCTAAGTTCCCTCCTATGTAAAATGGGATAACGGTACCTGCCTCGTAGGGGTATTTTACCAATTAAATAACACGGAGACATTGCTTAGCATGTGCCTGACAAATAGGAAATGCTAAATTAACATTAACTGCTATGATTAAGATATATTTTTCTTCCTCTTTCTTTACTTCATCCATAAAGGTCCAGTTTCCTAGAAGCAAAATGCCCTCTTCCTGTCTCTCCACTTAAAGAAAAGTTGAGTCTCAAAGTTCACAAATCACTCCCACCTTTGACTGCCATCAAGTCACAAAAATCTCTCTTTCACAGACTATGACAAACAGTAAAAGCCAAGCTGCACTGCAGCATAAAAAGGAGGGAGGGAGGGAGAGAGGGGGAGGGAGAGAGGGAGAGAATATGGAACAAATACACCTACAATAGCAGGAGACATAAAAGATCTTGAGTAATAATCCGTGTACTTGCCCCTATGAGAGCAAAACCATGCAAAAGTCTTAAGGTCCAAAGCTGTTATCGGAGGCTCTCCGTTCCCAGGACCGTGCTCCTGCTGGAAGTCCAGACTGCAGGTTCGTGGGCAGGGACTGTGTTTGCTGGGGCTTTTGCATTACCCCAAATCCTCTCCACCAGCTTGACCAGCACCCCTTCAGTTAAACTTAATTAATTGCAACACGCACAGCTTTGCATATTTCCCATCACAACTGAAGAAAACTATCTGGATTGTGCAAGATCATCTTCCAGGTGGCAGAGTTCCTTCCTGCCTTTGTGTTAGGAAATGCAGGGCTGACGGGGCTAGAACACCAGGGTGCTGGGCTTCGGCCCTGAGCAGAGCTGCCCAGCCAGCCCTGCGGCCGCAGCAGCTGCCTGATGCTGCCACCCCCTGGCCCTGTTCAGCTGTAACCATCACTGAATATTTCCCAAGTGCACATGGAACAACGTTTTCGTTCGGCAATATGCTAACATTAGCGTTGGCTGAGGGGTGGAGAGGGCCGTGAATTGACATTTTCTTTGAACGAAGCAGATGCACAGTTGCCTTTCCTCATATCATCTGCAGGCAGAAAAGTGAGGGATACCCTTACGGAGAAATCAAACGAGAACGAGGGCAACATTTCTGCACCCAGAAAGATCATCAAAACGCAGCATTTGACAACCGGGTTCCCTTTCTTACATGTGCACAATGATTCTTCCTTGTGATATTTTCATATTTGCACTCAAGAGTTTACAAAGTCACTCTGTGTTAGAAGAAATGTTTAAAATCGAGATAATAGTCAAGGTATGAGCTTTTTTGAAACAGAATGTAGATTTAGGCTATCCATCCCCTCATCGGCAAGAGGACAACTGAGGGTGTACCAAGCTCTTCTTCAAGAGAGGCTGGGACGTCGGGGTGCTGAGGGAGAAGAGGCGTGTGGAAACATCTGCTGGCCCTGTCAATTAAAGGGGAATAATAATCCTTTCTTCCCTGCTACAGCTGTAGTGACTCGGGGCATGGGGGGGCCTACTGTGTAGGATGTATCCTCATCTAGGGAAGCCAGCGGAATCAGAAATAAGCATAAAGTGTGTGGCTCAAGTCCATTTAATCCCAGCCCTTTGGAAAGACGTTAACAGGGTTAAGGGTGGACCTCTGGATCCAGCCCAGTTCATCAAGGCCAAGGGCAGGTAAGGAGGGATCATGTTTCACCTTAAGGCTCCATAACGAGGGGAAGGGACCTGTGACCCTACTGTCTCAGTTCACGCACTCCTCGATATTTAACCAAGGTGGCAGCCAAGGTGGGAACTGGATGGGTGGACATGTGGCCGAGGAGAGGACAGAATACAAATTTACCCCGTGACCAAAAAGAGACTATTTCTAGTTTAAAAACATGAAGGTTTGAGATCATCCTGAGTTAGTATTCTCTCACTCTAGAGATCAAAGATGGGACCAGCCCATTCGAAACCTGCAACTATGTGACAACCTCAGGATCATGCAAACCACTTACAAAGAGACCGCACCTGGGCCACCTTCCTCTGCAGCCGTCACTGGCCTTGTGTGGTGACGGACTGCTTGAACATGGCTGATCTCAACTGGAGGCGCTGTAAATTTAAAATATATGCTAGATTCTGAAGACAGTCCAAACAGCATAAAATATCCCACTAATGACTTTATACTGATTGCAAGTTGAAATGATAATATCTTGGATATAGCGGGTTAAATAAAATAGATTATAAAACTAATTTAACCTGCTTCTTCTTAGTTTTTTTAAGTGCCTTCCAGAAAACTTAAAATGTAAAAATGCGGCTCGCATTATAGTTATCTTGAACAGCAATGGTCTATACTAACATAATGTTACAGCTGTGAAGACCCTTAGGGATCCAAACGTATCCCTTTTCAGATTTAGAATGTCTCAGAAGAAGTTAAGGAACCTTCCAAAGCCACTGCAATGGTGGCAGAAGCACCTCTTCCTCCTCCAACTGCAGTATCTGCCTCCTTGCACTTTTTACCAGGATAAAATTAAAGTAACTCATACTGAAGCCAAATAACTTTTCTCCAAATTAATGCAACATGTCTATATATTTGATAAGACCTTGTACACACACTAATGTGACTGAGGGTTAACATATCCTCATCCTAACCCATCAAAAATATTCTATATCTGATTCCTCCTGGAACCTTGTCACTGACAGAATTCTGACAGCCTCTACAGTGACAGATACACTCACTAGATAAAGGGTGAGAGCACCTTATGTCAAATATATACCCGACACTTCACTTGCCTCGAGCCAACAGCTTTTCTTCATGCATCCATCAAGATGCCTCTTCTTTATATAAACACTCAAAATTTTAAGTTTCATATTCAAAACTGATAAAAATGTCAATCACGTACCTTGATAAACATTTCAGAAACCCCATATATCTTTTACAAAACATCTAACAAGGTAAAATAAAATAAAACCTGGTTTTACATAAGGTATAAGATATGCAAAGTTTTGATTCTGCATGATTGGACTACAGAGGTTACCACTGACAAAAATAATTAGTTCAAAAGTATGCATCAGTTCTAGGGGAAATACACTACTTTTCATGGCTGTTGTAAGGGACCCACCGTATAAACGTCTAGTGCGGTTGTGAGTTATGTAGAAGGATGTGAAAATTGAAGTTAGGATCACAGATAAGGTACCAAAGAAGAAAAAGTGCTTATAATATAAATGAAAAGTTACATTTAGCCTTGTGGAATACCCGTTAATTATGGTCTATTTAAAGAAGACATGCTAGAAAAGCTGGGGAACAAGGTAGTCTGTGTGTCAAGTAGTGACATTAATGGCACCAGAGAGTATAGAAATTCAACACTGTGATTTGATCTGGTCATTAGGACCCACTAGGGAGGTACCAAGTCTCTCTCATTCTGGGTGTCCCAGACACTCTCTTGAAACTATTTTCTTGAAAACCACCAGTTACTTCCTAGTCTCCAAATCCACAGTAATTCCTCAGTCTCTTCTTAAGAATGTAATCCCTGCCTCTGTCTTGAAACTCCTTTTGGGTTATTTTTTATTTTTTCTTGACAGAATAGACTACTGGTGGTCCTTCTGCTTCTGTCTTTCCACTTTCCTTTTGAAATTCAGCTCTGACTGCTTAATTATAAATGTTTCACAAGTGTCTGGACTTGGCTCTCTTCTTTGTTCTTTATGCTTTGAATTCCCATATTTCCAAACACTTTCCTAACTGCAGAGATTACCTCAATACCACATAACTTAGAACAGTGCTTCCTACACATATCTGCTGAGTAGAGGAAAGGAAGAAGAAAGCAGTGAGGCAGAGAGAGGTGATGGGAGGTGCAGTGGATAATGGGGAAGTTTGGAAGGTGGAACAGCCAATCCAGGATGAAGCCCAAGATATGGAGATGGAACAGGCAACTGGTGGATTTGAGGTAACAATCACTTAAGTTAAGAAAGAGGAAGGACTCTGAATACAGGACACCAGGCATATCCCCATAGTCAAATAATTTTGGAAAACACTGGGTTAAACAAAGTGAAATAGGTTTGGCTTCTTTAAGACTTTATAACGAATTTTATAAGCTAATCATGTGTATTAGAGTCTCCAAGAATAGTAAACATTACTTTCCCAACTGAAAAATGTTTTCCTCTCCGCAGAAAATCTTAAAGGACCAGTGCAATCACTGTTTTATTTTTTTCTGGTTGTATTTATTAGTATATAATGTGTATCCAGTGCTGCATTAAGTGTTCACGTGCTGTGAGAGATAAAATTAGAAGATTCCGTTACTGCCTTTGAGAATAAAACATTCTAATTAGGAAGATTAGAGAAAAGCCAAAGATAGTTCATAATAAAATCCTATGAGATCAGACTCCAAATACAGAAGAAAAGACACTGGACAGCAAAATCTAAATGTCACGATTCTCAATTATTTGCCTTTGCTAAATATAGCAACATAAGTAGAGGGCAAATTGAGAAACAGATGAGACAAACTGGGGAAAATACACCAGTGATATTAAACTTCAGCCCAACTCCGTCTTTTCTCCAAAAATGACTACAAAGGGAACCAGCTGTGATCTTTAAGACAAACCAATGTTAGTCAATATTCTAAGTTTTATTTTCACCAGTAAAAAAAAAAAAAAAAAAGCCATAATTCAATTGTGTACGCATACTTCTCCTCCATAGTTGTGACCGATTATTAAGAATATATGGAAATAGGTCAGCTTCTGTTTTAAAAATAATTTAGTCATCTATAATCCTCATTCTAGTGATCTGACCACATCCTTACTTTGTGGAACAGGAAAGGATATAGCTTAGTGGAGGGAAAGAAATCTAATTTAGAAAGATCAAGTATGAGTCCTTGAGGGCAATAACAAAGTCCCTCCTAACCCTTAGGGGCGTGGATTCACATGAGAGACAGAGGTTTGAGGGGATTGGAAAGACTGTGAGGTGGGAATGAAGAAAGAGAAATGTCTTAAGGAAAACAAAAGACAAATGGAAGAAACAAGGGAGAGAACTAGATTCTCTTTCAAGGACCTACCGTTCCATCCCCACCACAGGCCAGAATCCGCAGATTTGGTACTTTCCTATATAATTCAAGCCTGTAGAGGATACAGAAGGAAAAGTAAATAAAAGAGCATATCACTGGCCATAGCAGACAGCATGATTCCAAAACACACCAAAACGAAGGGGGGCATGGAGGGTGTCCACTGGAGAAACTGCATAACCCCGAGAATGGTAATACCTTCAAAACTAGTCACCGAGTAGTCACCAAGTACTGGTTCCAACAATCGGATTAGGGGCTGGCAGCAAACGTCACTGGAATGGGGTTTTAGGGTGTCCTAGTGTTTTATTTCCCATAATTCCTATTAATGTGTCAACGCACATTATTTTCTTCATTAGTGTCAAATTCCTTCTTTTTCTTTCCATTCTTCTCCCTCCTTTCTCAAAGAACATCAAATTTGATTAGCTTTTCCCAGACCTATTTATTTTTCAAACCTACACTTCCCACTCTTACTCCTAGAAAACCTTCTTCAGAGAGATAGGAAGGCCACCCCACTAGCATTATTACTACCACACCCACAATTCCATCTCCCTCTCAACTCACCCGCTGACCCTCAAACCCCCATTTATACTCCCCAGGCCCAAAAGGGAAGATTTACTGAATTTTCTTTATTTTGAATTTGTCTGCTTGAAATTAGATCTTTCCTGTTGTCTCAAGAAAATGCAATGATAACTGCCCCTGCTAAAATGTTTGCTTAAGTGACAATTTCAATGGCTCTGTTCCAGAAAACATCACCTATTTAAATCAAATCATATTTTTTTCTGGAAATAGTTCCTGTCCTGCCATGTTCTTTATGGTCATCTATGAAGTATCTACCTAAAGTCTAACTAAAAATGATAAAATCTTAAGAAAAGTAAATGTAAAAGGGCAAAAGTAAATGTAAAAGGGCAAAAGCAGATTTGTCTTAGTACATCTGAATGCAGAAAAAAATATAGAAGTCTTACAGCAAACTCTAGTGGCAAGGAAGTTCATAGATTAAGAGAATGACAACAGAAATTAATTTTCATAATTAATGTTCTCTCGTAGGCTTAAAATATGTAATTTATCTATTTCATAGAGGAATATTATTTTCTAGAAATTATCTGAGTTTGTGTTTCTTTGCCTCTGATATTATTACTTATTTATAAGTAGTTATAAAAATAATTAATATCTCTTTATTTCTAATGTTTACCAGATGACATCTGAACTACCTTATTAGGTGGGTTTTAAAAAGGGAACCAGACAACAGCAGAAATGTCCCTGCTCCTTCCCACCATGTACCCCTCCACGAAAGGGAAGATATAGGATACATGTCACCTACAGATAGACTTTATTTTTCACCGCTTCAAACAAAAAACAGAGAATGAAATTTCTGAGAGGCTCAGATGAGGGACTGAGCAGGAATTAGAATGTCTCCCCCACTCTGGTATGGAATCCATAGGTATAATCAATTAATCAATCAAGCTCTCAAATGGACACAGATGCATACAATTTCTAATGCAAATAAATGAAAATATTCATAAACAGATATGGCCATTCTCCACAAAGATACACTTACATTCCCATTAATGTACATCTCCAAAGTGGTACATGCATAAGTAGAAAAAGGATGGATCCTTTCTCAATTCAGATTTGCTCGTAACGTACAGTTACATGTGTCTAAGCAGCAAACACACTCAGAGTTAACGACTCAGAGGTTAAGTGTTGAAGGAAACTAACCCAATGAAGAGGGAAACATCAGATGAAGTTTTAAAGGGAGGATAGTGCAGGTGAGCAAGTAGATGAGAGGTGGTCAGAAAAACACTTCATGAGGTCATCAAACAATAAAGCTTGACTCCAAAGCAGAAAGTCCTTCTCACTCGCCTAAAATAGTAAGAACCATGGAGGGTATTTCCAGACTTACGCATCTTTTGGCCCTTCCTGAGAAAGATCAAAGACTTGCCGTGGATTCAGGTACCACATGAACATCTGCAGGACTTTGGTTCCCTGTAAGGAAAAAAAAATGACAATAATAGGAAGAAATTTCCAAATATTACCTGCTCATTTAAAGAATAAAAATAAATCTTGTCCTAAAAAATAATATTGAGGGCTTCCCTAGTGGCGCAGTGGTTGAGAATCTGCCTGCCAATGCAGGGGACACAGGTTCGAGCCCTGGTCTGGGAAGATCCCACATGCCGCGGAGCAACTGGGCCCGTGAGCCACAACTACTGAGCCTGCGCGTCTGGAGCCTGTGCTCCGCAACAAGAGAGGCCGCGATAGTGAGAGGCCCGCACACCGCGATGAAGAGTGGCCCCCACTTGCCGCAACTAGAGAAAGCCCTCGCACAGAAACGAAGACCCAACACAGCCAAAAATAAATAAATAAATAAATAAATAAAAATTAAAAAAAAATAATATTGAATTATAAACAGTATAGAGTAGTACTTAAAATCATGGGCTTTGGCCATCGATATACATAGGTTGAATGCTTATATTAGGCTCTGTCTAACCTGTGTAACTCTGGGCAAGTTCTTTAATTTCACTAAGTTCAGCTCTCTTCTCTTTAATGCAGGAATAAAAATGCCTAGTTCACAGACTTGTTGTAAAGATTAAATGCAATAATGTTTGAGGAGAACATCAAAGTGGTTGGCATGCCACAAATGCTTAATGATTAGTATCTATTGGCTTTTACTATCATTATTTAATGTATGAAAATCCACATAGGGAAGTTATTAGCCAACTTATGTAATTTAACATTACTTTTTACTTTATTGTGCAGATTATTGTCTTTGTATAATATGAAATAAGGACAGTATTAGCTAAGTATGACTTTATTGAAATAAATGTTTTTAACCACAGCAAAAGTATCTCAGGCTCCCCAGTACTTAAAATATATAATTTCTCTAGTTAGTGCTATCAACTCTTACTTTGACATTTTTCAATTTCCATGTATATATCTGTGTCTTTTTCTCTCTCTCATAACCATTTTTGGAGTGTCTTAAGTAATTGTGACATTTATAGAGATATCATGGCAAATACAAAGCAGTTCTGGAGATCACCTCTTAAAGTGAATTGAGCAAAAATCAAATTAAAGGAGAATTTTTTTTTATTAAGCAGTATCAAAAGAGCTTTAAAATTGAGTAGGGTGCCTCATTTTAGGTCACCACCAACCATAGCAAATAATATTTGATCGGTTGGGCAGCATCTGTTGCTTATAACTATCATCCCTTTATTAGCTATCGTGATTGCTCTTTCTTGAAAATATTCCTAAGTTTGTATACCTATACACTGTTATTTGAGAGTCATCCTCGCACAGTAGAAATAGCACAATATTTGAGTCAGAGCCAACTTGGGTGTTCTAACTGGGTGACTGTGAGCATTTATAATCTTGCAGAAATTCAGCATGTAAAATAGGGCAATGTCTACTTTCCAAGGTGATTATGAGAATTAAATGAATCAGTAACAGTTTCGTATCCAGCACAGTATGTGGCACAAAATAGGCCTTTGTAAATGTTAGTCCCTTTCTTTTTTGTTCCTTGTTAATCTATTCATTAAACTACACTTGAGCATGTGAGGGCTAAAGTGTAGTTTATAATTATCACTTTGTTATGCCAGTTGTTAAGAGGCCAGTGTAGGTCTTTTGTTCCACATTTCATCCAAACCTATAATTTAAAAGTTCTGCTTTATCATGTGCTTGCTGTAAATTTAGGAATAACATTCTACCCTTAATTATTACAACTAATCCTTCAGTTTCGCCAAATGACATACTTTGTTTCCTACAAAATCTAGATATAGATTTAGATACATAATAATAACTAAATACTAAACCATTCTCTTCTTTCCACACCAGGCCTTGGTGTCGTCAGTTGGGGATTATTTCAAGTAATCTTCTATGTTTCATAGGTAACACCAGAGTCATTCTAATGACCAATCAGTTTATTAAAAATTTCCAACTGACTTGCTAGAAAATTAATTTTTCACTTTTAGATTCCTAGGGCAATGTGAATTGTGGATGTTAATTACTCCTTCGTTGTCACCTTTGGCTATGGTGTGCGTCTCAATTCCAGTTTCTCTTATACATACAATACTAGGTAATTAACACCTTTCAAAAAATAAAAAGCATTGAGGTTTTTTTTTTTAATCTTCAAATTTCTCTAAAAGGTTTGAATTTCCACACCATTTTGGGTTTTGCTCATTTTCAATTTGTGTTAGTTTGAACAGCTAATTCTCTACAGTTATCATTTTGAGAAAGGGGTATTTTTTAAGGCTGGCAAGTTTTGCACCCCACGCTTCTAGGAGGTACCACTTAATGTTGCAGCCTACTGTAATAATGCTCTCTAGAACTGGGCAGCGATGACTTTCATAAACATGCAAGGCTGCCCTATCAGAGTTTATATTCAGGCATGATATAATTTCTTCTTTTAAAAGTAATCTTTCTAAAACACATTCATTAGCAAAAATGATAAGTGTCTGAATGAAAGTATTGCATTGTTTTAAATCAATCTTGGTGGGTAAAGAAAAGAGACCTAAAACATTTAATTTAGTTCTATTTACTCTGCTGCTACCTCTAGGATAAGCTACTTAGTGCTTTAATAGAGATAATTTATTGAATAGAATTGAATGGGTTGACAAGTACTAATTCACCAGGAAAAGAACAACTTATTTCTTTCTCGCTGACAAGATTAAGTCTACTCCATCATTTACACAATTCACTAGCAAGTTTCAAATACTCTCATAGTCATCACATGCTATATGCCTTGTAAAAGCTGAACTTCTGTGCAAGAGCTTTTTTATTTTTCTCTAAATAAAAAAAAAATAGCTTACGCATCAATTCTAATACGCTCTGGAGAGTGTTCTCATACATATGGTTGTAGATGTAATACCTCAATGACCACAGAATTTTCTAAGATATTTTAAGATTGGGTATTCCTATGGAATGATAAAACATTGTTCTTTCCAGCTCCAGGTATCAGGAAGTTCTCTGAATTATTCATTAAAAAAATATAATGATTTGGGGAGTATAGAGAATCAATTAAGAATGGGTCAGCTCAAATAGCAGCACATCAATTGTCATCAAAGCACTGTAACTCTTATGTAGGGCTCAGCAGTCTATGTTACTAAGCAAGCCTTGGTTTACATCATGGAGGCATTATCTAGCTCATGAAAAGCACTGTCCAGACAATAAGAAAGACCTGAGGAAAATAACAGTGGGAGGAAGAGGTTAAGAAATCTCTTAACCCAAACAATCCCAAAGGAATACCTTATTGATTCAATAAACCTGTATTAGGCTCCTACTCTGTACCCATGTGCACACCCAGGAGCTCAGGAGACCAACACAAAATAAATTAGTTCACTAAAGATGGTAAATGCTATGATGAAGATGCCTACTGAGATGTATGAGTGGCTGGAGGAGATACTCTAAGCCCAACTATGGGGATTGGATGAAGGCTTCCTATGTATGATATTTGAACTGTGTCTTTCAAGATGAGTAGAGTTAACCATTTCTTTTTACATGGAGTAGAGGAAGAAGTTTCAGGGTAAAGGTACAAGATGTGTGAGACAGCAAGACATGTCATGGAAAAACTATATTCATTTCAGTCTTTGGACCATGAGGCAGGGGTGGTGGGAGATGAAACTGCCAAAGTGAGTTGTAGATTAAGTCATGTAGGCTATGGAGCTCAGGCTTTGTTTTGCAGGATTTGACAGTCATTGAAATGTCTTAATCAGAGGAATTGGACTTACATTTTGATACATCAGTCTGACTAGAAGCTAAGGAGCTAGACATCTAGGCCCTAGACCCATCAAAGGGGCTAGGTGGCTTGGTTTAGCCACTGCTGTACACTGATGTCTGCTCCTCCAAAATTCACCCTCAATGTGATGGTATTAGCAGGTGGGGCCTTTGGAATTGGCACACAAAAAGATGCCCAACATCGCTAATTATTAGAGAAATGCAAATCAAAACCACAATGAGGTATCACTTCACACCGGTCTGAATGGCCATCATCAAAAAGTCTACAAATAATAAATGCTGGAGAGGATGTAGAGAAAAGGGAACCCTCCTACACTGTTGGTGGGAGTGTAAACTGGTGCAGCCATTATGGAAAACAGTATGGAGATTCCTTAAAAAACTAAAAATAGAGTTACCACATGATCCAGCAATCCCACTCCTGGGCATATATCCGGAGAAGACTGTAATTCGAAAAGATACATGCACCCCAATGTTCACTGCAGCACTATTTACAATAGCCAAGACATGGAAGCAACCTAAGTGTCCATCGACAGTTAAGTGAATAAAGATGTTTTATATATATATTATTTTAGATATATAATATAAATATACATTTATATATATACATACACATACACACACAATGGGATAGTACTCATCCATAAAAAAGAATGAAATAATGCCATTTGCAGCAACATGGATGGACCCAGAGATTGTTGTATCAAGTGAAGAAAGTCAGACAGAAAAAGACAAATATCATACGATATCACTTACACGTGGAATCTAAAATATGATACAAATGAACTTATTTACAAAACAGAAACAAACTCACAGACATAGAAAACAAACTTATGGTTACCAAAGGGGAAAGTGCGGGGAGGGGGATAAATTAATAGTTTGGGATTAGCAAATATATACTACTATATATAAAACAGATAAACAACAAAGTCCTACTGTGTAGCACAGGGAACTATATTCAATATCCTGTAATAAACCATAATGGGAAAGAATACACAGACACACACACACTAAATCACTTTGCTGTACACCAGAAATACAACATTGTAAATCAACTATAGTTCAATAAAAAAATAAAATAAAAATAATAAAATAATGTTTTTTGATTTATCCCTAGGTTGAGCATCGTAGAAAATAACATCTTCATTGAGGTTGTTTGTTCAGTATGTAGAAATAATTTGGGGACTCAGATTTGAAGTTACTTCCTCTTTTTGTCTCCTCCTTCTCCCCACCTGGGTTGACTTTCCCTGGCCTGACTTAGGAAGGGCCGGCCCTGGTCTGGGGAAGCCTGTACATGAATGGTGTGTGAACTCGGTCAGTATGAGCCTGTCCACAGGCTGAACATCCCTTCCCCCTATAACCTGTTGACAAGCTCCCCAGCAACTCTGATCCAGGGGTCCAGCTCATGCCACACGTGTACCCTGGGATTTCACAATGAACAGTGTGAGCACCCAAGGCCTGGACCCTCAACTCTCAGGACTGGCTGGCCAGAATAATTCCAGCGGTCAGAACACCTGCTTACAGGGAATAGAGCCAACATTTTATAAAAACTTTAAATGGAGTATAACCCATAAAAATATTGAATCACTATGTTGTACACCTGAAACTGATATAGTATCATTAATCAGCTATAGCTCAATAAAAAAAGGACACTTGCCTAACCATGAATGTATAATCTAAGTCACTGAAAGATGAAATTCATGACTCATGAATTCTCCTTCATGAGTGTGAAGGAGACGCAGTGTGAAAGCAGGAAACATTGAGAGACATCAGAAGGGTCCATAAGTCTCAGGCACAAACATGTTAATGACTCACGGGCATCCAAGAAAAATAATAAGTTTTGAAGTTAAAGCAGCGATAAGTGTAAGAGAGGGGGCCTATTTCTCAAGCCCTCAGGTTTCCACACCGGGGAGGGGATCATGAAGGAATAAAGTTTCTCTTTCCTGTACTACCTCTTTTCCGCAGGAGGAGACACTCAAAGTTGATATCAAAGCCCCTAATTCTAGTGACTATTCCCTCAAATAATTCACATCCCACCAATAATAGCCGTGCCACTAACCTCTAAAGCTTTGCAGAACACCCAATACGTGTCTACCTGAAGAGTGTTAGAAAAACAGAGACAATTATTCTGAAGCATCTGTTTAAAAGAGGGATTGTTTAAAAAGAGGACGTAAAAGCAGTCTCTATAATGTGTTCAGCTCGACATATTCCTGCCAAGTGCTGGAAAATTTCCGAACACACATAAAATACTGAAGGAAAAGAAAGCTATAGGCATTTTACTTGCCAGCAGATGGCGATATCGTCTAGTCATTTAAAGAACAGAAGCCTAAGCAAGTTTTGTGTGTGTGCGTTTTAAGTTTGAAGTCTAAGCTTCAAAAACAGAAGAGGGGAGTGCTTTATATCTAGATACAGATGAGCAGAATAAATCAATTCCTAAAAGGCAAAAATCAGGATTTAACAACAAGAACAACAAAGTAGTTCTCTATTGATTGCTGTAAACTCTTGAGAATCAGTGTGGTCTCTGAGCTCTAGCAACAGTGGCACCAGGGAGCTTGTTAGAAAAGTGGGATTTCACAGCCACCTCCGACTCACTGAATCAGAATCTGCATTTTAACATAATCCCTAAGTGATTCATATGCAAATTAAAGCCTAAGAAAAAAACCCCATGATTCTCAACACTGGCTAGACAAGAAAATCTACTAGGAACTTAGACCAGTTAAGGGGTCCGGTCCTCACAGGCTTTTAGCATGGGGTGCAGCAGACATCGGTCTTTAAAAGCTGCCGGGGTTATTCTGACATGAAGCGAGGGCTGAGAACCACTTCTCTGAGCTAAGAGATGAAGAAAGTAAGGACAAGCTGAGATGCTATTTTTCAAACAAAAAAATAAACTTTCATCTCAAATAAATTCTCACCCACTGTGCTCCTCACATAAAGCCCAGGTAATCTCAGAGACCCTGATATGACCTCTTGATGATGTTTTCCTAAATGTGTTCCACAAAAGACCTACGTCAGAATCATGGGAGATGCTTGCTAACCGGTAGCATTCCTGGGCCTCACCCCAGACCCACTGCATCAGATTTTACGGGGTGGAGCATTTCTCACAAGTGTCTTCATGGGTTTTATTTACAAACAGTTTGAAAGCCTCTGGACTATAAGAAGGGAGTAAGGGGCACATATTCAAATAGAATTTACCCGGACGGAACACTAGTGTCAGGCGGAAATTTCCCGAATTTTCCTGAAACTGAAAATTCCTAGATAAGAATTCTAATGAGTGATATTTCAAAGGTTCTCATGACTGAGGATGTCAAACAAGTACAGAGGTCATGTTACTAATCTCAATTTGTCTGTAAGGTAAATAGAAGTGAACGGTCTCCCTTCTCAAAACAGAACATCACACTATGTAAGGCTTGAACACAGAATGCTCCAGAGCGAGAAACTCCAGGTAAGAAAGGGTATGCCCCCCACCCCGTTTCTCCTTCCTTGGGTTCACTTGCTTCGTTTTCACTGCCACCCTCTGTTCCCCTTTGGCTCTTTGTCTCAACTATGGCTCACTTGGGTCAGAGAGAATAAAAGGAGGAGGGAAAAACTATGAAGGAAACGAGATTCAAAGGAACTGAGGAATAAGAAACTCCTTCCTCTGATTGCGTTTTGCCAGATGGGATGGTTTACTTCATCCTCTAGTTCCCCTCCTATGGCTGAATGTACCCTCATCTGCAATGTGAAGGTCATGTTATGGTCACAGCTCAGGAAAGGCTAGCCCTAACAGGGGAGTTAGATCATCCCTGACCGTGACTCTGCCCTGCTCACCACAATCGGGGGATCAAAGCTGTACCATCCTAACACTGAAGAAGGAACCGTAAATATATGAAGCCGCTGGAGGTCAGTTTGGATGATTCTAACTGTAGATGGGTGTTTGGATTTCTTTACAGCTTTCTCCACATTTCACACTGTGCTTAGAAACAATGTTCTTCATATTTATTAGGCTTAGTAAAGAATTCTACTTCAGAGAGGAAATATATAGAAATTTAAAGGTTTGTAATATTCATTTTGATTTGGTTAGTCACACTTCTGAGAATCCTAGATATTCTGGAGGTAACATCATTAGGGCAATGCATTCACAAGCTAAAGTGCATCAAATGACAGCAAAGTCATGAAGCCTTTTGTTTCTAACAACTGGCCATTTACAAAATTTGAATACCTCACTGTGATCTCAAATTCCTCAAACTCATTTCAACCTCTTTCCCAAAATAATTTTTCCCTTTCCTGAAAACCCATCAATAACAAAGCCACTTTCCAGGTAATTAGCTGGAAAATCTTGATGCTCTACTTCCTTTTATGTATCCTATTCGTCCACAGGCCCATCTATCCATTCATACATGAGCCACCATTAGTCCACCTGTCCGCCCATCCATTGATCAATCCATCCATCCACTGAGCTATCCCTCTATCTGATTTTTAAAATTTTTTTTTAAATTTTACTGAAGCATAGTTGATTTACAATGTTGTGTACAGCAAAGTGATTCAGTTTATATATATATATATATATATATATATATATATATATATATATATTCTTTTTCATATTCTTTTCCATTATGGTTTATCACAGGATATTGAATATAGTTCCCTTCGCTATACAGTAGGACCTTGTTGAGGGAAGGATTAGGAGTTTGGGATTAGTAACTGCAAACTATTGATATTATATATAGGATGGATAATCAAGGTCCTCTACCCGATTTATGCTAAGTGAATAGACTCCTGACTTATATATATATTCTCTACGTGTCTAATTAATCTTCCACCATATTACTCCTTTGTTTAAAACATATTTTTCAAAACTAAGAAAACTTTAAATAGCAAAAAACAAGTTTTCACTATATAAATCCAAACTCCTCAGCCGGGTTTTAAGACACTGCTCCGTAGGTTCATTCTAACCTCTAAGCACATTTCTAGTAACTTAATATGCATCCTCTACTCACCATACTGTACTCAGAATGAATCATTTTCATCACAACATCCCATCTTCTACACATACTGCTTATTAAACAATTATTTGTTCACTGCTCTATGCTGTATATTAGACATCACAGGTTCAGAGGTGCGGCCCCCGGCATTATGGACACTGTATCGTTGCAGTAAAGGCACACATGGAGCACTTACGCTGCAATTCACATAATACAGGTGTGTGCCATGGACTATAGGGGCATAGTGTACAGGGCGATTAATTTTGAGCAATAGTTCAGAAAGGTGCTACAGTGAAGGGTGAACAGCAATGTGACAAGAGAGGAGGAAGAGGGCATGACTCCAGTTTTCTCTCCTCTGCACCACTAAGTAGTACCCATCTTCCATTTCAGCCCCTTCCCTGACACCATTTCCTTATCACTCCCAAGTCACCACTTGCCTCTGAACTTCCACAGCACTTGCGGTGTGATCCACTCAATTTACAACTCACATATATTTAATGTTGCTCAGATTCTTTTCCCCATTTGCCCCTTTTGTGTCATTAACAAACACGATAGCCTTAGAAAATTCACTTAAGCTTCCATGAACTGTTTTCTATTTAGTGAAAGAGGAAGCAAACTTAGATCATCTCTGAAGTCCCTGTCTTTAATAATTTATACAGAGACTGAAACAGGAACAGGCTGTATCTTAACTGGACCGTCCCCTCCTCAAAAGCAGAGACCACCTACAATTTTCTGAATGCCCTAGGGAAAAAGTTTATGCTAATTTAACAAAGGCATTTTATATAAAGACTGTTGTGATAAAATATATCAGACATTAATTAGCATGTGGTGTCAGGTGGCCAAAATCATGGAGTTAATTACATTAGCTTTGCTCTGTTCCTCGGTCCCCAGCCATACCCCCAATCCTAGTTAGGCTACAGCGAGACCAGAGCTAGAGAGGGGGTAAGATTCAGGGCAAACTGAACCTCACTCCTGAGAAACTCCTCCAGTGGTAGTGTCAGGATCACCATTGTTACAACATGAAGATAATCATTTAGCAACTCAAAAGAGCAGAATGTTGAAAATAGATTATTTCTCTGCTTACACCACGTTTCTTTTCCCTGTTCTCTACAATGTTAATACAGACTTTTAACACAAGAATTATTATTAAGAATTGTGAAGAAAGGAAGGAAAGGAGGGATAATATTTTCTTTAAATTACAAGCTCCCATAAGAGAAGCTTTACTATAATTAATGTGATCTGGAAAAATGCCCATTAACTTTAGTAATAAGAACATCATTTTGGATCAGTCCTAATTCTACGACTCCCCTCCTTATATGGGGTGACTAAACAGTTTTAAATCTTTTAGTTGTTTAGCATGATACTTCAGGGAATCTTGTCTCGAAATGTAAAATGTGCACTTAACTTAATGGACACAGGAAATATTTTATCATCCAGTCTCACATGAAAATAACAGAAAATCAGAGCCCACAGAAGAGTATTGATAAGAAGCCTCAGAGAGTGGGAAGAAAACTAGATGAGGAGACAAAGACCTGGATTCTAGAACAATTTCTATCCTTTAAAGAGCTGTGTACTTTAGATGTGTCATTAAATTTAACTTTTCTAAGGCTATTTCTTTATCCTCAAATGAGGTTGATAACTAATCATTCTATAGGACTTGGGCAAAGACCAAATGAAACCTGTGAAACGTAATATAGTTTTGCTAGCCTTGGTGGTATCTGTTGTTCTTGATTATCATGAATAATAAATCATTAATCTCTCTTTCCTCTGAAGAGAGGGAAAAAAGCAGTCGGGTCTAAATTACAATAGAAAGAAAGAAAGATAAGTTCATAAAAGGCTTCCTAACTACAGGAGTTGAGAAACCCGAAACATATTAACTAAGAGTTTATAGAATGACCTTTCTTGAAAATCTGTAAGGAAAATATTAGCAGTTAGGTTTTTGAGTACCTCTAGTAAAACCTTATGTGGAAGTAGAGGGATAAATCCTAGAACCTCTAGGCTTTGCCTAGACCAGTCACGTGTGAGGCTGTCCTTTGCTGGAGAAACCGGTTGTCTTCCAATGCTAGGGGTCCTACGTGGTGCTATTTTACTTGGTGTTGGGAAATGTGTTTTCAAGAAGGCATCGAAGCCTCCAGGTGAAACTCATGAAAACTGACTTACCTGGTTGCCTCCACTCTTGGGGTTCACAAACACAAGCAAGGGTTTCATGAGAGGAGAAGAGATAGGTTTTATCACAAAAGGACGACCTTTGTTTTCCTGATGGAGAAAGAAAGCAGAACTATTGAGACATGCATCTGTGACTTGAAAGGCAGCCCCAAAACAATGAAAGTG
Source organism: Balaenoptera borealis (assembly GCF_965194805.1). NCBI lineage: Eukaryota > Metazoa > Chordata > Mammalia > Artiodactyla > Balaenopteridae > Balaenoptera > Balaenoptera borealis. The sequence goes on from NC_138864.1 coordinate 114,194,731, forward strand.
AGAAATTACTAACACCACCGCTACCCCCTTACACCCCCAAAAAAACCCTGCCCCACCCCCCCAAAAAAAACTCTGCATCTTGTTTCACAGGGCTAACTCAAAGTAAGTCAGAAAGTATCTCAAGCTATAACTTGCCCCCAAGAATTAAGCCACGGTTTTGTTTTTATTCTGTATACTCAAAGCGTTCTAGAAACGTTCTAGCTCTTATCTTCGTCTTTATAATCTTTGGGATAATACTTCCACAGACAAGTGCAAATGCTCTGATTCTGAAGTGGCATGAGGTTTCATATATATACATATATATTTTTTTAAGGAATATATATATATTTATATATTTATATATATATATATATATATATATATATTTTTTTTTTTTTTTTTTTTTTTAAGGAATAGGCAGAATCCCAGTGTGGTTAGAATGAGGTGAAGGAAAGAGTGGCAGGAGATAGATCAGAAAAATACGCCTGGCCAGGTCAAGTCAGACAGAGGTGGCTGTGGAAAGGAGGATAGATTTCACTGGACCATCACCCTCAAACACTTACTTCAGTTCCTCTTTTACTGGCTTTTCTTTTAAAGCTTGTTCTCTTCTTCTTCCGATTTGAAGCCTTCAGCGAGTTCTGTAGGGAAAGAAGGGACCACCTGAGCTCGCAGGCAGACGGCCCACGAGCTTTCCCATGCAGAACCATCTAGAAGATGACGGCAGCACATGCTGTTCGACGGCATGCTTCTCATGCTTTGACACTTCCAAGCCACTGCTCATGGGTAAGCCACACACAGAACCCAGTCGCGTGCTTCCGAGTGAGCGACTGACTCCCCACCACACGGAGAGGCAGGGACTTAGAACCCTGGAGGCTCTCATTGACTCACATAACAACACATGGTATACCTGCCAACCCTCCCAGTAAAAATGGAAGAATCCCAAATTCTCTGAGGGGCTCCAGTCTCCCGCCCAACCAGGTCCGTCTCCCGCCCAACCAAGTTCAAGTTCATCTCCTGGTATGGAGATCACCTATGTGGAAATGTAAAAAAGGAGGCCATTTTTCACGTTTTCCTTTTTGGTTTTTTGTTTTTTTTCTCTCTGTTTACTTTTTATAGGGAATGACCTGTTCATAAAATGACTCATCCCCACTGGAACTTTACGATCCAACTCCCCTATCAGCATGAATGGCTTGGTTTTAAAATGCAAAGACTCGAGTTACTTATAATAATAGAATGGGTACTGCTCTTCCTTTCTCTGGCTAAAGATCCATTGGTTTAAAAAGTCCTCCCTCCCCTGGTAACATTTTTTTTTTCTTCTCATAGAATTGCATCCAACTTGCTGAAACATAGTGACCCCAAATTTACATTCCCGGTCTTTCTCTTTCTAGGGATTTTATGGACCACAACTTTGTGATTATTACAGCTATTTACTCTTAATATTTGATACAGATGCTTTGAAAAGAACCTCTCTCAGGGGACAGTCACAGCTCACTGGCTGAAGACAAGGCAAAACCAGATGTAATTAGTGAAAAGTCAATAGTTAATTAGATTGCCATCTTCATAAAGGCAAGCTATTACTACCATGTCATAGCGTTTTACAGTGTTGAAAGCCTGAAATACAAAATCCTTAACTTAAAAGCTTATTTAAGTATATACATCTGCATTGTTTGAGCAATTAAATGTTTTCAAACAGCTTGAAGAAACTTAGGTATTTATTCTTCAACATTTTAGAGTATTTTTTCTTAGCATTCAAAATAAACCTTAGTCTAGAGTACATATAGTAAAACATCCAAGTTAGCAAGACTGAAAACTATTTAGCTTTTATTTTACTTTCATTTGGACCGTGAAAAAAACAAGTTGATTTGTGGCCTGTGCTCACCAAGGATGAAGGAAACTTTCTTGAACCACCATTTGTCCCAAGGTTTTCTTCCCCCCATCAGATTAAAAGAGTCTTCAGGTTCTCTGAATCTCCCCAGAAAAGAAATCTGGAAGTTCATGGGTGTTCGAGATTCCAGGTGATTTCTCATCACTCACTCTAGACTATACTTCTTCTGCAAACAGATCTCCAAATTTCCGAATTCCTCTTTAAATGGGTGTACTATCGTGCCCCTCTTTGGGAAACTTTTGCATTCTTCGAGTATTTGCTATATTTTGACTACTTTCAGTTTTATTAAAAGGGAAGAAAAATTACTCGGAACCTTTGAACTTTTAATCAGCCAAATATTCCAAGAAGAATGCTGAAAACTATTGGACCGACAGAGGCAGTACCTACTTGATGGCACTCAGTGATGCTCTGCGTGCTGGTACTTGGGCCCCAACAAATATTCTTATTTAATTCTTATTTAATTCTTATTTAATGAAGCCCAGGCAAAGATACTTTTTAAACGCTCCCCAGAATAGAATAGAATAATAAAATAAAATTAAAGCTCCCCAGGGAATTCTAATGTGTAGCCAGGGTTGAGAACCCCTGTTTGAAGTACAAAGGGCAGAGTGGGGAGCCATATGTACTGTGCTAAAGCCAATCACTGCGGTGAGGAACGTGAGGTGTGGGATCTGCCAGGCTTGGTGTGAATTCTGAACCTCCCTGTCACTTAGATCTGTGACCTTGGCCAAGTCAGTCCAACTTCTGAAATAACAGTTTCTTAATTTTAAAATGAAGTTGATAATACCTACCTCACAGGACAGTTGTGGAGTTTAAACAAGAAAAAGGATGTGAAGCAGTTAACTTGGTATCCATCCCATGAGAAGCACTTCCATAAATGTCAGTTGCCTCGTTCACAGCTCTATATCCCCAACACCCAGCACAAATGCCCGGCACACAGTATGAACTCAAATCGTTGTGGAAATAATAAACCAATATTTTTAGAGTTCACAACATTGAGTGAGTCTTTCCTGATTTTGAAAAGGATCCTTAGGAAGTGAGTGATTGTTTCCTAACTTCTTTGTTGTTTTTGTTCATTTAGTGCCAAGAGCAAGGCAGGACCCCAAGTGCTTGCAGGAACACACTGTCGGCCTTTGTTCTTGACAGGACTCAATAATTAAACTCCAAGAGGTAGGTCGAATGGATCAAGCTGAGGTTGTTTCCTAAACTTGCCTGATCACAGAAATCATAGTTCTTCAGGTGATTCTGATGATCAAGTATGTTTGAGAAACAGAGGGTTAGAAAAACACATCAAAATAAGGCTCGATGTCCGAAAACAGGGCAGGCGGGGAACTCAACTCTAACAGGGAACAGACACACAAAACGGCCTTTGTTTTAAACACAGATACAAGTGCTTCTGAGCCTCACCGAGCCACACGCATCTGAGGCCATCATCCCACAGAACAAGGAGGGGGCAAAAATAAAGCACAGTGGTTGACTTACAGTACCTGGACGCTTCTATGTGAGCTCTGAGTAAGCTTACAGCCCTACGGATGGTCAAATAGCAAAAGATAAGCAGTATGGAACTTCACAGCACACATCCAAATTCCCCAGGCTTCCTTCTGTTCCCGTGTAAATATGTATCTCTGTCTCAATATATCACTTCTTTTAGAAGGCAGCGTAATTCAACGAGGAACAGATGGACGTGAAGGCAGATTCGGGTTGTGTTTTGGCCAAGACAAGTCTTCTAGGCTTGCTTATCCACACTACCACTTACCCTGCCTGGTCAGTACTGTGAGAGTTAAACAAAACGACATGCTTTCCAAGAATGTAAAAATTATGCCAAGACGTTATTGTCTAGAATTGTTGGTGATACAGTCAAGAAACCTTTAATACTTGTCCTGTGTCCTAAAACAAAGCAGCCCTCTTAACAAGGGCGGCTAACTCAGTGATACAAAGGGTTCACTTTGCAAGTTCAACACTTTCCAAACAGTGAAATACTGTGCTCTCATTTGGATTTTTACATTCTTCTGATTCCAACAGCATTCACCCCCTGTACATTCTGTGCCTGCTCTTTTGTTAAAGTGCTAAGAAAAGATAAAGGCTTTTTGTTTTCTTGTACCAGGTACTGGGTGCGTTACCTTGCCACAAAAATAATCCTATCAACACAATCTTTATCATAGTTATGACTCCTTCCTGGGCTGTTACAAAATCTTATGGGTGAATCACTCAGCTGTGAATGAAGCCTAACGTACTACCCTTATTACTCTTCAGGGATTTCCTCAGGTGATGGGATCACAAAGGATCTAAATAATAACAGATCTAAAGAGAAGATATCTCACTTCATCATTCCAAGTGAAGCCCTCCTCCATCATACACTGGACAAAACTCTGATGGATAATAAGAGGGCGATCCATGGACTTTGTCTATTAAAGAACGTTCTCACTCTGCCCTGCTCCAGCTATACCATTGCAGCAAAGGTTGTTGTGAGGACAGGTAAGCAGAAGAATCAAGAAAACTCATTCCAAAATTAAGGACAGGGTCTCAGCAGCTTCTCAGGCGTATTTGGCCAAATCACAGCATCGCCTGACCTTTAGAACTAATCAAAGGAAGTCACTTGGGCATTGAGGGAGATTGTTGGCCATTGCTATTACATATCATGGGGTCCCCAGCATTTTAAGATCATCCAATCATAAGGAATAAGGACTAGCATGAAGAAAGGCAATGCAAGGCTAGGCAGGAGTTGATAGCGACATTTTTTATAAGTAGACCATTAGAAAGAATATAAATATCCATTGGTAAGGAGTTGGCTCAAATAAACTGTAAAATATCCATAGTGTGGGATAGATACAGTAGTTTTAAAAAGAGTCAAATCTGTATGTATTAATATAGACTTTTCCCTATGATTTTTTTTTTAACTGGGAAAGCCAAATTTTAAAGCATTAAGTGGAGAACGATGTTATTTATTAAAAACGCACACCTTTAGTGTCCCCCCCCAAACTTGACCCACAAAAAGTTCATGTCACACAGGTCTTGCTCCACCAGCTCCAAGTGCTTACACTCGTATTTGAACATCTTTAACTCGTTCATCCAGTCAAAATATCATCTGCTAACATTTTCAGTCCAGAGGACAAACACTGACATCTGTAACTTTAAATATAACTTTTACTTTATATCAACAGATTCAGGTTTGGCCGTTGAAATTTAGTTTTCTTGTCATTTTAATTCCTTCCAGTTATCTACTGTCCATCACCTTTTAACTTCTAGGTCTCTCTAAGTAATCTGGTGACGAAACCCAGCAAATCATCCAGGCAGCCCTCATTTCCCTTACCATCAAACTTACATGCAGCTCCCAACTCCACAGCTGGTCACGGAGTAATTATCCACTCAGAACCAGCCATCTTTCAACAGAGAAGGAAAATATATGGTTTAATTCCACCTCTTTACAACCCACTTTTCCTGACCATTATACACTCCAGCAGATGTCCTTTACTCTTCTTCTCTCGAGTCATCTGTTTAGACACAAACATCACAAATAAAGCTGACTTTATTTGATGACCCATCTTCACTGTTGTTCTCAGTTATGTCCTATCAACTTGCATTGTCCTTCCTCATCCCTCTTCCCAGGGATACCGCCCACCTCCTTCAAAACCAAGCACAAATGACAGATTTTCCACTGAGCCTAGGCTGCTCTCCATGACTGAAGCTGCTCAATTCTGCTTCACGTCTCCACTGTGTTTCTACATCTTAGGTGGCATTTACCTCTCTCCACCTCAGATGTGTAGGCGTCTCACTGACCAGGGCTATTTCAACCAACCTGTCTGGCCCCTTCCTCTCACCACCATATACGTATCTTTCCCACAAGATGAACACTGATCAAAAAGACAAACCTTCCCAGACATCTGAAAGCTACTCTTTTATTAAGGATTTACATGTGACTGAATTTCTCTCCAGAATCCACAAATACCCTGACCAATGATTTAGATTGTTGTGTCTATTTTCCTCACTGGGGAGTACACTCTTCGTGGACATCAAATGAACATCTGATTCATCTTTGGACCTCTCACTGCATGTAACGACATCTTTGAATGTGGTTAATTAAACATTTACTTAATTCGATTAAGCCTCTTCTCCTTTATCGTTTTTAAGCAGTGTCATAGAAAAATATAGAAATATATAAAGAAGGAAAGATATATAAATTCTAAAAGTTGAAAAAACATTTTATCTGTTCTTTATCTACTTTCCAAATTCTATTTTTTTTGATCATTTCCCAATACCTCCAACAAATTCTCTAATCTTACTGCTTCCACACCATTACGAACAGGTTGCCACCCATACTCCACACTCTACAAACTATAGTTTTTATGGTCATCAATGCTCTGGTCCCGAACACAAGGACTTTTATCAATCCTTGTTATTTTTTTCATGTCTACAGAATTTAACATTGATGATTGCCCTATTTTTCTTTTCATTTTTAATACTGAAACTTTATGCAATCATAGTCCTCTCTCTATCTTGCAGGATTCTCTTCCTCCTCTCACTTTCTGGGTATGGATGTTCTCCCAGTCTTCTTCCATTCTTTTATTCAGTAAATGATCAGGTCTTGACTCTCTCCCATGGGATAGGCATTGTGCTAGTGGATACACAATCCCACTACAGTGTGGAATACAACAGTTACAGTAGTATTTCAAGGTGCACTTGGAAACAGAGTAGGTGCCAGGCTATGGCCCCTATTCTTGTCTCCTTCTACCCTCTCCATTGGAAATCTCATCCTCTTTACATCCTCTTTCACCATAATACAGATGGTTCAGGGATCAATAACTTCTATCTTGACCCCTGTATGACTACCCACTGTTGCTATCTGCTGTTGTGCGGCTTCACTGATACCCTGCACCCCTAAAAGTCAACAAGAAGGAAAATAACAAGAGCTAACATTTGACTGGTTACAATGAGCCAGGTGTTGTTCTGTGTGTTTTATTTTTTCTTTTTCAGTTCATTAGTCCTCACGAAAGCCCTATGAATTAAAGTACTAGTATTATTTAACCTTTGCAGCTGAGAAACTGAAACAGAAGAGATTAAGTTGAGATTAAACAAGTTACTTAGTGGCAGAGCAAGGTTATGAATCCAGGCAGCCTGGCTTGCAAGCCAGAGCTCTTCAGCACTACTCTATTGCAACCCTGCCCCCAAGTTCATCATACACTACCCTTTACATAGAACTTAGTTAATTGATTAAATTACTTGATGGCGTTGGAGCCCAGAGGAGGAGGGACCACCAAAATTTTAAAGCTGTCTGATTCAGCAAGGCTGGCTACAGTAACACAGTAAGGCAGCATGGCATATCATTAAAAGCTTGGTTTCCAGAATCACAATTCTTGGGTTCAAATGCCATCTCAACCTATTCAATAATTATATAGCCCCAGCTAATTTATTTGACTTTCCTATTCCTCACTTTCCTTAGCTGCAAAATGGGACTAATAGGATACTTGCCCCATAGAGCACTGTGATGATGAGATACTGAAGGTAAAGTACTTAAAATATTTCCTAACACATGTAAAGCGTTCAATAAATGTTAGCTTTCATTCTTATTATTATGATGTCCTGAATCATAGAAGATAATAAAAAGGTGCGTGATGAAAAAATTTTGGACCTTAGCATCCAGACTGTGAACTACTCTCCAAAAACCACCCCCACCAATCAGCCACTTAATAAAAGTTGTTAAGATACCAACTTATTATTCTGAAAAGTTAAGGGCAAACAAGTACGGATTTTTTATGTATTTGCTGGTAATAAGGGAGAGGTCTCTTCATAGAAAAGTTGCAGCTAAAAAATGAAGAGTAAAAAAAAAAAAATAAAGAGTAAAAACTGGAAAAATCACCTTTTAGCAACCCCTAATGAAATAACAGATTTAGGTAACAATCCTTAATGGATAAAATTATAGATGAAAGACTGATGGACAACTTTATAATAGATGGATTAGGATGACAGCTCCTGAATTCACAGATCAACCTTAACACCACTAAGAGTGAACAACCTGATATTATGTTCCTTTAAAAGCTACACTATAGAAAAAGATACCATTACCCATATAGTTCTTTTGCCAAGAAATTAAACCTGAATCTAATGTCTTTATATCTAAATATTTCTACAAGAAATATGGGCCATACAGAAAATCATTTTAAAACACAATAAGGATACAATCAGCCAAAATTAAAATACGAGATATTCTACAGGTAAAGTGACCCAATTTATTCCATAAATATACGGCAGGAAAAATAAGGGAGGAGATTGCTATAGATTAAAAGAGATTTAAGAGATCAGTCAACAAAAAGGCAGTTGTAGACTTTGGATCCTAATTTGAAAAAATAACAGTAAAAAAAGATATATTTGAAACAACCAGAAAATATTTTAAGGATGCCACCTCAAATTATTTAATTTTGATGGGTGAGATAATCGTATGTAGTTGTCTTTCTAAAGTATCATCTTTTCAGGAAACAAAATGAAGCATTTACAGATTAAATGGTATGCTAAAATCTGCTTTAAAATACTCTAGCAAAAGAAAAAAAGGAAGAATTCCACTTTGGGGAAGACAGAGTAAATGGGGTGGGACCAGGAGAAAAATGGATGTGTCTCTGAAAAGGTAACATCGGGATACCTGCGGTGATGGAATTGGTCTGTGTCTTGACTAATCAATGTCAAGATCCTTGCTGTGATGTTATACTATGATCCTGCAAGACGTTACCATGAGGGGAAAGTTTGTAAAGGGTACATGGGATCCTTCAGTGTTATTTCTTACAACTGCATGTGAATCTCAAAACAAATTTAACTACAAAAAAGAAAATATGGTGTGGCAGGGGTTAGATGAAACAATAATAGCAGAAAAGTTCAGGGTTATACACTTTTATGCTCAAGTGTCTTATTTAGTTATTTTAATGTTTACTATTATCGGCATTGCAGATCAATTCCTTTTCAGAAAAGGTGAATATAGAAAAAGATGTTTAATGATATAACATACCAATAACTAAGGGTTATTATTTAGACATAGGATGAGAAAAGCATTGATTGAAATGAAGACTAAGAAGGACCTGACCTCAAGCAGGAACATATCAGGTATATGAGGTCTTGGTTCCAGAATTCTGACAGTGAGTTAAAATCTGTATATTTAAATGTAATGTTGAACAAGACACATAGTAAAGAAGTGCTTTTATAGTAAGAGATGAATGAGTATGATGTTTTGTCACTAGTATTCCTTATAGGAAAGAAATAAGTGACTAGTTAGAAAGAAGTGATGACTAATGTGTTATTGAATATTGCAACAGCAATTCAGGATGTGAAATGATAATTGCAGAGTTTGTATTTCAAGTCAAATTTCTGTATTATCTGTGGTGTTTCAGGTATAGAATCTGTTTTATGTCTTTACGAACATTAAAAATATCTGTGACACCAAAAACAAAAGTTCATGGTTATGGAATTCATTATGATCTTCTCTTTCTCTTCACTTGCTTGAAAATTTCCACAACCAAAAGAATTTTTAAAGTTTAGAAAAGTAAACTTAGAATTTCTCTGCAGAGTGGTAGTCTTCCGATTTTTCTGTTCTATCTTCAGGGGCCCTAAATCCCATACCACTAGGTCATCCTACACACTCACACTAGTTGTTTTCTTCTAAAATACAGTTTTACTCTATCACTCCTTTGCTTAAAAGGATAAAGTTTACATGAATCAAACATCTCTCCCAGTCAGGTCTGAGCAACCTTAACACCCCCTACATAAACCTTCCACTGCAGTCAACCTAGTGTCACAGTCCCATGAAGATAATTTTGGACAAAGTATCCTTGCTTGTGCCATTCTCCTGTTTGTCATTTCCTTCTCCACTGACCTAAATCCCACCCATCTTTAAGGAGGCAGAATGAAATCCACCTGCTTCATGAAGCTCTCCCTGATCTTTCCTTAAAATAACTATATGGTTCTTCAGAGCAGGGATCGTGTATTATATCACAATGCCTAGTAGCCTTCTTGATACCATCAAGGTTTTTGATGAAAAACGTGTTGATTTAACTGAATATTTACTATACAGCACATGGAGAGATTACTGAATTTTAGGGGAAAAACACACACAAAGAAGTAAAAATGTTAGAGGTTTTAAAATAACACCAAATTGGAAATCAGTACACCTGAATCTCAGACATAGTACTGTAATTGACTTGCTATGTCACCTTGGACAACTTATTTAGCATCTCTTGACATTCAGCTCTAAAATGTAAAAATAACTAGATGTTCCATTTTTTAATGTGTAGATACTGTACTCGCCTCTGGAAAACAGTTCCCAAGGGCTTCTATGGATTGTAACTTGGAAAGATGATTCCTACATGTTACTCATCAGAGGCAAAACTTTCATATAAAACACATGAAACAAAACAGTGTTCCCTGATCCACCAGTTTTTAAATAAAACTGAGTCAATGAGAATATACAACATGATAATTTTGGAGACCATCTGAAGTAGGACTGCCATATCTTTTAAAGATACTACATTCAAGAAGGCTCCCTAAGGTACCCGTACCCTGGGGGAGGTATAATCTTCTCCCTGTAACATTAAAAGTCTGCCATCCCATAACTTGGAGATGAGTATCTAAGATGTACAGCACAAAGGTAGAAACGTTTCTATCACAGATTAGGACCTTGTTGAAAAACTACCAAGGGCTCCCAGAATATAGCAGCAGAGACTCTCCAGGACAGAAAGTACAATGAGAATGGAATACAGAATGAGATTAGATGTTAAGAGGATAAATTCTACTTTGCCTTAAGAAAAGAGTGTTGCTCTCTAAGCAGGCCTTGTGTACTGGGGAAGGTCATGACCCACAGTCTGCATTCGGGTTGGAAGTGGTGGTAATAGCAACCAAACAATGGCACAGAGCGCCCTCACAGCCACTCCCTGGGGTTGCCCAGGCTGGAAGAGAAGAGAGTTGTGTGAGAATCAGCTGTACCCACTACGGGTCCTTAATGAACTCAGGAGAGCCCCCATCAGAGAGAACATTAGCACCTGAGTGGGGAGGAAACACTCCTGCTATGGAAGTTTGATTTCTTTAGGAGGTGGAGGCTGGTTCCATGAGAGAGCCCAGCGCAGAACTGTGATGGGCTAATGGGATGAACTGGGAAGCATGGGACCTTGGGGATGAGTGAGCAGAGATCGTAAGAACCCAGAGATTCGTCAGGGGGAGAAAAGCAAGAAGCAGCGGTTACTTTTTCTCTGTGCTGGCCCAGCAGCACCAGGGTTCCGGCAGTTACCTGAGGTTTCTTCACCTTAATGATCCAGGTGGGCGGGACAATAACGGCGGCGTGAGCCCCCAGGGAGCAGGGTTCCTCAATCTGATGCAGCATGAAGCAGGTCACCTTATTGTGAAACTGAAGGGAAAAACAGGCCAGTAAACAATTTTGTGCAAAGGACGACGCTGCCGCAAGAAGGAATAAGCACGTGTACACGTATGTACACACACACACACTCTGAGGTCACACGCTCTCCTCACTGCCCAACCAGCCCCAGGAACTTAGAGACCAGATTTCAAATTCATTCCACTTTACAAACTGATAACGATTGATAACAAGAACTCAATCTTACAGGACAAGCCAGCTAAAATTTGATAAGCTTTTAATAGGATATTTACATAAAGATGGTAGAGACTTGGAGGGGTCTATGAACGCTAACTTTGCACATAATTTTGTTTCACTTGGCTTGCGCTGGTCACAGACTTGGTTGATCTGGGACGATGTCCAAAAGGAAACGAAGGCAAGCAGAAAGGCAATGCCGACCATCTGCCTCCCCTTTTTCTATCCATAGATGTAAATCCTTCCCAGGTAGTCCTTCCAGTGTAGGGGACCCAGGAAAGAAGATGTCTCTTCTAGAGAGCTGTTAATCTGAGAGGGAACAAAGAGACTGCTTCTGCTAGGTTTGTCCAGGACCACTGAAAAAACAATGGTCCTGTCATACTTGGCAAGTCTAAAGTGCTTTTGGTTTTTGAAAGGAAGTAAAAGTAGGCTAATGATCATAACGATACCGCAGTTCTAGGGGCTTAAGTTTATACCCCAATGGACTGAGTAACCTTAGGCCAATCACATTTTCCATCATCTTTTTTGGTGACTGTAAAGTGATAATGAGTGGTAACATTTGTTTTCTAATAAACATAAAATCCCCATTAAATTGACATTAGCTTCTACTTGGATTATACTTACTATGACCACATAATTTATCATCTTAACTGAAACAATTTTAAGAATGAAAGGGAGCACCGGTAATAATCATGCTGGAACAGCAGATATAAATTAGGGCTGTTTCAGGAAAACTGGCAAATATAGCCACCCCAATTATGTCACATCAGGGAAATTTTGTCTTTATCGCTGAATATCTTCAAGATCTGACATGATCCATGGCAAATTACTAAATCAATTAACTAAGCGTGAAATACCAATTAATAAGATAATAAATAATTCCCCCTACCACCAGTTACTTGTGATCTGCAAACAATTTGCTATACCAGAGAAATGTCATTTGAATTCCTTCTTTAGAAAGTGATTTTCTTTTAGCAATTCAAATAAACCCCCAAATGAATGGCCATTGCATTTCTAAAATGGTAGGGATCTCAGAGACTGCGCACTCCAACTCTCTCAATTTATACCCGAGTAATCGCTAATCTAGAGAGACTAAGAGGTACGTCTAAAACTGCAGGACTTTTAAGTGGTAGAGTCAGGACCTGAATCCATGAAACCCAGCTCCCAAGCCCAGTTTTACTTTCTGCTGCAGGAAGCGCCCATAGAAGGCACTTAATTGTTTGGCATCAGATATCCTAGAAGGAGTTACCTGTAGTGTTAAAATACACCACCACTGTAATCTGTCTTAAAATGTTTTGTGTTCTCAGTCCTTGAAAAATCACGTTGTAAACCTGGGAAACTCAAAGATATCAATACTTGGAATTGACCAAAACTCTGCCACAGGGGTCAAGCGAAAGTTGTTTTTTAGTGATTCAACTGGACTACAGATTAATAAAAAGAGAGCACATGTGCTCACTGTCAAGTGGGATTGAGTTCCCAAATTGAATAACCCTGGGATCAACCACCTAACCACAACTTGGCAGCTACGGGGGCAGGAGCAGGCACAGCCTGAGGCCAGCTCGATGCTATTTGGCAAGTAACGTCTCACCAGATCAGGGAAACCAGCAGCACAGACGGAGTTGGGGACCCCTGGGCCCTAAATCTGCTTCTTCCTGTCCAGATGGAGATATTGCTTTGACGCCATAGTTTCATTCAAGGACTAGGATGGCCTTATGTTTGTGAACATGTTCTTGAACAGAAGCACAAAGATTATTCGTGTAACAATTAACTGAAAGGAGATGGAAATGCCAAGAATACAAAATGTGCCAGGAGGGTGACACAGCAAGCACTGAGCTTTCCAGACCAAGGCGTCCCTACCTAGTGACAGCAGATCCTCCTGACATGTGCGGGCCTAGGGAAATTATGCCAGAGAGATTATTAGGTTGAACCTGATGGAACTGCCAAAACTCAAAAGTTTCTGACCCACAAAAATGTCAGTTTCATGTGTTTCAACTAAATGCATCTTCTGCTCCTGCCCTATGGCTTTGTTTGGCTAGGTAAAGCTGTTGTGTGTAGAGTCCTGACGTTTTCCTTCAAACCCTTACCCTCGCTAAAACAGCACAGCCCTTTCTTTTCAGGTTGGCTGTGCAGTGAGGGGACAATGTATCGTAATTATACAGTCATTCAAAAAAAAAAAAAGAATACAAAAACAGGTGAATTGAGAGATTAGAGCAGGGGTCCAGACTTTTTCTATAAAAGGACTGGATAGTAAATATTTTAGTCTTACAGGGTCATACTGTTTCTGCTCCAACTACTCGACTCTGCTGCTGTAGCATGAAAGTAGCCAGAGATAATACATAAAGGATGGGCATGGCTGTGTTCCAATAAAACTTTATTTATAACAACAGGCAGCAGTCAGATTTGGTCTACAGGCCATAGTTTGCCAACTTATGAGTTAACGTATACAATGTCTAGTTAAAGAAAAAAACAGGTCCATAGGCAAACAAAAAAATGAACCATCTAGTTGGGACAGAGCTGTTAAAAAATGAAAAAAAGATAAGAGGAAAAGTAAATAGGGAAATTACCATTGGCTCCTGATCAGTATATATGTTCAAATGTAAGAAAGATTTACATTTCAATGAGCATACAGCCAACTATAACAACATCCAAACCTAAAGAAGGATACAAGACCACTCTTATCCTAACATAGCCCCATTTAAAAAAAAAGTTGCCCACATCCAAAACAGAAGAACCAAGATGCCTGAATTCCTGTGTCAGAGGGATTATCTAAGGTTGCAATCTCCCACTATAGGAGTCATCGACAATCTAGTGTAGTGGGGAAAACGTGGCGTAGGAGTGAAAAGCCCTCGATTCTAAACCCAGGGATAGAACCAGGAGAGGATTTTCCAATCTGTGATCCCAGGCTTCAATGTATAAAGGGGTTAATTTATAGTTTCTTCCAGCTCATTTATGCTATAGTTCTATAGTTTTGATCTGTCTTTCTTCCTCCACAGATCCTATGAGGGAAATAATACATAAATTTGGATAACGTTCCACTTACAGACAGGAACTCCAGCAATGACATACGTCGATTTTGATAAAACACGAGCCCACTTTATTTCATCCCCAAACTTACCGCCTGCTTGCACCAGGAACAGCTGATAGCCACAATCTCTTTACTGTGGAAGGAGAATTTCTGCTGGAAGCCCTGGGATGTCAGAATAAGAAACAGAGAATTAAAACCACTTCAAACACAGTGTGCATCTGCCCTCCTGAAGTCCAACGAAGTAAGGCCAGGCTTAAGGTAACTGGGACGGCAAATCCCACACTTGGCACTGCGGCATCTCCAACTTCTACCACACAAGAGTTTCCCATCCCCGAATCCTCTGGAGTGTGAGAGAGGAGGCACCAGTATTTCCTTAACACTACTCAAAGTCAGACACAGAAACGTTGTTCTTTTTCTCCCAAATAAATGAGGTTCTGATACATTTTTATTGTAAGTTAAAAAAAAAGAGCCGCTTTTGGTTCACATGACTCTTTATAATGGTCATCCATCTCAGAGGTTCTATACAACCTGAACATGGAGAACCCACAAAGAGAGAAATGAAGCATGAGAGAGGCAGGTGACCTAGAAGTGAGAGTCTGGGAGATGTCAGGGTAGAGGAGGAAATGCAAACTCTTTCATCATCCCCCGGGATGTGGGGACTCAAAACAAGCAGCTTTCAATTTCCATTTTTCGCCAGCAAGCAGCAATGAGATGAATGGAATAGCAAACACAATCCTCTTAATGAACAAACAGAATTACTTTTCCATCAAGAAAGGAAGAGATGCTTTTTGGCTGCTTCTGTCCCTAAATAATTACCAGAGAGAAGTACACAGTAACGCTCAAGGAATTTTTTTTAGCTTTCCCAAAGCTCATTCATTTCTATCTGCCTGTGAAATCTAAGCCAAACAAAATAATGCAGATCAATGACAAAAAAATCTTAAAACAAGGCTTTTGTAAAGTGATCCAAAGAAAACAGAAAGATGTGACGGGCAGGAAAGCTTTTAAGGCATTGGCTAAGTCTTGCTTAATGTATACAGATAACTTTAAGTTAAAAAAAACAAAAACTCAATTTACACATTATTAAAAGAAGTCCCAAGAGCATTTTTGCAGTCCCCATAATTCCTACCTATCTGCAGCATTTTATATACTAATGAGCATTTCCTCCTTTTTGGTCCTCTCGCCTCTCTTGGTTTCCTAATACACATTCCAGGTCTCCTTCTCCCTCTCCAATCTCCTGCATGTGGACATAAGACCGGGAGCAGTGTCAATCCTCTGTGCTCTGCAATTCCTCCTTGAATCCTTCTTTTTTTTTCCCCAACCTCAACTCTCACTTCTAGAAACAGGATCTCTTCCTTAACACTGGACTCTCCTGGATTTTGAAAAGTTTCTGCATCAATATCCCTTTCTCAACAGCTTAAGTAATAATAGAATCACTCAGGGCAGAGGAGTTCACAGAACAAGCATGAGTCTGCTCTCCTTACAAAGGCCTGCTTGGAACGTTGGTCCTTGGCTGGCATTCGGGAACTTGAACTTCAGGAGGGGTTCCCCTGTTCCCAGAACAGTTAAGGGTGACTCACTGTGCCTGAACTGTTTGTACAAACATCCTGATGTATGCTGAACACCTGCTTTCCTTCTGGGAGTCTGGAGGTTGGGCATGTGCTAAGCAAGGTATGTGCTTATGTCACCAGCCCCCAATAAAACCCTACTCACCGAGCTTCTGATGAAACTAGGAGACAATATTTCACACGTGTTGTCACAACTCACGTTGGAAGAATTAAGCACACCCTCTGTAACCGTTAGAAGACTTTTGGAGCTTACACTTGGTTTCCTCCAGACTTTACCCCACGTGCCTTTCCTTTGTTGCCTTTGCTTCGTAGCCTTTTGTTATAATAAACCACAGCTGTGAGCGATATACACTGAGTCCTGTGAGTGAATACTGAAACTGGGGTGGTCTTAAGGACACCAAATATACTCATCTCCCCACAAACAATGAGTCTTGCTATACCTCCTCTGTCAAGGAGAATATCATTTCCCCAGCAAAGGGTGCACTTTTGTAAAACACACCTGGACTGAATTATTAGGACAGGTTGGCGTCCACAGGTTTACTGCTGTGGCAGCCAGCCACAACCTGCACAGCCCCTGGCATCAGTTATCACTGCCCGACGGAAATAGCTTCCAGGGAGGACACCGAGTGCAGTGGACCACAGGGTTAGGTAGAGAGGTCCCTTCAAAGACGGGGCACAAACTATTCAATGTGAAACGAAACGGCACCAAATAGGCAGGAATGACTTCACATCAGAGTCACTTGAAAAGTTCTTCCTCTTTGCTCAAGCTGCTCTTGATGGACTGAGCAAAAAAAGAGATGAATAAAACTTCTCTTCAGAGCTATAGCTATAGCTATAGAGCTCTTTCCGCTGTGCACAGAAGGAAGCCAGCAGGCAAGAGCAAGCATACTGAAGCTGGTGCAGGGCCTGAGCAGGGACTCCTGAAGACAACCTTGGCTGTGTGGTGGGATTCTCCCACCCTGGACCCCACGTCCAGCAGGCATCAAGCCCCGGTGACTGGTCACGTCACATTTGGATGTCTGTTCCATCTGCTAACTTGTCTCTCCGTTGATAGTCTGTTTCCCCCTGTGTTCTTCATTCTATCCTGGGCCATGACACCAGGGAAAATGTTGTTGTTGTTGTTGTTTTTAATATCAGCCTCAATCTTAAATACTCAAATGACTACTTCTTTCCCCGAGATTATAGAACAAACTATTCATACTGACATTCAGCGCCATCCATAATCTTCTCAGCCCATTTTTCTACATCAATCTCCCACTCCCAGCCATTATAAATTCCTGTCTGTAGTGAGATGGGATTAATTATATTCTACAACATGCTTTATTCTTTTATATTTCCATTTTTGCCCATTTTACCATTTTTTGCTGTTTTTTTTTTTTTAATTCCCAACCCACCATTTAGAGTGCCTACCACTATTTCATATACAGCATCTGAACTTTACTTCCACTACAAAATCTAAAAAGAAAATGTTCCAAGATCACCTCAATTCACTGTAATCTCTCCTCCTAACCCTACAGGCCTCACCACCTGTATCTCCCCTTGGCACCAATGAACAGCTGCCCTAAGTTGCTGGTTATTTTACGTGCGTATGTATTCTCTCGCCAATGGAATTACAAGCTCTTTGAGAGAAGTCCTTGTAATATTTCTTAATAGATCTCTACAGCTTAGCATAGTTCTTTGAACATCATAGGCATGGCATGAATATTTTCTGATTAATTGAACAAGAACGTCACTGCTACCACACTGTAACCCAACTACAAACTTCATGCTTTCCAGACTTTAAAAACCTAACCCAAACCACCTGAAAATATGCCCCCTCACTCTGCTCTCGTCCAACCACTCTAGACACAGCAAACATGCTAGGCAAACCACTTAACGCTTTCTCCCTTCACCTGGAGATGGTAATAAAAATACAAACCTCTCCAACACCTGAGTCGTTATAAGCATCGAATGAGGCAATGCATTCGAAAAGTTCTTTGTAACACAGTTCACGTAAGTGAAGGAGTCCATTTATTGCTGGAACCTCTTCCAACCCCTTGCTGACAAAGTCCTCTAGTGTGCCACGTGTGATGAGTTAGCAATACTCTATTCAGTGGTACAGAGTGAGAGCATTAGCCCATCCCTCTATCGATTATCGGCCTTCTGACTTCAAGGAGAAATAGATACAGTCCAGCGTAGCCCTGACAGCCAGGCTGAAACTAGAAACAAACAACAAGGCCAGCCACAACTGGGGCACTGGGCACTGTGCTTATGCAGAACTGTGATGGGTCCCTTGGAGATGAGCCTGGTGTAACCAGCTCTATGCTTTGTTTTGGATTCTCTAGTCTGGCAGAGTCACAGTGGCCATGGCTTCACGGTTACTGTCTAACATAAAGACATAAATAGAACCACACTGGAGCCTTCATGCACCAAGTTCCTGCAGACCACCTGCAATGGGGAGGTTTTGGCTGGGATCTCAGCACAGCAAAAAGAGCCAGATTCCTAATTACCCATTTTTAAATTCTAGTCCAAATCTGATATATTATGGTACTGACAGATGCCCTAACTGAATTTCAGCTGACTCTGGTTTTTAAGGGCTATTTTGGCTTTGTTGCCTCTTTCTCTTGTGCAATCTACGGCATATACCAAATAGCACTCAGTTTTACAGCCTTGGCTGAAAACAGGAAAAAGGGCTTTACTTGAAACAAACCATTTTATTGTTTACGTATTTAACTGAGGTTTGAGTGAGGGAATTTCCTGACTGTAGCCTGACTCCCTGTTTGATTTGATTTGATCCAATCCAAGAGTTGATACTGCTTTTGCCTCCAAAACTTTAACCATCACCAACAAAATAAACCTCTCCATATCCACTTGCATATTCAAGGCACACAAAGTATTACAAAAGGCAAACCCAAGGGAATTATAAGACTAAATTAATATCTATCTTAACACAGAGAACTTTATTTTTGCTCAAATACTCCCTTTCATTTTTGAAAAATGTATATACTCTTTTACACATTTTATATTTAATATCTAAAAGGTTCATCCCACGTTTAATTAGATGCAAAGTTCATTATTTCTAGAAAAATTTAAAATAAAACTATTATAGCACTTTTGTAAACTTATCCAGTGGGCTAAAACTACCACAGCAATTTGATACTCACAACGTAAAAGGAAATTTTTCCAATCGGAGCCCATCTCAAACCGGTTGTGCCGTTCCCATGCAACTGCTTTTAACCAGCGGAAGCTGACAACCAGTGATGACGTTTCAGGGTTTGACCAGCTGAAGCTGGTGAGTAGTTAAGACCTTTGAGTGACCTAGGCGCAGAGCCACACCAATCAACCTAATTGAAAACTTTTTTCTAACCAATAGAAAATGACATTTGTTTGACCTGTGAGTGACCCACATGCAAACTCACACTGACCTGATTGAAAACTTTTTTCTGACTAATAAAAAATGGCACCTCTTTTAACCCATGATCTACAGACTTAACGGACTAATTCTGTCCTATCCAGAGCTCAAACTTCAATCTTTAATTAGCAAAGTCACCATGAACCGATCTCTTTCCTTGTACATGCAAATTGTTGACTTTTTCCCTGTCAACAAACTATTCAGCCCAGTTTTCCACAGATAGATGTACCCTTGCCTGGCAGTGCGAATCACTGGATATTAGGCTAATTTTATAATATGCCTTTTCCTTGGCTGTATCACAGTGTAAAAATGGTACCATTAATACTGTAGTTTATGCAAGATTAGGGTTCATTTACTCATAGAAAATCTAATTTACCTGAACTTCCTAAAGCTTCCTATACTGATTTTACTGGTTTTAAGCTAAAATTTTTATAAACACTCAAGATTTTCAAAATGTAAACATACACTGAATTAAAATTGAATTAAAATAAACAATATCTTTATAAATGGAATTATGGTAACCAAATTTTTTATAACTTCTGACAGTGCTACAAATTATGTGAATCTACAGTTACTTTATTAGAATTATTGAAAAATCTAAATTCTTGTCCATTGGGTTTAATTATAATATACTTTATGGCATTAATTAAGAGCTCTGAAAGTTTATCGATGCCCTTATTGTCCATAATATGCCCTCCGTCAAGGGTAATCACTGACTCGGGCACATAGATTGACATTTTATTATTCCTCAATAGAGCCTCTGCGTCCTTCCATTCTAATGTTGGTAATTACGATTTATTAACCCAAGCCAGTCAGTCTTATTATCCTCAGATAGTTTCTGCTTTTTCCATTAATTTATCTGACAGCCCCTGCTACAAGCTATAGGTCATAAATTGAGTCTCCTGGGGAGAGCGGTGCTGGGAAAGGCAAAATTCAGGGCACAGGATTCTCAGCATAAGTTAACACTATTACCACAGATCTGTCAGACTGTATGAAGAGCCTAAGACATGATGTCCAGAACATTGTCGTCAGAGGCAGATGACTTCATGGAAGTCAATGGCTTAACCTTGCAATTAATGTATAATTGAAATTAAGCCTATAACAATAGTCACTGGTTTACCTTTCAATTTAAGTGTTAACTATTTTAACTGTGATGTTTATATTTCATATTTTTATCACCCTTCTGATTCTAGGATAAAAATGCTGTATTCAGATACTTATATTCAATATGGCCAAAACTGCATACAAAACTTTAACTGTTGGGTTTATATCTTTGTCCTAGAATACCAGGGAAGTTCCTTACATGAACATACTTACCTAATGACACAACCAGCTACAATTATAATAATGGCCTTCCATGAAAATTAATGTCCATCTCTGACTGCCCCGTAATTGAAAACCTTCCCAATAAAAAGTATAATTTTAACGCTGATAGTATTCAGCAAGAAGGTTGTTTTTTGGAAAATTTGTTTTTAACAAAAAACTATTTTTTTTAAAGTTGATGTTACCACAGTTACCAGCTACAAATCATTACAGATATTCAGAGAAGCCATATAATCTATAATCTTGCTGACAGTATGACATTCCAGGAAATAACTGGCTGTACTCTCCACTGTTAACTGAGGAAAATGTGCTTTCACTGGTAAAACTAATTACACTTTCTTTTTCTTCAAACTTAGACTGTTTTGCTATAACAGCCCCCAGACAACTGAGAAAGAGACTTACAAAATTTGCCGAAATTACTCTGATTGTGTCCCTCCTGGCTTCATGAATTTATGTCAAAGGAATATCACCAGATAATGCATGCCTTAGAGAAAGAAAAGATTCTGCTACCTAGAAATAGTTTTGACTTCACTTGGGATTTTAATAGTCAACTGATGGGTTTTCCAGCTGTCCCTAATATAGCAACTCTAGCAGGCCTATTTCTGTGAGATTTTAATTTCTGCTTCTTCTATCACAGCAATTCTGGCATCCCTACTTCACTTAACATGAACTGTTTTTTTGGTGTTTTTTTGTTTGTTTGTTCAAGTTTCAAATGCCATCCTAGTGTTAGATCTACTCTTCCTGGTAGTATCTCAGATGACCTAATAATATTTTCACACCAATGTACCCAGCCAGGAACATGCAGAGGCTGCTCAGAGAGAAAAAGGACTGCATCTCGAAAGATCTAGCTGTATGACCTAACCAATGTGTACCAGCAGGAATGGGAAAGTGTGTATGGGACTGGGTCCTGAGACTGCAGGACAAAGGGGGCAGGACTTAAAGCTGGATAAAAGAGGGTTTCTCAATGTCGGAGCACTCATCTACAACAGAGAATTTAACACATTATCAGGAACCCCAGAAGATGGTGCTAACACTAGGACAAACGCTAATACTAGAATGGCGTTTGAAAACTTGAACAAAAAAACAGACCGTGTTAAGTGAAGTAGCAATGCCAGAATTGCTGTGATAGAGGAAGAAACAATCAAAATCTCACAGAAATAGGCAAGTTAGAGTTGCCGTGGCATGCCAGGGACAGCTGGAAAACCCATCAGTTGACTCTGTCCTGCAAGAGGGCCTAAAGGATATTCCACTTACCAAAACAGTAAGAAATGTGCTGGTGAGAAGGGTGTCATCATCGTTGAGAAGCTCTCCTCTCCTCTGTAGGTTAGGCCTGATGGTAGGAAATCCTACAGAGTGAGCACTCTTGATACCAATTAGGATTACAAAGTTCCGAAATAATAAGGAACATGTGGCAGCACTTAACCATTAAAGCAAGGTGGATGCAGTTGCTGCAAGACTGAAGTTCCCGCCATGGCGGCTTGACCAAATGGTTAATACAGCACGACCTCCCAGAGGCAAGATAGATCAGCAGATAAAAGACGTATTAATCGATACAATAAAAAGAAATCAAGAATGGAGGATCAAGAAATATGAGGGCAAATGCTCCAATAAAGGGTCAAGATATTTTGCCCCATTTCTGGACTAAAGGAAGTTTTCAAAGATAGAACCCAAAGGGCAAGTACCCAGGAGAATCCTGCAACATCACAGCAAGAGTCTAAGCAACATTTCCCCAGACTCTATCTAAAAGGATCTACTTGGTCCATTTACTTGGGTAGTTGTACAGTGGGGAGAAAGAAATGTTCAAATATTTTAAAGACTGTTGGACAAGAGTGCAGGTCAACATGTATACCCAAGCACCGGAGTATGAAACAGCATCATGGTCCCCTATGAGAGTAGGGATGTATGAGGTCCAGTTTAAAAAAAGGAGTCCTGGACCAGGGATGGTTTATAGAGAGTCTACTGTCTCCACAAACCCAGCAGGGTTATTTCCCCTGGTCCCTAATTTTATAATTGGAGTGAACATGCTGGGAGTTTGGCAAAACACCAATACTGGTTTCTTGGCCTCTTGCGTAAGTGCTGGCGTGGTAAGAAAGCCCAAGTGAATCACTCAACCACCCTCCCAGTCATATCTAAATCAAAACCAATGTCACATTCTCAGAAGTAATAGGTATTAAATGATTAATTTTGTATGTTATGATAATGTTATTGTGTTTATTTTTAAAAATTATTATCTCTTTATGTGCCACCCTTAAAGACTAAAGGAGGCAGTGGTGGTGTTCCTCAAAATATCCCCATTTAATTCACCAGCTGGGCTCCTACAAAACCAGATATTATAGTGGAGAATAATGCTGGACTACCACAAATGCAACCCAGTATACTCTAATTGTAGCTACTGTGTCAAATTTGGGATCTTTTGGCCTTGAGTCTATGACCTATGGTCGTCGATTTAGCAAATGAATTATTTTCCTTCCCTCTCTGAAAGGAGAATCAAAAACCATGTGCATTCACTTGTTAGGGTTAACACTACTTTTACAGCCTTGTGCCAGGGCTTTTAACTCTTCTGAATCTTACCCAAATATAGTGCAAAGTAACCTGAACCATATGAACATTCTGAAGAATACCACTTGGTCCACCATATCAAAGGTATCATATTAAGGTGGATGAGCAAGAAGTGGCAAGTATACTGGAGGTTTTGGTGAGACAGAAGGTGGGGAGATAAGCCCTATGAAGAATCAGAGGTCCCACACATCAATGAAGCTTCTAGGGTTTAGTGGGCCAGGGTGTGCTAGAATATCCTGCCCAATCTAAAGGACAAATTATTGCATTTCACAATTTTAACCACTAAGAATGAAGCACGGTACTCTGTAGGTCTCTTTGAATTCTGAGGCAATATATTCCACACTTAGGAATACTGCCTCAATCAGTCTATTGGATGATATTAAATGCTGCCAGCTTAGAGTAGAGCACAGAACATGAAACAACTCTGCAGTGGGTCCAGTCTGCAGTGAAAGTAGGCCCTGTCACTTACAGCAGGCCCCATGCTATTAGAGGCATTGGGTAGGAGAAAAGGTGCGCTATAGAGTTTATGACAAGCACCAATAGGAGAATTACAACATAGACTCTAGGATTCTGAAATGAGGTCATGCCATCTGTAGGAGAGATTTGTATATCTTTCAGAAAACAGCACCTGGTATGTTACTATGTTATGGTGGAGGAATACCTGAATCACCAGGTAGTCATGAGCTGGGTTCTGTCAGATCATTAAGTCATAAGGTTGTGTGGGCCCAGATGCAATTCATTGTTACATTTAAATGGGAACATATGGGATCTGGCACCAGCAGTACCAAAGAACACAAGTAAGACACATGAGTAGGTAGCTCAGACTCCCCATATTATCCACTGTTATAATACTAGGCCTCTCATTCAACTCACACCTATGGAAATATGGGGATCCCTTATGACCATCTGAAAGAGAAGGAAAAAGCTGTGATTGGTTCATGGATGGGTCAACTTGGCACATGAATCCAAGCCAAAAGTAGACTACTACTTCACTAAAGCCTACTCAGGAGTTCCCGAGGGACAGAAGTGAGAAGAAATCCTCCCAAAGGACATAACTTCATGGGGAGCAGCTGGTCCCCCACTTTCTGTGAAAAGATAAGTAGCCTGATATAAGAATATATAATGACTTACAGGTAGTGTTGAAAGACTTGGCTAGTTGATCAGGGGCCTGGAAGGAAAGAGGAGATCAGGGGAAGAGGCACATGGATGAACATAAAGTGAAGATCACTGTACTGCACATTAATGCCCACCAGAGAGCATTCACGGTATAAGAACTAAAAACTTAGATATAACAACTCAGACTCCACACGTTGTCGTGAGCTATCCATAGCACGATGGGCTCAGAAGTGGAGTAGCCGTGGTGGCAGGGATGAATGCTACAGCTGTGTCCAGCAGCATGGGCTTCCGCTACCACCACTGCTACTATCACTGCTGACTGTCTAGCCTGCCAGCAAAAGATACCAAAGCTGAACACTCAATATGGCACCAACCTTGAAAGGGAACCACCAGATGCTTGGTGGCAAGTTGATTACACTAAACTCCTTCCACTCTGGAAGTGGGAGCAAGTCACCTTGACCGGAATCAACACATATTGTAGGTATGGGTGTACCTTTTCCTTCTGCAGGGCCTCAGTCAGTGCTACTATGCAAGGGCTTACAGAGTGCTTGACCCACCAACACAGGATCTTATACAACACTTTCAGACCAAAGAATACATTTTTGTATTCTTGAAATGGAGGTTCAGGAGTGGGCATATGGCCATGAGATACACAAGTCCTACCACATCCCACACCATCAAGAAGCTACAGGCCTGACAGAGAGATGGAAAGGTCTTTTGAAGATGTGACATGGGCTTCAGCTTTGAGAGGGTATCCTATGAGCACCATCCTCTAGTCTCAGTATATTGACCAAACTCATGATCATTTAATGGTGCTGTGTTTCCATGGTAAAATACATGGGTGCAGAGACCAAGGAGTGAGAGGAGGAGGAGTCCGGCCTACTATCACTCCCACTGGCCCACTTGGGGAATTTGTGCTTCCTTTCTCCACAACTCTGGGCTCTGAGAGTCTGAATACCAGATGGGGAATATCTCCACCATGGATAACAGGAGGACCTTAAACCTTAAACTACCACTGCACCAAGTTACTTTGGCATCTTTGTGTCAAGAGACTAGCAGGCACAGGAAGGGGTCACCATCTTGATCCTGATCATTAGGTGGGGGATAGTTACTTGACAATGGAGGCAGTAAGAAAATACCTGGCACCCAGATTAGCCACTGGGGCATCCTTTCTAATTCTCTGAAAACTTTTGATGGTCAATAGCCAAGTGCAACAGCCAAGACCAGGGGATCAGACTGCATAGGGTAAGGGTCTTGGTCACTCCACCAAGTAGGTCACTGCTAGAGACTGAATGCTTGTGTCCCCTCAAAATTCGTATGTTGAAACCTAATCCCCAATGTGTTGGTATGTGGTGGTGGGGTCTTTAGAGGGTGATTAGGTCATGAGAGTGGAGCCCTCATGACGGGATTAGTGTCCTTATAAAATAGACTTTTATAGCTCCCTTGTCCCTTTTACCATGTGAGAACTCAGCGAGAAGATGGTCATCTATGAATAAGAAGTAGGCTCTCACCAGAAACCGAATCTGCCAGCATCTCGACTTTGGACTCCTAGCCTCCAGACTGAGAAATAAGATTCTGTTGTTTTTAGGCTACCCAATCTAGGGTATTCTGTTCCAACAGCCCAAACAGATGATCACCTGGACAAGAAGAGTTAATTGAGCGTGAGGTGACTACAGAAAGAGTGGTTGAGGAAGGAGATGTGAACATCAGTTGCAGACTTAAGACCAGCTGCCAGAGAGAGGGCTGTAGTGTATCCCACTAACCTTCCTCTTAAATGTTTCCCCAGGAAGTAAGACCAACCAGAATCCCGGAGGAACTTTTCCGAACATGTATTTTATGAAGCAAGTGACTCTGAGAAGCACAAGGGACGGACTGTAGTAGATGTTGATGTTCCACCCAGAAAACTCTGCTGTGGGCCTGAGGCACTCAGCTCATTCTCCCAGTTGATAGGAGTGTTGGAGGCTGATAGCTTTCCAAGGAGTCACCTTTCCATCCTTAAGCATTGCCCTAAGCCTAAAAGAGTCACCTTGGCCAAGGACAGCCCACATCCAATGACTGGTCAAAGCAGGGCAACTCTGAGGGGCTATTCCAGATCCTTATGGGATTGGCTGAGGCCTTTGTTGGAGCTGCACTGCAGTTCAACTCCTCCTTCTGCACAATCCTCGTGCCTTCACTTGCGAAGCCTTTTCTGAAGAAAGAGCATTAGTGACCAGAGTGACTAGACCAACACATTAGCTGTAACTACTAGGACGCTGGCCATGCCAAAGACTAGGGAAGCAGTGGCAGTAGCAAAACGTCTCTACAGGTGAGAACTGAGTGACTTAACCACCTGGAGACCACAGCAAGGAACACTCTGCTTCCGAGCCCTCAGCCCCTATCCCCTCTTTTTTTAAACCACTTTGAAGTATGAATGACATACAAAAAAAGCTGTACATATTTAATGTGTACAACTTGATGAGTTTGGAAACAAGTATACACCTGTGAAACCATCATCACAATCTATTCCGTAAACATATCCATCACCTTCAAAAGTTTCCTCCTGCCCTCCTTGGTTACTATTATCTTCTGTGATAAGAACACTTAATATAATATCTACCCTCTTAGAAAAATTTCAAGTATTCAATATAGTATTGTTAACTACAAGCAGTATGCTGTACACTAGATCTCAAAGACTCATTCATCTTGCATAACTGAAACTTTGTACCCTTTGTACCCTTTGTACCTCTCCATTTCCCCTTCCCCAGGTGAATTGGGAAGACATTATGCTCAGTAAAATAAGCCAGACACAGGAAGACAAATACTACATCATGTATGATACCATTTATATGAGGAATCTAACAGAGTCAAATGCATAGAAGCAGGGAATAGAATGGTAGCTGCACTTATCTCCTTCCTTGATACTCAGCCAAGGACAGAAAGAAAAGCCAGACTTCCAGCAGCTATGTGGGCACAGGCTCCATGGAGAGGCTAGATTTCTTTGGACTTGTTGTATTACCCACTTTACATTCTCAACAATCCTCCTGAGGCTAATGGCATCTCGACAAACACACAGACAGGGGAATAACCAAACCTGCCTAACTAGTGAATGGATCCTCACCCTTGAACTTCCTTTCCTTGTTTCTAACTCTGCAGGGCCTCTTGAGAGCTGACCTCCAGGGCTCACACATTTTTAAACCAGTAAAGAATGGTGCTTCTTTACTGAAGGAAACATCCCCCAAAGCTCCAGATCAGTACTTTCCATTATTTTTAGACTCTCTAATCCCTTTCACTATTCATCCATATCTCAACCACACCCCCATGGAATGTCTTAAATCATTTTTGTCATTTTTGCAATACAAAAATGCCATTAAGGATTCTTCCTTTAGATGGGTATATTTCAATTATTGCACAAGTTCATTTTAAATTCATTTTTAACAATATTCATTACAATAAAGAGTAGTTTTGACATTTTCCCACTTAATTAGTGCTACCTGCAATTTAATTTACTTTAATTATATATGAAAGTACATATAATTTATAGACGAATAATTCATAATTATGTGGCATGTTTGGTTAGGAAATTGGAAGACATCAGAAATGTAGACCAAAGTTAAACTATGTGTTGTTGTGTTAAAAACTGCTTTCATGATTTGATGTTTGAAATTTAAAATTTTTAAGTTTTAAAAAATTAGCTCATTTATTTTATAACTTTTATATATGTTTCCTAATGAAGAAATAAAAGATAAAATGTCAAGTTGCAATTGACAAGCATATTTCCACAATTGCCATACTGCTGGGTTTGGATGGTTCCTTTAAAAATGAAAGGTCAAATTAGCTATAATCATGACTATCTTTTTTCTTTGCATATTGATTTTTTTTAAGTACTACTAGGGATAACTCAGTGTTGAATAAATCTCGATTGAATGAATGCAATGTGTAGATGTGGTGAAGATCAGTAAAGAGGTACGTTTGCAGAATAAGTATGCAGCTTGTTTTTAACCATTGGCCAAGTATAGATTTACACTAAATATGGGCTGGATCAATCCCATTGTCCCTCTGGATCCACTCTCCATCTTTCTCTACCCTGTGTCCTGTTGTAAAACGTTAACTTTTATGGATTGCCTCAACAATGTCCCTTGTGCTCTGGTTTCTACTGGGTTTGGCCACTGGAGACTGAAGGTGAGTGAAGTTGGGATATTTATTCCCCCAGCTGGTAGATCACCTCAGGCTGGCTAAGTCTCATGACTTAATCTCATGACCGCTTTAGACTTGGCTTGACCACAGATCCCTGCTGTTACTAGCCTCGAGTTTTTCACTATCCCTTGTAGTTTCTTTTCTGCTCACACATTTTAAATATTCTCTTTATTAAACACTTATCAAATTACATAATTTGAGTGTGACAGCTCTTTTCTGCCTGGACCTTAACTCTTTCCTAATGTAGGACTATGAACGAAAACAATGTAAAACTACGTGATGGTCATAAACATGGCAGCCTGGTAGTCAGTGAATGTTAAAGCAACTGAGCGATTGAATCACAAGCTGTCTCATCTGATATTCATTATATGACATACACACTCAGCCAAATGCATATTCAAGGCTTGAGAGAAAATTAGCCTCTAATTGGTCTCAAATATTTACTGTTGATTCTAAAAAGTAGAAAGTGAAACCACAAATACCCTTAACCATAAACACTCACTAATAACCCCAAAAGTTTTCAAACCACTGGTTTAAACATTTTTTTGCTAAGTAAAGTATTTTTTACCCCATCCCAATGGATAAATTATGGAATAACGTGTATAGAAGTGTGTGTGTGTGTGTGTGTGTGTGTGTGTGTGTGTGTGTGTGTATGGGGAATGGTTTAGAAATCTCTGGATATGTAAGAATGTACAACCAACAGTACTGATGAAAACTATGCATAGCACCAAAGTCTGAAATGAATCTTCAATCCCTTAATCTGCAAATGGAAAGAGAGTCACTCACTAGTCTTCCTCTAATCCAGGGGAGAAGCCAGGCTCCAAAGAAGGGTTATTTATTATCCAGCAAGGAGACACAGGTTTAAGACCATCACATGCCACAATTGCTTGAGTCTCTGAGAATCCATAAGCAGCTGGATTATAAACACAGGACATGAATATAACAATACAATATTATGGGAACTCTATGTGAAGAGCTGGGCTCACAGATTTCCCTGTGGAGAGCTGTGACAAGCAGCGAGCTGTGAGTGCTCTGAGACGCCTGCCTGGGGACACTGGGCAGGAAGAGAGACATGGTCGCAGCAACTCAGAGTACAGGGTGTCCAGCTCTTCCCCTTCGGTTGACCACGCCAACAGAAGACAAGCCAGAAAAGGGAGTGAAATACGACGCTAGGGAATACTTGTCGCAAGATATATAATGCTTATTGATTTTCTTTTAATAAAATTCCTCCAAATCTATTATGGCTTGAAAGTTGCTGATGCAGTGCCAGCTACTAGGCTGTCCAGTGAAGGTATTTTCTCCAAAGCGAAGAACCTGTTCATCCAGATCCTTCCTACCGTCCACATCTCTGACCTCAAAATTAGCCATGCCTACCTGTCTCTTCTCTCTTACGCATACACATGCACACATTCTCTTGGGGAAGTTGTAGACAGTCTACAATCCACTAAGTAAGAGAAAATCCATAAGCCCTAGAGCAACAGCAGACAGGGAAGGAGTAGACAGAGCCAGTGAAGGAAGGTCATGTGAGGGTAGAGGGCTGACCTCCTTTTTCCCAGCCGTGTAAAATGGCTGGTAAGCAACTTTCAACTCCTCCTCTCTCCCTCCCTCCTGCTCTTCTTTTTACCTCCGCCCCCCCCCCTTTTAACCTATTTTGCCTGTCCTCTTTCCAGGCTAGAAAGGAACCAGCTGAGAGTCACTGTGTTGAACTGGAGGAGATAATACCAGTTATAATGGAGGCCCATACCCTTGAGACTAAAGTGTGCCACCTTCCAAAGAAGAGCTTGGTAACCAATGGCTACAGCATATTTCCCTTTCAGGCACTGGGAAAACAGCAACATTAATCAAACTTTTTCCACGTCTCGCTCGTCCTCAACACTACTCAGGCAGCCAAAACTTCCTTGCCTCCCTCTATTGTCAAAAATGCCATACTGGTCAACTCACCCCAGTGCTTGACCCAAAAGAGTCACATGAATAAATAAACAAATTAGAAATGAATTGATGAGGAATATACTCTCCCAAATTATCTTGCTCTCTACCAAATCAAAACTTTCCTTTATTGAGACCAGCCTACACCTATGTAATTTTTTAAAAAAAATCTTTGTAGTAGGATTCACCACCAGTTTAACTTTCTCTGAGGATCCTTTCATTCCTAAAGTAGATCTTTGTACATTGAAAAAGCCATAATCCAAATCTGTTAGGGTCAATAACATGGAATCTACAGAGCATGCAGCTGTCAGATCCCCACCTCACTCTTCCAAGTGGCCCTGCACCCTGAGGGGCCTGTAGCCAGTCATACTTAGAGAGTAGACATAAATCACCACCTATGAGAAGGGCATCTCTTTCCAGGAACTGGATAATATCCCAAGAGAGCAACACATTTCCTGCTTCCATGTTGTCCTTCTACCCAGTTCTGCTCAACCATAACATATCAACACAAGCAGTATCGCTCATCAACCTACTGACTTTCTGTTGGTGTTCAAAGAAGTACGATGGGCCAGCAGTCCTCAGGAGGGAGTTTTAACAAAATAGGAAGTATCCTTTTTTTAAACTATTCACAATGAAATTCACTGTAAAAGTCCATCCATCTCTCTTAAAACGTGCTAATTCCTTGCATGGAGACCACTGCTTCTTGAGTGAGTTCTAGAACAAATAAAACACCTCTTAAGGGAAGGGGACCTAGAGAAGGGAGGCCTTTGGGAAAGGAAGGGACGTCCTGAGCCCTGGATCCGGGTGACTGGACTCATCTACCTTGGGTGCTTGCCAAGGCCTGAGAAGCCTCCTGCGATGACCGTGGGGTGCAGGCCCCTTACCTTACCACACTGCTTACATTTTCCCTCCTGCCGACGCCTGTGTACCCAGTGATGACGCACAAAATTCTGTGGGAAAACAAAAGTAAATAAACATGTTTCAATTCGCAAACTCCAATGTTAGGTTTTTTTTTTAATGTTTTAAGAATAAAGATTTCCGCCAACAATCATCTAAGCCCATCTAAGCACAAAAACAAATATGTGTATGCGTGATTTGTTTAACAATAAACATGAACCCACTGGGGAAAATGAAGCCAAGTCTCCATCCTCAGTGACCTTTCGTATCTGTAGAAAGCATTAATCATGCCCTCCCTCTGCAGCTTCCTGGTAACAAATGGCCATAATGAATTCCCGTTACTCTGCTTTCTGTCTAGTAAAACATTGTGCAGATTTGTGACCTTGGGCTGGGGCGGGGGGGAGAGTGGGTAACTGAGGCAGGTAAAAGAAATATCCTTAAAGAAATGAGAAGGTGAAGGAGAGAAAGACAAAGACATCCAATTTTTTTAAACAAATATGTATTTAATGCTTTATAAATGCCAGGCAGGCACTGTACTAAACATTTGAGTCAGAAAGAACTTAAAGAAATTAAATTCTCAGAAAGAAATAGATCTCCTGATTTGGGACTTACATGGTGACAGTTTTTCACTAGCAAAAGTGAAGGAAGAGAAAAGCTGAAGGAAATTGATGACAAAGACAAGAGATGTGGGCATATCGCGAAATTCTGCAATGAGGTTGTATTTAAACTGTCCTTGGATAACCTGAATGAGATCAGCTTCCAAGGTCTATTCTTGGCTTGAGCTGTAGGAAACATGGAAGGTCCTTTTCCTCCCAAATAGAAGCACTCATCACCCCAGCTGTTGGGATACTTTACAAGAGAGAAGGTTCAAGCCTAATGGTACAGGTAAACCCTAATAACTTCCATACAACTCATCTCTCTTAGGCCAATACACCTAAAATATTTGTTGATGTTTTTCTCCTGCCCTTTTCTGAGAAAACATACTTTACCTGAAATTAACATGCGTATTGTCAGGCCACAATCCATACTTTCCCTTTAAAATAGGCCCTTTACCATATATTCAGTCTTTCAACAAATACTTACCAAATGCCTACTATCCAGGCATTGTTCTAAGTACAGAGGGACACAGGAAACAGATCAGTGTCGAGAAAAAAAAATGTTATATCAAGGCATGAAATTCAGAGTGACAAAGATACCTCTAACAAGCATTAGCATTATCAATTCCAAAGTGCCACCTCTATTTCTCTTCCTAACGTCAAACCAAGTTAAATTAAAACTAAACAAAGATCCTGGAGGAATAATGGTCTTTTAACTATAATAAGATATAAATAAACATAATGGTCCCACTAATTAGTCTAGTTTTTATCTGGCTTTTCGCACTGTGGCAGTTTAATGAAACAAGGACACAATTCTTACATTGTTCTCAGAAAGAAGCTAATAATAACAGTTAACATTTCTTGACTACTAACACTGTCAGGCACTTTTTTAAATGCCTTACATGTAATAATAATTTTAATTTTCATGAGAATTTTCATGAGTATAGGTGCTGTTTAGTTGATAAGAACTAGTAAAACCCCGAGTTGGTAAAATATTGAAATATTTCTATATTGGTTGATAAATTGCAGTTTAGTGCCCCTACCATCCCCCGGCTCCTCCCTGGATGCCATACGCCCCCCCCCCGCCGCCCCCCAACACTGGAGCCCACTCCTACCTCCTCATTATTAAGCAACTAGAATGTTAATTTTGGGCATAACAGGTCTCCAAGATTCTGGAGCTCTCTTCTGAAAATAAATCATGTTACTTGGGCGATGCCATTGGGTTCTCCCACAAACTCAGAAGACCGGGCTGTGCCCCACTGATGGCAGTTGTCTGTCCAAGCTTAAATATCAATATAAACAATTTTGGGGGCCTATGGCTGCAAGTCCAGAAACCTGCTCAGTTATCAGCATCCATACCTTCAGGTCAGTGAAAAAACTCTACTGGGGATGATGATATTGGACCCTCCATCTCTGTACTTCACAGATGAAGTGGACCACTCCAGCTTTCCACCCACTCAAGTGAGAAGCACTTTAGCCCACTGCCTGTTTAAGAATAAGGGCTGAGGAGGCCTGGGGCCAACTGCTAGTTGTACTCTACCCTAGTTCACATCATTGTAGGGCATGTTATCAGAGGGTTTGACTTGAATTATCATTATCGCCCTCATTTTACAGATGACAAAACTAAGGTATAGAGTGGCGACTTCAAATGTCGGGGCAGAGCAAGGATTCAGACCCAGGCAGGCT
The DNA here is from genome assembly GCF_965194805.1 of Balaenoptera borealis. Lineage (NCBI taxonomy): Eukaryota > Metazoa > Chordata > Mammalia > Artiodactyla > Balaenopteridae > Balaenoptera > Balaenoptera borealis. The sequence goes on from NC_138864.1 coordinate 114,228,426, forward strand.
GGCAGCACTGTGTTGCAGCGCCTCTCCTCTGCTCTGAAAGATCAGGTTCAAGATCCTTCAATAAATGATTTCAATGACAGTCAGTAGTGGAAATATTGAATACATCAAAATGTCAGGCAGTATTATGACAGACAGAAAAATTTACTATAATTGCTGTTAGTTTAGCAGAAGCTGAGGGAGAATGAACAGTATCATTGATGTTAAGAGAAATTCTCTGCTTACTGAGATTATAAATCACCTAATGACTCTCAATTTAAGAATTTAGGGAGGGAAACATTGGAAGAATTTGATGCAATTACCTATGAGAAATCATGGCTGACTCATGGAATTATTTAGCTAATTATTTGACAGCTCTAATCAAAAGATTAAACCAGCAGTTTCCACAAATCAACAATTATTTAGAAATTATAAGACTGACGATGAATCATTTCTGCTGCAACATACACCGTTTGGTAAGCAGGTTTATAATACCATGTAGTTTAGTTTATTTAAGGAATAAAAGAGAACATTTTTATAATACCATGTAGTTTAGTTTATTTAAGGAATAAAAGAGAACATTTTTATAATACCATGTAGTTTAGTTTATTTAAGGAATAAAAGAGAACATTTTTATAATACCATGTAGTTTAGTTTATTTAAGGAATAAAAGAGAACATTTTTAAATTGTTTATTTAAATATTTATGACTCTGCAAGTTGTTAAATAAATATTTTTAATATCATCCTTCCTAGGAAATAGGTAGGAAATTAAGGCCCAGATAAAATAACTCAAACAAAAGCACTACTATAGAAACTGAGTAATTGTCTCTAATCTATGGCCCTGATTTGAGATGTCAAGTATCCATCTATTCAGAGGTCTTCTTAGGCCTGATATAAATTTCTTCTATTGCTGCTTAAACATAGCTGGAACAAAGTAAAAGCCAATAAATGTGTGCTGAATTGAATGAAATTCTCAACCTAATTTCTTTGACAATTATATTGTGTAGTTATCATTTTGGAGGATCATCCATTGTCTTTATCAATTAGGGGGAAAAAACCATTTCTATAGAATCACTGCTGTTTTATCATCCTTCTTTCCCAAGCACTTAAATTTTTCACACTATTTCCTTTTGACTACTATTTATATCTCCCAAATTATTGAAATGAAATTAGACTCAGGATCTTCACATTGCAAATATGAGTGTTGATTCACTGCTGTTAAGCTAGCAAAGCAAGGCTGCTGACACCATAACATCTTTTTATTGTTCATCAATAATCTGAATTATTCATATAGCATCTTCAAATACTGGGTAAGGAAAGGGCTATTACTTATGGGTGTTAAAATCTCGGTTATCCATTATTGCAGGGTTTATAGTCACTATTGTTAGCAGAAATGCATAACACAGTTGTTCAATTATTTTCAAAAACAGCCAGTTTAATTCACAGTATTATTCACAGAGCTTCTGAAAGGATCTTAGAAATTATAGCCCAATCCATGCAGCTTATCTCTAAGAAAACTGAGGTCCAGCCAGAAGGATTCAACTTAGAGGAGTCCAAACAATATTCATTAAAACATTTCCATGTATCAGGCACCCCAGAAAGCCTAGGGCACAGTGATTAACAGCCCTGTTCCAGAGCCCAGCCCTAGAGACACCATCGAGGGGAAAAGAAGCAGAGGTGTCCTTTGAACCCAGGTCAAACTAATTCTAAAGTGATTGCTTCTTTCATTTCCATTAAGTAAACTACCTAAGGCCTCTTAATTAAGAATCTCCATGGGTCATAATCTGTCATAAGTATCATCTCCAAACTGTCCTCTTAGACCAAGAGTTCTTAGACACTTGGGGAGAAGTTAGCCCCTTTATAAATAGATATTCATTGATCACATCTTCTGCATCCTGACTGGTACAATGAGGTTGGGACAAATTCCACGAGTAATCTCCCAAAGCTTACACTATAGGAGGATAGCAACAAACAAGCAAATGAGTAATAAATAATTATGACATACAAAGTGCTCTGAAGGGTAGAACAAGGTGCTTTGATAAAGAACAATGTGCAACCTACTAACCTACTTAGAGGTGGTCATCAAGGAAGACCTCTGAGGGGCTGATATTTGAACTGAGGTCTAACTATAAGAAACAGCATGCAAAGAGATTTCCAGTACAGCAATGAAACACACAAATATCAGAAGGTGAGGAATATCTTGATGCATGCCTCAAGAACTGAAAGAAAATCCATGTGGTAGCTGGATGGGTTGGAAGAGGTAGGCTGGGTCCAGCCTTCGCAGCACTTTTGACTTTTCATGCAAAGCCAAGGGTATGGTTTTCTCTAAATGATATGGAAACCACTGACGAGTTTTAAGCTGGAAAATGATATAATCCAACATTCATTTTTAAAGATGAGTCTCTTAAATTACGGTGGATTGAAGAGGGAAACTAAAGAATTCTGGAGAACCTATTGTAGTGGTCAAAAGTGAGAGATCATGGTGTCTTAGTCTAAGGTGCTGACAACAGAAATGGAGATAAATGGATGGTTTGAAATATATTTTATGAATAAAATTGATAGGGCTGGCAAATGAATTAGCTGTGAGGAGTACCTGAGAAAAGTAATCATTATGACCCCCCCTCACCCATTTTCTCGATCAAGGAGCTGGGCCAATAGTCACCTCATTTTCTGAGGTACAAAAGAATTGAAAAAAATTGTTTTTATGGTGATGGAAATAAAGAGTTTAGTTTGTAATGTATTCTATTTGAGATGACTGTGATACATTCAGTGGGCATATCAAATGGAACTCCAAGTGTGGGCTGGAAATGGAAAGCTAGCTGTTGTCAGCCCAGACATGATATGTAAAGCCAAGGGATTGCATGAGCTCTCCCAACAACAGTAGGCAGAACATGGTCCAGTACTAAGCCCAACGAATACCAGGGAGTGAGCAATGAAAGGACTACACAGTGAAATAAGAGGAACATTAGGAAAGATGTCATGACAGGAGGGCATTTCAAGAAGGATGAAATACTAAGTAGTTTGAACACATTTGCAAGACTGAATAAGAACAGAAAAATTTCTAATGGATTTGGCATTAAGGAGATATTGGCAACATTAAAAAAGCAATTTCATGAACAGGTAGAGTAAAAATCAGATCAGAACAGGTTAAAATGCCTAGGAGGGGACACGCTGGAAACAATTTACGTAGTTAACACTTTCTGGAAGTTTAGCACTGAACACGATGCTGAGAATCAGAGCCACAGTTAAGACACAGTTTGTGGTTAAGGACTATTTTTGTTTGTTTGTTTTTTAAGATGGGAGCTGTCAGAGCATGTTTATGTTGATGGAAATAATCTAGTAGGAAGGTGGGGAGTTGAAAATGTAGGAATGGAAGAAATAGCAAGTCCTTGATATGAAGACAAGGGAAGGCACTGAAAACACTTATAAAGGGCCTGGCTTCATGGAAGAGAAATAATAACAGCTGCTGGAAACACACCCAAAAAATCCTTGCATTAGAAAACTGCACATACAATTACAATTATCTATCCAGAGAGAAAAAGAGAGATTCAAGGACAGGGAACCAAAGGTAGACATATGGATTCCCTGGTTAGAAATTCATATAGTCCATCTTAAAAACTCAAAATGGTTGCTTCTACTGTCCTAAATAAAATTTCTCCTTCATCTGAGCTATCACTGAGTTATCTCCTGGCCATTGCTATAGCGCACTTGGGTGACACGGAGGGTAAAACAACCTTATCATTTTTCTTAGATTTCCTCACCCTACATATGACCCATAACTTTCCTCTTGCTGACACAATAGACAAGCACAGTGGGAGAGGACAGTTGACAGGGACAACTCTTGATATTTTCACCTCTCTCCAAACCTCCACTGCCAGCCTCTTCTCTCTCCATGTTTTCTCCCAATCTCCTTGTATTAGTCAGTAACAGTGAGATCATTCTTCTTCACAGTGCCTTTTTTCATTAACTGTCATTAACACCTCTGTACTCAGACGTCTTCTATTCCTATTCCATTCATTCATCTATTCTCGTAGCTTTAATTACTATCTCGATATGCTGACAATTCACCAATGTCTAACCTCTAGCGCCCAATCTTCCTCATAAGCTCCAAACTTGTCTACCCACTCATCCTTCTGTTGGGCATCCCCAGTTGGGGCCTCAGGACACCTCCAACTTGAGAGTTCTACAACTGAACTCATTACTTCCCTACCCCATCCTCAGAGCAACTCATTTGCCAACATCTAATTGCTTTTTCAGAGAAGAACCCTTGTTTATTCCAAGCTCCCCTGTCTTTGCGTCCAAAATCCAATCAATTACTATATCCTGTCAATTCTGTTTCCTTCAAATTCATATTCTCCAGTTTTCTCCATCTCAGTATTACTCTTAGTTCAGATCACCATTATCTCTTGCCTAGATTAGGAGAACAGTTCCTCTATTTTTTTCTCCACGCTTCCAATATTGCTTGAACTATATGGCATTCCCTCCACACTGTAGCCAGAATAATATATTCTGCTTATAACAGTTTAATGCCCCCTCTAATTACTATGATGATGAGACATTCAACTTGCAGCCTTGTTAACAAGGGCCTTCATGGTCTAGCGCCTGCTTATCTCTCAGGTCTCACGCCTTCCTCATATATCCTCTCACTTTTGTGCTTGTGTGCCTGTGTTCTGTCTCAAAGGCTGTCACTCACCTCCTAGCTAACCCCCCGCCCTTCACTTAGATCATCCCTTTGGGTCTCAGTTTAGTTGCCACCTCTTCCAGGAATTAAAATGGACCAAGAGTCAATAAAATGTTATTTCTTTCTTACCTTTTCAATTCTACCACCTCCCCCTCCCCCTACTTTCTAGTTCCATTCAATAAGACCTTAGCTCCCCAATACATTCTGTGAGAAGAAGAAAGGGCAGTAGACACACACTGAAGAGACTTGGGGATTTTATTGATTGTATGTGTTGATGTATCGAAAAGAAACTGATGTCGAATAGAGGGAGATGGACTTTATCTTTTTTTAATCCCTAGTGAATATCTACGAATCCAATGAATCAATGGGAAATAAAAGGTGGTATTTGAACTAGAGCTCTGATATACTTACTTCTCTCGGTGATCTTGAGCCCCCTTCTCGAAATGTTGGTTTACATCTGAAATTAATCTGTCATTTAAAAAGAAAAGTGTATTATATTAGAGATAAGCACTCGACTAGAATGAGTTACCTGAAAAAACCAACAGTGACAGGTATTTAGACTACAGAAGAAAAAAAAAAACCTCAAAGAATAAGGAACATAGTCTTACACTATTCTTAGTCTTTTGAAATCATCACCTTAGATAATCCCAAGTGATCCTGTTATCTCTAATTCATGACTCTTCAGTCTCACTGATGAAATCAAAGTATCTTTAGACAGTAATGCTCTTACGCCATAAATTTGAGAAACTGAGATAATAAAGAGGCAGAAGAAAAATATATGGCAGCTGAAATCATCCAGCTGTGTTTTAGATTTTAAAAGTAGGAAAATACAAACTTGAGAAATTTTTAATATGATGAAGATGATTCACAAAAATACACAAAATTATTCTTCAAGCATTCAGCACTCCCTTACTTTTAGATGGGGAGGTCTCCCTGTACATTTACATCTTCTTTAGCTACTTGATAAGGTGAAAGAAGTGTAGAAATGAAGCAGGAAATGAGTAAATGGAGTTGGGAAAGCAAAAAATAAAATTATTGTAAAATATTACTAGTCATTCCCACAAAATATCAGTTGGCAACAATTGATAATGTGTCAGTAAAACTAAATGAATATCACAGGGGACTAAAATATTTCAATACATTTACACATGGCAGCTCAAGAGAGATAATGCACAGAGAATCCCACGTGGAAAAGGAGCAGGAGACATGGAAGAAAGAGGACAGCAAAGAACTCACTGCTGGAGACTTTCCCTTGGCCCCGATGACAGATAAATGGACTCTGCAGAATCCACTTCCTCTGGAGGAAAGACACCACCAGAATGTCGCTTCCAGCCCCTCCCACACATTAATGCTGTGTAAGCAGGAACGCTGCTCAAAGCAAGGAACTGAGCTTCTGGCCGGGCTCTCTCCCTTGTAGCCAATTTAGAAAGAAGTAAACTTACAAAGGTCAGACATGTCTAAACAGTGATTTTAAAGAGCTATGGAATTTTTTTTCTTTAATACGAAACATCTTGTGGAAAATCCCATGGGTGACTAACAACGCTTGTTATTGTGAAGAAAATTAGTACACGTGAGGCTTTTCTCTCTAACCTTATTATTCCTTTTCCTAAGAATCAACATAAAATGATATCAAATTATACCTCAGCAAACAATAAAGTGAATGAAACTTAAGCATTGTCCTTCCATCCTTTCATTATTAATCTGGTAATAATGTTGGACTTCCAGGTCTTTAAAAGAGCATTGTTTTCCAAAAGTTGAAAATGGAAACGGACACCTGGTCTTTGAAGTCCAAACACTTGCAGGGTAGCAAAAATAGCAGCAGGTGGCGCTGTCTCACCTTTTCTAGCTGTTCGATGCAGGCGGTGTGGACGACGATCTTACAGACCGCACACTTCCTCCTGAGAGCTGATTTCTACAACAGACAATTCAAAAGACAAGAAGAAATGTTAACAGTCTGTTCTGAAGAGCTCCCTGGTAGTAAAGAGAGTATACATAAATGAAGCAAACGTAAACCAATTTAAAACTCATCATAAACATTCAATAATCGGACAAACTTCAGCAATAGTACTCTGACCTACCAAGTAACTTCATATCCATGACTGAGGGTGGCCTAAGATTTTCTCTTTAAAATAGAATTATACTAGCTGCTGTATGCTGAGTATATACTGTGAACCAAGCTCTTTATTCTGTTTTTTTCTTAGTTTCATAACCTAACATTGTAGGCATTATTATCCTATTTTTTTTCACATTTACTCTAATAGTTAAGGGGTAGGGCCAACATTCCAACACAGGTCTAGGTTCAAAACAAGCATTGTTTCCCTACAGCCAAACAGTCTACATTTCAAGGGGCCATCCCCTTGGACTTTTATTCCCGGCACAAATCTATACAAAGCTACTTGGTTTCTGCCCAAATCTTCTGGAAAGTAAGAAGACAAATTTAACTTTTACAAGTCACCAGCCTTATCACCATCATCACCATCATCATAGCAGCAGCAGCCCAATAACAGCAAAAGCAGCTAAGATGAATTTAGCACTTTCTATGTGCCAGGTATTCTTGTAAGCACCTCACAGATAGTAACTCATTTAATCCTCACCACCCTAAGAAATAGATACTATTCTTACTGCCATTTTACAGATGAGAAAACTGAGGCCCAGCAAGGGATGTGCCCAAGGCCATATAATTAGAGCACAGCAGGGCCAATTAATCTAATACCAGGCTCATGCTTAAAAGCATACACAGTTTGGCCTCCCTGACAGTCAGTACCAGTTAAAATTCACAATAAAAATATTCTCTGAGGTTCATCTGTTTTCTAACAATAACAAACAAGCAGCAGGGAGAGAGAGAAAGGGGTGGAAATCTCGATTCAATGCTGACGGTGCCATGTAAAATCTGAGCTAGAAATCCTCAGGCCTCTCTATGGAGAACAGGCTAAAAGGCGGATCTGCAGGAATAATTTGGGGGTCTGAGCACTGAAAGAAACTTATTATAACAAAGCCAATCTGTGACACAGCCCATCAAAGCATCCGAGTGTGAAAGGCCCAAAGTCCCTGTCCTTAAGAAAGATACAAGACTCAGCTTCCCCTACTGAGGACCGGCTTCCCCTACTGAGGACCGGCTTCCCCTACTGAGGACCGGCTTCCCCTACTGAGACAGGATTTTTAAGCCAAAAATTGAGGTGTGGCTGCTACCAAGGAGCCTGGAAGGACTGCAAACCAGCACCTTGGAAGGCGCAGAATCAGGAAAGAAACTGTAGCCTCCCGCCTCCTTGGTGGTTCTACCCCTTCAACACGGAGTCTCCACGGTGCCACCAGCCACCAACCAAGCATCCAGAACCCTGCAGTCAGTACCGCAGCAACGACACGCGTCGTCTTGATACCCACTGACTAAGGTTTAGGTACCCTGCTTGCAAACGCTTTCATCACTCTTGGCTTTCCTCTGCCTGAGGAAAGAACATGGTCGGTAACCTTATGTAAGCTTGGCAATCAATTGATTTTGCCAAAAAGGACGATAAGGGAAACCCAAGCATCTAGCCACACTATTGAAAAGTGTCTTGGCTCTACTACTAAAAAGAAAGCGGGGGCAGGTGGGGAGGAAGGGGAAGGGGTGGGAGATGGGAAGGGAGAACAAGAAGAGTGACAAGTACCAGTAGCAGCACCAGCAATGGCAGCAACGCTCAAGGCAATAGTAATAAAATTCTAGGTTTGCAAATTTTCGTGAGCTACGTGCCCATGAGAAGCAAACTACTGTAGCTCTCCGGTTTGTTCTGGATCTCCTGGTGGGGATCACGGCTTTAGCACCACCCGCAGCAAATGCGTGGGGCTCCCAAGTGAGTCCTGTGGCTCAAGAGTTATCATGGTTGGTGCTCAGGAGTTGATTTCATTCTACTTATTATCCACTAAACCCCTAGCAGATTTCACTGCAGGCAAGCAAAGCAACACTCTCACGGTAGCAACCACTGATGGGCTTATTTAAGGCCGCCTGAAAAACCTCCTTCCTTTTTTTATTTTTTATTTTTATTTTTTTAATTTTTTTTTTGTTTTCTGTGAGAGTGATTCTTTTTACTTTTTTTTTTAAATTTAATTAATTTATTTATTTATTTTTGGCTGTGTTGGGTCTTCGTTTCTGTGCGAGGGCTTTCTCTAGTTGTGGCAAGCGGGGGCCACTCTTCATCGCAGTGCACGGGCCTCTCACTATCGTGGCCTCTCCCGTTGCGGGGCACAGGCTCCAGACGCGCAGGCTCAGTAGTTGTGGCACACGGGCCTAGTAGCTCCGCGGCATGTGGGATCTTCCCAGACCAGGGCTCGAACCTGTGTCCCCTGCATTGGCAGGCAGATTCTCAACCACTGCGCCACCAGGGAAGCCCCAACCTCCTTCCTTACCAGTAACTCCTGCCCTGCTCTAGCCTTGTGCCTGACCGTGTGCTCTGCATTGGGGTCTGCAGAGCTCCAAGGGCTCCATGAGGCTCCTACGGAGTCACTGGGGATGGTGGGAAGGGACAAATGTGCCCTCGCTGAAGCCAGAATACCCCTTCCTCGCCTTGTTTTCCATCTGGATTCCGAGTCAGAATCTCCTTTGAATAGGGATCTTGCCTGGAAGAGTTTGAGAACCTGTGGCTTAAGACTGCCCTCTCTCAGCTTCCTAGGGTAACATGTATCTACACCGATATCATTCATGTGTAATAATTCAAGTGCAATGTTCTACAGATGATAATATATGAAGAAAAGTGCTTTACGTTATAAAACTAATTTTATTTAAACAATGTTAAATTTTCAAAGGCCCTCATAAGGCATGCTTCTATGCCTTCTGAGGCAGAATATATAAAACCATAATCTGAATTTTTCTTTATAATCACTACAACGTGATGTATTTTACTACAAAGAACAGTCGTTTTTCTGCTTTCTGTCTTTCTATCAGGCTAGATAGCCTTTCAATGTTATTGTGTCTGACTTCAGTTGCCCTCAATTTCTTAAATGACAGCTTCTAAACAGCTTATAATCTGATAAATCAGATAATTAAGGTCTATAATCACATGCAAAATTAAGTGAATAAATTCTGAATGAAGGCCTCAGGTCTTTTTCCATAGTAGAAAAATACATGGATTTTAGTTTCTCAACTGATGAAAACTACTCCAATGCATCAGAAGTCTCAACTGCTGATTTCTTGGTTTTATGACTATGCTTTAATTAGTTAAAGTTATTTGAAGCAGCTGGATAATAAGCTTCTGGGCAGAAACTGCTCAGTTCATGCTTGGTTATGTTCCAATTTTTATTTGCAAGATTTAAACTAAAGATAAAACACAGGAATCTAGACATTCTCAATACTGTAACTACTCACTTTTTCTTTAAAAACTCTTAAGTCAATACTTCCTTCGCTATGAAAAATGATAAAGCAAGAAAAGTCATTAAAATTAAGTCAGTAGGTTAGTTGTTATTCTTCATATCGGGACATAGCTGTTATAGAACCTAGCACAAAGATACAATTTTAAAAATAAATATGGCCTGGGACCCAAACATGCTTAAAAATTAACATTATAAAAGTTTAATAATTCACTCTCATCAATGAATTTAAAGGCCAATTAGGCTTACTGCTTCAAATATCAAGTAACCTCAGTGTCCTTACTAAGGGTTTCCTGATTTTGTCAAAGGAAATCCATTAATTTGTAATTGTGTGTGTGTGTGTGTGTGTATGTCACATCTGTAAAAACTAGTGGAGGGGGCACATCTGTGAAAACTAAGACAACATAGGCTATAACATAGATTATATCCCATTATACTCCAATCATAATTTACTTATATAATAATGACACAATGAATGATAACGCTATGCTTTAGGATGGTGGGCGTAACCTAATCAGCAGACCTAACAGTGATTGTAAGAGAATACACTCAAAGTTCTGACTTGGCCCTATATGTTTCCCGTGCTGTGGGCACTGTTGGCATTCCAAACCGTGACAGTTCCTCACCAAACTTCAGCTCATATCAAGTATGGAAGTAAAACTGTCACAGCCTTAGACCACTGGCTCTGGGGATGGAAGCTGGAGCGGGGACAAAAGGACCAGAGGCAAGCAGTGGTAGAAAGTATATAATTGTCCCTGAGAAACAGTTTAATATCTAATCCTATCCCACCTACCCACTTCCTTTGGTCATAAGTCCCTGATCCATATGTACCACCAAGCAAGCTATATGTTCTTCCTTTGAACAAGAGATGTGATTTCTGCTAAGTAGCAATGAATATCTGGTAGTAGTTAACAACGTTTGATAGAGAGAGAAAGAAGAGAGGGAGGGAAGGAAAGGGTAGTAGAAAGAAAGGGAAACCTAGTTTCACAGGTTTATGATTTCTGACAGGTCATGGCCTCCTTGCTGCCCAAGGAAACTTAAATTGAATGCCACCCCTAATAGTCTGAAGTTTGACCCCAAGAAGCATGTACAACAAGGCTGGCTGAGCCCCTTCCCAATAAGCACACACCAAATCTCATTTTTCCCTGAAGATGGTCAAGTTATCCTGCCTCTGACCCCACCTCTCCCACTGTATTCTTAAGGACACCACCCTCCCCCCAACACACACACACACACACACACACACACACACACACACACACACACACAGGTTTAATCACCAGAGATCAGAAGCGGAGAAGTAGGAGGAAATATTTAGTCTCCAGAGCCGACATGGCAACCCTCTCTCAGCCTCCTGTCTCAGGAGACCTCAGGGCCAGAGCCTGCTGCTGGTCACGCAGAAGTGTGGGCCTGGCAGCATCTCACTGCAGACAGAGTTCCCAGACATGGGCTCACAGACCCAGTGCAAGGAAGCACTGCTTCCATCAGCCCCGCCCTTATCATAAGGCCACAGTGACAAAAGGATGCATGGCCAGGGAAGGGGCTCCAGGCAGGAACCCAACCATCCTGGGAGTGGGGAAGGGGGCACAGAAGGCACTAGGGGAAGGAAAGGATGGAGCGCCGAGTGGTGAAAAGTCAGGAAAAGAGGGCTGGATGAGGCTGGTGGGATGAGCTTCCTAACTCAGGCTCCCCCCCCGCTGTCTTCTTCCCAGTAATTCTCAGCCTCCTCACCTTTCCCACGTCAGAAGAATCATGGTGAGAAATAGAAACTGAGCGCTGGGAGTCAGGCAAAGGAGAAACAGCAAGTGGGGCAAGAAGAATGTTATCCTCCCTTCTGGACACAAAGCTCAGTCTACAGGGGCACCGTGATGGAAGGGGGAGACGGGGCAACAGGGCCCAGGCAAGGCTATCCTTGTCTTCCTCTCCAAGGGTGGGGTGAAAGGACTGCTCGGTAAAGTGCAGGGAAGGAAGCTTCCTAAGCCTTCAGAGTGCCAGGAATTCAGCGTCCTTTCAGTGGGGATTGCCCCTACGGGCAACACCAACGAGAACATTGCTGCTGTATAATCCTAGGTAAATGAAAACAAGAGTTCTTTGATTTATTTAAAAACCTAATTAGAAGAAATGACAAGCATACTCGGCAAGTTCTACTCCTCTGGGGCGTCTAGGATGCAATCTGTAAATTGCTATTGGGGAAAAAGAAGACTGACATTATCTGGAAGTTCCATTAATGTGGTTTCAGGGCCAAAACAGAGACTCCATCGCCACTCACGCCGGCGCCTCTTTTCCTCAAACAGAATACAGGACGTTTTGGACAAACCAAGAGCGTGGCTAGCTGAAGCGCCAGCACGCCCCTAGCGTGGCTCCTCACCGTGTAAGTAAGTCTCTCCGAGACGGCAGGATTTCAAGAGCCCAGACCGGGGAGCAGAGATGCCACACGTCAGGAGGAACCTGTGCCCGGGGGCGGGGTGCAGGGGGGAACCTCAGAGCTCTCCTCCGAGGGTCTCCTGCAGGGACCCCTCACTCTGGGTGAAACCCTCAGCCTGGGTACTGCTGCCCAGAGTCAAGGCCTTCATTTGTCAGGGCCCCAGGTGTTTGTACCACGTGTCCTCCAGCCAGGGCTCAGTGAGGGCCGGATCCCTCTGAGATATCCCCACAGCGTCGCCGCCCTAGATGCTAAATGATGCCAGAAGTATCTCAGAATATACGAAAGAAAAAGGAGCAGGGAGCAACAGGAGGTTGAGGGGTTGGGAAGGGGGGGGTCACGTAAACAAGTAACGAAAATACTCAGCAACACTCAAATACTACACACCGATGCGCCTAAATCTGCACACGCCAGTTCTCGGGAATCAGGATGGTCTGAGATGCCCCACGTGTGGACTTTACATGCAGCTGGAACAACGTCAGCATTCTGAGTGCTGTGCAGGAAATAAAGAGAAAGAAGCTTGTGTCCTTCCTGGGAGAAGCTGGCGTGCCACTTGAGGAGACACGGAGGACTTGAAAGAAAAGGTCACTAACAGGAGAAGACCGTGCATGGCTAAATGCTAAATGAACAGCTCAGACAATAAAAGCTGTCATCTAGAGCAGGGTAAAACCCCAGAGGCTGACTCAGTAAAAAAGGATGTAACACCAAAAAGAGCAAAGTCTTGAATTGGGCCTTAAAAAGATGTAATATTTGAAAATTGAAGACACTCCAGCAGGGAGAGGATCCAACGTCTCTTTACACAGTAGGCACTGATGCCTCCTCAAAGGAACCGAGCTGGCTTTTGCGTGTCCGATGGGGCGCTGAGCCAGGGCCTCACAGGTGTCCGTCTGCATGAGTCATTGGGCACCATGTTCAATGGTGGAGCGTGGAGGCTTCTCTGTGTGCCTGGTCGGGGGGTCAGGTGGAGGAGGGTGAGGAGTGGGAAAACTGGCTGTGGGTCACGAGGGTCTCAAAGAGAAACGGCAAAGCAGAACTTTTCCTGAGAGGCCCTGGGTTAAAAAGTATAGAGTTACAAGAAGATGGAGATTCCTCTGTATTTCCATTCTGCCCTAATCCAACACCAGGAACACTGCCTGACACATATTAGGAGCTCAAGAGATATTCTGGCAGGGAGGGAGGGAGGGAGGAAAGGAGGGAGGGAGGGAGGGAGGAGGGGAGAGAGAGAGAGAGAGAGAGAGAGAGAGAGGGAGAGAGGGAGGGAGGGAGGGAGAGAGGGAGAGAGGGAGAGAGGGAGGGAGGGAGGGAGAGAGGGAGGGAGGGAGGGAGGGAGGGAGGGAGGGAGAGAGGGAGAGAGGGAGGGAGGAGAGGTGAAAGGGCTTGCAGACTAGGGCTTCCTCCTCAGTGTAAGCCCCCAGCCCAACCCCAGTCTGGAGAACTGGTGGCTTTGGAATTGAGACAAAACCCCCCTAGGACACAGGCATTTTCAGGATAGGCAATCCCAAAAGAAGAGAGAAAGAGGCATTCTATAGGTGTTTGAGGGACAGAAGACCTTCATAAATACTAGAGGGAAAACGGGGTAGAGGCTTCACGGTGAGTACAGCTAAACAATTTTTGTGACCACACATGTGATGTCTTCGGGGGAATTCTAGAGATAGCGGACGGGAAGGCTATCTTGCACAAGGCTGAGGTCTTACATAAATGGGTGGAGTTAAGAACAGGAAGTCTGCATTACTGATGCTCATGTGATCCCACCTATGTCTACAGGCTAGTAAGACTCTGGAATATCTAGTTGGGTAGCAAGTTGTGGGACTGCAAAGGATTGGGGCCAGCACGCAGGCCAGCCTTCCCAAACAGAAGTCCCGGCTGGGCGATGCAGGTTAGGCTAGAAAGGTGGATTGGGAAAAGACTGCTAAAGCCCTTAAATCTAGAGTGAGAAATACAAATTTGAACCTAATAGGCAATGGGGCACTAATAATTTTTGAGACTCATGTGGCCAAAAATAATAACTCAATCTGGTGGCAGGATGCAGCACTATCTGAAAGCAGGAGGAGGAAGACAAAAGGAAATGAGACGACTGATATATTAATTCAGTCAACCAATAAATACTGAGCACCTACTAAGTGCCGTTCACTGTCCCAGGCACTGGGGATACAGTAGTGAATAAAACATTGAAAAAAAAATTGTTTTTATCTCATGGAGCTTACATTCTCCTGGGAGAGACAGACAATAAACAAGATAGGTAAGTGTGATACATAATAGGCTGATAGAAATAAGTGCTAAAGAGAACAATTAAAGCGAGAATGGGGGCTAGGGAGTATCAGGACCAGGGGAGAGCTGAAGCTGGGACAGGTTGACCAGGAAAGCTCTCACTGAGAAGATACATGTTAAGAAACACCAGGAGGGGGACTTGCCCGGCGGTCCAGTGGTTAAGACTCCACGCTTCCAGGGCAGGGGGTGCGGGTTCGTTCCCTGGTTGGGGAACTAAGATCCCACATGCTGCATGGCATGGCCAGGAAAAAATATAAATAAATAAATTTTAAAAAAAACAAAAAAAACTGAGCTACAAAGCAATACTTTAAAAAAAAAAGAAGAAGAAACACCAGGAGGAAGTGAGGGAGTCGGCCATGTAGTTATCTGGGGGGAAAGCACTTCAGGCAAAGGGAACAGCAAGTGCACAGCCCAGAGGCATGAGGGCTGTGGGATGTTTGCAGAGTGACCAGGAGCCAGTGTCACTGGAGTGGAGCGAACTCGGCGGAGATGAGGCCAGATCACGATGGCAGGCCAGGTCACACAGGGATTAAGTAATGAACAACAAGAACCTACCGTATAGCACAGGGAACAAGAGTCAATATCTTATAATAACCTGTAATGGAAAAGACTGAAAAAGAATATATATATATATATATAACTGAATCACTTTGCTGTGCACCTGAAACTAACACAACATTGTAAACCAACTATACTTCAATTTAAAAAAAAGATATTAAGTAATGAGAGTTCACAGTGGAAATTCACATATTAGGCAATGAGCGCCTGAATTGGAGTGATGAGAATGGAACAGAAGGCAAGGCAGAGAAGCAAGAGTGATCAACTGACAGAGCACGGCCCTCTTTCCATCATACGCAGGTCTCTGGAAAGGTGAACACAGATTTCTCACACCTGGGCCTCATGTCTTTCAGGAGAATAACTGATACAGCCAAGAACGGCTTCACTCCTACTCCGCGGTCAGCTTGCTGACTGTGTGTACACCAGCTGACTACAGCTACCGCACTCTCGTGCTGTGTTATGGTCGGGATTGCCTCCGAAGTACTGCAATAAAACTCACTTAACCTGCTCTTCAAACAGCTTAGTTTGTTCTGTTCTAAGGAACACATTATCTGAAGCACTTTGCATATGAAGTGTTTATGCTTCCAGAGACACCTCCCCTTAGGAACCACAGATGTGCCCATGTATCTGGGGTAGGCAGGATCCACCGGAGCTAAGGCACAGAAGGGTCTACTCCACAACTTCCCCAGAGACACAGAGAGAAGGAGAAAAGTGCCGCTGTTCATCATTGTTTGGACACAAATAAAAGCTTTCTATTTCCCCAACAGCCAGTACATTTTACATTTTTCATTTGAAGGGAACAAAAAGCAAAATCTTAGAGCAGAAAGCTAAGGGAAGGGCAAGGACGTTGTGAGCTGAATATGAGAACGGGAACAACACGTGGGAACCTCTCCTCATCCTGAAAAGCAGCCAATCAGGGCTCACAGGAGAAACGATTCAGTAAGAACCACATTAGTAGCTACCGTGTTAATTCAAAGCTAACATTGATGGCTGGTTATAAAGAATGACACCTCACTGTGTTTTGACCACTGGATTAGGATTGGAAGAAGTGGTGGTCAGAATGGCACAGGCTCATTTTAAGAGGGGAAAAGAGGTGCATGCCTGTATCTCAATAGTTTACCCTTACACTGAAATTCGTACCAAATCATTCTCTTTAAGAGTGATTCAAAAGTGGCTTATATCAGTGACTTTAGTACATTTTTTAAATGAGAAGAAAGCGATAGGTACAAGGCTTCTCTAATGGGCTTTAATAGAAAACTACCACAGGACTCTTAGACGTCTACCTCTTGGAACTTGATTGGGTAACTGGTGTACACAGCTACTATCTTTTGTACATCTACATAAAATTCAGGTACAGTTATTGAGACATAAACAAAATATCCATTGCAGCTGTTACTTATGAAAAGGATGATGAATGGCCTGCTAAATCTGTATTGGCTGGTACAGGTTTAATGGAAGGATATTAACACACGGCTGCCTCCAGAGCCAGGATGTGAGAAGCTGCGAGTGCCCCTCATTGACTGGTCCAAGATTGTTGCCCTGGTTAGGCATTCCTTCTGCCCGCTCCTGCATGGCCATGATGCATTAATAAAGGATTTCAGACTAATGAACCTCAAGAAATCTTCAAAAATCCATAATTCTATTTCTCACTGCTGTTTCTCATCTTACCCAAGCACATGCCATATTTCCATGACTACTATTATTGACTGTCTCTGTACTTTGTTACTCTCATCTCTTGTTTCACTGTGTATTTTCTTCTGCCTGCTTGTCTTTTCCTCATTTCTTTTTTCCCATTTGTTTCCTCTGTGCTTCTCAGCTTTGGTGTCAGCGGATTCTGACCATGGCCAGTCAACAGCTTTAACTTTATCATGTGCTATCTTCCTGCTTTGGTTCTTTTCAGCTGCTTTTATGGCTGCTCCCTGTTCAATGTTTATAGTTTCTTCAAAGTTATCTCAGATCAAAGCTGCCATGTATCTTTTTTATTTTTTGTAAGTGAAATAGGGAGCATTTTCTTTTTTTTTTTTTTAATTTTATTTATTTATTTATTTTTGGCTGTGTTGGGTCTTCGTTTCTGTGCGAGGGCTTTCTCTAGTTGTGGCAAGCGGGGGCCACTCTTCATCGCGGTGCGCGGGCCTCTCACTATCGCGGCCTCTCTTGTTGCGGAGCACAGGCTCCAGACGCGCAGGCTCAGTGATTGTGGCTCATGGGTCCAGTTGCTCCGCAGCATGTGGGATCTTCCCAGACCAGGGCTCGAACCAGTGTTCCCTGCATTGGCAGGCAGATTCTCAACCACTGCGCCACCAGGGAAGCCCCTCCTGCCATGTATCTATTGTAGGTTAACTGAAGTGTTTCCATATGTACAAAAAATGTATATAAATATGATTACAAGTATACAGGCAGTAATAAGTAGATATTCACACAATTAGAGCCCTACACACACAAACACATGTGTACTCACAATTTTCCAGCAGATAGGTATGAGTGAGGATGGGCTGGTCATATTACAGAAGTCATAATAGAGACAACAGGAAATGATGTCTCAACATTGTCTTAATTGTCTAGTTCCAAGGTAGTATATCAAGGGCATAGCAGAGATCTGAAGCTTGACGTAAACTAGGAAACACCAACCAAAGTTTGCCTTTTAATACTTGCTAGTGTGATAGCACTGTATATGCCATCTTACTTGCAGCATGAATCTTAATATGTTCTCATTATCAGTTTACTTTGTGGAAATAGATAAAGTTGGTTTTTTAAAGTTCACAGCTTAAGATCTCTAAGCAATGATTTAGAGACATTTGCTTTAATCTGGAAGATTGTGTCTACTTAAGAAGCCATATCAAACCATGGTAAATTACCTATCCTTTTACTGCCATTTCCAACATCCCAAGCTGTTGATGACATAATTAAGTCAAAGTCTTTCAGCCAATCTGGCCCAAGAAGACCACCATTTCAATCATAGTTCACCCAACACTGTATCTCCAATTGGCCATGTGGTTTTCACTCACATACATACAACTACTGGTACCATTTTTCAATGAGGACATCATTACCACAGACAGAATATTTACCAGGAGGCTAGCAGTATAATATATACATTATGTGCACTAGACACACAGCTCACTTCAGCCATGCAAAGTGGGTATCATTCACCTGCTTTATAGATAAGGAGCTGAGACCCTATGAGATTGAGCAACTTGCCCAGGACAGACTGGCCGGGAGTAGAACCTAGGTCTTTCTGACTCAAAGCCATCTCCTTCTATTACATCTTACTACTTTCCTCTCATTTTACTAGTGATAGATTTGGGGAGCAGGATTGATAAAGCTAGGTAACCATGATGTTCGACATGACTGCTTTAGATAATCTAGTCTCATGACAGCCCCAAGGGGATGGACTTATGACAACCCTACCATGACCACCTGTGCCAAGAATGGTCAACAGCAGTCTCTATCCTCCATGAGAATCAAATAAGAAGGGCACGACACAGGCTAAACAGGACTTATAACCCCGCAATAGCCTGTAGTAGTGAATGTGGAATCTCCCTGTGAAGAGCCTTAAAAATAAGGCAGAAATTCAAACGCCCTGGATTCTAAGTGTAATGATACTTAAATGGCAGGGTTGATCTGGTGACAGGTGTCTGTGTGTGTGTGTCTTTCAAGAATCACATCACTGAACTCATTCATTCATTCTGTGGAAAAGGGCAGGATAACTACTCAGTGCAGTCACGGTTCTCAGTGCTGAGGATCCAGGAGAGCACAAGACAGGCAGAGTCCCGAGCTAAACGGAGCTCATGTTCCAATAGGGACACAGACAGACAAGTAAGGAAGTGATTTTTTTTAAAGGTTAGAAAGTGATGTGCACTAGAAAAGATTGAGAGAATGGAGAAGGGGCACAGCTGGGCTGGTTGTTTCACCCTCTCTTTTATTCAGTGAGAGAGAGGGGGATGATTACAAGGCCCTCCAAAGTTAATACCCTGGCACTGCCTGTTGGGTTTCAGCTTCTGACCATCCTCTGGAACCACTTTTATTCAAGGAGGAATGACCCGAGTAACCAATTTTTATTGAGTGCTTGCGACTGGCCATGTGGTTCATTGCTATATATGCTTTATCTCATTGAAGTTTCCAACAACCATAAGCAGCAGGTATTATCGACATTTTACAGATATGAAACTGAGGCTTAAAGAGGTTAAAACAATGACGGACGTCACACAGCTAGAAAATCCCAGAGCCTGGATTCAAAGCCGGGTCACTTGATTCCAAAGCCCACACACCACCTCGGATGAAGACATCAAAGCAGGCTTTGCCATTTCCTTCTGTCTTTAAAACATTACCTTCTGCAATCTGTATCTGCCTGGCACATGAGGTAAGAAAAACAATAAGAAAAATCTCCTAAAAAACAGACAATATCAACCTTGGGGTCAGTAGTAGTTCTGGGTAACTGCTAAAGCAAACAATGCTTCAGCCGAGATTGGGGCCTCTGAGCAATAAGAATGTTGGTTAGAATCTGTTGTTCTGGGTGCCCGGCACTGAGAGACACTGGAAGAAGGGAAAGCCCTTCTATACACCTGGGCATTGCCTAGGTGATATGTAAACCCTACAATGAATCACATGCAAACTATCTCTATTAAGTGACAGAACCGTACTCATATTAAATAAGAAGAGACCCGCTCCACACAAGCACACACCCACATACAAACACACAAATGCAGCCTCAGCCTAAAAGTATCACTGCAGAAGAGGTGACAACCATTCTCAGAGGCTCAAGCTCTAAAAATAAAATAAGACAGACAGACAGACAGACGGCTTAATGAAAGTTTAAAACAAAGGCAAAAGAACTGCATAAAGAGACAGAAAAGTGAAGAAGCCCCACTGTAGTGATTAAGTCTCTCTGACTTTTGTTTCCTTTAAGTGGGAGTAAACTGCCCCAATGACCACCCCAAAGGGTTGTTGTTACTGACCAACACTGACAAGAGGAAAACTGCATTGCGTGGATATTTTTCAAATAGTTTCCCACTGAATATTGAGATCTCACGAGATGACAACGGGTGTTCTGTGGGGAAAATAATGGGTTTTCAACAATCATCCCTTCCCTCAAGCAAACAGAGAGCAAATCCTGCATCCCTAAGGCCTTTCTTGGAGCTTCAGAATACATGTTTGATTATCAAAGGTGTCCAATGTTTTCTAAACTTATTCCATCACAAGCCATTTTTTTTTTTTAAAACCTCCTTTTGAGGGAGAACTGTCCTACTTTCCCCCAGTTTTTTTTTTTTTAATTAATTAATTTATTTATTTATTTTATTTTTGGCTGTGTTGGGTCTTCGTTTCTGTGCGAGGGCTTTCTCTAGTTGCAGCAAGCGGGGGCCACTCTTCATCGCGGTGCGCGGGCCTCTCACTATCACGGCCTCTCCTGTTGCGGAGCACAGGCTCCAGACGCGCAGGCTCAGTAGTTGTGGCTCACGGGCCTAGTTGCTCCGCGGCACGTGGGATCTTCCCAGACCAGGGCTCGAACCCGTGTCCCCTGCGTTAGCAGGCAGATTCTCAACCACTGCGCCACCAGGGAAGTCCCACACAAGCCATTTTTAAGGAAGAATATTCCATACTGCTTTTACAAGATTTCAGTGCTCTCTAGAACACAATTTTATTTTTTTTTAAAGCAGACTGTGCAAATAGACGATGGTACTGCTGATGCCGGGTCACCTAGGAGAGAGTGGCAGAGCCCTGCAGCTCCCTGGGCTCCGTATCTTATCACTCTGTCTAGTGCATGAAGCGGGCAGGGTCAGTATTACAAGCTCCTCAAGCATACGGATAACACTCTAAGCCAAATAATTACAATGATAACGATAGCCGTCATAATAACAATGGCTAACTGAGGGCCTGCCCCATGCTCGACCCAGTCCTGTGTGTGCACTTGGACGATCTCATGGACATTCCCGACCATCTGGCCAGACACATATGGGCAACACCCCTTGCACACACAGAAACACCCCACCCCCTTCCTCCACTCACATCCACTGGCTCGGGGGTCAGGAGCAGAGAGTCTGTCTGAGAAGATGCTTTTTCAAAACTATTTTTGTTGACGGCTCTGCTCTCCCCGAGCCATCTGGATTCATGAGCTCCTCAATATCTTGGTGGTGGGAGGCGCCTCTGGTAGAGAGCGGCCTTAGAAGCGCTGCGGAGATGGCATCTTCACGGCTGGCACCCAAACAGCTTGGAAGGCTGGCTTAGGCTTCTGGGCTTTGCTGTCACACTCACAGCTCCCTCTGCGAGCCCGGCCGCCATCTGGAGCTGCAGAGCGTCAGTCTGCCGTGCTGGAAGACCAGGGGCAGCAAGCAGGGGGTGGGGGTGGGGGTTCCAGCACAGTCTGAGGCTTGCGTCCAGTGTCGGTGCTCTGGGGTGTCTACCCACCAGATCCAAATGCACAGACAGTCAGAGGTCCCCAGCCACCTGTGCTGGGGACCGACTCTCATCTCGCTCACAGCGCCCAGATGCCCGCAAATCAGCATCTGCATGGGCCACTGTCCAGTGCTCGCATCTTCTAGAGATGAAACAGACAGGGCTGTCACCACGTTCGCCATCTTTTGTCTTTTTTAAAACAACAGAAAGCTGAAAGTTTCCTTCAAATAGGGCAGAGAGCTACTGCCCTTGTACTCTTCTTACAAGTTTCTTCCAAAACCCAGGGACGTAGCCAGCATCCTTTCGAGCAGACGCTGTGATGCCCGATTACAAGGATGAGGCTTCTGACCCATCAGTAAGAAGACACAGCCTGTGAGATGTTTTCCAGAATGAGTTACTTTGATTTGTCACACTCAGCTGGTCCCACCCATGACCTAGGGAGACTACGGACATTACACACAGCAGCAAAATGACAGGGAAAGTGGAAGAGTCTCAGTGTCGGGGTTAGAACCATCCCAAACAGAAGGCCTTGTTGAAACCAAAGTCCAACCAAACTACTAATTAGCTCATTCAACTTAATGACACTGACATATAAGCAGGGATAGGAGAGAAGGAGGGAGGATATTAACATGTGTCAACTACTTTAATCCTCCTGCCAATTCTGAAAAGCAGATACAATCATCACCATTTTACAGAGCAACCTGAGACTCAGAGCAGCAGGGCAGAGCTAGGATTTCTATCCAGATCTATTTGTCGCTGGATCTGAGTAACTCCTCACTCTCCACTCCCCCTCCTCCCCATCTCACCTGACCTCCCTAATGCAATTCATTCATTTACTTGATAAAACTATATTTGTTAAGCGCTGAGCGGTACTGGAAGACACCTTAGAATTAAGGTCAGGTGTTACAGGCGGGTTTGGCCATTTTTGCCAAACATGACCCACAAGGACAAGAGTAAAGTAAAACACACAAACAAAACAACAACAAAAGCAAAACAGTACCCATTAGCCTACCCACAAAAAGAAGGTGACATAAGTACATTTAAAAATAGAGAAGATATAACTGGTAACAGCATTCTGAAGTCTGACAGCTCCTTTTTTCTCTTACCCAACCTATGCGGTCTCCCTCACCTTTCTACCTACTCTATTCCCGTAGTTCTCAGCTTCTGGCACCTACCTGTTTGTTTGCTCACTTATCCAGAAAGCCACATACTTCTCAAGTGAAATCCTCAATCAAGCCTGATTTAAATGTACCTGTGTGAGTGCATCTGAGAGCCGTGTGCAGGCATCTGCGTGGCCAGGTAAGGTAACTCACCTTAACAGAATATCTTCTGTCTTTGTTTCCTAGGGCTGCCCTAACCAAGTACCACTGCCTGGGTAGCGTAAAGCAACAGAAATGTGAATTCTCTCATAGCCCTGGAGGCTAGAAGCCTGTCGTCATGGTGTGCATAGGGTTGGCACACTTCTGAGGGCGAATCTGTCCATGTCTCC
Organism: Balaenoptera borealis; assembly: GCF_965194805.1. NCBI lineage: Eukaryota > Metazoa > Chordata > Mammalia > Artiodactyla > Balaenopteridae > Balaenoptera > Balaenoptera borealis. The sequence continues at coordinate 114,251,548 of NC_138864.1, forward strand.
CTCTTAGCTTCTGGTAATAGCCTGTGATCCTTGGCTTGCAGCTGTATCACTCCAATCTCTGCCTCCGTCATTACATGGCCTTCTTCCCTGTCTACCATTGTGTGTCCTCTCCTCTTCTTATAAGGACGCTTGTCAAAGTGCATGAGGTCCCACCTACTGCAGTATGACCTCATCTTAACTCATTACATCTGCAACAACCCAATTTTCAAATAAGGTCACATTCTGGGATCATGGGGGTTAGGACCTCAGCATACATATTTGGGGGGGTACACGATTTATGGCATAACAGCCACTATATGCCAGATGCAGGGACCAGGCCACTTCATTTGGTTCTGATACTCTCTCTGTGAAGTAGATCAGTGGGGGGTCCCTACCCACTATGTGTGACAGCACATATGTCATCTGTAGAGTTTGCTTGTTTTTAACATATTCATGCCTGGTCCCACTCCCCAGAGATTCTGATGTGGTAGATCCAGGCTGGGAGCCAACCATTAAAAAAAATAAAGTTGAAGTAAAGCTTCAGAAGTCATTACAATGCTCATCCAGGAATAAGAATCACTGAGGTTTAAAGATGTTAAAATTTAAAAAAAATTTTTTTAAATAAAAATAAATAAAAAAGAATCACTGAGGTCAATCTTAATAACAATACTGTAAATCAGGAAATGGGGGCAAAAAGAGGTGAAATGATACGCCCAAAATTCACTCAGTAACTAGATGGAACAACAGGTTTTCAAATTCAGGTCTGTCTCATTCAGAGTCCCCTTCCTTCCCACTACCCATGCGGCCTTTCTGTGTCTACATGTCTCTGGGCAGGTGTGACCATGGTTGTTTGTACCTCTACATAGTGACGTAGGCAGTGTCTTTTAAGTGTAAAAATCGGTGTGCACAGGTATGTGCTCTATGGATTCTCAGGGGAGGCATGAGTTTCTTTGGGAACAAATACGTATTTCGCTAACATCTTTGTATATCCCGTCAGCCACGCACCAGAACGATTTCTACAGAGTGTACCCACTATGATATTGTCAGAGAAGTGATGTTGGAGGAGGAGTGACTCCATCACTGAAGAGGTGCCTTTCACTCCTTACTCTATTTTAGCAAAGCAAATGTCACGGGTGGAAGTTAAGAGAAGGGAGAGGGGAGAAATCAGTGTGGGTTGAGTAGACAGAGGCGGCTTCATGGAAGTGGGGCTTGAACGCAGTATTGAAAGATGGGTTAGATTTACGTAAGTAGAGTGGGGAAGGAGACCTTTTCAGGCAGGGGGAGGAACATGGGCAAACTCAGAGGCAGGAACAAGCTTTGTACGAGGGAGAAGGCCATCACGAGACAGGCACGAGCAGTGTACCCACTGTGAGCCATGACGTTGTCAATTACAATTAACTGTCACCTGTCACTCTCAACTCGGTCTGAAGTTTCTGGTACTGGGCACCCAGCCCGTAAACACTTGTAGAATAAATGAATGAAGAAATGTCCATCAAAATAAATATCACGAAACAAAAGTGGTCCTAGCTGGAATTTTATCTCAGTTTCCCCCCCATAATCACGATGGAAAACAGTGATCCTTCTACTCCAATTCCATTACTTTTGCATCCCTTTCTTCTCTCCAGACCAGAAAAAGAAACAGTTACTAATTTGGGGACTGCCACTGATTTGGGAACAAATTTAATCCCAGTAAATATCTATTCACAGACATCCTGCAGTATTAAAGGTTCTCACTGGAGAATATAAAAGAGGAAGAACTGTAAAAGTCATCTGGTTCAGCCCTGAGACTTTGGAGCAAACTCTCCTACAACAGTCTTCATGTTCTGTGTCGTCACTGCCTTCCTTGTAATGCCTTCCAGTATCAGCCCCCAAATGTCCATCCATGTCTGCCAGCAGGAGGTCTTGAATTTGCAGGATGGCTTTGGTTTTAAATAGACTATTGCACTGTCCCCATACGTTGTGACAGTTTCACAGCAGCCATTTTCACCCTCAAATCTGTCTTGGTTTAGACAATATGGTCATGCTTTATAAGCACACAGACATTTATAACATGCGCTCTGAGTTTCAGTTGAGAAAACAGACACACACACACACCCCCATCCGTCCTTATTTCCATTCTTACCTAACGCATGCCCTTTGGAGTGCTCACGCCTGTCTCATGATTGCCTTCTCCCTCGTACAAAGCTTGTTCCTGCCTCTGAGTTTGCCCATGTTCCTCTCCCTGCCTATAAAGGCTTCCTTCCCCACTCTACTTACGTAAATCTAACCCATCTTTCAATATTGCGTTCAAGCCCCACTTCCATGAAGCCGCCTCTGTCTACTCAACCCACACTGATTTCTCCCTTCTCCCTTCTCTTAACTTCCACCCGTGACATTTGCTTTGCTAAAATAGAATAAGGAGTGAAAGGCACCTCTTCAGTGATGGAGTCACTCCTCCTCCAAGCACTCTGCCTGCACTTTGTTTAGAAGCCAGCAGGTAGCACCTGGTTATGGTAATCTGGTCCCAAACCCAACAGGTTGGCTTTCTTCAAAGGTGGTTCTTTAAAGAAATGAGAATATATAATCTATTTACACATGCTTTTTTTTTTCCTTACAAAACTGTTCACTACTAAGAAAGCTGCAAATAAAACATTTAAACTGGAGGCTGCCTTGGAGATCTCCTTGCCTAACCTCTTACCCAAAGCAGAGGTGCACCCCCCTTTAGCATCCTTGAAAGATGGCCACCCAACTTATTCATAAACGCTTCCTTTGAGCCCATCTCTCCAGGCACCTTGTTCCCCTGTTGGCTGTCCAAGCTCTGATTGTTAAAGTTCTTCCTTATAATACAGTATTTGTCAAACTTAAGTTTGTGGACCATCTGTACCATGATTATTTGAGGCGATTGTTAAAAATCACAGGTTCCCAAGTCTAACTCCAGACCTACTGAATCAGCATTTGGAGCAAGGATTTAAAAAGTAATCTACATTGTTAACAGGTTTTCCAGGTGACATCTATTATACCAAAGGGTAAGATCCACTGTTAGAGTCAGTGGATTCTCTATCTAGAACTTGGTTCTACCTTCCTAACAGGGGAGAGCAAGACACTTTCCTTTTCTTTCCAATGTTCATTGCAGCACTATTTACAATAGCCAGGACATGGAAGCAACCTAAATGTCCATCGACAGAGGAATGGATAAAGTAGATGTGGTGTGTATATATGTATACATATATATATATATACATACATACACACACATATACATACAATGGAATATTACTCAGCCATAAAAAAGAATGAAATAACGCCATTTGCAGCAACATGGATGGACCTAGAGATTATCATACTAAGTGAAGTAAGGCAGACAAAGACAAATATCATATGATATCAGTTACATGTGGAATCTAGAAAGAAAATGATACAAATGAACTTATTTACAAAACAGAAACAGATTTACAGACTTCGAAAACAAACTTATGGGCACCAAAGGGGAAACATGGCAAGGAGGGATAAATTAGGAGTCTCGGGTTAACATACACACACTACTATATATAAAATAGATAATCAACAAGGACCTACTGTATAGCGCAGGGAATCTACTCAATATTCTGTAATAACCTATATGGGAAAAGAATCCAAAAAAGAATAGATACATATATATGTATAAATGAATCACTTTTCTGTACACCTGAAACTAACACAACATTGTAAATCAACTATACTCCAATATAAAATAAAAAATTAAATTAAAAAAAGATACTTTCCTTTTCTTCATGGCAGGTCTTCTAATGCTGGAAGATATCAGTTCTCTCTCCTTTCTCTCATTAATACTCTTTTGCAACCCAGGTGATTTCACTCTTCCTTCTACTACAAAGTTCCCCACCCTGAACCAAGTTAAGCACACTCTCCGGGGTCTTCCCTTTGCCAGTGTCCTTCCCAAAACATGATGCCAAAATGAAGTGGAGAGAGCGAGCTAGATTTCTAACGCTTTTACTACATATTGATAATTTTGTGAAGTATATCAACTTACACTCCCACCAGCTGACAATGAGAAAACCAATTTTGGTTTAAACTAGCCAGCAGGTATTACCATTTTGTAAATCTTTAACAGGCACATGACGTTGACTCCTCATGGCTGTTTTAATTCGAGTGCCTTTGTTTATATTTTTCATACATATATTGGCCAACAGTAGTTCTTTTGTGAATTGTCTGCTCTTGTCCTTTCTGGGTCCCTCCTGCCCCCTTTTAATTCATTATGCCCATGGCTGTGGCAAGTAAGTCCTTTCAATGCATTATCTCATCTAACCCTCAAAACAACATTCCTCCCACTTTACAGATAAAGAAACTGAGCCTTCAGGAACTTATAATGAGGAAACACAGTTAGGTCTTCAGCTTCCTCACCGCTTTATGCCTTCATTTAATCCATGTTTTTTGGAGGAGAGACCTTCATCCTCCAGACACTTTGTAAAGTGAGTTAAGAAAGCCAAGTATTTGGGATGAAATTATGAGGAAGATTCAAAAGAACACTAGAAATTTTCGTAATTCTATTACCTCCTTACATCTCCCTAATATTTCCTTTTTTTGTTACTTTTCCTGGCGTAGAGGTAATAGTGACCGAGTTAGAATCAATTAGTGGGTAGCAATGCTATTTACTGATACAAGGTTTAAGGCGGATGTAGGTACCTGTTCATATTTTTGCCAAGAGAGGTAACGTATGGCTGACCCTAAAAGAGCGTCAGAAAAGGATCAAAGAGAGTAATCTGGAAATAAGGCAGAACTCCATAGCAAACTACAGTCCATCAGCTGACAGCAGCATCAGTAGATAATAGTTCAAAAGTATGTACGCAAGAAGGATTGGCTTTCATTTTTTCCATTTTATATGATCAAGACCAGTGTTTACACAATTAACTAAGATCCAAACGTTAATTCATCATTTATAGTATTTTAGTCTAAACAGCTGAGCTTCTCTTGGTTTTGGTTAATTTAATCGAATTTCATGCAATTATACTTTAATCGAAAATACATATGCATAAAGTTGAAATGATATTTAGATCAACTGAATTTACAACCAGATTAAAAGAAATGCAAACAACGAAGTACAGATCTGAATCGGAAGCAAAATTAATTTAATCCTCCTCCATTTTTCTACCTTGAAGGTGGCCAACACCCAAAGGTCGGGAGTTCTCAGTGTCACACAGTCAGCGATAACACTGAGATTCAAATCCAAGTTTCCTGACTTTAAATTGAGAGCCTGTACAACTGAGTCTTTAGCTGACATTTAGCTATTCCCACCCTCACTCAAACAAACCCTGGTCCTCCAAACTCTCATAAAGTTTTCCAAACAAAACCTATAAACTAGGCATCAAAACACCTAATGCAATTTAAAAAATCTTGGCTCCCCAGCTTTGTGATTCCAGGCAGCCTAATAAAAGTCCCTTGGGGCTATATTCTTCTATAAACGTTGGCAGAAACTCAATTTCTTCCTTATTTGTTATTCATAGAAACATATTCATTCGCAATTCCTAGGTTCTACATTTTGCCCCAAATCTCTCTTTCACGTTATAAACAAACATAACAAAAAAGAAAAAAATTATTAGGTCAATTATGATGCCCATTTCCCCAAAATAAGAAAGAATACAACTTTTCTTTCTTCTTTACTATTGTTAGCTTCCCATTACTCTCTTTTTGAACCCATAATTTTTAACTGCACAGAAATTTTAAGTTCACTTTCTCAATACTAAAATGTAATTCCTCCCAACTTACAGCCTGGCAACCATGCTCTTTTCATGGAACACAAAGAGGATTTAACATTTAAACATTGTTCCAAATACGGACAAAGCAAATTTTAAAAAGCTATACTCTGATGGAGTTGACTGTTGATCACTTATATAGTTTCTAGAATTTTCTCATCTGGAGCCTAGTCTGAATTATTTGTGAGCCTACACCCACCACCAGACCGGTGTTTGCACCCATCTCTACCTTCACCCACCAGTAATGTCGTCCACCACACACGCTCCCCTACGAAGGAGAGCCTTCTCCCACAGAGACCCTTCCTCCACCCACAGGTCTCTCCCCACAGGACACCGCTCCATGTGCAAGCATCCGGCTCATGCACACTCACCCTCTCCCCCACCCCCACCCCCAAACGCACTAACAAAAACCAACACTGTTTATCATCACAAAGTAGCACATTATCCCAAGGTTCGACCTGCAGAATCAAGAAAAAAACCTAAAACCATTCAACTGACCCCTTAAAAACCATGCTAACTTGATAAACCGTCAACTGTCTCACAGGGACAGGCTCTTTCAAACCTCTCCTTGGAAATTCAGGCGCGGTGATCCCCGCTGCCTTCAGACTCAACTACCCGCAAGGCTCCCCCCAGGAAGGCCAGAGCACAGGGGTCCCGGGCGCACACTCACTGCAAATCTGACTTGGCAGTTCTCCTCCCCCAGGTAGCACAGGTCTCCCGAGACGTTGGTCTCCAGCCACAGGTGCTCTCCATTCACGGCATTTTCCTGGAAGGAAAGGACCCACCTGACTTCAGTTTTCTTTTCAGGCATAAAGGGATGGGTGGAGGGGGGCAGATCTCAAATTTAGATTTTGGATGCAAGAAAGTTAGTGAACCCAAATTGTCTAAACGCTTCTCATTTTACCCCTGAAAATACTGCTGAAATTGGTCCTACCAAAATTCTAGAAACGGAAAAAGGTATTTGGAAAAACTGTGAGCAATAATTAAGATGTTAGGTCCAAAGATGTTTTTACCCATGGATGTGGTCATCTTTGAAATATGTAACAAATGAGGGGCAAAAAACCCTCAAGGTATTCAATCTGAGGCCTTATTCATCCAGGCCCGCTGCAGAGTTCATGACAATTGAGACCAAAATTCTATTAAAAGTCGACTCTCCTTAGCAAATTAGCTAAGGAGGAGAGTAGTATTAAAGTACTTTAAAGGCTGCTTGAAAATACATTTATATCAGTAATGGATAAATTATACTTCTAAACCAGGAGCTTCTTATAACTTAGTTTTAAGTTGCTGTGTAGTCAAAGCATAATAAATTACTAATTCAAACATTTTACCAGCTCAGTAGGGCCTTCGTCCAATTCTAAATTCTTCAAATTGAATGATTTCTCTACTTCTAAAAATATTCACATACTTCCAGTAGCAAACAGAGAATAGCTGTAGGTTTGGAACCCTAAAAGTTTTCAGATCATGATGGATGAGAACAAGATAAAAAATAAATTAATTAATTAAAAGGCATTTCTTTGCCAGGTATCCTAAAGAAATCAAGCTCCACAAACTAAAATATTCTACTACTGGGAACTTAACATCCAGATTTAACTTATAACCATTTATAGAATTAAATCTCTTTTCATTCTTTTATTCTCTAATTCATTCAATAAACATTCCACACACCTGGTGCCAGGCACTGGGTTAGTGTGCAGTAAAATCTACCAGAGAACATGGAAACTAAACACATAATTATAGCAGCAAATACTATGGAAACTCACTACAGCAAAAATCCCACCAACTCTTTTGAAAAGTGAAGTATAAAATGTTGCAGTGGGGAAAAGGTCAAAAATCCTTGATAATACCAATCTAGGCAGGCCAAAAATTAAGTCCCGGTAGGCCAAGTAAGGTGGGCAGCAGCAGGCAAGCCAAGGGAGTCAGAGACTTGCAAGACATCAGTAACTCACTGGGCTGGCAGGCTTCATCCACGCTGGGCCAAGCCGATTGCCCCTGCACACTGGAGACCCTCTACGAGCACTCAGAGGCTTGCTGATAAGGATTCAGGCACGGCAGAACTGCTAGAATGAGCTAACCTCACTCCTGAGTGGGGATCTGATTAGAAAGCCCGACATTAGTAAGAGAAGAGGGAAAGAAAACGGTGGCGGCTTCCGGCCACAGTGGATCGAGCACACTGGTTCTCAAATTTAATTGCTCATTACAATGACCTGATGAGTTCTGAAGAACACCTGGTTACCAGCCCAACCCCAGAAAGTGTGCTTTAACGAGTCTGAAGTTTTTTGCAAATATTTGCAGCTGTAAGAATGGAAATACCACTTACTGAAATTCAGGGAGAAGATTACAGTAAGAGCAGATTTAGGGAGTAAGTCGAGTTCAGGTTTTTGTTTTATTTTATTTTCCATTGAGTTATAATTAACATTCAATATATTAGTTTCAGGTGTACAACACAGTGATTCTATATTTTTATACATTATGAAATGATCAGTGCAATGAGTTCAGTGTTGAGGATGTAAAATTCTGAGATGCTTATTAGACCTTCAAGTGGAGATGTTGAGAGGGCAGTTTTTTTATGAGTCTGAAGTTCAAAGAAGAGGTATGAACTGTATGAATAATTTGGGAGGCAACCGTTAATTGATGGCATCTAAAGCCATGAGAACTGAATGCAAAAACCTAAGGACTGAATGTGGATGGAAAGCTCTGAGTACTGAGCTGTGGAACATTCCAATACTTAGAGTTTGGGAATATAGGAAAGATCTAGCAAAGGGGACTGGGACGGAGTGGCCACTGGGGTACAAGGAAAACAAAAAAGAGTATAACGTTTCCAGGAAGAAAGTGCACCTAGAAGGTCTGTGTCAAAACCTGAAGAACTGGCCATTGGATTTCGCCATGTGAACATGTGAAGTCACTGATGACCTTGGCAAAAGTACCAACAGCAGGATGAGAAGGAAGAAAGCCTGATGGAATTGGGTTCAAGAAATAATATTACTGACTCTAGTTTCAAAATGTGTATGAAACCCAATTGATTCTCACCACATCTACTGTTACCACCCAATCCTCCATCATCTCTGGCTTGGAATATTCCCAATAGCCCCCTAACTGGTGTCCCTGCTCTACTCTTGTCTCCCCATGGTCTGTTCTCCACAGAGCAACCAAAATAATTACCTTAAAATGTAAATCTAATCAGGGACTTCCCTGGTGGTGCCATGGTTAAGAATCCACCTGCCAGTGCAGGGAACACGGGTTCGATCCCTGATCCGGGAAGATCCCACATGCCGTGGAGCAACTAAGCCCGTGCACCACAACTACTGAGTCTGGGCTCTGGAGACCGCGAGCCACAACCACTAAGCCTGTGTGTCGCAGCTACTGAAGCCCACGCGCCTAGAGCCCATGCTCCGCAACAAGAGAAGCCACCACAATGAGAAGCCCGCACACCGCAATGAAGAGTATCCCCCACTCGCCGCAACTAGAGAAAGCCCACGCACAGCAACGAAGACCCAACGCAGCCAAACAAACAAAAAAAGGTAAATCTAATCAAATTGCTAATCTGCTCATAACTCTTCAATGGCTATCTATGTACTCGGAAGAGTGCAAAGTCCTCACTTACCTCGTCCCTGGGAGCCTCTCTGACTTCCTCTCCTGTCTCTCCGCAATCTTGTTTCCCTGTCCAGCTACCTCATCTTCTCTCTCTCTCCCTCTCATTCGCTGACCTGCCATTACACTGGTCTCGTATTTCGCAAGCAGACTAAGGAAGCTCTCATCTCAGGTCCATTGAATTTGCTGCTCCCTTGACTAAAAATTGCTTACACGAGACACCTGCACTGCACATTTCTCATTTCCTTTAGATCTCTGTTCAAATGTCCCCACGTCAAAGACTGTTGACCACATATTCTGTTTACTATATCCAAACTTCCTATTCTTCTTCATTCTGACTTATGTGGGTAATTTCTATTTACCTTTTGGTTACCAGATCAAGTGTTATTTTCTCAAAGAAGCCATCACTGACCCCAAAATCGAAGTCATTTTGTTAGTTACTCTCATAAAACCATGTTTCCTTCCCATCATTTATTCCAACTGGCAATTATTCATTCATTGGCATGATTATTTGATTCGTGTTTCCCTCTTATGCTAGATTCTAGGCTTCATATGGACATTAAATGTCCAGCACTTAACTTAGCACCTGGCAAATAGTAGGTGATAAATAAATTTGGGGAACTGAAAAGATGAGATTAAGAATCAGTGAACGAATCACATTCTTGTTACATGCAATTCCAAGGAGTAGAAAGGATAATTTTTTTTTTATTTGTCCATTAGTTTGGAGTCACAAACTGTGAGAAGTAAACATGGATGCCTAAGAGACATGACGGTCTTTCAAAATCATGAAAGAAACAGAGGCATGCAAGAAAAAAACCAGTCATGCAAGGAAAACATGAAACATACCTTGTCTTAGACTACATTTTCCCCACGCCTCATCCTTTTCTTGTACATCTGTCTTGTCCGACGCATCAGAAGGAAGTAACCTTACCCAAAGAGAGGTCTGGCCTCTGCCCTCAACTATAGGAAGGTAATCTCTCTAAGTGCCTGGAATGTCTTGCCTGATAAGAGTATCTCTGTTTACCTGGGGACCTTGGGCCATGCCAAATATTCTAAAATAGCAGTGACTTATGGTGAGGCATATATCAGCTCATCCTCCAGAGGGGCAAGGGGCTAAAGTCAACCATGCAGGTGGTTAACCGTGTCTACATGACCAAGCTCCGACTAAAACTCTGGGTACCAAGTTTCAGATGAGCTTCCTTGGTTGGCAATATGCCACATGTATAGTTGCACCACGGTTGCTGGGAAAAGTTATCTCTGTCATAAATCCACTGGGAGAGGACAACCGGAAGCTCCTTGTGTCAAAATTTCCTGGACTTTGCACCATGCACCGCTTTCCTTGGCTGGTTTGAGTCTGTATCCTTTCACTATAATAGGCCATAAATGTGAGTATAGCAGCTTTCAGAAAATTCTATGAGTCCTTCTAATGAATTATTGAACATGAGTGTGATCTTGGGAATTCCGGAACCTGCAAGTGAGGATGATCTTGGGAACTCCTGAATTCAGCTGGGTGGCATTCACACATGAATAGAAAAATAAACTGTTGTGGTTTTCTTCTTACACTTCTGATAAGTCCTTATCCAGTTCAAGAGTAATAAACATGAGCTTTGGAGTCAGATAGACTTGCTACCCACTAGCTCTATGACCTAGGGTCTCTCTAACTTCCCTAGACCTCAGTTTACTCACCACTAAAATTGTAATAATAATTGTACTTCCCTCACAAGATCACAATGATGTTTAAATGTGAAAATGAATAACGTTCAATGCCTTGCCCACAATGAGAAGTTAATAGGTGTTCAATATAGTTCTTTTTAAAAAAAATTTATTTATTTATTTTTATTTTTGGCTGCATTTGGTCTTTGTTGCTGCATGCGGGCTTTCTCTAGTCGTGGCAAGCGGGGGCTACTCTTCATTGCGGTGCGCATGCTTCTCATTGCGATGGATTCTCTTGTTGCAGAGCATGGGCTCTAGGCGCGTGGGCTTCAGTAGTTGTGGCATGTGGGCTCAGTAGTTGTGGCGCACGGGCTTAGTTTCTCCGCAGCATGTGGGATCTTCCCAGACCAGGGCTCGAACCCGTGACCCTGCATTGGCAGGTGGATTCTTGACCACTGCGCCACCAGGGAGTTCCCTCAATATAGTTCTTCTTATTATCGTTGTGGTTAGTCTCCAGTTTTCCTTCTTCCTTCCTAATCCATAGATGTTGGTATTACCCAACATCTATTCCTCTCCTGGGTCTTTGTAGTCAAGACTGCTAGCCATTCACCAAAATCATTTTTCTCTTTTTCCTGAACACACAGCTAGACCTTGTTACCCAGACTCGCTTGTGATTGGATGTGGCCATGTGACCCAGTTCTAACCAATGGCACATGAGCAGGAGTGACATGTACTATTTTCAGACTTGGCCCATTAAAACCTCCCTCCCTTTTCCCATACTGGATACCTGGGAAGTTGGCCTTTGGGATGATTTTAGAAGGCTTCTAATGATGCTGTAAGAGCAACTGTCAGTCCAGGTCACTGAATGGCTATGTGGAACAGAGCTCACCCGCCACCCAACCTGAAACAGTCCTGGTTTGTTACACAAGTGAGAAATAAACTTCTCTTGTATTGAGCCATTACATGATTATTTTATTTATTGCAGCCTAGACCACCCAAACTAATATAGGCCTCTTCTCTTTGCTCACAGCTTTGTCTGCATTTCCTTTCACTGTCTACATTTACCCCCAAGTTACCTACCATACACTGAACAGCCTGTCTAATCTCTGAGTCCTGGTTTCTTCTGCTCTGAATTCTACTTCTGACATTCTCTCTGATATTTCACACTGCTGTAAAATTAACTCCCTTAAAACATAGCTGTGATTATGCCTCTCTCTTGCTTAGGAGGCTTAAAAAAAAACCCTATTATTTATAAAACAAAATCTAAACTTAATCCCACATACTAGACCTTCCATTAATGGTACCAATCTGTCTTTCTTATTCACCTTCACACATTCTATTCTTTTGTAACTCTTCTCTAAATATAGTCATATTTTCCTTTTCTGTGCCATGTTTTTTATTTATTCCATTCTCCACACCCAGGTACCTCTTTCTCTCTTCTTTACACATCCATCTTGAAATACCATCTCAAACAGTATATAACTCAGAGTATCCGTCTGTGCCAGACAGAAAAAGTAGTTCCATTTCAAAATGAAGATAACATTTCTTCTGTATTAGTGAGTGTTGAAACAAGTCTCTATAGATATACATAGATTTATATAGATCAACCTATCTATAGATAGATCTAGCTACCTAAGAGTAGAGACCCACCTCTGTAGATACAGATAGGATTTCTTGCTCTCAAGTTCTACCTGAAGTCCTAGTAATAAACAGTTATAGGTAAAAAGATACAAGTTGTGGAGAGGGAGTGTTGTAGACTGAATGACACAGATAGAGTACACTGACACCAGAAGCAAATAATCTACACAAAATGAAGACATTTGCTTGTAAAAAATGTTTTGAAACAATAAGACAATCATAAATATGTATCAAATGTGAATATCCTCACAAATTCAGAAAGGGAAACAAAAATCTGGACTGTCTCCCTCTAAAAATCTTCAAGGTAATAATAGGTAAAATCTGTCTCAGATGGTTTAGATATGTTGTCCAGTAAGCATATGGCAACTGAGCACCTGAAATATGATTAGCACTAATTGAGATGTGCTGTCAGTGTAAAATTCACAGCAGATTTTGAAGACTGACTTAGTCTGAAAAAAGAATGTGAACCATCTCACTGATCATTTCTATATTGACTATGTGTTGAAACAGCGATATTTTTATATATTTGGTTAAACAAAATATAATATCAAAATTAATTTTACCTATGTCTTTTCACTTCTTAATGTGGCCACTAAAAATTAGGCTTTCTTTATGGCTCATATATATTTCTGTTCAACAGTGTTAGTTTAGATAATCACTTACTAAGAGGCAAAAGATTAGACCTAGGTACTTCTCACTGACATGTGAAGTTGTAAGAGTCTATGATTTCTCCCAGCAGCCAATGTGATTTAATTTAAAATTCTCACAATTTTAGAAAATAGAAGATTAGTGAGGGTGCATGAAAACATGCTAGATCTGTCCCACTATTAACATGGCTGACCAGGTCAGGACCTTTACTAATTTATAGTCGGTTATCTCCTCCTGCTCTGCTTAGCAATCTGATATCTTGATTAAATGGACAATGTTTTTTGAAATGAGGATGGAAGTGGAGAAAGATATCGGGGTGTGAGTCATTACTGGTGATGACACCCAAACCTGAAGTTAAAGAGCAAAGGCCAAGAGCTTGTAAGGAAGGCACAGGTCTGCTTGGACCTGCCATCTGAAACAAAACTAAAATGAGAGCATGCACATATGCATACAGATACACACACACACACACACACACACACACACACACACACCTGCCTCCTCCTGCCTTTACATTCAAGGCTTCCAAAGATAAAATGACCTAGTTTCATAACCCCGTTTAAACCAATCCCACATGAAGACTCTGTTTCCCTAATCTTGTCTCTGAACCAAACAGTGAGGCAGTGAACCCACTGTACTATGTTGTTGTTGTTGTTTTTTTTAAAGAAGCCATCCGTGCTTGACTTTTTTTTTTTTTAATTATTATTTATTTATTTATTTATTTTTGGCTGTGTTGGGCCTTCGTTTCTGTGCAAGGGCTTTCTCCAGTTGTGGCAAGAGGGGGCCACTCTTCATCGCGGTGCCTGGGCCTCTCACTATCGTGGCCTCTCTTGTTGCAGAGTACAGGCTCCAGACGCGCAGGCTCAGTAGGTGTGGCTCACGGGCCTAGTTGCTCCACAGCATGTGGGATCTTCCCAGACCAGGGCTCGAACCCGTGTCCCCTGCATCGGCAGGCAGATTCTCAACCACTGCGCCACCAGGGAAGCCCCTTGTGCTATGTTTTACCTGCCCAGAAGAAAGCACTCCTTTTCTTAGCATCGTCAACCAGAGGAAAGGAAAGGTGGTCTGGATTTAGGATCTGGGTTTGTTTGTGTTGAGGCTCTGTTTTCCACAGCCCTCAGCCTTGGAGGAAATTTTCCAATGAGGAAGGCAAAAATGAATTGAAATCAAGGATGCCATGTTGAAAACCAACATGCTTTTTAAGAAGGATCTTGGTGGCTTTTCTACCATTGCTTTGAGAGTTGTTTAGGCAGTGTCATGGGCAAAAGCAAATTACAGAACAGAGGACACAGAGTGAAGACCCACATCCTATGTTCTCTGCTCTAACACTAAAAACAGGGAAGAAATCTCCACGTCCAAATTAAATCTCCGTTGCATGGGAGGCATGTGACATTTAAGAAAAGACACACATTATCTGTGCAACAGACTCACTTCGAAGTGGGCTAACTCGCTCTAAACTGGAAGCTTGGATTCCAGCCCAGGAGATGAGACTATTTTTCCTTTTTGAGCATTACTCCCTTCCTTTCTAGCAATTTAGCTTGTTTTCCCAAAAACTGGCTTGGCTGACGTTCATGGCATGGTGTCAAAGGGAGCAGCCCCTGTAGGTTGTCACCACGAAAGGGGAGAGAGGATACCATTGGGAAGAATGGGAAGATCAAAAACTGTGTGTGCTTTAAGTCTTAACACAATGCACTAGATTAGGAAGGAAATTTAAAAAGAGTTACTTGGGATTCAATAGCATAAACCCATTTATGTTTCAAACAGGTTTTTGACTTGTGTCTACCAAAGCCTTTCAGGAACTGGAGATAATCTGAGTGCCCATCAACTGCCAGCGAAATGTCCCTTTCTTGCTGATTGAGCAAAAAAGCTGTAATCAATTCATAATTGACATCTACTAGACAGCTACTAGGCCTACGATACTGTGCTGTCCACTGTGAAGAAGACAAAAGAAGCAGAAGACGTTGCTCCTCCCTTCAAAGTGCCTGAAATCTAAATAGGACCTAGAATAAGAAAGTCAACTAAAAAACACGTATTTGGCTCTAAGACATGCACTATGGTTAGAGGTTTTATGAGGCATCAAAACAGAAAGTGAATAAAATAAACAGAACCAGTTCAACCAAAAAAATGAGCATAGCCTGGCTGAGAGCAGGAGCGAAGTCTCTGTAGCAAAGAGCCATTTTCACCTTGGGTGAAACTGACTGTCCACTGTAGTCAGTAGAAAACCCAGGCTCTGTATTGAGGCCTGATCTGGCTACTCCCCATCATTAAGACTTCCATCCCTGACATGTATGGAGGGGAGGGCCTGTGAGAAAAGGTCAGCAAAGAGTCATCAAGGAAATGACACTGTGTGGGGCAGAGAATCCCATAAGTCAAAATAAACCATTTGAGTAAATCACAGCAAAAGAGAAGTTTCTGGACTTCAAGGAACAGACTAAAAAGAAGACAGAGATAGTATATATCACTAAGTAGGGAAATGAAAATGGAGTACTTCAAGGAAATTATTAAGTTCACACACCCAGAGCATAAACTGACTCCTGCAATAGTCCTCCCCCAGCCAAAACGCACAGGTGCCTACAGCGCAGGCTCACCTGGGTCTCAGGCCCCCCACAAGCAGGCCACTCCTCAAAGCCCTTTGCTGGAGGATGTTTAAGAAACAATTGTGCCCCTTCTGCAGACTTTGGTACATACTAGAGTCAAAACGGGGCCCTCTAGGTATTCTACAATAAGTAGAAACTTGGGACTAAGATCCAAGTTCCAGGTTCACCCCGATTTACCTTCAACTTCAGATGCACCATAAACAGCTTTTGCATCTGTTTTCTCACTGGTGAAATGAGGAGAGGGGAGGTGACATAAGTCAGGGGGTCATAGTACTATAGGCCTTTGAGACAACCCTCAACTCCTGAGCCAAGAGGTGATGGAGCAAAGAGAATCTCAACCCGAGAGTCAAGGGGGCAGAACACAGAACAAGGCAACTCTCCGCAGCCTTCTCCACCCCTGTTATGCCAGAAGCATCTCTTAGCACTACTGGGGCCCCTTACCTCATCAAAGGCAAGAAATTAAAGTTCCTCCTTTTTTACCTTAATTTTTTAATTTCTGCCACCCTTCTCATATGGGAGACTCTTAAGAGGCTCCAAGCCAAATCAGTGCTCAATAAATAGTAACAGTAAATAAGTAAAGATTGATCATTTTAGGGGCTTCCCTGGTGGCAGAGTGGTCAAGAATCTGCCTGCCAATGCAGGCGACATGGGTTCGAGCCCTGGTCCTGGAAGATCCCACATGCCGCAGAGCAGCTAAGCCCGTGCGCCACAACTACTGAGCCTGCGCTCTAGAGCCCGCGAGCCACAACTACTGAGCCCATGTGCCACAATTACTGAAGTCCACGTGCCTAGAGCCTGTGCTCTGCAACAAGAAGCCACTGCAGTGAGAAGCCCGCTCGCCGCAACTAGAGAAAGCCCACGTGCAGCAACGAAGACCCAACACAGCCAAAAATAAAAAAAAAAAAATTTTTAACGATTGATCATTTTAATGCATTTAGTCCAGAAAAGTGGGCTGATAGAAGGAGAGCAGTGGTCACGCTGCTTTTTTGTAGAGAAGCAGACAAGGGAGTAGAATAAAGAGAATGGTAGTAGGTCAAGCCAGAGGACTAGTCTTATACTTTAAACAGAACAAAGAAAATCCTGGTTTAGCTTCTTGAACAAGCAGGCGAACTAAAGTAACATAAATGAACTTGGCGTAAAGCGCTTAGGTTAGGAAAAGCCAAAAATTTAGAAGCAAGGGCAAGTCTCAGTAAAAAAAAAAAAGTCATTGAAATGTTTTTAACAATCTGCTTCTTCCTCTCTTCTGAGAAAAATCTTTTACTTTTACATGATTGTCTTAAGGAAGTATCGGGCTGGCTTCTGTTTGCTAACAGCAATATTAGCCCACAATTACAGGGTTTTTTTCAGAGTCACATCTTACAGCTCCTTCCACATCAGATCTCTAAATAAGCCCTGAGATGGAGTGTCTTCAGAGAAGGCTTTCCATTTTACCTCCACTGTTAAACATCCCCAAAGTGTTTCCTGCCACCATGATAATTCATCAGGCCATCAAGTCAGGGTAGCCATAAGTAAAGGGGCTGAAGGATTAAAGATCAGCTACGCGCCCCGGCCGTACTTCTTATTTGCTCTTCCTCAACTGTGTACTGCAGTTCACCCACCACTAGCCAAAAATACCACGTGATGAGATATTAGAGTATACACCTCTCTACAGGAATCAGAAAAATAATACCTTCTAGTCAAGCTTTGGCTCAGGAAGGAAAATTCTTTCTAAGAGCATTTTCTGGTAACTCTTTCCAACATCAAATGGGGATGGAGCGTCCTTCCTTGCAACCCCAGTGACGCTCTCTGTACCCCTCTACTCTAGCTGTCGCTGCCCTGTATTTTAGCTGTCAATATCTCTTCTGCCCATGGCATTCTAAGCTTCTTGAAGGCAGAAACCATATCTTCCTCACCTCAGAATCCTAAGGAACTAACACAGGTTCTAGAACAAAGCAAGTACTCAACAAATGGTGATCAATCAACCAATTCGTCAATTACTTTATTTCTGAATAGAAAACCTGCAGGCTGTACCGTTTACAAAGAACTTTCACGCTCATTGCCCCATTTGATCTTAACAACAGCCCTGAAGTCCCCTTTAGGGAGGGGTCACCATTGTCCCCCTCTACCGATGAGGACCCTGAGGCTGAAAGAAATCAAGTGACTTGACTAATGTCACAAAAGGGGCAGAGAAATCATTTAATGGATGTTTCTATCTAAATGATATAAACTCTCTCTCATTAGAATCTTGTGTCTCAGATAGGATCCTACTACTTTGGATCAGAGGATTTGGAACACCATGGCTATTAAACTAACTTTCTGGGGCCCCTGTAACACACTGTCATCATTGGCCCATGCATATCCCTTTTTAATTTAATTTACCTGTTTGTTTATATATTTAATTCTTTTTTAATTATATAAGCACTACTGTAAATATATTCTACACTCTCTTATGGTTTAAGAGTTTATTAAATAACTGTCCTGGAATAAAGGGAAATTCGAGGAGAGGAACAGTCTTCCTGAACACCAACTCAACGTACACAGGCGCTACTGGAGCACTCTCGGACTCCATCAAGGAAGAAGTTGCATTTCAATTAAATTCAGTCTTTTGCCAGGTACTTCACACATTGCATACATTGGTATGTGTCCAGAGTATAAAATAAGGATGTTAGTAAGTGTATTCTTGGGAAAGAGGGAGAAATATTATAGTATTAAAGGATATTAAATCATAGCCTATATGCTAAAAATAAAATTGAGTTTAAAAATTCCTCTCCTTTCCCCCACCCTGCCATAGTCTTTCTTATGGGAGGAAAAGAACACGGATTATTCCCTCTGTTCAACTCAACCAGAAATGCTAAACAAGATTCATCGTTAAGACCAGACTGGCAGAATCTCAGAGCAGCCCTCCTCTAGCTTCATACTGTTTCTTACATTCCTTCAGAAAGGGAAAAGGCCTTTCAGTCCACAGTTAGAAGTGTCTTCAACCAAGAACTTGACTCACCGAAGACTCTCAGTAAAAGAAATTCAGACAGCAATCTTCAAGGTAACAGTTTTTGTAGCTGTCTTTTGGGTAAAACATTAAAATCAGCTAATATACAGCAGATGCAAACTATTATATATAGAATGGATAAATAACAAGTTCCTACTGTACAGTGCAGGGAACTATATTCAATATTCTGTGATAAGCCATAATGGAAAAGAATATGAAAAAGAATGTATATATATGTATAACGGAATCACTTTGCTGTACAGTAGAAATTAACATGACACTGTAAATCAAGTATACTTCAATAAAATAAACTTTTTTAAAAAACCAGCTAATATACCCACCCCGCTGATAGGAGACCCATCTACCTTTGGGTTAGGGGAGGAAGTATAGCAAACAGGAGGACATGGAGTGCCTGGAAGGTAAAGTGAGGTCATCCTCTCGCAGGAAAAGAATAAAAAAAAAGAAAAAGAAAAAAAGGACCAAAAAAGAAAAAGCAGCTTGAGCTAAGGAAATCAAACTTGGACTTTGTGATGTGGCTAAGAGTAAACTCTATTCATCATCAACTTGGCAGGGACCAATAAAGCATGTACACAGAGGTACTTTTTATCTCACAGCTGCAAACCCAGGCAATAGTGCTTCAAAGGATTCATGAAGTTTTTATTTTAGTTTTCAATACGTCTGACTTCATATAAAGGAGCTATGTTCTTAGGAATCTGGAAATGGAGCCAGGGCTTAGATACCCAAAGATGGATCAGTGAACAATACTGAAACTTATTAAGTCTTGTTGGTAGCTACAGGAATCGTGAGGATGAGAGAGACACACGTGCAATGGAATGATATTGAAATGAAACAGCCGACACCTACACTCCAGTCCAGAGTCGCTCTGGGCTCCTTCGCTGGCCCGTTTGCCACAGGAAGGCTGAGGGGGTGTGCAGGAGCCAGGTGCTGCAGGCCCGCCCGGGAGATTGCTTTCCTGCAGCAAGAAGAAACACAAAGAAAAACCAACATCAGAAGGTAATACAGAGCTAAACAGTTCCCGTGGGGTAGAAACAATGCCTGACTTAGTCTTCCACATGTGAAGACCTTTGCAAATGTACTGGAATATATCTCTCTGAAGTGCATGGTGAAGACAGAGGGTGGCAGGTCTCAAAAGACAGGGAGATTGAGGGGACCACCTTAGGGTGATGTCGCTTCAGGACCAGACATTAAAATGTAAGCCCCTATTCAGGGCAGAGGGCGGAATGCAAGTCTTTGTGTTTACAGAAAAGGACCTAAGGCTGGGGTGGTCCCAATTCTTAGACAGTTTTGAACCTGCCAGAGACTAAGCAAGAAAAGCAGGCTCATGAGGTTTTCAATTGAAGTTCCTCCATTTCCCATCAAAGAGCTCTCCAAGCTGGCTCCCGCCCCAAATTCAGTCTTACGCATCTCAATAACCTCCTTCCTTACCCTTGCAGAGGAATTCTACACATGGCCTGAGGCTCTACATGGGAAAAGACCCATTTGCATCCTAGAAATCGCACACGCTGAAAGACCAATATCTTACCAAGGTCCGTGGTAAGAAAAATCCAAAACACATTGGTTGGATTTTAGGTCTGTTGAGTGTAACATAACAGAATTTGGGTCAGAAAGGAGCGAATGAATCAGGAGAGGTTGAGAAAGTCAGGCCTGACGCTGGTCTGCAAAGATAAGAAATAAGAGAAGCTGCTGTAGCAAGCAAACATGACTGTTGCTGAGCAAAGGGAAGGGAGGAGATAAGAGCCTAGTGGAGAAAATGAGGACAGCAAGATAAAGGAAGAAAGCAGGGATCACCCATGGAGAGCTTGTGGTATCATCATGAATAATAGAAGTCCAATTTCTGAAGAGCTCCATCAAAGATGTCAGACAATGGTCTCAAGTTTAAACAGGAGGGCTGATTTGTGGATTAACTAAGTGGCTCCCTGGACGGGAGAGGAGCGTTCCTCTCCGGGAGTGTCCACGTGTGCTCTGAGAATGACCTGAGCTAGAATCAGGCGGGCCTTTGTGGTGCTGCAGCTCTGAGTCCTGAGTGGGTCTGAGCGGGCTGTGGGGGGCAGGAATCTGCACTTACACATGCTTCCCAGGTGCTTCCTTCTGTCGCTAAAGTCTTCACACTGCTCTACGGGAGTGCAAAAAGATTTTAATCTAAAACGGAACCAGAGGATATGAAATGGAGAGTCTCACACATGTGCCCTCAGGCAAACGAAACATAAGAACTAAGAGATTGATTTCCAGTAAATGCCTGATTTACAGGAGACAGAAACTTATCCCTCAAACAATGAACATTCGTCAAGAATCTCTCCCCATCCTCAAACCAATGAACTTGCTGCTTGGATTCTGGTTGGACTCTCCCCTCTTTGCTCTCTTTGACCCTAAGAACAGTTCGTCCCAAACTATCAACAGATTCGCCCATAGCTTACTATAGTTTGCGTGTCCCACGTTGCACTTCCTCTGCTATTCCCACATAAACTCAATTTCTGGTCATTTGAGCTTGCTTCAGTTTACTTCTTTATTTAGGTTGACAGAGCAAGAGAGGGGGCACTAACTACCCCAGGCCTATCAAGGGGGAGCCTGAAGGAAAGGACCAGCCACTTCATTACCTACTTTACTTGCATTAGCTCTCTGCAGCCTGTCTCATAGGATGTAAACACTGCAGTAAGAACCTGCCATCTCTGACACTACACCTGCAGAAGCACCAAGTCCCCAGGGAGGCCCAGATGCTCATACAGAGGAACAAGGCTACACACAGACAGTGAGATGGGGAGAGGAAGGCAGTGATGGCCAAATATATGGTGAATTCCATCATAAACCAGCAGAATCCAAGCTTTGTTGGACTCTAGAAGACAGATGATCTCCCTGTACTGTTCACTGATCTCTGCAAATTCCACCCATTCATGCAATTTGTAAAGGTGAGCAAGATGAACAGCAGAACCAAAACCCAAGAAAAGGCTGGGTAGAATCCAGAAAGGAACACAGGATTGTACAGCCAGTAACCAAGGATCAAGTATGTCTGAGAGTTCAGCAAGTGTCCAGCCTTCTTATTCTTCCCCTTCCCCTTTGCTTCTTCTTTCTTCTTCTCCTTCTTCTTCAGCCCCTCAGTCCAATGTATATTCCATTTTGTTGAGCCATAAGGAAAGAACACTGGAAGATTCTTCTTCTCCTCCTTCTCCTTCTTCTTTTTTCCTCTCTTTCTCTACACAGGAAGTCCCAGAAACACTGGATAGGTCTTCAGTACCTGGAAGTGATCATATCAAGCTTGCCAGTAGCCTATATTCAGAAGCTCCCAGTACTGGGCAGCAAGGCAATGTACTTGCTTTATATAATCCCGCAAAGAGTTATTACAGGCTATGTAGGCCTTTAATGAAGACAGTCTGATGACACAATATTTTTTTCCCTCACTTTCATCAAGGCAAATAATTAACAACATCAATTTTGGTCCCTCACTCCAAAGTATATTCCATTTTCTTGAGCCAAAGGAAAGAACACCGGAAAATTCTTACATGGTGAGCCTTCATCCCCCAGGCATTTTTTTCTCCACCTGAGTTCAAAGAACTTCTTTAGCATTTTTCATTAGTATTTTTCTCTGGCTTTGAAGGATCCTGTATGGTGATTCTGAGTCACAGTTTTTATCACAAGAAAGCCAGATCTCTGTGGAGTCTGAATCTACAGGTTCCACTTTTGATTTCCTAACAGACACCACAAACTAAATTTAAGTGTTCTAGCAAAAAAAATACCAAATGGTGCCTAAGCACAAAGCCTTAGAACAGCTGAAGAATTCCTAAATCTTAGGTGAATGAGAAAAACATAAAACCTTCATTTTTTCATGAACAGCCACAGAGAGTTGTGATCCGAAAAAAGAAAGAGAGGAAATAAAATTCTGTTGTCACAGTAGAAACCACAGGAAAAATGAGTTTAACTCATCAGAAGTTGGAGACTGACCACCAAAACCTGATTACTCTTGCTAATGAGGACTGCCAGCAAATTGCTCAAAGAATCAAATTAGGATGTAAGGGATATATTTGTCTCTAGAAGAGCAATGTGGCTATAAGATAAGAGACATACTAACTAACATTTAACCCTGGATAAGACCTGCAATGAAATTACAGTCAAATCATACTCTCTCCCAGCCTGTGAATAGAAACGATTAAGTAAGGGCTTTTGTTGATTATTTATTCCTCATTGTGGATGCAAATTTAAGGCTGGTTTTTGTAACATTAATAGAAGAAAATTGTATATCTACCACACATAGAAACATTAATTGGGGGGAAATAAATAAGAAACATCAAAGTGGCTGCCAGTTTGTAACTGTAAATGGGCCTCACGAAAGGACATTACATAAGAAAGAGAACAGGAAAAATACATAGAGGTACTACAGGGGGTGGGAGGTAACTTCTAATTATAGCTTTCCATTCTTCTAAATAACCATGGGAGAGAACTCTTTTTTTTTCAATAATTCATACACGTATACACATTTTGTTCCAAAATAAGAAAGCAATTTCATTATTTCTCAGACCTCAAATAAAATTAGGATAAGTTATTTTTCTATTTGGATTCATCCTGGCTGCAAAAGACGACATTTAAGAGTCTGGTAGAATTTGATGCGTGTTGTGGTGGTGGTTATGCTGAAATGTGTTCCAATAAAAAAATCAATGGAGTGTCAACTTCTCATTGGGGTGTCATTCTTTCCTCCTGCTAAGAATCCTCCCGAACCCACAGTCAGTAAAACCGTGAAACGCCAACGATTCCTTCTATTAATTTTACAACACTTTGTCGGAGGATGACTATAATGGCAAAAAAAAAAGTCTTTGAAAAAGAGAAGCATGATAATAACGGTGAAATAGACATTAAAAGAAAATGTTCTAAAACGGAGTTTCAGGTGCACAAAGTCACAGTTAATGTCAATTACCTGCCATGAGAGACTTTGAACATATTTAAAGTACGAAAGCCATCATACATTTTAAATAGCGTTCTATTATTACCTTCACTTCATTCAGTAAGACTATAAACTCCTAAAGGACAGGGCTCAATTCATCTACTAATCTTATTATGTTCTAGCCTAGGGGTAGACACAGCGTATATTCAATGAATGCTTTCTGAGTTAATGAGTGAACTTGACCAAGAAGCTAAGCAAAACAGCTTGCTGATTAGATCAAGGGTTGAGAAATCTGATTAGGATGATTTGAATTATATCCTAGGCCTTGCGTTTCAGTGATATTCTTTCCCGAGAGAGCCAGAAATCCCTCAAAGCAGCTCTTTAAAGATAAAGGCAAAGAGAGGTAGAATCCAGTGTTGAGAAGCCTGAAAGAACTCAAAACGGCTTTGTGATCAACATTAAAATGGAATCTTTTGCTACAACATTCGTAAAGGGCATATGATACTGTTAATATTTTGGTAATGTATTTATCAAAAGAAACATGCAGCATGTACTCTTCATAAAGAGAATCTTTTTTTAATTTATGGGAAAACACATAAGTAAGTGGTTATTTAGCCAGGATACTCTCTAATTATCCATTTTGCAAATTTCTCTCAATTCAGTTTGGTTCTCCTCTTATTCCAGGTTGACGCGGCTCCCGTAATCAAACCATCTCCATCTTTCCAGCTCCCTCTCCCAGGGGTGCTACCTGTGGGAATAGAATGAGAAGCCCGCCTGCTGGGAGGAGAAGCTCCAGCGAGTCAGGAGGTCCCCTAAGCCACGAAGTCTCTGAAAACAAGCAACTTTCACAGTAAAGATTGGTGAACTCATCTCCTTGCTCTAGAACAGGAACCAGCTGCCTCAAAAGTTACTCTGTACCTTGGTTTAATTCCCCAAGTGCCTCAAGCAAGATCTTAACTTATGGTGCATGTTGGTGTTTTTCCCCCCGATTCATTGGCATTAACTTTGCCTATATTCAGAGCAGCCCACAATGCTTCTAGGCTGATCCAGACAAGCTGCCTGCCATGCTAAGGAGAGTCTACTCAATAAAAAATTGTTTCACGCCCCACACAAATTCCAAATATCCCACCATAGATTTATGTAGAGGAACAAACCTTGTGTAATTATTTGAGCCTAAATCTTAATTCATTTTACATATGAACACAGAGTATTTTTTGACCATCTTAACGTATATATTAACATTTTCAGGAATATAATTATCATTGAAACAAAGGTTGGCTTTAGTTTCCTAAGGGTTGAAAGTCATTCAGAAAATCACCACTGGCATTGAATCTTCAACATGTTATACCTGTATTACTCTACATTTGTAGCTGTTTCTTTCACAGTGATTCTCCAACAGCAGTGTTCAACCTCTGCCTGCAGTGGGGCTTGAGGATCAGTCGATTTAAAGGCCTTCCAGGTATTTCTAGCATGAATCGTGGACTACATGGAACCACTGTTCTACATAGAACCACTGTTCTACATAGATGTACAAGCATCTGACCACTTCATTATGTCTGCTAATGTGACTAAGCCCTGGCATTTATATACTGAAATATATTTATTCATTCAACAATGTACTTACTACTGAATGTCTATTTCATACCAAGCACTGTTCTAGATGTTTAAGATACATAAATGAATAAAGCATATATAAATTGCTGCCTTTGTGAAGCCTCTAGCAGGAAATACATTTTGCCAGGCACTGTTTCATTTTACATTTCTTATGTATCCCTCACAATGAGGTAGGTACATTTATGATCCCCTAATTTACAATTTAAAAAAACTATAGCACAGAACGGTTAAGCTACGTGTCCCAGATCACACAGATGGGAAGAGGTCCAAGTGAGATTTGAATCCAGGCATCTTACTCCAGATTATACATACTTAACCATTACACAACCCCACACTTGTATGAAATGGTGACAGCACACACTTACATAGCAAGAGAGACATATGATACAATTAGCCTCTTACGATCCTAATTTTGTAACTGCCTCAATTATAAATGTCTGAGCTCCACAAGAAGCTTCTAGAGAGAGGCCAATTTGGGAGGCATTAGATGGCACAGGTTGAGAACACACCCTACCTTACCCATCACCAGCTATGTAGTCAAGTTGCTTGACCTCTCTTAGCCTCCGTTTCCTTCTATTTCAAATAAGAATAATACTATCCAACTCCGAGAGTAGCTAGGATCACTTTTTTTAAACGTATGCAGGAAGCCTGGTACATGGCAAGCACAATAAATAATCACGGCCATTGTTATCCTCTCACACATACTGGCTGCCCCCAAAGCTAGGTATGTGGGAAATCTCTGAATAAATATGTGCTTTTTATTCAATTGCTCTCAAATATTCCAGGTTCCCTAGACTCTTCTGTTCATTCAGTAAACATTTAACAAGCCTCCATTACGTGTCAGGCAGTTCAAAGGGGTTATTCAAACACGAGATCCTTCTCCCAATCACGGTAAATAATTCCACAGTTGCCAAAGCAATCATTCTTCTTCCCCGACTTGCCTAACTGCCTAGAGCAAAATTAAGCAGCACCACATTCTCCCCTCAGACAAATTTACCAACATATTTTTTAAAAATGCAATCCAAATGACATTGGAATTATTTCATTGTATTCATGTAAATGAACGCAATACCAAAAAGGCATTTGTTTGTTTGTTTAATCTGTAAAGCAGACTGCTAAATGCCCCTGAGAACTTGTGAACCCAATGCTGGGATTTATTCCCAATCCTAATTCATTATCAGCACATTCCTAAAGCAATGCTGGCATGGGGTTGGCGTGGGATGTGGCAATAAACCTCACTTTTAAATGAGGCAAGATTTCTTTTACTGGGATTCTCTCAGGAGCTAATGATATTCTTCTCCTTAAGGTATCAGTTGAGGGGAAAAGTAAGCCTTGGGAATGGAGAAGAAGTAATCAAACTGTTTGGAGTTGAATTGTGTTCCCACCACCAAAATTCATCTGATGAAGTCCTAATCCCCAGTATATCAGAATGTGACCTTATTTGGCGATAAGGTCTTTACAGAGATAATCAAGTTAAAATGAGGGCCTTAGAGTGGGTCCCTAATCCAATATGACTGGCGTCCTTATGAAAGCGAAGATTTGGATAGACATACACATAAGGAGAACGCCATGTGAAAATAAAGGCAGAGATCAGGGTGATGTGTCTACAAGCCAAGGAAGGCCAAGGATTGCCAGCAAACCACAGCAGCTAGAGGAGAGAGGCCTGGACCAGATTCTCCCTCACAGTCTCGGAAGCCCCTCCCACAGGCTGGCACCTTGATCTTAAACCTCCAGCCTCCAGAACTGTGAGACAATAAATTTCTATTGGTAAGACACTCAGTATGTGGTACTTTGTTATGGCAACCTCAGCAAATACACATCTTTAATAGCAAATACACACATTTCAAAGCTAAGCCCACAATTTGGATTTACTATGACAGGGTTTGGCTAACTTCAAAATGTTGACTTCTCTTTTCCAATTGCCCCCGTGAAACTTTGAGTACCTTCCTATCATAATTCTACCCTTCAGAAACTAATAATACTTAAACAGAAACACATTCTTATGGAAAAACCACTGTCAAAAACAACATTCTCACACAAATGGTGAGCATCCGACAAAGTTTTATTTAACTCATTAATGAGGTAACCAACAGGGGAGAAAAATCAAAGTGTGTATAAGAAATTGTGTATGACAAATTGACTATTTATAATAGAAAGGAAATGCCTAAATAGACTGCTAAATCTGCTGTAACAGTAGTTAACTTTCCACAGGTTAATAAGACCTTAGCCCCTGTGGCATTAACTTTTCTTTGATCTATAAAATCATGACACATCAGCTTTTCACAGGTTAACCTCTAACTTTATGGGGATATAAACTGCCAGCACCTCTATCAGTTGTGGATAATTAATCAACTCTACAGAGACAACAAAATTACAGTACCCAAGAGTATCAGGTAAGAGTCAGTTACTAAGAAACAAGGTTCTGCTTCTACTGGAGCAGGCTAATTAGAATATGCTCTAATAAAATAACATTTAAAAAAATCAAACAAGACCCCTTTTTCCATCGTCAAAATTGGGGATAATTTCATTCTCACTACTCATGGTTCAAACTATTAATTAGAATTTGTTCTGCAGCTTCACATATGTCTGGAATATTCTGGAAAATCTCATAAAATACATGATCTTACTCTGAAGACAACAATAATAATAATCTATTGGGCACCTAGTATGCATTGCACATTATTTTAACCGTTTTCTCTTAAGCTGGAAACCGATGTTATCAAGTTTACTGGACAGTTTGTGGGGGAGTGAGGGCAGCAGGACTGGCAAATAAGAAGCTGAACTGTGATGAGATTATAACAGAAACCTCAGCTGATCTCACATAAAGTTCTGGAGCCAGAATGGCCCTTCAGAGTTGTCCCAATTTCAGGCAGAGACAAGACTTTGAACCTCCACATCAACCAGTCTTTGGTTATGGGCAGCCCCCTGGAAGGGCATAACACGGGCAAGAGATTCTTTTATGCTGGGGCAATGCCTGGGGACCATCAGCAGCCAATACTCCTTGAAGCTGGAAAAATAAGCACCTCGGTCCTGAGAAGGCACGTGGGCAACCACCCACGGTGTCCACTAAACACCTCTAATACTCCTGACAAACTTACGAAATGGGTAATTTTATTATGTCCATTTTACGGATGGAACAACTGACATTAGAAAGGTTAAGGAACTTACATAAGCCATACAGCTCAGAAGTAATGAGGCCAAGACTGGAGCCCAGAGGTCTGGTTCCAAAGACTCCATCAATCTGCATTCCCTCTGAAAGGGTAAAGGAGGGAAGAGAAGGGAAGGCAAAGTAGGAGAGGGAGGGAAGGATGGACAAGATGGTACAAGGACTGGGCAGGCAGTGGCTTGAAGTGACCCATGAAATGCTCTGGTGTGGGGGGCAGGGGCAGAAGGACATTTTAAGAACACAGTCTAATGTCCACTTGGAAGTTGTATTGCTGTCATGGAAGTACGTCCTTTGCCTCTGTCGTATTTCCCACCCGCTCTTACATCTTCAGGGAAGTCTACTCCTGGCTTAAACGCAGTGAGGTTTTATGAATGTGGAAATCGAAGAAGGGGCTGAATTTTACATCTAGGTCAATGAATATAGAATCGACTGCCTACTGGGATAGAAAGATAATCCGAAATTGAACAAATTTAGAAAAAGCATGAGCCTGCGAACAGAAATAACCTTAAGAACATAAGCCCTTTGGGAATCCACAGAATTTAGGGGAAAGAATTTAGATTTCCAGAGGGTTGTTCCCAGTAAAACTAGCAACAGGAAATGCTTGTCTTTACAGCCCCCCTCCCCATTTCCATGCTAGGACACTTCCCTACCTCCTTCAATTTCCCATCACCCTGGCACCTTTGCTGCTTCCACCTCAATCTTGTTCAACTGGTAATGCCACTGAACAGATAACCCAACAGTTTTGTCAACTGAAAACAGTTTAGGATATTTCCCTCAAAAGGGTATGTACAGTCTCTAAAGAGACTCATGGAAATGCAAAAACCGTCATGATCCAAAGAAATGGAGTCAAATGATATTCAAAGTAGTTAAAATAATTTTCCTAAGCTACAATCCAGAATATTGTAAATATAGATGGGGTGAGGGTGGGGTTAGAGGCAGAGACCTACTGCCTACTTCGAGACCAGCCCTAGGCATGATGGCTAGGTTTAGAGAGAGGCTCGAGAGCATGTGTCTTCTCCACTTGTATCAGTGAGAAAAGGGTCCTGGCAAAACAGAGAACTCACCTCAGATGGTTCAGATGAAGAGACCCCCATAAATGAATTACTTCAAAGTAAGGTTAGGGAATAAACCACTCCCTGATCTCGAGACTTACATTCCTGACCTCGAGACTTACAATAAAGCTAAAGAACCCAGGAACATGCGGTATTGAAGAAAAGAGATGTCAAAGCACCCAGAGACTAGAGAGCTGGTGAATGTTTGTCTTGGTGCAGTAAACCAGAATCAGTAACAAATCAATGTACATCTCAGCCTTCTCTTTAGCAGACAAAGGAAGTCCAGGCTCATCAATCTCTTCTCACATTGCTTATTTTTCAAATCTTTTAGTCACATTTGCAACTCTACCAGACTTTCTCTGAAATCAACTTGGCTGTCAGCTGTATCTCTGGGTCCAAGGTAGAGGGCAAAGTACCTTATTTAAGGTCAAATAGCTAGTTGGTGGTAGAGCTGGGAATAGAAATCAGGTCTCTTCACCTCAGCCCAACTTATCTACATTATCACTGTATGGCTTTCGTCCATCCCATCCAGCTTGGTCAGCAAGTGTACATGTTCTTTCCATTTTCCCTGCCCCCCCAGCAACTAACTCATCACTACCCAGTTCCTCATGCTTCATATGCATCCTGCAGGGCTACTTACGAAAAAGGAAATCATGACTAAAACCTTCAACAAGCTAGAAAGAGAAAAAAAGTCTTCAATCTGATAAAAGGTATGTCTGAAAAATATACAAGTAACATCATACACACATAACATTTTCCCCCTAATATTGAAACAAAGTATGTCTACTCTCACCACTTCTATTCAACATTGTACTAGAAGTTCTAGCCAGTATAGTAAAAGAGAAAAATAATTAAGAAAAAATATATATATATTGGGAAGGAAAAAGTAAAACTTTTAATCTGCAGATGGCATGATTGTGTAAAATCCCAAGTAATCTACAAAGATCTATCAGAATTAACACGTGAGTTTGCAGTCATAGTGTCCAGAAGCCATATACAAAGATCAACTGTATTTCTATACATAAGCAATTACAAATTGAAAACTGAATATTTTAAAATACCATCAAAAATGACATTCAAAAAAATGAACTATTAGGTATAAATCTAAGAGAATTTGTATAAGACCTTATACTGAAAACTACAAAACTTTACTGAGAGAAATTAAAGAAGTTGTTAATAAATATATAAATATTTGCATATTGAAAGACTCAATACTGTTAACATGTCAAATCTTCCCAAAATGATACATGAATTCAACACAACCCCTGTCAAAACCCAGCTGATATTAAAATGTATATATTAGAAATGAAAATAATACATAAAGTAGTCAAAAATCTTGAAAAAGAAGAAAAAGTTGAAGGACTTGCTCTACCCAATTTAAAACTTACTATAAAGACAAATCAAGAGCATGTGACATCAAAGAAAGAAATGACAATTAGATCAATGGAAAAGAATAGAGATTCCAGAAATAGAGCCACACATGTATGACTTCAAAAGCGGCACTGAAACATATCAATGGGGAAAAGAATATCCTTTTAACAAATGATCTTGAAAAAAATGGTTATTCATACTGGAAAAAAATTTAATTTGATCCCTATCACACACTGTATACAAACAATGCTTTAAGAGGGATCACAGATACAAACCTAGCAGGTAAAACTATTGTTTCTAGAAGAAAATATGACCTTGGAGTAGACAATGATTTCTTTTAGATAGGATGCAGAAAGTTCTAGGCATACAAGAAGAAGTCGCCAAACAGGAAATCATCAAAATTAAAAACTTCTACTTATCAAGACAGGTATCAAAAGATACTTCTCACTCTGCATTCCCATTCCTGTGCCAACAGTGGAAAAGGCAGAATCAGAACCTCTGAAAAACTGCTCCTTCATAGAAGCAATGAGAACACTGGCTCAATTGTGAAAAATCGTTATTTTTCAGAACTCTGGAAATTACCAATTGATCGGATGAGGTTGGCAGCAGCACTGGCCTTGGCTAGCCACAGGGCAGGCTGAGCTCCTCGTCTTGGACCAATGGTAGCTTCAGTCTGCTCCACTGACCAGGGCGTAGCCCACACTGCTCCCTCTGCATTAACCATCCCGACCAAGAGTTTGTCTTCTCGCCCACCTGATGGCAGGATGGAAGTTGCATCAACCTGCAGTCTTCTAATGTCCAGGGTTTGTTGTTTGCCTCCAGCTCACCCAGGATATTTCACTGTGATGATACTAGCAAGACTGCACTTGCTCCACCAAAAAAAAAAATTAACTACCTGTTTCTGAGAGCCTGAGTGGGATCAATCTTTTAAAATTTTAGGGAACCAAAAATTTGCGGGGATCCCAACATTTGCCCCCATTTTGCCTGGCAGTCCCCTACCAAGTCATCTCTTCACAATTTTGTTTCTTCTACTGGATGGCCTGGCAGCCAAGTCCATGAGCTAAGTGTATGCCCTAATGCGGGTTGTCTTGCCGGGCCTTTGTGCAGACACCCCCAACTTGCAGGACTATTCCCTCTGAGCCCTCTCCCTTTCCCCCTAGTAGCAGCTAGAGAATGAGAGAAGCAATGAAACTTTCTTCACTAACATTGTACTCTGAACAAAGCAACATCTTCTCTTCTACCCGCCCTTTCTATCGATTTACAGGAATGGAGAGAAGGGCTGGGTAGAACAATTTTCTGATCTTAGCCCTCCCAAGAGGTGTCTGATCTTAACCTCTGGCAGCTCTGCAAACTTAGAATGTGTGGTCCTTAGTGTGTTTGTGGTCTTCAGATTTGAGACTTGGCCATAAGTCCAAGGTAACAAGAAAAACCCCATTCAGTAAGGGCTTTTGAGAAAGGGGGAGGCGGTACATTTAGGAAAAATAAAGTGAGTTTCAGAATCAGACTCTTAGACATTCAGTATTTATATTCAATGCCTACTATGTACTACACAGA
This sequence comes from Balaenoptera borealis, assembly GCF_965194805.1. Taxonomy (NCBI): domain Eukaryota; kingdom Metazoa; phylum Chordata; class Mammalia; order Artiodactyla; family Balaenopteridae; genus Balaenoptera; species Balaenoptera borealis. The sequence continues at coordinate 114,283,987 of NC_138864.1, forward strand.
AGTACAATGAATTTCTGGTTGTAGAGAAGGAAACAAAATGCTCATGGTCCCTCCTCTTGTTGAGCTTATGGCCCCGGCACAGAAAACAGATAATAAATAAGTAAATAAACACATGAATTATTGCTGAGAGATACAACTGTTATGAAGGGAATAACAGGAATAAGTGGTGCAGGAGGGGAATGACGGTGATGAGGGAAGCTACCAGGAAGAGGTGACAGAAGTAGGATTTAAAGTAACCTGGAGTCGAAGTCTCGTTCTCCCACCTGCTAAATATATGATCTACCTATGACTTAATGTCGCTTAGACTCAATTTCTTCATCTGTAAAACAGGAAGACTAATTTACACTACATGGGGTTGTTGTGAAGATTTAATTAAGTAAGAATATTAAAGGCACCTTTTTCCTGTTACTTTCCTAGAACACAATAAAGGTTTTAAAAAGGCGTCTAAGGCATCTATTTTCATTAAACAGAGGATTCGCATTGTAAAGTGGAAACTGAACTGGACCAAAATAAAAATTAAAAAAAAAACACAACAGATTCAGGACTTATTAACTTTATAACTCTGAGCAAGCCACATAACAGCGCCAAGCTTTCTTTTCCTCAACTGTAAAAGTGAGAAGACAGTACCTTACAGAGTATATGAGGCTATAAACTACTTTATAAAATAAAAATATTTATTCGCAAAGCTCCAGTGTCCTTGATATGATAAAATAATGAACATTCACTCTTAAGCAGAGGTGGATTTATCATGAAACTAATGAAGCTTAAACTTTAAGGCATCTAGATCACTTGTATGTGTCACTGTGAGTCACAGAATTTTGCACGTGGGAGAGTTAGACAAGATGCAGTGAGGGAGTATTTACATGTAAACATTTCTGGTATATTGTCTAAAGAGAACTCAGGGAAAAACAGGGGCTAAGTCTCAAAGACTCCATTCATGCATCTACAGGAAAAATATCTGTCTTGGATATTGGTACCAATTGATAGAAGGAAAAAAATCTTCCCTGAATATTTGGCTGTAAGCTAGCCTTTACATAAGTTTGCTCCCTGGGCTGTCCCAAAGACTTCAACCCAAATAATTAGTTTGAAGTAGGTATGGGTTAATAAATTTCCCTGAGTGTCTAAGAGTAAATACAAGTCTTCCCTATATTCTATATTCTTTAAAAAATATAGTTATTTATTTATAGCCTCTTGTTCTTTAATCTTAATTTTAATCCCTTTTTTTATTTCTTTAAGGACACCAAACATAGTTGTTTTATATTCTAGTTATGACCATTTTAGTATTCTAGAGTCTGTTGTTTTTGCTGGCTTGTACTCATTGAGTCCTTTTTATTCTCCTGTGTTCGTGATTTCTGATAGAGATTTCAGGTGTCTTGACACTTTCTTGGAATTCTTCTGAGACCTTCGTTTAAAACTGGTTTCTCAGGCTTCCCTGGTGGCGCAGTAGTTGAGAATCTGCCTGCCAATGCAGGGGACACCGGTTTGAGCCCTGGTCTGGGAGGATCCCACATGCCGCGGAGCGACTAGGCCCGTGAGCCACAATTACTGAGCCTGCGCGTCTGGAGCGGCAACAAGAGAGGCCGCTACAGTGAGAGGCCCGCGCGCCGTGATGAAGAGTGGCCCTCACTTGCCACAACTAGAGAAAGCCCTCGCACAGAAACGAAGACCCAACACAGCCATAAATGAATGAATAAATAAATAAATGAATAAATAAAAATTAAAAAAAAAACTGGTTTCTCTTTTTTTTTTTTAAGTATTGGTACATTTATTTATTTTTTAAAGGGAACGCTATTTATTTATTTATTTTTGGCTGTGTTGGGTCTTCGTTTCTGTGCGAGGGCCTTCTCTAGTTGTGGTGAGCGGGGGCCACTTTCCATCACGGTGCGCGGGCCTCTCACCGCCGCGGTGCAGGGGACACGGGTTCGAGCCCTGGTCTGGGAGGATCCCACATGCCGCAGAGCGGCTGGGCCCGTGAGCCGCAACTACTGAGCCTGCGCATCTGGAGCCTGTGCTCCGCAACAGGGGAGGCCGCGGCGGTGACAGGCCCGCGCACCGCCATGGAGAGTGGCCCCCACTCGCTGCAACTAGAGAAGGCCCTCGCACAGAAACGAAGACCCAACACAGCCAAAAATAAAAAAATAAATAGCGTTCCCTTGAATAAATAAATAAATAAATAAATGTACCAATACTTAAAAAAAAAAAAAAAAAAAGAGATACCAGTTTTAAATGAAGGTCTCAGAAGAATTCCAAGAAAGTATCAAGACACCTGAAATCTCTATCAGAAATCACGAACACAGGAGAATAAAAAGGACTCAATGAGTACAAGCCAGCAAAAACAACAGACTCTAGAATACTAAAATGGTCATAACTAGAATATAAAACAACTATGTTTGGTGTCCTTAAAGAAATAAAAAAAGGGATTAAAATTAAGATTAAAGAATAAGAGGCTATAAATAAATAACTATATTTTTTAAAGAATATAGATAACCTTTAATAAGGAAAACTAATTAAAAGCAAATAATAAATGGGTACATGGTATATAGAAGCAACAGAAAAGAAAAATTAGCAAACTATAATGCAGATCTAAAGAAATTATCCAGAATGCATAATAGAGATAGAAAATAGGAAAGGAAAGTTAACAGATGTAGAAAACAGTGAGAAAGTAAATCTAACATATGTCTATTAGAGTTTCAGAAAGAGAAGAGACAGAATTGGGCAGAGGCAAACTTAAAGACATATTAGAAAGTCATCAAAACACCCCAAAAAAAGGAGATCTTTGTTCACATGGTGGAAGACTTTTTAAAGACATCCGTTCTCCCCTGAATGATCTATGGATTCATAAAATTCCAATAAAAATTCCCATAGGCTTTTGGGTGACCTTGACAGACTGATTCTAAAATTTATATAGAAGAGCAAAGAACAAGAATAGCCAAGATTCCAGAAAAAAAAAAAAATATGGAAGTAGGGCTAGCATTAACAGATATCAAGACTTGTTATAAAATGTTAACAATTAATACAGTGTGGTATTGACACAGGAATAGACAAGCTGAGCAATGAAACAAAAAAATGCGATTCAGTAACAGACCAAAAAATATACGAAAACTTGATTTATGACAGAACTAGCTTTGTACAATAGTGAGGAAAGATACATTTTTCAATAAATGGTCCCTCAAAATTTGATTATCCTTACAGAAAAAAAAAGAAATTGGACCCTACCTCAAAAGGTACATAAAAATTGATCCCAGGTAGGTTAAAGATGGAAATGTGAAACACAAAACTAGGTAATGTTCAGAAAATAATATAGCAAAGTATACTTTTATCAAAGGCGGAGGGGAAGTATTTAATAAATAAACATATACAAAAATGCAGATATTCTAAAATAATTTATAAATTTAATCAAGTAATTCTGTTTATCAAAAACACTATGAAGAGAGTGAAAACACAAGCTACAAAATAAAAAAGATACTGTCCATTTGTATTAATTGACAAAGCATTAGTAGAAATCAATAACAAAAAGACCTCCTCCCGAAAAAAAAACAGAAAAAAGAAGTGAAGAAAGATTTGAACAGGTACTTTACAGAAGGGGAAACCCAAATGGGGTGGGGAGAGAGAAAAAAGAAAGCATGCTCAAATTCATTAGTAATCAAAGAAATGGAAATTCACCTCCGCCCCCCTCTCCCCCATTCATTCTTTTCTCTACCACTGTGAACCACTCTATACACACTGGCAAAAATTTTAAAGTTTATTTTTAATATTAATTCTTGGAAATATTAACCACTGGAGAGAGAGAGAACTTATGTACTGTTAGAAGGTATACAATATGGCACAATCACTTTGGGAAACAGCTGGTATTACCTAGGAACACTGAAGGTGTACATAGCACAATAATTACCAATTACACTCCAAGGTACAGACCCTAGATATCTCTGGCACATACTCACAAGCTGGTATCAAAAACATTATATCAGCACTGTTTATCACAGAAAAAAATAGAAACAGCCCAAATGTCCAATGAAAGCAGAATGGATAAGTACATTCACAATGTGAAATAATACTCCATAGCAATGAAAATGAATGAGCTACAGCTCCACAGAACAAAACAGATGAAACTTGGGAAGAGCAGTGATTGAAAAACACCAATTCCAGAATACGTACAGTTGTATCTCACTTACACAACATTTAAAAAACACAAATAGGGACTTCCCCGGTGGCACAGTGGTTAAGAATCCACCTGCCAATGCAGGGAACACAGGTTCGAGCCCTGGTCTGGGAGGATCCCACATGCCACGGAGCAACTAAGCTCGTGCGCCACAACTACAGAGCCTGCACTCTAGAACCTGTAAGCCACAACTACTGAGTTCATGTGCCACAACTACTGTAGCCCGCGGGCCTACAGCCCGTGCTCTGCAACAAGAGAAGCCACCGCAATGAGAAGCCCGCGCACCGCAATGAAGAGTAGCCCCTGCTCGCCGCAACTAGAGAAAGACCGAGCGCAGCAACAAAGACCCAATGCAGCAAAAAATAAATTAATTAATTAAAAAAAAAAACACAGATAGAACTATGCTATGTATTCTTGAGAGATGGCGTGGTGTGGAGGTTAAGAGCACACAAAACTGAAACCAGACTGCCTGAGTTGGAATTCTGGTTACTACACTTACTACTCCTATGACTGGACAGTTATTTAGTCTCTATATACCTCATTTCCTCATCTGTACAATGGGTCTACCTACCTCTGAAGATTGTTCTAGGGTTAAATGAGTATATGGCACCTACAAGTGTTTGGCACATATAAATCACTGTATAAAAGTGTTATGCTGCCATCATTAAGGATATAAATATTTGGTTAAAAGAATAATGAAAAACAAGGGAATGATAAGTAAAAACTGCAGGCCAATTAGAGGACGTTCAAGGATGGATTAACGAAAATACCCTGGTAGACGTCAGAGGTTATGGTAGTGCCCTTTGTTATTAAAATGGGTACTGAATTCTCAGGTATTTGTTGTGTTATTATTCTTTATAATTTACAAACACTTTATAAATATTTTGTCGTATTCTATGTTTTCTCCGTCCAATGAAAAATACTTTTAAAGTTTGTAAAATTAGAAATAAAAGGGATAGGGGAGTTTAAACAGTCAAGTTACCACTGTCCATTCAAAGCTGCCACCCTAGAAAATAAACACAAAATTGCACTCTATAACAGATGGCGTTTTCCTGAGATTCCAGTACCTTGTTCAAAACATTAGCAGTTTCTCTTTTTTGGAAATGCCTTCTAAGCCTGCAGCCCTTCTCTTGAGCATTCTGAATGTTGACAGTTCTCATCCTCTGAGGAGAGATTTTATTTTTATCCAAACAACAGCAAGCGATTTGAAACCAAGTTTGATAGATGAGATGGGTGATTTTGCTCTATGACAGATAAGTGAGATAATAGTGTGTTTCATAAAACAGTTTCTCAAAGTAATTTCAAAAAATAATGGACTTCCAGGCTTAGCAAAGTAATCAAATCCAACCTCCCTCACAACTCAGGGACTGGTTCTGCCAGAACCCTGACAAATGGCCAGTCAGCTTCAGCTTAGAATTTACAAATAACACAAAAGTAGACAAAACACCCCAGAGTATGGGTGGTGATAGGCATTGATACTTACCCATTAATCTAATTGCCACATTTTCTAAATGTATAATCTTTTGTTATACTTTACTGGTTAACATTGGACCATCGTTTCCATTGATAGATATCAAAATCTGATTTCTACTGTCAGGTGCATTAGCTCTCTTTCCCAGAGGAGAATAAGTTGATAAGCATTCATGTATGGTTCACCTAAGTCACTGATGAAAGTAGCAACCGGGTCATGACCAAGTGCAGAAATCCTGCTCAAATAGAAACCTGCCTCCAGTTGGGAATTAATTAGTAATATTTGTGGGAATGGTTTCCATCTAGACCATAGGGAAATCATGAAAAAGGATCAGATGCACTGTTAAAATTTAGACACAAATTGTCTATGGAATTGCCTAAATCTATTACTGTAATAACCCTATCCAATAAATGAAATGAGGCTAATTACATATATTTATTTTATTTACATATATATGTATATAATGTATATTTTGTTTATGTAATATATATACTTTATTTACATATATTTTATTTATTTATTTCATGCTATTTCATTGTGATTTTCCTTTCTAAGTCTACATAAAACATCTGTTTAAGGACTCTGGGGAATTTTCTAGAGGTTGTCATTAAACTTATTAAGCTACAATTTCACCTGCAGTTTTGACAATGAAATATTTTCCTATCACCAATCTTCCAGAAACGCTACCATTTGCAATATTTTTCAGACATTATTGGTCCATGGTCCTATGATCAAATTTGCAAGCTCTCTCACTATTTGTGATACAATTTAATTAAATGTGGAAACCTTCCCTCTTCAAAGAAACTAGGTTGATTTAAAATATATTCTTTCTGATTTTAGATTCTTTTCTAATATCAATATTTATTCATTTCTTCCAGTTTGAAGACAATTTCCCTTCATGGAATTACCTGAAGCAATATAAGCAAAAATCCAATTTTAAATTTTTAAAGATCTAAAATTCTAACATTTTTTTTTAGGATTCTTTGAAGGATATACAAAAGTGTTAAAAACACCCAACACATACCTGCTTTTAAATGTATATTTTAGGGGCTTCCCTGGTGGCACAGCGGTTGAGAATCTGCCTGCCAATGCAGGAGACACCGGTTCGAGCCCCGGTCTGGGAGGATCCCACGTGCCGCAGGGCAACTGGGCCCGTGAGCCACAACCACTGAGCCTGCGCGTCTGGAGCCTGTGCTCCGCCACAAGAGAGGCCGCGATAGTGAGAGGGCCGCGCACCGCGATGAAGAGTGGCCCCCACTTGCCGCAACTAGAGAGAGCCCTCGTGCAAAGACGAAGACCCAACACAGCCAAAAATAAATAAATAAATAAATAAATAAAAATAAAAGACAAATGACAAAAGATTAAAAAAAAGATAAATATATATTTTAAACAATTCAGACTGTTCTAAGGCAGTTTTCATCTTTAAAACTGTGTGCCCATAATTGTTACTTTTAAATTTTTCTTCTATTTCTTTGCACCAACTTTTAGACATTTATCCTAGATAAAGGAGAATGATTCAGCACAGAAGGGAGACAGAGAAGTGGCAAGGTCAAGAGAAGCAGGGGTAGGGACGGGGGAAGCATCACAGGTTGCCCAAATTCCATGTTAGACCCTGGTTCATGAAATTGAACCTGCAAAATAAGAGGCAGCCAGCATTCCATGATTACCACGCAAATTGGTCCTGAATAAGGTCCTTGCATATTACTATTTATTTCAATCTACCTGGTTATAAGCTGAACGTTTGTGTCCCTGCCAAAATTCATGTGTTGAAGCGCTAACCCCCAATGTGATGGTATTTGGAGGTGGGGCCTTTGGGAGACAATCAGGTTTAAGTGAGGTCATGAGAGCAGGGCCCCCATGATGGGATTAGTGTCCTTATTTAAGAAGAGGAAGAGATCAGAGCTCCCCACACCCCCGACCATATGAGGACACAGTGACATGGTGCAAAGGTGGTCTGCAGACCAGAAAGATAACTTTATCAGGAACCAAATCAATGAGCACCTTAGCCTTGGACTTCCCAGCCTCCAGAACTGTAAGAAATAAATTCCTGTTGTTTAAGCCACCCAGTCTAAGGTTTTTTGTTTTTCCTGTAGCCCAAGCTAAGACACACTATAAGCATGGTAAAAAAAGACATCTTATTGAAATTAAATGTTAGCTATAAAATTACTCCCCTGCTTAGAAACAAAGTAACTCCTTGTGCTTGCCAACATTAAATCCATACCCTCGACCTAGGCTCTGAGCTGCCCTACCCACCGCATCCCCATGTCCAGTCATGCAGGAGTCTACCTCATTAATCCACGTACGTAGTCTATCAGCTAAAGTAAATTGCTCATTCCCATGCCTTCGCAAATATTAATTCTTCCACCTGAAATGGCTTTGCCCCTCCCTTCTAGCTGTTCATATTGTTCTCCTCCATTCCTCCTTATCAGAAAACAAAAATAAAAATAACTACGGTAAAAACTAATAAACATGAGCCCTCTGTGATTTCTCATAATAGAATCACCCCTTGCTGCCCTGCTCCCTTCCACATCTTGCTTCTCGGTGGAAAGCAGGAGGAGGAAAGCTTAGATCAGTGGTTTGGTGTTAAAGATTCTGTGTTAAATGGTGTGGGTAGGACCCGGGCCTTGATACCTCGAAGACTTTCCTTGGGAATTGAATGTGCACCCAGGAATGAAAGCCACCGTGGGATCAATGCTTCTCAGTCCAGCTGTGCACAGGGTCAAGGGCTAAGCTCTGGACACATTCTCTTAATTAAGAGTCAGCCACAGGCCTACCAAATTAGACTCTCTGAGGCTGAGGCATTTGTATTATTAAACAGTTCTTGCCAAACCTAGACTGAGAAACTTGGGTCAAAACAGTACATCAGCCTGATGGTAGAGCAGGGTGGAAGGTTCTAAGGCCCACTGCCCTCTTCCCCTCTCATTTTGAAGTGTTTTAAAGTACAGGAACAATGTCCCTTTTAACATTATCCAAAACATCACTTGAGTATTCTATGATGCCCTAGAGGGGGGTCATTATGAAAGCCCCAGCTTCACCTAGGGTGGTTCTATCGTACATGCCCAACAGAACAAACAAGTGTGGGCACATGCAACAGTGCCCTGTTTTGTGCAAAAGAAGAAGAGGAATATGTGAAACAGCAAAGAAAAACGTGTGTTACTCAGAAGTACTCTGTGCTCCCTGAAAACCAACCACACAACCATGATACCACCCTCAACTTATTATCTCAGGGGTTCAGCCAGTCTGCAGGGAGCACAGAAAAGGGAATGAATTCTGCCTAGAAGATGGTGCAGGTAAAGCTTCACCGAGGAGGTGGCACTTAAGCTCAGTCTGAGAAGAATATAACCAGATGAAGAATTCGGTTCAAAGCTTGCTAGGAAGAGGGGAAAGCCCCAAGCTGCAACAGTGAATGTCTTGTTCTGGTAGCAAGAATCACCACTGTGCGCACATGTAAGGAGTATGAAGGAAAGAAACAGCACGAAGCTAGATGGCTGAGGGAAAGAGGATGAAGCCTTGAGTGGCCTACTAAAGAGGTCACAGATAATGGGAATCACCAAAGCTTTTATATCAGAGAATCCATTACCACTCTGGTCTCTGCCAAATCCTCCTTATTCACAACTTTAATAGAACCACGATAGAATGTTCAGCATTACAGTTCTCTGGGAATCATGGAACGTCTTACAACTGTCTCATTATAATTTTGTAACATCTTCAGACAATCTAAACATTCATGAAAAGGTTCACTGTCAGAATAAAAATTGCAAGGAAGGTCTTTAAGTGACTGTAAAATTTCCTAAGAAAAACTTGCAGACTCTTCAGGCTCGTGATCAATCCCCACAGGTATCCTCAACTGCTATCACATTCAGTTGCTATAACAACCTGCCACTCACATCTACTTTACACCAGTAGCCTAAAGACAGCTGGATCCAGAAGAGGTTAACTCAAACATAAAGCAAAAGATGCCAGTGGAGGAAAACTCAGCAGGGAGGTAATTAGAAATGAAATCACTATTCTCTTAATGACCTTTAAAAGCAAATGATAATGTAGACCCTTGAACACAGGCAGCATGTGTTGAAAGACTGAAAGGTACACCAGGAATGAACATTTTATCACTGACCAAGAAAGGGTCTCTTTTCCCAACTTCATTTCCATCCACTCCCTCTCTGCAAAAGACTCTGCATAAATTCCCAAAGGTCAAAGTGGGTACTTCCTTAACCTTTCTCTCCTCAAATTAAACAGGTATTACTACCACTACTGACCTATTCCTTTGCCTCTCCCTCTGAAACAAACAGAAAAACGACCAGCTCTCCCAGCCTAAGCAAATTTTTCCATCGATGTTGATTTTACTCCTTTTCTGCCTGACTCTTGCACAATGTTGTATCAACATCCTTTTGCTCACTGATAACTTTACCCTCTTCTTCCAGACTGGCTCTTGTCTTATGGAGCTTGTCCTATTCCACTTGTCCTATAAGGTCAGTTCACCTTTCTAACCTTTCTCATTAAATTATAGAACACTTGGGGCCAGGGACTGTGTCTTATTTGGGGCCATAACGGGACCAGCAAAGAGTAGGTGGCCAATTTTGTGAATGTGAGCGGAACTGCGTGAAGAAATTCTGCCCCATACACAGAAAAACTCCAAAAAGGTTGCTTTCTTCAATTTGTTGGTTTAGGGCCTGTGGGATGTGGGAGGCCCTATTATTTAATCCTGGTCAGAAATGGCTTTGACGTGCTTTTCTTGGCTCTCAAGAAGGAAACAGAAAAGAAAGACTGTGGCTTTTTTCTCTTTCTGTAACTTTAGAAGAAACCAGACTTCTATTTAAAATGGGTACTTGGCATTTTGGCTGCAGGGAACATTTCTCAGGATGATGAAAAACCAAATAAAATCAAAGAGCAGACGAGCACATTTTCAGTGACATCAACATTTTCTAAGATGTTGTGGAACCTCTGTAAGGCTTAAAGATGTGTCCGTTTGCTCATTTACCGTGAAGTGGGGGCACAGCTCCGTGACAGCTACGCTGTGTGTGCGTGGGAGGTGGATGCGTGTGTGGACGCACACTTGCACAGAAATGTTTATTATTTTGATTCTGCTCTTAACATTTTATGTAGATATTTGGAAGTATTAAACGTCCATGAAAATTAATGAAAAAGAGGACTATTATGTGGGTGGGGAGGAGGCGTGAAGAAACAAACCATGAAATTCCAACAAGGGAATATGATGAACAAGGGCTTCACACTTCACCTTCTCCTGAAGCCTTCTCACACAAAGCCCGCTGGCCAGTGGCCACTTCTGGCTGAAAAATATCGTATTGAATACTTACCAAACCATTTCCACATACACTGCCCTTGACGGTGTTAAATTTCCCCTCGGCATCCTCGGTGCAAATTACCTCTCCACCCCGTGGCTGTCGCAATCCACCAGGGAAGGAGAAATCGTGAGCCCTGTTCTCTTCTACCAGAAGAGGGGCGCTCCTCGAAGACAGCCTTCTCAGAAGTGCTAGGCCCACCCAGAACGGGAGTGGTGACTCATCAAGCGGTCCGGCCCCCTCACAGCATCTCAAGTGAATGAAACGAGAACCAACTGGACTGGCTGATGGCTCCCAGCCTTGGGAGGATAACAGTGAAGGGCAATAGAGACCTACTTTCTATCAGACAACACATGAGTTTTTTTTAAAGCAAGCACTAGGCCGTATTATTAGTATTATTAGATGAGCATGATGTGGTCCACAGAGGTAACTGTAACTTGCCTAACGTCACAAGTCAATAAAGGACAGAGTTGGGATTTGCACCCAAAGGGTGGCCCTTTGGAGGAGAGACGCCCACCCTGCCAGGAGGTGTGACGTGAGTGTTGGAAGGGTAGGCTGAGGAAGGAACCAAGGCCAGTGAGGAAGAGGCCCTGTAACTAAAAATGGAGGCCAAAGACTTGCATCTGACTCAGGCCCAGTCTGTGGGACTCAAGAGCTTTCTCTGCAGGACACACAACGTTCCAGCCAACACAGCTCCAGTCACAGGGTCACGGCCTCAAAAGAACGTGAGACTTGCTCAGGGCGGCAATACCCGGGTGTACGTGGAGGGGAAGCCCTCTGAAAACGCAGACCATCCCAGGAGGACTGCAGAAGGCATGGGAAAATCATAGGCCCGGGAGGCTCATAATTTCTCCAAGTGAGAACAGCAGTCCTTGGGCCTCTGCCAGTGGATCCCGCAGCCCTGAGCAAGCAACGAAGGGGAACAGAAACTCATACCCGGAGGGCACAAGTGACTCCGAGAGACCTGGGAGGGGGAATGTGCCATGGAAGGTGACAGCCGTCTGACATTAGCAAAAACTTCCCATTTGGAGGGACTTGTGGCAATGTGATCACAATGAAAAAGGACCCGATTTTTCAACAGGATGGATTTCTGAATAAAATACACAAGGGCCATGTGCGTCTTTCACTTCGTCGATATTTTGGTCAGCGGAAGGTCCTTGGTCTTGGCACGGAGTATCTTAATGTCTAGATTTTCTGCATCCACCTTTAAAAGATGCTGCTGAAACTTAAACAGGGCGTAAAATCTGAATCCACATGAAATGTGCCCTAAAATCACCTAAGTATTGTCTGCAGCCCAACTAGGGATCTTGCCTCAAACACTGTGTTGAAAGGTATGTGCTGTCAGAGCCCTCGATGGACTTGGAGCCACACGAGGTGACGTGGGGACACAGCCGCTCCTCCCATCGGGGACCACCTCCATGGCGGGGGTCTCACAGCAGCCTCCTCGGCCAAGAACTAGCTATAACTGTCTCAACCTTTTCAGGAACATCTCTTAAAACCAGACGATTTTCCGGGAGAGCCCTGCTGCATTTGATCAGTAAGGCACAGAGTTTAAGAGCTGTATGTCTCCATCTTCCCCTTGAACACGAGTCTGTCGTTTTCTAAGCTGAATTCACCAGGGATTTCCCGCGCAGCCACGCTCCTCCACAGGCCCCCACGCTGAACGGTGCTGGGGAAAGAGCGCGCAAATGAGGCGCTCGAAGGGTTCACCTGAGGCTGGCTGGAAAGGCAACACCCCTCGGTATCGAGGTCACCAAACTACTTTGATTGGAATCGCCTGGGGAGCTTGTGAATCACAAATTCTCAGCTCCTACAGGGATTCCTGGTCCAGTGGTTTTGGGGAGCGGAGTGGCCATAAATTTCCAATAAACCCCTCAGGATGTTCTGATGCAAGCCGTCCACAAACCACCCTGACCGGTGCGGGAAAATGTTGCTCCAAAGAAAGAATGAGCGTTTATGGAATGCCGACTCTGTGCGAGTATTTCATACAGACATGAGCACCCTCAAGCCCCACACCTGCCCTCTGAGGTGGGCAGTGCTACTATCCCCATTGTACTCATAAAGAAACTGAAGTTCACTAAAGTTTTGTAACATGCCCAAGTTTACACATCTAACAAGATGCAAACAGAACTTGAACCAGGTCTGTCTATGTAAACCCCAAAGTCAAGCACTTTCCCCCATACAACATGGGTTTCTAGGACTAGCAAACTCTGCGGACAGGTTGAAGAATTGAGACCTAAGAGGGGGTACTGGACTTCAAATCTGGGGAAAAAGTAAATATCCTACACCCTTGGAGATTGTTGGGTTTCATATTTTTGGGGTCACCTCAACATCCAAGGGTCTACTTGTTTGGCCTTCACAGGAAATAGGAAGACCCTGGCCCCACCATTTTCTCCCCTGGGACACACCATATGCCTCGCTACTTTTTATCTAATCCACCCAACATCACTGTTGCCATTGATTATGGCAACCGGCAGTGACAGAAAGACCAACCAAGAGAGCTCGAGAGAGAAGAATCTCATAATGAGAATCTGAAAAGAGAAACTTAGAAGTTGATGCATTCTGCTTGGACTCACTGTCAGGACAGAGGAACGATCCTATGCTTCATTCCTGCTTCTCTCTGCACTTATAATGGCATAAATTAACATCCTCTTCAGAGACAATTACGCTGATCATTCTGACAAGGCCATCACAATGCTAGACTTTCGTCTCTGAGAGGATGATTAGCGAGGAAAGAAAGATAATCAGACAGTATAATAGACGTATTTTTATTTTATATGTATATATGTATTATACTCTCGATTGTTTGTTACTGGTTTCCTACAGATAGAAAAGGAATGAAGAGAGAAAGAACTCTCTACCTGGAATTTGCCTTTAATTTGTCATTCCCTTTCCTCAAGACTTATTTTTAAGGCTTTCTGACACCCATACAATGCCAATAGTGAATTCTATTACTGAAACCAGAAAATTTTCCAATTCCAAACCCACCTAAAACCCTGGCAAATTCTTTAAAATAAAAGTCACCATCCTGGCCCTGAAACATTTTTGTAATGAGCAGATAAGTGAGGGTTGGTGAAGTCTGCCCCGTCTCAAATGACCCCAATTACTTATAGAGATAGAATGGAGAGAAGTCCAGAATGACAAATTCCATCTAATATTCTGGTCCTGCCTGTCATTCTTCTCGCTTACGCTGTGCATTCATTTTGCAGAATGTTCTCATGTGCCCAGGCGAACAGAGAAAATCCTCAAAGCTACACTGCAGCTCTGAATCTACTAAAGGACACGGAGCTCCTCACACTTTTTAAGGAACTAATATGATCTTAGAACTGGAGGTGTAATCTAAAATTCATCAATCTTAAGAATTTTCACATTTTACATCGAGTCCTTAGAGTAATTTGCAAAGTGAAATTTTTGGTAAAATTATTAGATATTTCAAGTTTCATTTCTAAATCCAGATCGTCTCTTTCAAATCTTAATCCTGTGAGTGTGCACTGATCCCTAAGGTCAATTAATTGCACTCATATGCTGTCCCTCCCCTACATACTATTTCAAATCCCACATTTATTACATTCATATTTAATTTTGCCTTGGAATTTATAATTATATTTTAAATTTGTATTGTTGTAGAGGTTTTTAAGTGGTTATAAACTAGTATCATGCTTGCTTTATTCCCATTTGCTTCATCATATAACTATCACTGCATTTTCAAGTCTCCATGATGTATTTTTAAAATTTTATTACTTTAATAGTTAATACATGAAGATAAAAAAATTAGGCAGCAAAAAAAGTAAGTTTCCTTACTACTATTAGCCTCCAGTTTTCCAATCCTTTCACAATTTTATGTAAAATATTTACTTAAAACAATTTTACGGATCTTTCCAGAACCTGTAATGCATTTACAAGTGTATATGTGTGTGTACAAATAGATTTTTATAACATAAATCATAGCATACCATGCACTGTTCTGAACCCTTTTCTTTTTACTTCACAATGTATCTTGGTAATGATTATTTAGCAGTACATAAAGACTTGCATCCTGCTTTTTAACTGCTGCATCATATTTCATTGTTTGGACATACTGTTATTTAGTCATTAATTTACCAGCTGCACAAATTCAGGGACCCCCTCACATTCTCTTCTCTGGGGCTGTGCAAGGCCCTGCACTATATTGTTTCTAATCCTACTACACACAGTCCTGCAATAAATACCTTTGGAAATAAGGCCTGTGTACATGTATCATTAACTAGTTGATCTGTAGAATGAAACCTTAGATGTGAAGTGACTGATTAATCGATCCCTCTAAATGACGCCATCTACACCTCCCTCTTCCTCACCCCATCACTGAGTCCTGTTGATTCTACCTCAAGTCTATACTACCTTTCCATCACCTCCACCTCCACCTTGGACCAGGTCACCATCACCCCTTTCCGGGGCTATTGCAAGACCTTCCAAACTGGTCTCCCTGCCGTCCACTTGCCTGCCTCTCAGCCCATCCTCTACAGGTCTGCCAGCGTGACTGTTAAAAAATGTAAATCTGTGCACCTAACGTTCCTGCTTAAAGCCGCTTAATGTTTCCCTTGGCCTAAGGTAAGTCCAAATTCCTTCCACAGCCTCTCTGGCTCTTGCTTAATAACCAGGCTCATCTCTTAATCTCTTACACACCCACTCTACACTCTGGCCATACTGAACCTCTGTCATGTCCTTGATGGAACTGGTCACGATCTGACCCTTGGCACATCTGACTCCATTTGCCCAGAACACTAACTCCTGTCTAATTCAACCCTCCATCTAGTCAGCTACTCTTCCATTCTCAGTCTTCAGCTTAGACGTACAGCATAGTGGTTAACAGCACAGGCTGTAGAACTAAGCTGCCTGGGTCTGCCTCTACCATTTACTAGCTGTATACTCAAGATAAGTTAATCTACTTCTCTGTGCTTTATTTTCCCCATCTGTAAAATGGGACTAACAATAGTATCAACCTCATAGATTTGTTGTGAGGATTAAATTGGTTAGCGTGCATAAGGCACTAAGCATGATAGATGGCTCATAGTAAGTACTCAGTACCTGACAGGTCTGATTACTATTACGTACCCTCCTTCGAGAGGTCTTCATGGACCCCTTAGACAAGGTCAGATCATTTTGTCATAGTATCCCTGCCATACGAATGGGTCTAAAGAGTACAGGAAGATGTACTAGTGATTAACTTACTAATGTGGCTTCATCCATTCATTTAATCATTTATTCACCTACTTGACACATATTTATATGTGCAATCTCTGCTCCAGGCACCATGCTAGACACCTGCAAGCACTGGGCAGACTCACTGCCTTCCCAGGGCTGCCAAAGTAAGGAACTGATCTCCCTGATTATTGATTTTGCTATTCAGTCAGTTAATATTTACGGCACTGATAGTTAAGCCTCGTGGTCAGGCGATCTTCTAGATGCAAGACATAGAACAGAAAAGCCCAACCAAGCCCCTCACTGAGACAGCTTTCTGTGGGATAGAGACTCAGACAACAAACGAACACACTTTTAACATAGAGTTAAACTGTGATGGCAGCAATGGGCAACAAGAACAAGAGCAGAGTAAGGGAGGCTGTTCTAGATAAAGTGTTAGCAAAGTCCTCTTGGAAGAGGTGACACTTAAGCAGACCCTTAGATGAAGTGAGAGAGAGACAAGGTCTATTTGGTGAAAGAGTTCCAGACAGAGGTAACTCCAAGTGCAGAGTCCCTCAGATTTCTGTCTTGTTCAGGGACAAGCAAGAATGTCGGTGAGGCTAGACCTCAATAAGCAAGGGTGAGAGTGACAGGAGATGAGGCTGGAGTGGCATCCGGGGCTTTCTAGGTCAAGATGAGGACTTTGGATTTTCTAAGTCTGAAAGGAAACCATTAGAGGTTTTTGAGCCAAGAAGCGACCAGAACAGAATTATGTTGTAAAGGATCACATTAGCTGGTGTGTGGAGAACAGATCTGAATGTGTGTGGGAGGGGGCAGGTATCATCAGAGAAACCATTTAAGAGGCAACTGCAATAATCCAGAAAATGGCAGCTTGGATTAGAATGCGAATAGTGCTGGTGGTCAGAAGTCGTAAGATTCAAGATACATCTTGAAAACAGAGCCATCTGCTAATGGACTAAAGGAGGATTCCGAGCCAAAAAGAGAAGCCAAGGATGACTCAAGGTTTTAGGACAAAATGGCACCTTTACTGAGATGGGGACACTAAGGGAGGACCAAGTGTTGGAGATGTGGAAATCAAGCATCTAAACAAAGATGTCAAGTAGGTAGTTTGGAGTTCAGGAGACGGGTAAGGACTGGAGATAACATTTGGGAGTCCTCGGCATATAAACGGTATCTAAAGTCATTGGGCCAGATGAGGTCCCAGTGGGGAGCAGCTGGGAAGAGAGAAGAAAAGAACTGCACCCTGGGGTCTCCAGCCATTACAAGTTGCAAAGGCAAGATTGTTCTAGCAAAAGAGGCTAAAAAGGAGCAGTCAGTGATGGAGGGGGAAAGTCAGAGCAGAAAAGGGAATAACTATTTACAGTTATTAAGTTATAGAGGTAAAAAAGGGGTGGGAGGTGAAAAGGTACAAAAAGGATTCCTGAAGGAACTCATCACAGGTATTCTGCTGGCATCTTCCCCCTCTTTATTCTTTAATACCACACCCTCCCAGAGCCTGTGGTTTTTCTTCCATGCCTACTCCCTATGCTTCTTTCTTCTCCCCATTTCTACTGAATCAAATATGTGTGTGCATGTGTGTGTGTGTGTGTGTGTGTGTGTGTGTGTGTGTGTACCTATGCACATGTGCAATGCTTGCATTAGGCAGCCAACAAAAGAACTGGTTAAAAGCTATTCAACCTAGAGGAGAAATGATAAATCAGTGGAATTGCTGGTCTTCTTGGTTTTGCTGTTTAAGAAGTCTTGAGATTGACATATACACACTACTATATATAAAACAGATAACTAATAAGAACCTACTGTATAGCACAGGGAACTTACTCAATACTCTGTAATGACCTATATGGGAACAGAATCTAAAAAAGAGTGGATATATGTATATGTATAACTGATTCACTTTGCTGTACAGCAGAAACTAACACAACATTGTAAAGCAATGATACTCCAATAAAAATTAACTACAAAGAAAGAAGTCTACAGCTCAATATACTTGAAATATATTCTTCTCTGCCCAGAAGAATATATTTCAAGTATATTCTTCTGCCCAGAAGAATATACTTGTAATATATTCTTCTGGGCAGAGAGGCAAGTCGGATCACATTGACAAATGGTCAAAATAACCAAATTTCCCCTAGTCCAATCAATCTTCCCTCAATTATTTAAAATTTCAGGCCTATAACATCCTCCCTTTGATTTTTCTTATTATGTCATTATGCCCCTGATGTGACCTGACGTGACGAGACATTGCAAGAACATTGAATCCTTGGAGCTTGCAGGAAAGCTTCCCCTCAGATTGAAAAAAGAGAATCTAACAGAGGTATTTCTATTTAAAATAACTATTTAAAATGTTGTGTAAAGTTTTTGAAATAACTTTTGTGATATTTTTCTCATTATGAAACATAAATAGATTTAATTAGTCCTAGCAAATTAAAAGTGGTGGTAAACTAATCTGTTTTCTTTCCTCCTATACTTTTGTCTCTTGACTTCTGATAACAGCCTCTATTTCCCTTTTAAGCATACATTTCCATGTAAACTAAACCAAAAGAGAACAAAATGGAAAGTTTTAAATTTCTCTCTGAATCTAACTCTCTTATTATACTCTTTAAGTCTACTGACAGATTTTATTGGTCCCAACCTGATATCTTTCCTTTGTTTGGAGGGTATTATCAAGTACATCATCTCTGTTTTTATGACTGTCATATAGTACCTAAAATTAGTTATTAAACAAAATACCCAAATTCTCATCAAATGTCAGCTGTTGTAACATGCCATATCTGTGGTCCAAGAGACTCTTTTAAGCCCCAACTCGTGTTTCCTACTGCCTGCTTTATATCTCACCTTAAAGATTCCTCATACCTACCATGCTCCAAACTGAACGTCTGGTCCTTCCTCCATCTCAGGGGTCCTTTCATCCCCTCAGTTGCTGGGAGTCCTCCCTATGGACTCCATCACCCTCAACCTCCACAACCGACTGTCACTAAATCCAGTCAATTCCACCTCTACAGTATGTCTTAAAGCTCTCCATTCACTGCATCTCCTCTGCCCCAACACCAACCCAAGGCATCCTCACCGACATTACATACTGCAAAAGCCTCCTAACTGGTCTCTCCTCTTCTATACTTTCCCCTTCCAATCCACATCCAATCTCAAAATACGTTTCTCATAGACATCATTCTGAAAAATAAAATCAGGTAAGATACTTCCCTGGTTATCAAAACAACACTGTTAGACCAAAATCATTCATCAAAACATAATGATACTGAATTATGATGTTAGTTGCTAAAAAGAGCTGAGAGTTCCAAAAATCTAAGAAAACATGCAGATTCTAATTTAATAATTCGCACATGATATGGTCATGAACTTTCTTCTTCTAACTATGAATTCTTCCGTGGAGGATCAAGGATTCACACATAAGGCAAAATCATCAACAACCCTTTCTTAATGAAGAAGTCAGCTAAGAATGAGGAAAGACTTTCTAAAGCTTTGTCCCTTTAAAAAATACCTTTTAGGGTTCAAGAATTCTTGATACATCACTATTGACCTCTGCTATTGACCATACAGCTTTATGAAAGATGTTGATAGTATATCACTTCCTCTGTTTTAATTTCCTCAAAAGGTCTTATCTTGTGCATAATGGTAAAGCTTTTAGGACTTCTCCTGGGAGTCTATTCCCCATTCCTAAATGACCTCGCTACTTTGTTATTACAGATCTGATAAAAACTCTGATGAAACACTTCTTATATGTTTCTATTTTATTTATTGAAGCATCTATTTATACACGTTGTTAGTTAAGGGTGCTGTTGTTTTCAAGATGTACAAAAGAAAACAAAATGTTATCTCATGAGGAGGAGACGTTTAGCTCCCAGAGCTACTTCCTAATGCCATTTCCATGGAAACAGGACTTTTTCCCTTAACTGCAATGACATTAATAATCAGGTGTCTAAAGTCATACAAAAGGGAGAAAAGGGGACAGAAATCACCAGCCAATCTTTCCTATGTCAATGCGGAACACAAGGATCATGACCCTCATCTGGGACAAGAGTAGATTTTCAACAAGTTAATCTTTCATCATATTTTCATTTCTAAATACATCATATGACAACAACAACAAAAAAGTTGTCATCAAAAGAGAAGATTCTGAGTAAAACCACTCAAGCAACAACCAAAGAGCCCCAGCTTAATCCCATTGCTCCTCTAAGAAGTCTGTCCACACCCATCATGTGCCACCCAGAGCCAAGCACAGAGGGCATCTGATCAAATGCAGAAGAAAAGGGTTTGGGCAGGGACTTCCCTGGTGGTCCAGTGATTAAGACTTCGCCTTCCAATGCAGGGGATGCGGGTTCGATCCCTGGTCAGGGAGCTAAGATCCCACACGCCTCAGGGCCAAAAAACCAAAATATAAAACAGAAGCAATATTGTAACAAATTCAATAAAAAGACTTTAAAAATGGTCCACATCAAAAAATCTTTAAGAAAAAAAAAAGGATATGGGCAAAGAAGTATTTCTTTGTAATTTCTTTGTACAGACCTCCGTAGGGCTCTATTTACATAGTGACAAAGGAGCAGATGAAAGAAGTAGAGGAAAACTCAAATGACTCAAATCAGAATGTTTACCAACTTACGAACTTCTCAAACCGTACATCCAACATTCAAGTGACTAAATTTTTTCTTTTCATTTTCCCCCAGATGCTCACTGTCATATCAATAGCCTTGAGTCTGAGGAGTGAAATAATTTGCAAGCCATGAGAAGAACCACATGTAATTTTTCATAGCAAAAGCTTAAAACAGAATATTTTGTTTGTGGTCAGAATTGGGAAGCTAGGAAACTATCTTGTAATGATTAAACCCTTTTCTACCCACTTCTTTCAAGATCTGCAAGACAAATAATCCATCAGACCAGAATTAAGGACAAAGAAGGGGGAACTGGCTTGGGGTCTATCAATCACAGGACGATCCAAAATCACATGAGTACAATTTTGTGAATAAAAAATTTACAAAAGTTTGGAGCTACTCCCTGTAAGACACAAACAAAAAAAAATGTTGAACTGACTAAAGATTGCATGGTGAAAATGGCAAATGTTACTCTTTAACACAGTTTTCTGGAATATCTGCTCAATAAACATGTTATTAATTTGGTGTTTACTTGGGGAAAACTTTAAAGGAAAAATTACGGCATGTCACAACGTGGTCCAAAATAGTGGCGATGTTTCCTTCAGATGTATACCCAGGAGTGGGATTGCTGGATCATATGGTAGCTCTGTTTTTAATTTTTTTGAGGAATTGCCATATTGTTTTCCATTAGTGGCAACACCAATTTATATTCCCACCAACAGTGTGTGAGTATTCTCTTAATCAGTATCTTACAGAGCTATCTGCACCCCCGTGCTCATTGCAGCCTTACTTACGATAACCAAGATATGGAAACAACCCAAGTGTCCTTTGATGGATGAATCAATAAACTGTGGTATATATACACAATGGAATATTATTCAGCCATAAAAAAGAAGGAAATGTGCCATTTGGGGTAATATGGATGAACCTGGAGGGCATTATGCAAGTGAAATAAGCCAGACAGTGAAAGACAACTACCGTATGGCATCATTTACATGTGGAATCTTAAAAAAAAAAATCCAATTTCATGGAAACAGAGAGTAGAATGGTGGTTGGTTGCCAGGGCCTAGGGAAGGGGAAAATGGAAATGGGGGGGATGTAATTCAAAGGGTACAAACTTTCAGTTATAAGAAGAATAAGTTTTGAGGATCTAATATACAGCATGGTCACTCTAGCTAATAATACAGCATTGTATACTTTAAAGTTTCTGAGAATAGATTTTAAGCATTCTCACCATAAAAAAAAATTTAACTATGTGAGGTGATCAATTATCTTGATCTTGGTAATCATTCCACAGTGTATCTGTATATCAAATCATCACATTTTACACTTTAAATATATACAATTATATTTGTCAGTTTTTCCTCAATAAAGCTGGAGGGGAAAAAGAGATGAAAAAAACAATGGCAACAGCAAAGTTTGTTCCCACCTGGGGAAAGTCACAGCTCAGAGCCCTGCCGGCTAACATCACAAGGTCTCAATCAGCCCTCAACCCCGCAGGCTCAGAAACCAGGCTTTGTCAGCACATTAAAGAATCCTTCTCCCACAGCTGAGACTGAGGGATAAATCCAGAATGCTAGTTTATGAATTTCTATCGAGAAAAGATCCACACAGGGACTTGAATTTTCATTCTGTGTGAAAAACAACATTTTACCTCCAGCATGATAACATTCTTTTCCTTCTTGGGAAGCCAAAAAAAAATAAAAATAAAAAAAGAATGAGGGTGGATAGAGATGAAGGCGAGTTGGAAGCAGTAAATGTAAGGGCTGACATCCAGCCCGGCCTCCCTGATCCAATGCGCCCATCTGGTCTCTGCCAGTGCAACCCAAGAATCCAAAGGCATCCTTTTGCCAAGGTTCCGTTTCAGCTAATCAGGGCTCAGAGAGGCACCACCAGCTTTGTCCCAGTGTCTTTTCTGTCTTCCCGTGGTTAGTCAACCTCACTGTTTAGCAACACATTCTTCCATTAGATGTGTTAATACTTTTAATCACATTCAAGTCGTCTGGCTTGAAGGGGAGCCATTGTGTAGCTTTCAGGTGACTTTGTACATTTCTCTATTACAACAGATTTTGAAGTCTAATTTCAGCAGATCATCTCATGTCCTTTATTTGGAAATTCTGAGGGGTTAGACCAACAGGTCTGTAGCTCCCAAGGACTAACAATAATCTCATTATCCCAGTTAGTTCACTTTGTTCAAATTAAGTCTGGCTCAGAAAAGATAAAAAGTTTTTGTTGTTGTTGTTGTTGTTGTTTTAAAGATAGCTGTTCATAAGGAATTAAAATCATTGAGAAAAAATGGAGTAATTGACAGAGGGTTGCCAACTTATTTATTTTGCTAAGAGCATTTAAAAGAAAAAAATACCACCTACTAATACTAAGTAAGGATATTTCAACCCAAATATAGGAGAAAAGACAGTCTCAGGATAAAGGAGTGCCCTATAGGGTGGTACCCTTAGTTTTCCCACTTTTCTTTGCACCATGCGCACCTCTTTTTATTCCAGTGTGGTCTGCGGGCCGTTACAGGATGGTAGAACAGCACTTGGGAAACCATCCTCAATGGCTCCGACACTCCGACAGCCTCCTCCCAGACCTCAGGGCAGGATGTGGTCCAGAAACAAGGGCACCTGCCCTGTGCTCCCAAGTCTCCTAGCAAAGAGAGTCCCAAGATCTTCCTATATTTAAGAAACAAATGTGACACTCTACAAAAACTAACACAACTCTTAGGTTTGGGAAGAAATTTACAAAAATAATATATGGTATTTCAATAAAATGCCTACTTCTTTCCTTCAGAGCTGAGCTTCTGGGAAGAGCAGTCCTCGCTTACATGTCTGGATCCACTCTCATCTGGCCTCTGCCCTCTCGCACCACTGAAACAGCCCTCAACAAGGTCATTATTAACCTTCTAACAGCTAAATCCAATGAATGTGCTTCAGTCCTTATAAGATTAAGGTCTATGCCGACTACTTCCTTTTTCTTGAATTTTTCTTGGCTTCCAAGACACACCCCTTCATCTCCTTAATGGATTCACATTCATTGCTTAAATCAGGGATGGACAGGAGAATTCACCTTCCTTATTGACACTGATCAACTGCAGTGGGTCCTAAGAACACTGTGCTGAGAGATTTCCAAGAGCGTTGAGCTTGACGAGCAGTGTTTCCCATGAGCATGAAAGGAGGCACAGGACAAAATGCATGCCAAATAGTTTTTAATCTCATTTTAAATATTGGTATCACCAGAGTTTTATCTTTCACTCCATTCTCATCCCTGGATTATGTCATCTGTGCCTATGGCTTCAATAACCTCTCACACACTGACTCCCCACGTCCCTATTTCTAAACCAGAAGTCTCCCTATTTTAAACTATCTATTAACCTGGATATTCCACAGGTACCTCAATCTCGGCGTGTCTATAACTCCATCATCTTTCCCCAGAACCTGCTGCTCCCCCAGAATTCTACACTTTGGTTAATGGCACCACAGTTAATGGCACTTCTGACCAAGCCCACAAATTGGCAGTCATCCTAGGCTTCTTCTTTCTCTCACCCCTTATTTTAAATAGTCCCCAGGTCTTGTCACCTTTACAGTCGAGTTCCTCTCCTCCTTCCTCTCTACATCACCATAGTTAGGTTCCTTACCAGCTTTTTCCTGGATTTTTGTGATGGTTCTCTAACTGATCTCCAATCCATCCCTCACAAAATATGAATGTCACGTCTTTGCTTTAAAAATTCCTCAAGGCCTCCCCTAGTATTTTGAAAACATTTTTCTTTATAACTTTACTGAGGTATAATTGATACACAATAAATGGCACATATTGAAAGTGTTCAATTTGATGAGTTTTAACATACACGTGCACTCATGAAACCATCACGACGATCAAGATAATGAACACATCCATCACCCTCCAAATTTTTCTCGCATCTCTTTGTAATCCCTCCTATGTAGCCTGTATATGCTCTAAAATCAGACCACCTAGGTAAAATCCTCATCCCAAAACTTCAAAGCTGATTTTGGGCAAGTCACTTAAGCTCTCTCCATCTCAGCTTCCTCATTAAAGTAAAAAGGGGATGATAGTACTACCAATCTCATATATGTGTGATGAGGAAATTATAGCTAAAACTTCAGAGTGCTGAGAGAAGCTTCCGGTGGCTCCCATTTCACTAGCTTAAAAGGCAAATCCTTTAAAATGACCACATGCGAGGCTCTGTATGACCTAGCGCTCAACAGCAACTGCTCTGCCCCATTGCTGTTCCTTGTACTTGCCGAGCAACTCCTTACCACAGGGACTTTATGCCCCGCTCTTCCCTTCGTTCAAAACATTCTTCCCCAGGGACTTCCTTGGTGGTCCAGTGGGTAAGACTCCACACTCCCAATGCAGGGAGCCCAGGTTCAATCCCTGGTTGGGGAACTAGATCCTGCATGCATGCCCCAACTAAGAAGTCCTCATGTCGCAACTAAAAGATCCTGCATGCTGCAACAAAGATCCCATGTGCTGCAACTAAGACCCAGTGCAGCCTAAATAAATAAATAAATAAATATTTTTTTTAAAAAAGAACAAAAACATTCTTCCCCAAACTTGCCTGGCTTGTTCCCATATTAATATTGTATCTCTGTTCAAAATGCTAAGCCTTTCCTGAGCAAATTTTTACCTTTTTCGCAGCCCTCCTCTGTTCACTCCGCTTCTTCCGTTTTCCAAAGTGCTTATCACCCTCCAGCTTCCTATATATTTGCTCATATATTTATTGTCTCCCTTCACTTAAGCATAAGCTTCATGAGAACAAAGACTTTGCCTCTTTTGCTCATTGTTTCTCCAGCATTAGGTTCACACTAGGTACTAAAAACAATTGTTGAATTAACAGTGCCTCTGGCACATAGTAGAGACCCAACAAATAGCAGCTATTATCAGTAATGTGATCGTCATCATCAGCATCACATGTGCCCTAGCACCACCGTACCTAGGGAACAACCGCCAACTCTAAAAGAAACTGGAGACCAAACCCTTTCCTCCCCAAATCAGGCACGCATCTGCATTCTGAGGGTAATGCCATTGTGTCAACTTACATTTCTCCTAAGTCCTTGACCTTGTCTAACCTTGATTTCTGGAACTAGCTGCTTCCTGTAATGTTTACTTTCTCAGTTTCCTAAATCTGGCCTCACCACCGAATAAACCACAGACTTTCTCTTCAGAGCTTAGCCTATTTGACCCTCAAGAATCGGCCAAAATTAACCTCACATTTTCTGGTCCCCAAAATAAAAATCCACACCATATGTCAATCCTAAGCTCTGCCTGATCAGGCCTTCTCTACAACTGTTCATACTCTAGTTGGACCATATAACTTTAAGTGAATTATATATTTTTATGAAACAATCTTTAATTCATATAAATACTTTTGTGTCTTAGTAAAAGTTTCCATCTTCCAGCGATACTTTAAAACCCACTCACAGCTCTTGAGAAAACCTGCAATTCTGTCATGTGTAATACCGATTTATTTGCCTAGATGACAATTGCTACGGTGATATTAGCTATGCAAATACTAACTAGCAAACCAAATAGTGATCTCACAATAGTATGTATAATCACTTTTCAATAGATATTTGTAAATATACATTTTGTGTGCCTTTCATACCATGGGGCCTTATAGGTAGTCAATGAAGATGTATTAAATTGAGTTTGCTTGCGTTGTGGAATCTGTGATAGAGCTCTAGTACATAATCCTGGGTCATTTTAAACCTCGCCTGATTTGCAATGCCTGAATACTTCGCATACAACATATTTGTTAGAGTCAAATATTCTAATTCAGAGGTTCTCACAAATATAATACACTAAAAAAATGTTCATCAATTTATTTCCTTCTGTCAATGCTTTTCACTATGATAACTGCCCTAGAGCCTGTGATCCTAACTGCCCTAAACCACCAACCTCTCTCCACAGTTCAGTAAAGCTTAGTCTTAAAAGCAGTTCCTGGGATCTGACAGACACCAGTCTGAATGATGCAGACTGTGTGAGTCATCCAAAGCCACTACGATATTTGCTCCAAATCTCCCATGTACCACATCTTTATCTATTTGGAAAGTTTCAGATATTGTTCCTACATATGGGTGGACTTGCTTCAGTGTCCTTCCTCACTTCTCCCAACCCACCTTTTGTATTATTATTTATTGTGTAATAGCTGTATCTCCAAATGGCCTCCCCCCTGCGCTGATTCTCTCTGCAACACACACAAACATACACACACATACACACTCACACAATGACCACTACTCCTCCCAGCCTGAAAACATCCTCAAATCTCACTCATCCTTTATAAAGAAGGGTCCTGTAGCTTCATCCCCCCCAGCTTCTCAATCACTCCTCAACCCACAGCGATCCAGCCTCTAATCCCAAATCGCACTGAACCTGATCTCACCAATGGTCTCTGTGTTGGTTAATCCAACAGACGTTCCCCAATCCTTATCTTATTTAGTACCTCTACAAACTTTGGAAATGTTTTGTGTGTGTGGTAAAATATACATAAAATAAAATGTACCATTTTAACCATTTTTAAGTGTATGGTTCTGTGGCATTAAGTACATTCACACTGTGTACAAGTATCACCACCGTCCATCTCCTTCCCCCCAGCCCCTGGCAACCACCATTCTACTTTCTGTCTCTATGAATTTGATTACTCTAGGTACCTCATACAAGTGGAATCATACAATATCTGTCCTTTTGCAAGTAGCTTATTTTCAGTTAGCATTATGTCTTCAAGGGTCATCCACATTACAGCATGTGTCAGAATTTCCTTCCTTTTTAAGACTGAATAACACTCCACTGTATGTGTGCACCACATCTTACTTATCCATCCATCAACAGACACTTGGGCTGCTCCCACCTTTTGGCTTGGGTATACCACCTTGGGAAACTTTTTTCCTTCCTTGCATAACTATTGAGAGACATTAGGGTACATTATCCTTACTAAGCATTAAGGATAAACCAGTGTACAAAACAAAGAATTCTGTTTTCATGGAGTTTACATTCTGATGGGGGGAGACAAACAGTGAATAATAATTAAGTAAAGCATTAACATGAGAGATGCAATTTTAAATAGATTGGTCAAGATAGACCTCATTGTAAGGGTGGCCTCTCGGCAACGATTTGAAGGAAGTAAGGTGGTCATCACTTTGATGCTTTCACACAGCACTTGTGACATGATTATCTACCCCCATCTACGTCTCCATATCAGGGCTTCTACCTATGTGTTCAAACCTACCTTCTGCCATTCACTACCTTATACATCATGCTTTAGTGATATTAATCTACTTTGATTTTCTTTACAAACCATCAGCTTTTTCCTCTTTTCCTTGGTTCATACTGTGCTGTTACCCAAAAACTCTTTCCACCTTTCTCTACCTGGTTAAATTTTACTCATTCTTCAAGACTCCACATCAGGAATCATCCTTCCAGAAAACCTTCTCTGAATACGCCAGATTTGGCCAAGTAGCCCTTTCTCGTGCTCTCTGGGGACCCTGAATATACCTGAGTTTCAGCATTTACTTCCGTATAGTTATAGTATCTCTGAGGTACATGGTAAGGTAGTAAGGTTTTCCCTTCAACATTTTATTTAAAATAAATTAATATTTCTTGATGGTATAAAGGCACCTCTTAGGTATTTAAATGTCTACTGAGTAGCAAGCCATTTTCTTGGGATTAGGAAGTGCCTCAATGTAAAATTGGTCACTATGAAGAAAGTGGACCAAATTGCATAAGGAGCCCAAAGGAATTTGGGGAAGGAAGGAAGTACAACCTCAACTCTCGGTCTTACAAATTTAAAGTTAAGGACACTGGTTGGGACAGACCAAGGGGTGGGGGGCTGAGCCCCTGGGCCGGCTGCAGTACACGTGTCAGTGAGGCACGATGGTCTTCTGGACCCTGCCCCCTGGCACCGTGATTACACACCAGGAACAACAGCTGGAAATGAGCGAACAACCGTGGCCTGAGCCCTCGGCACAGGGCTACACACACACACGTGTTGTACACAGAGCCACTCGACTTTCACATGGCTCTCTTCTCTCCTTCCCTGCCTCAGCTCATTCCAACTTCTCCGAAGATAAGCCAAAGGAAAATTCAGAGAAGATCATTAATGTGGCCTCGCTCTCTTAATAAACGTCCAAACAGATTTTGCAGCCTGAGCAATATGGATGCTGAGAACATCAATAAACCATTTCCAATATTAAAATAGAATATATTCAGCAGGCAATCTCTGTCAAGATAGGTTTTGGCAAAGGGCAGCCTAACGTAAGGCTTAGGCAAGGGTTTTGGAGACAAATAAAGCTGAACTGCAGACCGGCTCAACCTCTTACTAGCTGTGTGGGAAAGTTATTTAGCTCCTTTGTGCCTTATATCGGAAAAGGCAAATGGGACGAATAGTAGTCCTTACTTCGTCAGGTTGCTGTGAAGGATAAATGAGAGAATCCAATGAAGTGCTTAGCAATCAGTAAATTTAACTTTTAAACTGATCAGCTGAAAGGGAAAACACTTAAAACCTTTCTCTATGAGAAGGTCAAACAGCAAACCCACAAATAGCATCCTGTTTGTCCTAAGCAAAACAAACATCTAGGGAAAACGCTGGAAGCATTGGGAACTTGAGATTGACCATATGGGATCTTCTGCAGGTTACAAAAATAGCTTAATTTAATCAGAACCCCCAAGCTTCCAAGAGGCCTGAATAAATATGAGGAGGAAATAGATTTTGTCAATCAAGACCTGTGTCAGGCTCTCCATACTAGACACAGAAATATGATTAACTTAATCAGAGGTCATATGGACCACAGGACAAGACAAGCATTCTATTCAGTTTTTTTCTAATATCTGCCCTCAGATCATTGATAATAGTGGCTTTAAATAATGATCTTTGTTTGTTATCTCTTATAAGTCAGGATGAATCAGAAGTTTGAACAATCTGTGGAACAACTCCTAAAAATTTAGGCTAATTCGTTTCGGAAATTGGACTGAACCATTGAGTAGAACACGATTGGATGGCAGGAAACAAGACAGTGTTTTAAAAATGTAGACCCCAAAATACTTAGTTTCCTACACTGGGCCTGTGTACACTCACCCAATAGTGTTAGCTATAACTTGAAAATATTTCGATGTGCCTTATTTTAAGAAAAACATACATGCAAAATTTCAAAGCAGAGACATCAGAAGATAATGATTTGCATTAGAAAAGATTCTTGATTTACAGGAAATATTCATGGAAGGATTCCTTTGAATAGTAAGATTCCTTAGAATATGAAGAAACACTAATTCCAGAAACCGAATCTGCTTCTATTACGTTAAGATCTTATGGAAAAACCCTAATGAACTTTTTGGCCAACCCAATATAAAGTTGTATCTGTATCAATGAATTTAAAGAATTAACAAAAGTAACTCAAATCTTACTATCATAAATTGGAAAAGCAGGAAAAGATCTTGAAGATCATGGACGCTAACCCTTTCATTTTATTAAAAAACGGTCTGTTTCAGCAGGTGAAGTGACATCACTGATCATCTGGGGACTGGACGCCAGAAGCTTGGGACTTGGTCCTCCAGGCCCTTCTCATCACCCCAAGCTGCATCTCCTTTTCCCTACATATTATTTGGATACTGTATTTTGAAATGCTTCTAAACATCAGCTGTCAATTTTTAATAAGCTAAGAGCCAGAGCTCAAGCCTCCTATAGACTACCGTCTTTATGAAAGGGCAGATCAATCTGGAGGTAAACGAAGTGTGGCAGAAGAGATATGCCAGACTGAAAAGGCCCAGCCACATGGGAACTAATTTCACACACAACATCACTGGCAATCTGAGGCTTCACTGCACGGGAGCCATGAAGAAATAGGACCATTAATTTATTCAACCGATATTTGTTGTTTGTCTATGTGCCCCAAGCTCTCAGAGTAACACAAGGAATAAGAGAGAAGCAGTCCTTTACTATCCATCAACCGTGGCGGCCAATACTGATCGAGGGCTTCCATGTTCTGGGCACGGTGCTAAGCAATCACATAGTTTACCTCATTTAATACACCCAGTATACAGCCTGATGAAATATGCCCTATGGTGATCACCATTTTTCAGCTGCAGAAGGAAGCACAGAGAGATTGAGTAACTTAACCAATGTCACACAGCTACTAAGTGACAAAAGTGGAATCTGAAACCAGACCTCAAAGTTTCCACCCTTAGCCAGTGTGCTGGATTGACTCCAAGAGAGTGGCGGGAGATGTACATTAAACACATACCTGCAAATCATTATTTACTTTATCACTGTAATTAGTTATACAAAGGGGAACTTTAAGTTACTCAGTCCTTTAGAAGAAGGATCTAGTCACTGTCACACAGGGCTATTTGCACTACCAGACTTATTCACTACTTGCCAGTGTTATAGTAACATTTACCTTCCAGTACAAAATGCAATATTAGTAAAGTGCGTTTGTAGTAATGCGGGGGAAAGTTGTGTTTACAGGCTTTAAGCATTAACCACTGACACAAACCTGACTTTGTCCATTCAAATTCTGGCTGCCAGAGGAAATGTCCTTTTGTATTGACGTAAGCTTGAAAATGGGTCTTCAAACCACCCAGCCCTGTCTTGCTTGAACACTTTTTTTTTTTAATACCGGAGAAGGTGGGGTTTGCTCTTTTCTTTTCACATCCAGTTCACTAACTACTCATGGTGAAATTTGCCAGACTTTAACTCTTTTTTCTTTGCTCCAATTCTGAAAATGCCCATCATCCGTCAAACCAGCCCATGCAGGTCTGGTTTCATCTTAGTTATTCATGCCCATAACCGCAAGAAAGAAAAGAAAGATTCACCCCTCATCCCCCAGGTCTGCTTGATGTATGTCAAATGAGGGCAATTAGTAGACATATGGAAAACCTCATCTACCTAATGGAAAGCTTACTCCCTCACTCAGTCATGTTTTCCATCCAAATCTGTTTTAAATGAACTGGGAAAACCATGCAGAGCCACTTCATATAGTGCACAGTTAGTGCATCACGAACAGGGGATCGGGAGCTGATACCCAGCCTGGGCTCAGCCCTCCAAGCCATGTGCTGGCCTGGCTCTGTATCCACCTCAAAGAAGGGTATCTCTTCCTTTGCACAGACCTCAGCTTGCCGAGCCAGGTGCCCAAAGGCTGCGTTCTCCCGTGGTGCATTTTTGTAAATTCACACCAGGTATCTTACAGTTTAGCCAGAGCCACAGAATTACCCAACCCTGTGAAAGTCATATCTCACTGGCTCTCATTGTCTTCATCTCTAAACTGAAAAGGTGGACAAAATAAATTCCAAGCCTCCTCCCAAGTTTAAAACTCTAAATATAAAAGTTTAGGCTTCCCTGGACTTTTCAGAGATGCAGTGTGATCTGCCTAAGAGGGGGGGAAAAAAAGGCATGAACAAGAGATCCCAGAGGCTTCCTATGGGATCTTGGGCAGGACTACTCTGTGGATTCCATCTCTAGCTCTCCTGAGAATTTCCCAAGGGGCTGCCTTAGATATCTCATCCCTCTCTTCAATGGGAAGAACAGAACCATGTGCCCAGTACCCAGTGTAGTCAGAATGGCCAACGAGAGGGTAGCTATGAAAGCGTTTGGCAAATGTAAAAGCCGTTACATAGATATGTCAGCTAGGTCCTCCCAGAAGTGTTTATCCTCCGGGTTGTCCAGGGGAAGTTCTTTCTGGTCATATCCCTCCCGATGCCCTTCTTCCCTATCTTTCCTATTTGTCAATAGAGTATATGAGAGTGAACATCTGCTTTCCAGTCTATTTTTGCCATTTGCAGGACGGAACTGGCCACCCAGAGCAGGTTGACACTGAGGTCTTCATTATTCCTCCGGGCATTGCTCAGTGATTCTGCTCCACCACGACTTTCAAGGTTGTAGCAGGAAAGGAAAGGTATCAACTAATCAGCTGTCTTGGCATAAAGTTAAAGTTAAACCCACCACCATATTCCATAGCCTATTAAATCTGGGCATCTCCTCTACTTAAAGCCCTACAACAGGATTTGGAAATCGTGGACTCTAACAAATTCTGTTTATGCAGTCTGAGAAATGGACCGCACGAATTCACATTCCTGGGAAATCAATCTAAAATATCTTGGTTGATGAATGCTGGATGAAAGACCAGCTTCTTCTGTCTCCCACTTCTGATTTCATTCACATCATCCTGGGGAAAATGTGAGACTAAATCAGTACTGTTTGGCATGAATGCAAGATGTGTGATGTGAGGAATTTCCACAGGGAGGATGCCTGAGGTCAGGCTGCAGAAGATATCCCCCTGGGGCATCAGCCTGTCTGCCCTGTGTCTCCACTTCAGCCCCCACCAAAGCGTTTCGGCAGTGGCAGGTATACAGAGAACGTCCATCAAGCTCTCTCTGGGGATTCACCACAGTCGCTCCTCTCTGCCTCAAAACTGAAGACGCAGAGACTGTCTTGCTGTAAGAAATGGGGAAATTACCTAGACAAGCCCAACCCTTCTCTCCCTCTACAACAGTCAGCTCCCACCTTGGCTGCTCAGTGTGTTCAAAAGTGGTGCAAATATTTAATCAAGGAAATATCTCTGGAAAGCTTCTATGACTTGCTGGTATCATAATGCTTAGCCTGTGACGACAATTTTTTTAAAAAATATTTATTCATTTATTTATTTATTTTGGCTGCACAGGGTCTTAGCTGCGGCACACGGGATCTTCGTTGTGTCATGCAGACTTCTTAGTTGTGTCATGCAAACACTTAGTTGTGGCATGCATGACGGATATAGTTCCCCGACCAGGGATTGAACCCGGGCCCTCTGCATTGGGAGCATGGAGTCTTACCCACTTGACCACCAGGGAAGTCCCTGTGACTATAATTTTAAATAAACATCCACAAAATTCAACACCCATTTATGATAAAAACCCTCCAGAAAGTAGGCATAGAGGGAACTTACCTTAACATAATAAAGGCCATATATGACAAACCCACAGCTAACATCGTTCTCAATGGTGAAAAACTGAAACCATTTCCACTAAGATCAGGAACAAGACAAGGTTGCCCACTCTCACCACTATTATTCAACATAGTTTTGGAAGTTTTAGCCACAGCAATAAGAGAAGAAAAAGAAATAAAAGGAATCCAAATTGGAAAAGAAGAAGTAAAGCTGTCACTGTTTGCAGATGAAAATGATACTATACATAAAGAATCCTAAAGATGCTACCAGAAAACTACTAGAGCTAATCAATGAATTTGGTAAAGTAGCAGGATACAAAATTAATGCACAGAAATCTCTTGCATTCCTATACACTAATGATGAAAAATCTGAAAGAGAAATTAGGGAAACACTCCCATTTACCATTGCAACAAAAAGAAAAAAATACCTAGGAATAAACCTACCTAAGGAGACTAAAGACCTGTAAGCAGAAAACTATAAGACACTGATGAAAGAAATTAAAGATGATACAAACAGATGGAGAGATATACCACGTTCTTGGATTGGAAGAATCAACATTGTGAAACTGACTATACTACTCAAATCAATCTACAGATTCAGTGCAATCCCTATCAAACTACCAATGGCATTTTTCACAGAACTAGAACAAAATATTTCACAATTTGTATGGAAACACAAAAGACCCCGAACAGCCAAAGCAATCTCGAGAAAGAAAAACGGAGCTGAAGGAATCAGGCTCCCTGACTTCAGACTATACTACAAAGCTACAGTAATCAAGACAATATGGTACTGGCACAAAAACAGAAATATAGATCAATGGAGCAGGATAGAAAGCCCAGAGATAAACCCACGCACATATGGTCACCTTATCTTTGATAAAGGAGGCAAGGATATACAATGGAGAAAAGACAGCCTCTTCAATAAATGGTGCTGGGGAAACTGGACAGCTACATGTAAAAGATGGAAATTAGAACACTCCCTAACACCATACACAAAAATAAACTCAAAATGGATTAAGGACCTAAATGTAAGGCCAGACACTATAAAGCTCTTAGAGGAAAACATAGGCAGAACACTCTATGACATAAATCACAGCAAGATCCTTTTTGAACCACCTCCTAGAGAAATGGAAATAAAAACAAAAATAAACAAATGGGACCTAATGAAACTTAAAAGCTTTTGCACAGCAAAGGGAACCATAAACAAGACCAAAAGACAACCCTCAGAATGGAAGAAAATATTTGCAAACCAATCAATGGACGAAGGATTAATCTCCAAAATTTACAAGCAGCTCATGCAGCTCAATATCAAAAAAACAAAGAACGCAATCCAAAAATGGGCAGAAGACCTAAATAGACATTTCTCCAAAGAAGATATACAGATCGCCAACAAACATATGAAAGGATGCTCAACATCACTAATCATTAGAGAAATGCAAATCAAAACTACAATGAGGTATCACCTCACACCAGTCAGAATGGCCATCATCAAAAAATCTACAAACAATAAATGCTGGAGAGGGTGTGGAGAAAAGGGAACCCTCTTGCACTGTTGGTGGGAATGTAAATTGATACAGCCACTATGGAGAACAGTATGGAGGTTCCTTAAAAAATTAAAAATAGAACTACCATATGACCCAGCAATCCCACTACTGGGCATATACCCTGAGAAAACCGTAATTCAAAAAGAGACATGTACCACAATGTTCATTGCAGCTCTATTTACAATAGCCAGGATATGGAAGCAACCTAAGTGTCCATCGACAGATGAATGAATAAAGAAGATGTGGTACATATATACTATGGAATATTACTCCGCCATAAAAAGAAATGAAATTGAGTTATTTGTAGTGAGGTGGATGGACCTAGAGAGTGTCATACAGAGTGAAGTAAGTCAGGAAGAGAAAAACAAATACTGTATGCTAACACATATGTATGGAATCTAAAAAAAAGAAAAAAAGGTTCTGAAGAACCTAGGGGCAGGACAGGAATAAAGACGCAGACGTAGAGAATGGACTTGAGGACACAGGGAGGGGGAAGGGTAAGCTGGGATGAAGTGAGAGAGTAGCATGGACATATATACACTATCAAATGTAAAATAGATAGCTAGTGGGAAGCAGCCGCATAGCACAGGGAGATCAGCTGGGTGCTTTGTGACCACCTAGAGGGGTGGGATGGGAAGGGTGGGAGAGGGACGCAAGAGGGAGGAGATATGGGGATGTATGTATATGTATAGCTGATTCACCTTGTTATAAAGCAGAAAAGAACACACCATTGTAAAGCAATTATACTCCAATAAAGTTGTTAATAAATAAATAAATAAACAAACATCCAACATACTAAATCCATGTAGGATAAGGATACTCTCATGCAAAAGCAGAAAAGACTGGACTCGCGGGCCATACCCTGCTTGTAGGGCAGCTGGATACTGGAAGTAGAGTGGGCTTTACAAGTGGCTCTGGGTCCAAATCCTAGTCTGTCATATTCTGAATAATTTGGCAGATTAGTTGACCTCTCTGAGCCTCAATGTCCTCATCTATAAAAAGGGCCAATAAATCTCTACTGGAAGGGTTATTTTGAGAATTAGAAAAATACATTTAAAGAAGCCGATTGAAGAGTCTGTCCCAGAGTGGTAGGACATCACCATCGTAACGTTCTGCTAGTCTTCACGTCTCTTTCTTGCCTTCCATCAGATCAGAAATCCCAAAAAGGAGACAATCGATCCAGCAGGTGCTGTGTACGTGGAAGGTCGTACTGTACAATCTTCTTGATTTTAATTAGTAAAAGACAGCCAGTATACGAAAGTCAGCCTGCCACGGGCACACTATTCTGTACATAAACATCGGAGGTGTTACTCACTCCAGCACAGTTTTACAGATGCCTCTTCACACCAACTGGATATCTGCAATGCTTAGAGAAAGTGCAGATGGACAGGCGAAGTGCAGAGGTTTGAAAAGAGGGCGTGTAAAAAACCTTATCCAACCTAAAGAAGAAAGTTAATCCCATGAGGTTTCTTCTGGCTTATCCCAGCTTCTGATTCTTAATATGTCACGTCCCTCTGTACCTTGATTCCTTCGTGTTCAGATCACAGAGAGGTCGTGGGTTACGCAGAAAGATTTCGTTGGAAAGCACCACCCAGGGCTCCAAGAGGCATCTGTGTCTGAATGATAAAACCAAACAAACCACAGGTGCCAAATGTGCATGGAATCTGCCGGCCAAACATGACTCCCTGTGCCCAAGTACCTATTTGAATCACTAAGAATGACAGTCCCTCGTGGGTTTGGGGTTGAATCTAGTTGTGATAACTATCTTGACAAATTTGGACACTTGCTCCAATTTCATGAATTTGCAACGTTGGAAGATTTGGAAAACCCAGTCAATAGACCTAACACAAATAAAACCTCTTGATTGTAGCAATGCTGAAAACCATAGGAGTTGCTATATAATAACAAAGCTCTACATTTTGCTAGTGTTTTTACATCTACAAATATAATACATAATCATAATCTTGATTCTCTTGAAAAGATTCCTGTCGAGAATGTATATTTGCCTTATGGATAGCTGGAGAAAAGTTATTTGTGCACAACAAGCTTTTAGTGGCCCAAATCACAATCTCACCAAACCTGTACTAATTAGAAAATCAACTATCTGTTCTTTGATAATGATCTCCCATAAATAGCTCCTGCTTGAGTCAGATTTACAGCATACCTCCTTCCAAGGAGGCAAAGAGACAAACTCTCTCATACGCTCTCATATGCCACAGGCAGTTCTTTGGCTCAGGGATCGTTCCCAAACTGATGATTGCCATTCCTCTTTTCACCCCACCCTCCTCGCCCACCTACTGCCATTCCAATTCTGTCAGCTGTAGCCTCCATAAGGAAAAAGAAGAAAGGAATAGAACTTTAAAAGCCTTCCTAGGTAGGGTCCCCTTGCATTCAGAGCAGCAGCAGAGAACCTCGGCATCTCTCTGGGTAGAAACAGAGCTTCAACTTAGAAAGTGCCAGCAAGCCAGCCTGGAACTCACTGCCATGGCCAGGTATGCACAAGGACATCCACGGGCGCTCCGCATCACCTCCGCTCTGCCCCACAGACACGCAGGACCTTACGAGGCAGAACCCTGTGTATGCAACAGCTATTTCCGAGGCAGAGACACCTCCGACGCACATGACGAGATTAACATGCAAACCACAAACACAGGCTCATGGAATGAAAGCCCAGGTATACAAACAGCCTATGTTTCACTCAATAAATAGAACTGCAAGAAACAATAAGTTACTGAGAAAAAAACTGAAGTTGGGAGGGAAAAATTAAGTGTGTGAGTGAGGAAAAAGGACTTGCTCCCACAAGTAACCACTAACAGGACTAAAATTTTATATATAATGGAGTTTACTAAATAAAATAATACATGGAAAGATACAGAATGGAAAATGTAAGGCTGTTTCCTTATAATCATAATACCTAATGTAAGGGAGTTCTGGTGGGAACAGGATTTAAAAATTGTTCTAAAGCTGGAAAAACATCCACTTGTAGGTTTCTGCCTTATAAAGTGAAGCAGGCATGGGGGTTGGGAGGGGAGGTGAAGGGGGGCAGAATTAGCCTTTGTTATGGAAAGGATTGCTTTAGTAGGCCTTTTATTCAGGCAGATGGGAAGGCAACCGGTACCCTCCCATTCTTCTCTGGAAAGCCTGAATTCAAAGAAACCCATTGTAAAAACATACTAAGTATCTATTTAATAATGGAAATCGACTACCCTAACAGAACTGTGTCTGCAGAGGCAGAATCCTGCTTTTGTTTTTGTTTTTTTCCAAAGTTTGATTGAGAATTGATCAATCCTTGAGATTCTGGTTTGTTTTGAGCTACTGTGTTTGTATCACACAGGCTTCTGCTGTCAGAAGATGGAGCTGGAGCTAGACCACCAGGACGGAGGTAAGGCTACACCCTCCTTCCCCTGCCCCTGGAGCAAAGGCCACAGGAAGGCAGTTCGGACTTGTCAAAGCACAGTCTGGATAGGCTGCTGGTCCCCACAGAGGCATGATTTGAGCCCAAATAATCCAGATTTGGATTAAGGCACTGCCAATTGTATTTTCAGGGACACGGGGGCCACGCCACACTGTGAATCTCCCCTGGAAGGAAATGAGTTTCTCCCTGGCAGTCATCCTGGGAAGAAGTAATCCAGAGTTTTTATAAAAATAAACGCCTTGACATAGGTCAGGAAAGTCATCCTCTCTGTCTCCGCAGGCCATTCGGTCTGAAGACTCTCAAGCGTGTAGGGGGCTTGAACTAGTCCCTAAGGTGGGGGGCGAGATGGAGACAGAAGTGAGCCCCGGAGCCAGGAAAGCAAGAGACTCTAAAAGTGAGACTCTAAAGTGAAGTCTGCGGCCCCACGAGTCCAAACACATCTGGTACCAGCTGTGAGCTGCTCCCTGGGTCTTGCCTGCTTTATCTTCAAGGCTTCAGTGCGTTCTTATGAACTGAGCCTCACGGTGGCTGTCCTGACAGGAACTCGGGAGCACGTGAGAAGAGGAGGCAGCGGTGGTGACCAGGGGAGGAGGGGCAGGCTCAGCAAGTCCTTCAATAGCACCGGCGTCAGCCAGCAGGTGAGATGTGGGGACCAGAAGGTGGAGCTCTACAAGACCTCTCAGAGAATCCCTAGGAGGCAGGACTCAGCAAATTCCTCAAAATCACTGAGAGATATTCTGAAGGAAATTTATTTCTAGTCATTTGGCTAGTGAGGTTCCTTGTCTTCATAATTTAAGATTAAAATCTAAGCTTGATCTCATTTTTTTTTTTATCACAGGCTGGTGAAAGCTTGGACTCTACCAGCATTTGTTGGAGTTACTATTGTTAGCCTCTGTCGTAAAAACTGCTAGCGATCACCCATTGCTGGGTCCCCTTTTCTTCCTCGGTATTCAAAAACTGTACTTCCAGCCCCTGTACTTGAGTGAGGCTATATGCCTAGATCAGCACAATGGCATGTGAGCAGAAGTGCATCTAACGTGTAACTTCGATGTCGAGGCAGTTAAGAGCCGGGTGCCAACACCCGGCTTTCTTTGCCTTTGCTGCGCAGACATTAAAGATCACATGCTGAGAGGGAACGGCAGCATCACAAGAAGAGGGTAACCTGGATCCCGAGTCCTCAGAGAGAAGAAGGCATTCCACCCCTGCCTCCCTCCCCTGACAACTTGACTCAGACTTTGTGTGAGGAAAAATTACTCTTTTGTTGTGCGAAGCCAATTAGATTCCAGGGTTTATCTGTTAAGGCGACATACTCTAAGGAGCCTATCCTAACTAATGCAAACCCATTTCACAGACAAGGATATAAGGTCTTTAAAAAACACTGAAAACACAGAAAAATATACAAAAGAAAATAAAAATTTCTCATGGCTTCCTCTCTCCCAAGAAACAATACTATCGATAGAATGTAAGAGGTCTATGAGACAGAACTATTGTCTGTTTCATGGTCTCTTTCTGTGCCAAAAAATACTTGGCACAAAGTAGACACTCAGTAAATCGCTGTGGGATGAATAAATGACAGTTTTGTGTACTTCCTTCAAGTCTTTTTTCCTATATACATATGTATGAAGAGTATATAATAATGGTTACATTTACATCTTTAAATCACATTCTGTATTTCAGTTTTGTAACTCCTTTTGTTCATTCCAACCATAGATGCATTTATATTTGGAAGTTCTTGGAGGGATCAGAAGAAAATACAATGAAAACAGCATTATATACGGAATGATTTTGGAATGTTTTGTTCCCACAAAGTCTGATAGTACGTATACTCTTTATATACTATTAGAAATTCATTTTAAACCCACCATTCTCAACCTAATCCTGTCATACAAATCATGATCCAGCTCTTTAAAAACCTTTAGAAAAATCTTAATAAAAACTGAGAGAGGGTGTCTTAAAGACACCTGATAATGGAAAGGAAATTATGACTGGGATTATTAACCTTTTATGATTTACAATTTACTGGTTTCTTCCAATAAAACTGCCAAAGAGCTAACGGAAAAAACTGAGTTGGATGACAAGATAACTTAGTGTCATGCCTTGCAGACAATAACAGCAACCCATGATTATATCCTCAGAACCAAATATTGACACGCAGGTTATGACTACAGGATTATTCATGGAGACAACAGAATACACTGCTTGTAATTGGGATGTATGGTTGCCATATCCACAGCGTGATCATCAAATATTTAGGAATGGAATCACCTTTTCTGACTCTAGCATTCTATTATCAATAAACTTCAGCTGTAGGCAGAGGCTGTGAGAGGGAGAGGGGAAAAGAGACTGAAAAGGAGAAATTATAGACTGGATATTTGAGCTTAAAGGGATGTTAAAGTTTATCAACTCCAAACTCATCATTTTGCATATGAAGAATCAGGATCTCTGAGGTTAGCCAAAATCCAACCCTGATTCCACATCTGCAAATATAAGAGCTATGAGAAGAGGGACTTGGTCTTCATTTTATCTCCACATAGAACAGTGCCCATGAAACACTGTTAAGTCATCAAAGAAGTGGAAAGTTCTGACTCCAGACACAGCTGGGGTGGGGCTGTTCCCTGCAGCAAGTGGGCCCTCGGGTGGGACCCACGATCCAGAGCTGGACACGCTCAGTGGGGTCGGGTAGGAGCTGCAAAGCCATGGAGCAGAGCACAGGGTCACGGGAGAGCAGAGGCCAGCACCAGGACACGGCACTGGCTTCAGGGAGTCCTAGCAAGAGGCGACAGGACAGGAGATCGTGACAGTGGAACCTAAGATCCAGCAGAATCAGGAAAGGCAGGAAAGAAGGCAAGCCTCAGAGAGGCTAAAAGAGGGGACCCTAGTCCTAGAGGAACCAGGGAGAAGGTATTAAGAAGACAGGCTTTCGGCTGCAGGGAAAGGAAATGGAAGGAAAGAGGTGCAGAGCTGGTGAAGAGGTGGTGCTGGAACTCAGACCCGGCTTCCCTGCTCAAGGTCCAGTGTTCCCACCTGTCTACACTACAAGTTGCTCCCCCAGAAAACAAACACCCTCTCTGCTGGTGAAGCACACTGAGATGTGAGACCCACAAGGGGAGGCTCCTTGTCTGTTTAAATCTCTGTCGCATCCCATGTGCCTGGAACATAGCAGGTGCTTAATAAACGTTGAATGAATGAACAGATGACTACTCATGGACAGTTAAATGGAAGTTCAATTTCCTGCCCCGATACCTGTGGGTCATTTCCTCACCTATCCGCTCCCTCCCCGACTCCTCACGCTGGTATTCCAGACACTCATCAGCAGCTGTAGAAATACAGAGGGCACTCCAGCAAAGCAAAGCGCCCAGCCAGCCCAGCCCAGGAAGGTCTGCCCCGACGAGCAGTCCCGCAGGGCAGCCAGGGGAAGGTAAGTTCTCACTGGGTTGTCAATATTTCATTCCCTCATCTGTGACCTTGGGGATTCTGGAGGACCAAGGAAAGGATGGGCATGTTAATGAAGGTCTTTAAGACAATGAAAGACTATATGCAGGTATTTCCAACATGTTCTCCATTTCTTAAAATTTGAGAAAAAAAACTAGTAAAATTTAGGAAAGACCAGGTAGTCAGAAGTCCTAGTTTCCAGAGACAATTTTATACAACTAACTAGATCTCTTGGCCCCAGTTTCTTCAGCTGTAAAATGAGTGGGATATTAGTAGGTGATCTCTAAAGGTCAGTCCTAGTTCCAGACTCACTTTGGTTTTAATTCATATTTTTGTTCCAAAGGTCCAAAATGGGGCATTTCTGAGTCTATGATAACTGTGAATCTCATGCCAATTAACAGGCTAAGTTTCTTCCTATGCTTTCTTTGGAAAAAACAAACCTCCCTTGACAACAGAAGCAAAGGTCTCCTTTGGTGAAGAGCTGGAGGCTGCAGATAAAGGTCTCCTTCCCTATTACAGGGAGCAGGCAACGCCATCATTTCTTAATTTCCTTTCCAAAGTTTCCACCTACTAGATTGGCCTAGAAAAGTCATTCTGCCTCCTTTGAATGCCAAAACAGCGTGTATTTTTCTACAGCCACTATGAGAACCTGTCAGACAGCTTAGTTATTTTAGCAGATTTCTCCTACCGGACAGTTAACTCTCTGAGAATAGGACCATATTCCATCCTCCTGAATGTCTCTCACTGCACCTGACAGGCTTCCTTTGCACTTGGGGTCAGGGGGGGAGCTGTAAATATTTGCTGGGCATCTTTTCATATATTTTTTTATCATATGTGTTCCATACGTGTTTCAGGTGTCTCTCTCTTCCTTGTCTGATTGGTTTAGAAGCTCCCTGAGCACCAGTAATGATCATGCTTTCATCAAAGATCCCCTAAGTATTCAGTATCACTGTAGACCTTTTGAAAGTATGTAAAGGAAAAGAGGAAATCAAACCAGAGCATGGCAACCTATGTCTGTTGAGGGTCAAATACTAAATATTTTAGGCTTTGCGGGTCATAGAGTCTCTGTCACAACTACTTAACTCTGCACTTGCCCTACAAAAACAACCATAGGCAATATATTTTTACATATATGAGGATGTCCATGTTTCAATAAAACTTTATTTACAAACCAGGCCAGATTGACCTGTGGGCTGTAGCTTTCCAACCCATGAAGTAAACCTTGGAACAAAAAAACAAGCATAAGAACAATTTAGTATCATTTTGACAGTCCCGATGAGCAACATTGAATCCTATACGGACTCTTAAGGAGCAAGTTAAGAAAACAGACAATAATAACATGATAATAACAAAAGAATAAATTAAAGCAACATCTTTCAGTTTATTGACTATGTCTAGGCACTAGCCAATCATTTAATATTACGTACATATGACATATGGATTTAAATATATAACCACATACAAGCTGTCACTATGTTTCAAAATCATAAGCCCTGCCACAATAAACTTTGGACTAAAAATCTGGCTACTTCCAAAACCTATCCCCATAAGAAACCTCCCCTAGCCTGTTCCAAAGAGATTTCTCCCTGAATAATAGAAGCTGGGGGAAAACAAAGACGAAGAGGTGGGCAAATTATAAAAAACTGTGGATGGTGAACTGCCATCACTCAAGAATAATATAATCTACACAAAAAGAAAAGAAAAACCAGATCTCACAATCCCCACAGAGGTGTAAATGGGGGGTCCTCGTTCATAAATTTCAGTCTGTAAAGAGGAAACAGGAAGGTCTAATATTTATCAACTACATTTTTCTGCTACAAAAAGTGGGAAGTTCCTCTTTACTCACCAGCCATCTGAGGACTCTGACCCTGGCACAGGGCACCTGTTTTGGTTTCTGCAGCTTCTACAAAAGAGATCCATCCACCCCGGACTCATCATTCCAAGACAGCCAGGAGCTGTCTCACATGTGTGTACTCAGGCACGCACGCGCATGCACGCGCGCACACACACACACACACACACACACACACACATTATCCGCCTGGAAGCTCGGAGCTCTGTCTCAGAGTAATCATCTCAACCCCTCCCCGTGAGTCCCTAAATAATAAACCAAGTTAAACTTGAGTGGTCTGACTACTGAGAAGAGGAGAAAGGAAAAGATAGACTGGCTCTGCCAAAAGATAACAAAGGCTGCAAACTGATCCCCAGCCCAGACGTTCTCTGGCGCTAGACACTGGCCCAGAAAGTGGATTAGCTGGGCAGATGGTATTAGGCTTGGAGCCTGGATCCCTGGGAGAGGCTGCCAGCAACTGCTGGAGCGCCCACCACATACACTTAGGAAGAATTCCAGGCCTTTCGGGACCCAGCTGCCCTGTCCCCAAGGAGTCTGCGCCCACACGCAGCCAGGGGACAGTTCAGTCCCTCGTTGCCAAAAGGAATGGAGGGGAAGCAGGAGAAAGAGAGTGGAGGAAACTTAGAGAAGAATGGGTGTAAGGTCTGAGCCAGTTCATGCCAAAGGCAAGGTGGTTAGAACGTTTAGTGAATTCACTTTCTGTTCTCTTTGACTCAAGCGCAATCTTTCGCTCAGATTCACAGTCTGAGGGGGACAGAGGATGTGGGGACTGGCAGGTGGCACCAAGAGGCTATAGAAAAGGCAGAAGTCCCTCTCCCACCACCTTCACAAGCAATTCCATTTCTGGGGCTAAAACAGCAATGACATCAGCATCGTTACGGTACAGCAGATCTGGCAGCAAATCCCACCAGCTCCCACAGAGCAAGCCCAAATGGGTGGCAGATAAATGAGAAAATGACACCAGGGCAGCCAGTGGCACTGAAGTGGGATACTCGATGTTTCTGTTACAGTATTTTTTTTAAAGGAGAAAGGGGAGGATGAGGAGGAGGAGGAGGGGGAGGGGGGAGGAGGAG
Source organism: Balaenoptera borealis (assembly GCF_965194805.1). Taxonomy (NCBI): domain Eukaryota; kingdom Metazoa; phylum Chordata; class Mammalia; order Artiodactyla; family Balaenopteridae; genus Balaenoptera; species Balaenoptera borealis. The sequence continues at coordinate 114,328,949 of NC_138864.1, forward strand.
GGGGAAGAGGAGGAGGGGAGGAGGAGGGGGAGGAGGAGGAGGAGGAGGAGGGGGAAAAGGACAGCATCCTTGCTGGTACAGAGAGAACACACAGGTCACCCTGGGCACTCCCGTTTCTGTCCTCCGGCTGCTGCTTCACTCCCACCAGAAGTGCTCCAGGTGGAGGGACGGAGGGAGTCCAGCCCCAGCCTCCTCCACTCCCTCTCCCAGGAGCTCCCTAACTGGGCCTCATCTCCACTCATCCTGTGGCTTTCAGAGTGTAACAAAAACGACCTCCTCTGCGCGGAAATCACCGTCTTCACATGCTGCAACTTGCATTTTCTGAACGGGCTTCTCATATGTAAGCAGACACAGGCTAAAAGGGCAGGAGTCTGCTGGCCAACCAGCTCTAGATCTGCCCCTCCAGACGTCTGGAATCATCCTCTGTCTTCGATGCGGCGATAAATGTCTATTTTACCCTTTTCATCTGGAGCTGTCCCCGCGTGACCTCCGCCCCCTCTCTCTCTCTCACCTCAGGGCACCTGCCTCAAATAACTTCCCTAGTGTTGTCATTCACCTCCTGGATAATTGATAGCACGTCAAGCTGATGCTGAGAAAAGAACAAGGTGGTCAGACGTGTGCCTACTATAAATAGACCCACGACATGACCAGCATTTGCCAACTTTTGAGCAAAGAAGGCAGAGGCAGAAACAGCAGAGGGAGGCAGAAGCTTCCCCCGGGTCCTTGGGAGAGCTGGCTTCGCACAGGCTGCCACAGCCCCGTAGAGTAGCTTCAGCCAATAGCAGAGGGCCGGGCAGGTGATGCCTTTCCCCGCCGGGAGCAAAATTAAAAACATCACACGTGCGGGCACTGTTGGGCAGAGGCAGCAGAAATGCTCAAACAACACATGCCTTAACACATTTGCCTTCTTCCTCCCATATTATCTTTTTCTCTTTATGTTTTAGGCACTTAGGTTCTGTAGTTTGCTCTCAAGGGCATTTCTGGTTCCAGGCTTTTATATACATCCACTCACATGAGTAAACCAATGTGTAATCGGTACCTGGGCAGACCATGCATGAGGGGCAAGGCAGACGCTGCGTATAGAAAGAGGAAGAATAAACTAAGGTCTCCAGGGTCATGAGGCATTAAACAAGAATCCTTTTGTCTCAAGTAGCAAAACCCTATTCAAAATCGAAATATAAATGGAAAAATGATAAGGATGTAAGGCCTTTCACAGCACTTCCTAGTAAGGATTCACAACCAAACGAGGGAGCCAGTCCAGGGCAAAGATTCGATCAAGGGTGTTGCCTTCCTATCCCAGCCTATTTTTTTCATCTGGCCTCATGATGCCTGCCTTTGAGAGAGATGGGGATAAGGAGGGACAGAGAACAAAAGCAAGTGAACGAAGTTTTTCAGGCTTAAATATTACTTCTATGTCTAGATTGAGAACTTCGTCTTGGTTACTCACACATGGAACAAACTGGAAACAAATCAATCTGACTGCTCTTGATTTTTGGAGGGCATTGAATTGCCAAATAAACAAGTATAGTCTGAAAAGTCCTATAACTGCCCATCGTCCAAAGAAACCCCAGCTTCCCCAAAGCTCCACCAACAAGAATGAGGCTGTGAAAGTTGTCAGGCCCTGGGGAAGGTCACCCTCTCCTGTGCCCCTTCACATACGTCCTGGAGAATAGTAGGCAAAAAGGAAGGTGGAGAGAAACTTTCCAGACACACAACCAACTGCAATCACTGCAAAAAGTCATTACATTTCAGGATCGCAGAAGCGGACTGTATAAACTCCAAGTGCTGGGGTTTATGAGCAAAGCAGCAAACTGGAAAATACTAGAAATCTGAAGGAAAAGGCTTGGGTCCATGGTCCGGTTCCTAAATGGGTGACTGAGAGAGCCCCTGAACCTTGCAAAAGGAGGTCAATCATGGAAGGTTCTTAGGAGAGGTATATTTTGAGCTGGCCATTTCACCAAGCACATCAGTCAAACAAAATAAGAAGTTCTTCCTTGACTCAGTCAGTCGCCAACAATCAGTGACAGAGAAGAATCAGAGCCGAGAGAGCAATAGAGCCACCAGTATACATATATATCACCAATAAACCTGTTTCCTGCAGAGGCCTTAATAACCAAGCAGATAGGAGATCTCTCCCCTGTTTCCAAGCAGAGCATCTCATCAATAATCCAGACAGGAGATAATATGCCAAGACCTGCTGTGCCCACCCTGCACAACCTCAGGGCTCCCGGTTATCATGGCCTGAGTTCACACCTAGGAAAAGATGGAAATACACCCTTGGCTGCACAGCCCTTTCCTGATTCATTTGTAAGCTACACTAATAATCCCATGATGCAAACACAGGGGGAACAAAATCATTCGGGAACAGTCAGAAAGGTTATTCTTGCAAGACATAAGGCAATGATTATAATGATTTATTAAAATCTTACAATGTGAGAAAGTAAGATCGGCAAACAAAATCCAATTAAGGAATTCCAAATAAAAAGGAATTGAACTCCTTCAGCCCGAGGTTGACAAAGAAGCCATTCAGTAAAGAGCTTTACATGCTAAACTTAGCTGGGTAAACCTAGTTATTTTCCAAGCAGTGCTGTTCTTAAAAGAGCTATTTAACTTCATCCATCTCTAGGATCTGCAAGGCTAGGTATTCAGGCTGGCGGAGTTTTTTTTCGATTTAAATTGCAATTCTAAAATGAACTTCCCTCAGAAACTACATTGAGTAGATTTAAAACATAGTGTTCATAAGACTAGCTCCTCAACATCTTTCCCCTTCCCTCCCCTCCTCTCTCCCCTCCTCTCTCTTCCCTTTCCCAAAACCTACCCCTTCAGTTTTCCCCACCTCTCAGTCAGATCCATCTACCTACCTTCTTTCTCTCTCAACCATGTGCGCCCCCTATATTTTGGACGTGTTTCTGCATATATAACCTGTTTGTTTATTTTTTTGTTTTATATATTTCCCTTTTGTATTTGTTGCTTCTCTGGAGTTTATCAATAAACATGCTCCAGGATCTCAAAAGCAAAGAAAAGAGAGCTGCCCTTTGAGTCTTCCAAACTCCCTTTCCTGGGTACCCACACTCTCTTCTGCTCCATTTACCGTTGCATTCACGCCTTCATCCATCTGAGGTCCGCAGGCTTCCCCCCCACCCCCACTCCCAGGAAACCTCTCACCAAAGCCACCAGTTTTGTCCCAAGGGTGAGACTCTATGGACCTCTCAGTACCACCTGCAGCTACCAACGCGGGTAACCGCATCCTCCTCTTGACCACAATTTCCTCCTTTGACTCCCCGACATGATTCACTCCTGATTTTTTGATCCCTTCTCCTTCCCAGGCTTCTCTTCTTCCTTCCTTAACTCTTAGGAATCTGTGCTCAGTCCTCCTCTCTTCCCCCATGGTTTCCCTAGAAGTCACCCAGTGTCATGCTCTCGTGACTCCCCTGTAATGAGGAGACCCAACTTTTCATCTTGGTCTGAGACCTCTCTCCTGACCAGCTAGACGTGAACAGCTTGCATTCAACATGTCTAAAATGGTGCCAGTTATCTGTCCCCCGACCTGTACTTCCTAGGAGAGCAAATCATTCAAGCCAGGACCTGGAAATCAGCTTAATACTGCCCTCTTCTTCATTCCTTACATCCAGACACTAAACCCAGCCAACCCTCCCTCCCCCTCTGCGGCTACCAGGCTAGTTTAGGACAATGTCACACCTCCTGGGTCTTCCTGCTGCCAGTGAGACTAGCTACATTGCTCCTGCCATAAGATTAATCAGTGGCTCCACATCAACAACAAAGTAAACCTAAGCCCTCTGATATGTCCCTTCTCACACTTCCCTCCCACCTCCTAGCTATCCTAAATTATTTGTAGTCTCCCAAAGGCAGAAAGCTCCTCCATCCCTTCCTGTCTATTCTTTTCAGGAGGAAGGAATGCATCTACCTTCTCCTTTGACTGGGTAATTCGTTAAGATATATTTCAATTGTTATCTGCTCCATGAAGCCTTCTATTATGGACTGAATGTTTGTGTCCCCCACCCCACCCCAATTCATATGTCGAGGCCCCATTGTGCATGTATTTGGAGATGGGGCCTTTAAGAAAGTAATTAAGGTTAGATGAGGTCATAAGAGTGGGGCTGTGATCCCATAAAATGAGTGTCCCTTATAAGAAGGGACACTGGGGATCTCTCTCTCTCTCCTCTCTCCCTCCCCCTCTCCCTCGCTCCATGTGCACACACTGAAAAAAGGCCACGTGAGGACACTGCAGGAAGGTAGCTGTGTGCAAGCCAGGAAGAGAGCCCTGATCAGAAACTAAACCCTACTGGAACCTTAGTCTTGGGCTTTCCAACCTCCAGAACTATGAGAAAATAAATTTCTGTTGTTTAAGCCACCCAGTCTGTGATATTTTGTTATGGCAGCCCGAGCAGTCTAACCTGTCTTCCTTAATCCCCTGTCCTCTCACCCTGGAGAGAGCTGGTCATCCCCCCTATCACTTGTACAACTATCCATCCATATGACAGCATCCACCATCCTGTAATGCAATGCATGTTCACATATCTTTCTCACCTACTAACTATAAACTCCTTGAGGGCAGAAACAATGTCTTACCCACTTTTGTGTTCTTCTTGGTCTAGAACAGTATCCAGCCGTAGTAAATGTTCAATAAATGCTTGTGAGATGAATTAATGAACGAGTAAATGAAATGAGTAAAACTGAATTTCCTATTTGCATCTGGGTTGACATGTGGGCGTTTCTGTGTGCGGATGTGTGGGGGGTTGTATGTGCACGTATGCCTATATGATGAGATGATTTATTTGCAAGGGGTGACCATGTGAGTGGATCAATGTGTTTCATATTCAATTGCAGAATCATTTCTCCATTCCCTCCCCAAATCCTCCTGAATTCCTAATGCGATTCCCACACCAAAATCGCCTGACCTCATTTTTTATCTGGGTCTTCCTTGTTTTCTCTCGACTTGGGGTACTTAGCCAGTTACCTCCCACTGCACGTGGTTTTATTCCCTTTGGCTGGGACTGACAACGTGAAGCCAGACTGAAGTCACTGGTTCAGGAAATCTCTAAACCAATGAGATCTCAATGTAGAGCCTGTTTTCCCAGGGCTCTGGGAACTCTTTGCATCACTGCTGGACAGATATACATATTCATGAGTTATCATGTAGCTGAGAAGAACAAGATGATTATATCCACCCGGCAGAAGTCAGTTTTTCAAAAAAAAAAAAGGGGGGGAGTTTTAGGCTTATAGCAAAACTGGAGAATTGTGCATACTCACTCCAGCTTGGAGACAGATCTCCTCTACACCCTGGGGAAATCAGTCCTCATTACATTTTCTCTTTTCACAGCTATTTATGGCAGCTTGGAACAAAGAGCTCAAGTCCTGTACCTCTTGTTTTAACTTTCCTTTATGCAAAAGAACCTTCTTTTCCCAACAGCTTGAACGATACATGCTTATTTGGAGGGAAAGAGATTTGGAAATGGATATGAATCTACTTTACCACCACCTCCCCAATCAAAATGGCAAAATCTTGGAAATGACAACTGTGACACTAAGTCTATGTCACCAACATGATTCTAAGAGCCCCTGAGTGAGGCACGGGGCTCAGATCTCCCTGAGGTTCGCTATGCACCTCGGGCCATGGCCCATCCCAGGAGTGGGTCCAGCATGTGTTTCTGTAGGGAGAGCTGGAAGGGAAAAGTCTGTTAGAAAGGGAGAAGGGGTGGACTCTCAAAGCCCTATCTGCAAAGCACTTTGCCAGACTGAGAGGAGGTCTGAGAGGTCCTTCCCCAGCACAGCTGCTGGTACTATGTTGTGTGAGATCACAATGGGTGTGCTGAGGAGATATTTAAGCCAAAAGCATCATTTGTAATCATGACGATTTCTTACACTGTCCATTCAGATGCTCTGATCTTACTCAGAAAGGGACGACTGCACTCACATATCTTTTAAAACATCCACATTCTACTTGATAGAGAGTCTCAAGCAGCTATAGAAGTCATTGGACACACAGCAAGGGCAAAAGACTTCCAAGAAATTCTTAGGTAATTGCAGACCTGGGCTGGGCAAAGAGGCTGCATTTAATGTGAACTCACCAACACACCAACACACACACACGCGCGCACACACACACACACAGACTCTGAGCATCCTCAGAGGCGACGAATGCGGACCACGCCCAATCCTCTTCTGCGCCTCGAGTCAGGAGTCCTGCTTGTCCTCAGGGGTGCCTCCCTGTCTTTGAATCAGCTGGGCCCACCTCACCTGCCAATCCCCCTGCTGCCCCCCTCTCCTTTCCCTTCCAGGCTCTGTTGGTGACTATGGTGATTTCTGTAACAGCCAAGAGCCCTGAAGGGAGAAATGGCATTTTCCAAAACTCTGGGCTTATACGCAGCCAACTCCTTCCACCTCCCTGCCTCCTGCCCAAATCCTAAGTGCCTCAGCTGGGAGCCCGTTGTCATGGTTACTCTAATCTTTGTCTGCTTGGCTTGTTAAACAAGCTGACTTTGCTCCAGCCTACCTCCTGGTGGCCCCACCTCAATGTCCTTCAGGGCTTCCCTCCCTCCCTCCATCCCCATCCTTGGGTACTTCCCCTCCTGAGGGACGAAAGGAACGGGCAGTGATCTCGCTCCCTTCCCACCCCTCCAGTCCACCAGATCTTATCAGGAGGGTTTTCTTTCATGCTCCTAAATGGAAAAGTACCACTCATGACAGAAACAACCAGTGATTGAAAATGAAGGTTCTACACAAATTCTAGAAGTGGAGGGGAAAAGGAGGAAAAGGAGCCAGAAGGGCTCCTTTAAGTGAGAACTATTTTGCTCTCTTCAGTGAGAACTATTTTGCTTGACAAAAAGAGGCTGGTGTCTTGGCAAAGTTGTTTGACGGGCCTGCTGAGGTTGGTTGGTCCACCCAGCAAGCTACCCCCAGAATAAGACCTTGCACCCTATTCTAAAGAGACCCTCCCTCACATCCCTTTCACATCCTCACATCACATCCCTCATCCCTCCAGGCTAGAGAGATGACATTCCTTCCTCTGGTCCAGGGCAATGCCCTTCAGGCTGCCCTGGATTCCATAATCTCCTGACGCCTTAGGGATACTTTTTTCAACTTTATTGAGGTATAACTGACAAACAAAAACTGTAGACAGTTAAAGTGTACAACTAGACGTTCTGATATATGTATACATTGTGAAATAACCCCCACAATCAAGCTAATCAACATACCCATAGGCTAACATACTTACATTTTTCTTTTCTTTCTTTCTTTTATTCTTTCTTTTTTGGGTCTTTGAGAATGCTTAGGGGTCTTAATTCAACCAAAATTTCCTCAGTCTCCTGAATCTTAAACCAATTTCCTTCTACTTACTCTTTCCCCTCAGCATGTAAACACAATTTCCCACCTGAAGACAAAATCTCCCTTTGACCCTCTGGTTACCACCCACTAGTCTTCCTTTCTGGAAGCCGTCTCCCTTCCGGTCTCTATTTCCTTGCTTTGCACTCAACCCACTGACAGTGGTTTCCTCCAGGAGCATGGCAGAGCCCAGGTTACGAAGAACTTCCCTGTTGTCAAATTCAGGGGACACTCTTTAGTCTTCTAGCCCTTGCAGTCCGTAACAAGTGGCTGTGATGGTTAACAAACAGGATTCCGGAGTCCTTTTACTTATTTTCAACTTTGGCCCCAGTGTTTATCAGCTGCGTGGCTTGCACCAAGTTATTTAACCCTGTTGCCTCAGTTTCCTCCTATTTCACTGAGGTAATAACAGTACCTACCTCACTCGGTTATTATGATGACTAAATGAGGCAACACATGTAAAAAAAACAAAGCAGTGCCCATTCATAGAAAGCACTAGAAAAATCACTGTCGACTGTTATTATTATCCGAAGCCTCAGCAGCAGTCAGTGTTGCTGCTCTTCCTCTTCTTGAAACCCTCTCCCACTTTCTTCTCCTTCCCCTGTGTCTTCCTCCTCAGATTCCTTCGTGAGTACCTCGCAAGCTTTCTGAATAGCTCACAGAGTTCTGCTCTGGACTGTCTGCTCTTCTGACTTTAAACATGATCCCTGTGCAACCTCAGTCATATCCAAGATTTTAACTACCATAGTGCGTGGTCGACCATCAAATCTCTACATTCAGCCAAACATCTCTGCTAGACTCCAGACTCATATGTCTAACTGTTGGGTATCTCCACCTGGATATCTCATAGGCAACTTGAACTCAGTTTAATCAAGGCAGAACTCTCGGGGACTTCCCTGGTGGTCCAGTGGTAAAGATTCTGCCTTCCAGGGCAGTTCCCTGTTCGGGGAACTAAGGTTCCACATGCCGTGGGGCAACTAAGCCCATGAGCCACAACTACTGAGCCCACGTGCCTCAACTAGAGAGCGCACATGCCGCAAACTACAGAGACAATGCACTCTGGAGCCTGTGCACCACAGCTAGAAAGAGAAAACCCACATGCCACAACTAGAGAGAAGCCCGTGCACCGCAGTGAAGAGCCTGGGCACCGCAATGAAAGATCCCGCGTGCTGCAACTAAGACCCAACGTGGCCAAAAAAAAAAAAAAAAAAAAGCAGGCCTCTCCATCTGTCTATTCTATCCCCATGAATGGCACCACCTAGTAGCCCAAGCCAGAAAAGTGGTTTCCCTCAACCCCTCCATCCAGATAATAACCAAATCCAATTAGCTCTACTTCAGTCTCTCGAAAGCCCATCTAAGCTGTCTGTTATTAATGACTTTTTCCAGGCACTCAATATTTCAGGCCTAGATTATCAAAAGTATTTACCCTCCTCAAATCACTCCTTACACTGTTGTCAGAACAACCCATTTTAATGTTGACAGGATCATGTTTCTTCCCTGTATTAAATCTTCAATAGCTCATCGTGACCTATAACAGTATTTCCCAAACTTAACTGGGGTTTTCTTACAAATACCTGGGTCCCACCCTAAACTAACTGAAATCAGATTCTCCAAGAGAGACAGTATTTTAACAAGTGCCTGGTGATTCTCATGATCAATAAATTTGGAAAAGGCTGGCCTCTAAGATCAGAGAGCCTGTCCTTTGTGTTATAGCTGTTCCTCTTTAGAGAATTCCCAAGGTCTCTCTCACATTCTATAATCCAGCAGCAGAGAACAAAAAAGTGAGGGAAATATGTAACACGTCTCTCCGTTCCCGTCCTCCGCCACTGATGGACATTGTCAACTGGTTTTCCATGTTGTGTCACACCCCATCCCCACTGCTCCTGGTCACTACGCCATTATTAATGCTGCTCCCTGAACATGGGATGGCCTCAGCCCAATGTTGATCACACAGCCAACTCCTCCTCATTCTTTAAAACTGTTCAAATATCACCTTTTCCAGGAAGCTTTGCTTGGTTCAGTAATTCTCCCCACGCCCACCCACCCCAAGCCTTCATGAGGTTCATTTCATCTGTGCCCCTCCGGCATCCTGGCTTACCCTCATCAACACACCACTACAGGATACTGTCTGCTTCTTGTTCTCCCTTCTATAGGTCATGATTTTCTAATCCCAGCACCTAGTCCAGTTCCTGGCAACCAGGGAACTTTATATTGTTGAGAGAGTGACAAAGAATGATCTCAGTAGGCTTTAGCTTCATTGTCTCAACCATTCAGATCTCTTTGAAACCTTATCATCAACCAAAGTATTCATTATCCCTCCCAACTTCAGATCACTTAAAGCATTCCATGTTCTTTTTATCCTCATCTAAGTGATGATAAAATAAAAAAACTCAATGCACAGAGTCCACAGGAGAAATCTCTCTGCATGCCTGTGAGGTATTGGTTGTGAGGACCCTGGAGAAGTCATTCAAATGGGGCTGATGCTATCTGATCATCCCTTTATACAGCTCATATTTATTGATCTTGTCCAGGAAACTCTGGGTGGAAAGTACCTGACACAGACACTGTCAAATGTCTTGCTGAAGTACAGATATACCATATCTGCTGTATTTACTCTATTTAAGGCTTTGCAACTTTTAAAATTCTTGTAAAGAAATTATGCTACTTGGGCAAAACATTCTCAGAGAGCCAATATTTGCATTTAAGGATCACTCCTTTCCTATCCAAGTACGAATTGTCTGTTTCATAACCTGTTCAAGAATGTTTTATGGAAATGATCTCAGGCCCTCTAATCTATAGTTCTCTCATTTTTTAAAACCTAGAAAATGTCTGCCTATCTCAGCTTTCCAGCTCCTGTCCCATTTATTATCCACGATTCTCCAAAGATTCTAAATAGTAATTCAATAGCTTCTCTCTGTTATCTAGAATGTAATTCATCCAGGCCACAAGGCTTGAATCATGTAGCTCAGGCTGGTGTTTGCTTACACCTTCCTCATCTGGAAAGAATTTGAAAAAAGGGAACTAGGACTAGCTTTTTCCTATGGTTAATTGGGGGTATATCCTAAAGTTAGGAGTATATCCTGCAGTTTCCTTTAAAGACTCAGACAAATCAATCATCCATGATTTTTTTCAAGCAGAGAGGTACATACACACATACACACACACACACACACACACACACACACACACACACACACACACAGAGGTTCTGGAGTCAGAAAGACCAAAAGTAAGAATCCAAGCTTCATCATCTAGTAGCTTTGCACCCCTGGTCAAGAGTATTATCCTCTAGGAGCCTCAATTTCTTCAAGTTCAAAATAAGAAGAACAATAATGCCATTTTTCAGAACAGCTTTAAGATATCAATGAGTTAATACAAAGGTACCTGTAAATGGTACCTGCTACTGAAACTATAATTAGACTTTTTTTCAAGCTATATGAGTAATTTTTAGCATGTGATTCTTGGTGTGAAAGGGTTCAGAACATTGTCAGGAATCAAATGGTAGGAAGAATTAAACCAATCAAGCACAGCGATGCAGGACTTCCCTGTATTACCTGCTGAAAAGTATTTATCCATAAACCTCAGCCTCCTTATACATTTGATGTGAGCTTCACACTGTCTGACTAAAAGAACGAAGGAAGCCCCCCTGAATACCGGGAAAGCGAGGATGCTCCATAGAAAATAAAGAAAAAATAAAGAAAAAATAAAAAATAAGAAAATAAGAAAAAAAAAAAAAAGAAAAAAAGACCAGCATAGACAACCTAGAACAGACTGAGGCATTGGCAAAAGCAGACCTGTTAGGGTCAGACCCCGCTGAGAGCTCTAAGATACGGCCTAGAAGCCAAGAGTCTAAAGAGCAGGTGAGCTGTGTATAGTTTCCAGGTAGCAGGCAAATCGTGCTGCACCCAGTTCTCATCTCATTAGGTACAACTGTCTCGGCCATGCATGTCCCCAAACACTGGTCCCCCCACATCTGAAGGCATTCTAAGGAACATCTGTAATGGAAACACGCAAATCTTTCTTGGCTTTCCATTCCTTTTATGATTTTTGCTTCCTGTTTCAGTTTTTAGACACAGAAACAGCTGAGATGTCTATTAGCTCTTATTCAGGTGCCCAGGCCTTCAATGACCTCACTTCTTTATGGGCTCAGGTTGGGCTTGGATGAGTTAAATTATGAGATATAGGAAAGAACATGAGTCCTCACAGGCACCAACTGCTCAGCCATCACCTGGGATGCACCCTTGATTCTTAAACCTTTCTATGTGTCTGTGGTTGTTGAGGTGTATTCAGGTTTTAAGCAAAAAATACCACTTTTTTTTTAGCCTTCTGAAATAGGAACTATATTATAATTAGTCCAGGAATTTTGATCTGCCTTTCATGGGGAATTGTTTTTTCTTCAGTAAATTTAACCTTTTTTCTCTAATCTCCTTTCACACTTCTTTCTTGCCTCCAAGAAAAATACTTCTATTTGGAAAATTAGAAAGCACAGAATTCTTAGGTCCAGGGTCACCCATTCTCATAGGGCAGACTTCTTCCTTCCTAAGAAGAGTCACTTTCACACGTGAAAGTTAAAACCAAGAGAGGATCACTTAGCTTCTCCCTAACGTGAGACCCTGGACTAAGGGACCCTTACAAGTCGCGAGGTCTGCTGTCGGGTTCTTGAGTACAGTGGTGATTGAATGGTCAGCAGGAGAGAAGTCAGAAGGGAGAGAAGGGTTCCTCCCTGACCTGCCTGGATATTTACTTTCTTCTCAAGGCAAAAACAGATGTACCTACCCACCCAGGAGGAGCCACTCTTCTCCATGGGAACTGCTGGCACAGCATGCCATGCTATCTACCCCTGGTCCCCAGTATGGCCTCCACCCACCATGGAGCAATTGTCAGCCTCCTGTAACAATGATAAAAGCGTGCCGTGATACCCCTGACCAGTAAGGACAGAGCAGTCTGGGCCTGGGAACCAGAGCCCTAAATAAGTGACAGGTTGTCTAACTGCTTTGGCATTTGCTCCGTGTATGTGTATCATTGAAACATTTATTTTAAGCCTCTAAAGGTGCCAACTGATGGCTCCTGGGTTGACTTTGATGGGCTCCTACCACAGATCGGGCAAATAGTTAATAAATGTGCTTTGCTGCTCATCCCAGATGTGGATGATGTCACTCTAGAACAGATCACGTTTCTTAAGGGGCCTCACCCCTGTTCAGACTCCGCAAGTCCAGGGCGGCACCCTGGGAGTCAGTGTTTTTAAGGCACTCCCTGAAGGACAGTAGAATTATTGTTCCCAGTGAACAGACTCCCACACTTTAGTTTCACAATGCAGAAGGAACCTTCTGCACTCTTCTTGCTAAATATGCACATCTAAAAGAATCTGGGAAAGGCCAGGATGGTTTCTGGTTAACTTGCTTCAGATACCTCCAACAGTGATCGTAGCAATGCATCGCTTGTAGCAGTTGGTTAATAAGTTCTTAAAGATCATTTAGTTCATTTCTACCCGAAGCAGAAATGCTGGTCCATAACAGAAGTATACCTAAGCTCTGCTTAAGTGCCTCCAAGGGCAGGTCATTTACCACCCAAAAGGCAGTTTTCCTGTCCAATAGTGCCTTTCTTCCTGGTTTGCCTGGGGTGCCAGTGACAGTCTCATTTTAGATCTATTATCCTGGTGTATTTAACAAGCCCCCCTTTTGCTCTCAATGTCCTGGTTTGGAAGATAATAGAGTGACCATATCATCTACCTACAGCACAGGATAAACTTTAGATTCTTTACCCTGAGATACAAGATGGTCACAACCTCCTCCCCACCCACCTCCTCTCTCTCCCATCTCATCATCCAGCACTTCCTGCCACACCCCACCTACTGCCACCACATAGAAATGCTCTCCTCTCTCCATTGCACACACACAGCCACTGAGGAACAGGTAGTAACTCGCCTAAAGTTTTGCAGCCAATAAGTAGAAGACAGTTTTCCATCTATGGTTTCCATCCAGTTCCATCAATGGTTTCTCCTGAGATGCCACTTCCAGACCCTCAGGCCCTTTGCTAATTGACCTTCTCAGGCAAACTCTTATTTTGCTCTATCTAATAAAAGACACACCAGCAAACACGAGGCTTCAGGGGAGTCTAACCATCGAAGATGGTGTTACTTCCCGGAATCAATACATTATGGTTCCATTAATGCAGGGTTTTAGTTGCCTCTTCAGATTTAGCAGCTTATTTGAGCTTTAGTCAAATAAAACCTAAATGTCTTTTCTCTACCAGAACTACTGCCAGTAGATTTTTTTTTCTTCCATCATTACCATTGATTTTTTTAACTCCCAAATAAGATTTTACATTTATCTCTTTGTAACGTCATCTAGTTATTTTTAACCCAGCATTCCAGCGTATCTAGATCATTTTGAGACGGGTTTTTGTACTGATTACATTGGCCATTCTTTCCAGCTTTGCATCTGTTAAAAGTTTGATATGCATGCCTCTTGCGTCTTCTTTCAACCTCCTGGCAAGGTTACTGCCCAGGGCAAGTCCAAGAACTGGGAATCTCTGGGACTTCCCTGGCGGTCCAGTGGTTAAGACTCTGTGCTTCCACTGGAGGGGGCACGGGCTCAATCCCTGGCCGGGGAACTAAGATCCCGCATGCCACATGGTGCGGCCAAGAAAAGAAAAAGAAAAGGGAAAGAAAAAACTAGGAATCTCAAAACGATTTCACTGGTGATGTTCCTTGTCTGTGCCATCACAGTCTTCCAATGGGCATCCCTGAAGAAAGCACTCCCTTGCCAAAGTTTACAGCCATTCCACCCCAGCCTTCTACAATGAGATGTGAACATGGGGATCTTCCTAGAAATGATGGAGCAAATCACACTGTGACTAAATGATTCAGCCAAGTAGTCCTCAGGCCTGGACTGACTCTAAGGACAGGTAGAGTGTGGTATGGAGGTTTTCAGAAAGGTCCTTAAGCTCCAAAGCAGTCCAGCCTTCCAACTGGCTAAGAAGAGAAAATTCTTTATTGGAGTTTCATCCCCAAAGCCTGATCCTTGTTCCCAAGAGAAGTTACACTTAGACCTTAAGCCAGTATCAGGCATTTGTACCTCAGTGTGATACAGAAAGGTTTTCAAAGACGACCCCTGAAAGGAAAAGGCCAAGAAAAGCCTGATTGAACACAGGTTTCCCTGAATGTCAGATCTAGCTCCTGAATCCTGACAATCTGTCCTTTTCATCTACAGATAAAGACAGGAAGAGAAAACGGTTAAGGGATCACTCAGGATTTATAATCCTGAGAGAAAAGGAAGAAAGGTCTACATCAGGAAGCTCCAGTAGGAAGAACAGTGAACCACCCTATTGTTCCAAAACAATTACTGCAGGATTTTCCAGCCTAACAGGAAGACAAAGCAAACTCCAGAAAACAAATTTTTTCAACGGTGATGTAATCTGGCTTCCATTAAGTATGCCATGTTAGCATGGTGTTTATCTCTGCTCCCTTCCCAAAATGAACTGTAAGGAGTGTGATTAAATTTAAAAAGTAAAATTCCACAAGGACATAGAGAAAAGGAGAAGTGAAAACAGTAAGAAGGAAATGTCAACAGTCTTCCAGAAGACGGACATTGAATAAACAAGTCATTACCGACCTATTAGAATAAGGAAAGCTAAAACTCTCAAAGGGCAAAGCCAAGAAAAGAAGCCAATCCACACTGTGGGCCGTCGGCAAGGCTGAGGGACTGGAAGTAGTGCCGTGGACGTCCTATAAGGCACACAGAACCCTCCTGGTCCCCACTCAGCATCAGACCGTGCCTTCCCCATCAGGGCAGGAGACGAGAGATTTTCTTTCTAGAGAAATTAAAAGAGGGGTGCTCAGGAACAAGACGCACAAGTGGGGAGGCCTGCGTGGATGTGAGGGTGGTGCAGTGGCAAATGTGAGCCTGCAAAGGGAGAACTGAGTGAAAGTCAACACCCATAATGAGATCTCTCTGTCCCTGCCCCACGCTTGGATCCCACAACAACTGTGGCAGGCACATGTCCCCAGGAACAAGTCTGGAAGATTCTATTCTGGGTAATCTGACCTGCCCACGGGAAAAGCTTCCAGATGATGTAACTGGGGATCCTTCAACTGAACAGATCTGCAGATCCCAGATCACTCAGCAGTGAGACCAGCTAACTGGAGAGCCTGGGTCCCCCTCAAGGTGCGTCCCATCAGTTCCTTAGAGCCTCCCTGTCTATGTGAACTGATGGCCACAGAGCTCCTGATAAAGCCACTAATAATGAAAGACAGGACCAAAACACACAATCAGGACGAAGGAACTGAAAAATCAACAAAGGAACATGCCACAGATAAACAGTTTTGGGGATTTTAAAATATCACAGAAGAAAAAATCAACAGAAGAGTTAAAAGATAAAGTTCAGGCAATCTCCCAGAATGTAGGACAAAAGATAATGAAAATATAAAGGTAAGAGAATTAGAGGATAAATTTAGCACACCCAACTTCCAGGTAGTAGGAGCTCCAAAAAGAAAAAAATATAAAACAATAGTGAAAAGAATGAGATGACAGTAAATGAAATGAAAGGAAAAAAAAGAAGTGATAGTATACATATGACTCCTCTATGAACAGTATGTACAAAATCACAGTAATTTAAAGAGTGTAGTGGTTAAAAGCAGACTCTAGAGCCAGATTTCCTTTGATTTGAAATCTGGCTCCACCAACTACTACCTGCATGACTTTGAAAAAGTGATTTAAACTATGTCTCAATGTCCACATCTGCATAAAAGAAAAAAAATAACACTACCTACTTGATATTGTTGTTACAAAGATAAGTTAATATGTGCCTAAAGCTCTTAAACAGTGTCTTGCATCCAAAATGTACCCAATAATCTTAGCTATTATTTAAAGTGTTATATAATATTACAGTACAAATGATATGATCA
This sequence comes from Balaenoptera borealis, assembly GCF_965194805.1. Lineage (NCBI taxonomy): Eukaryota > Metazoa > Chordata > Mammalia > Artiodactyla > Balaenopteridae > Balaenoptera > Balaenoptera borealis. Next base: position 114,345,198 of record NC_138864.1, read on the forward strand.
CTAAATTTAACCCAAAACTTTGATGTAAATATATGAGGAAGAGAGAGGAACAGGAAGTATGTTAAATGGGACTCAGGGGTGTTAGTCTAAAACCTTATCATTCATCGAAGTCAGTGTTATAACGTGTTATAACGTCTCTGAAGGGCAAATCAAGTTAACAGTAGCACAAACATGGTATTTAAAAATGAAGAGGTAGAGAGGGCAGACAGCAGAAGCAACAAGAACTACAATCTTGCAGCCTGTGGAACAAAAACCACATTTACAGAAAGATAGACAAAATGAAAAGGCAGAGGACTATGTACCAGATGAAGGAACAAGATAAAAGCCCAGAAAAACAACTAAATGAAGTGGAGATAGGCAACTTTCCAGAAAAAGAATTCAGAATAATGATAGTGAAGATGACCCAGGACCTTGGAAAAGGAATGGAGGCAAAGATCAAGAAGATGCAAGAAATGTTTAACAAAGACCTAGAAGAATTAAAGAACAAACAAACAGAGATGAACAATACAATAACTGAAATGAAAACTACACTAGAAGGAATCAATAGCAGAATAACTGAGGCAGAAGAACAGATAAGTGACCTGGAAGACAGAATGGTGGAATTCACTGCCGTGGAACAGAATAAAGAAAAAAGAATGAAAAGAAATGAGGACAGCCTAAGAGACCTCTGGAACAACATTAAATGCATCAACATTTGCATTATAGGGGTCCCAGATGGAGAAGAGAGAGAGAAAGGACCCAAGAAAATATCTGAAGAGATTATAGTTGAAAACTTCCCTGAAATGCAAAAGCAAATAGCCACCCAAGTCCAGGAAGCGCAGAGAGTCCCAGGAAGGGTAAACCCAAGGAGAAACACACCGAGACACATAGTAATCAAATTGACAAAAATTAAAGACAAAGAAAAAGTATTAAAACCAACAAGGGGAAAACGACAAATAACATAAAAGGGAACTCCCATAAGGTTAACAGCTGATTTCTCAGCAGAAACTCTGCAAGACAGAAGGGAGTGGCAAAATATATTTAAAGTGATGAAAGGGAAGAAACTACAACCAAGATTACTCTAGCCGGCAAGGATCTCATTCAGATTCGATGGAGAAATCAAAAGCTTTACAGACAAGCAAAAGCTAAGAGAATTCAGCACCACCAAACCAGCTCTACAACAAATGCTAAAGGAACTTCTCTAAATGGGAAACACAAAAGAAGAAAAGGACCTACAAAAACAAACCCAAAACAATTAAGAAAATGGTCATAGGAACATATATATCTATAATTATCTTAAATGTGAATGGATTAAATGCTCTAACCAAAAGACACAGGCTCGCTGAATGGATACAAAAACAAGACCCATATATATGCTGTCTACAAGAGACCCACTTCAGACCTAGGGACACATACAGACTGAAAGTGAGGGGATGGAAAAAGATATTCCATGCAAATGGAAATCAAAAGAAAGCTGGAGTAGCTATACTCATATCAGATAAAATAGACTTTAAAATAAAGAAGGTTACAAGAGACAAGGAAGGACACTACATAATGATCAAGGGATCAATCCAAGAAGAAGATATAACAATTATAAATATATATGCACCCAACATAGGAGCACCTCAATACATAAGGCAACTGCTAACAGCTATAAAAGAGGAAATTGACAGTAACACAATAATAGTGGGGGACTTTAACACCTCCCTTACACCAATGGACAGATCATCCAAACAGAAAATTAATAAGGAAACACAAGCTTTAAATGACACAATAGACCAGACAGATTTAATTATTATTTATAGGACATTCCATCTGAAAACAGCAGATTACACTTTCTTCTCAAATGCATACAGAATATTCTCCAGGATAGATCACATCTTGGGTCACAAATCAAGCCTTGGTAAATTTAAGAAAATTGAAATCATATCAAGCATCTTTTCTGACCACAATGCTATGAGATGAGAAATAAATTACAGAGAAAAAAAAACATAAAAAACTCAAACACATGGAGGCTAAACCATACGTTACTAAATAACCAAGAGATGACTGAAGAAATCAAAGAGGAAATTAAAAAATACCTAGAGACAAATGACAGTGAAAATACAATGACCAAAACCTATGGGATGCAGCAAAAGCAGTTCTAAGAGGGAAGTTTATAGCAGTTCAATCCTACCTCAAGAAACAAGAAAAATCTCAAATAAACAATCTAACCTTACACCTAAAGAGACTAGAGAAAGAAGAACAAACAAAACCCAAAGTTAGTAGAAGGAAAGAAATCATAAAGATCGGAGCAGAAATAAATGAAATAGAAACAAAGGAAACAATAGCAAAGATCAATAAAACTAAAGCCTGGTTCTTTGAGAAGATAAAGAAAATTGGTAAACCTTTAGCCAGACTCATCAAGAAAAAGAGGGAGAGGACTCAAATCAATAAAATTAGAAATGAAAAAGGAGAAGTTACAACGGACACTGCAGAAATACAAAGCATCCTAAGAGACTACTACCAGCAACTCCATGCCAATAAAATGGACAACCTGGAAGAAATGGACAAATTCTTAGAAAGGTATAACCTTCCAAGACTGAACCAGGAAGAAATAGAAAATATGAACAGACCAATCACAAGTAATGAAATTGAAACTGTGATTAAAAATCTTCCAACAAACAAAAGTCCAGGACCAGATGGCTTCACAGGCGAATTCTATCAAACATTTAGAGAAGAGCTAACACTCACCCTTCTCAAACTGTTCCAGAAAATTGCAGAGGAAGGAACACTCCCAAACTCATTCTATGAGGCTACCATCACCCTGATACCAAAACCAGACAAAGACGTCACAAAGAAAGAAAACTACAGGCCAATATCACTGACGAACATTGATGCAAAATTCTCAACAAAGTACTAGCAAACAGAATCCAACAGCACATTAAAAGGATCATACACCATGATCAAGAAGGATTTATCTCAGGGATGCACAGATTCTTCAATATATGCTAATCAATCAGTGTGATACACCATATTAACAAATTGAAGAATAAAAACCATATGATCATCTCAATAGATGCAGAAAAAGCTTTTGAGGAAATTCAACATCCATTTATGATAAAAACTCTCCAGAAAGTGGGCATAGAGGGAACCTACCTCAACATAATAAAGGCCATATATGACAAACCCACAGCAAACATGATTTTCAATGGTGAAAAACTGAAAGTATTTCCTCTAAGATCAGGAAAAAAACAAGCATGTCCACTCTCGCCAATATTATTCAACATAGTTATGGAAGTCCTAGCCATGGCAATCAAAGAAGAAAAAGAAATAAAAGGAATACAAAATTGGAAAAGAAGAAGTAAAACTGTCACTGTTTGCAGATGACGTGATACTATACATAGATAGTCCTAAAGACACCACAGGAAACTACTAGAGCTAACCAATGCATTTGGTAAAGTTGCAGGATACAAAATTAATGCACAGAATTTTCTTGCATTCTTATACACTCACAAAAAAAGATCAGAAAGAGAAATTAAGGAAACAATCCCATTCACCATTGCAACAAAAAAAATAAAATACCTAGGAATAAACCTACCTAAGTAGGTAAAAGACCTGTACTCAGAAAACCATAAGACACTAATGAAAGAAATCAAAGATGACACAAACAGATGAAGAAATATACCATGTTCTTGGATTGGAAGAATCAATATTGTGAAAATGACTATACTACCCACAGCAATCTACAGATTCAATGCAATCCCTATCAAATTACCAATGGTATTTTTTACAGAACTAGGACAAAAAAATCTTAAAATTTGTATGGAGACACAAAAGACCCCGAATAGCCAAAGCAATCTTGAGAAAGAAAAACGGAGCTGGAGAAATCAGACTCCCTGACTTCAGACTATACTACAAAGCTACAGTAATCAAGACAATATGGTACTGGCACAAAAACAGAAATACAGATCAATGGAACAGGATAGAAAGCCCAGAGATAAACCCACACACATATGGTCAACTAATCTATGACAAAGGAGGCAAAGATATACAATGGAGAAAAGACAGCCTCTTCAATAAGTGGTGCTGGGGAAACTGGACAGCTACATGTAAAAGAATGAAATTAGAACACTCCCTAACACCATACACAAAAATAAACTCAAAATTGATTAAAGACCTAAAAATAGGACCAGACACTATAAAACTCTTAGAGGAAAACATAGGAAGAACACTCTTTGACATAAATCACAGCAAGATCTTTTCTGACCCACCTCCTAGAGTAATGGAAATAAAAACAAAAATAAACAAATGGGACCTAATGAAACCTAAAAGCTTTTGCACAGCAAAGGAAACTATAAACAAGACGAAAAGACAAACCTCAGAATGGGAGAAAATATTTGCAAACGAATCAATGGACAAAGGATTAATCTCCAAAATATATAAACAGCTCATGCAGCTCAATATTAAAAAAAAAACAACCCAATCCAAAAATGGGCAGAAGACCTAAATAGACATTTCTTCGAAGAAGACATACAGATGGCCAATAGGCACATGAAAAGCTGCTCAACATCACTAATTATTAGAGAAATGCAAATCAAAACTACATTCACACCAGTTAGAATGGGCATCATCAGAAAATCTACAAACAACAAATGCTGGAGAGGGTGTGGAGAAAAGGGAACCCTCTTGCACTGTTGGTGGGAATGTAAATTGATACAGACACTATGGAGAACAGTATGGAGGTTCCTTAAAAAACTAAAGATAGAACTACCATATGACCCAGCAATCCCACTACTGGGCATATACCCAGAGAAAACCATAATTCAAAAAGAGACATGCACACCAATGTTCATTGCAGCACTATTTACAATAGCCAGGACATGGAAGCAACCTAAATGCCCATCAATAGACGAATGGATAAAGAAGATGTGGTACATATATACATTGGAGTATTACTCAGCCATAAAAAGGAACAAAACTGGGTTATTTGTAGAGGCGTGGATGGACGCAGAGACTGTCGTACAGAGTGAAGTAACTCAGAAAGAAAAAAACAAATATCGTATACTAATGCATATATGTGGAACCTAGAAAAATGGTACAGATGAACCCGTTTGCAAGGCAGAAATAGAGACACAAATGTAGAGAACAAACGTATGGACACCAAGGGGGGAAAGCGGTGGGGGCGGGGGTGGGAAGAACTGGGAGATTGGGATTGACATGTATACACTGATGCGTATAAAATAGATAACTAATAAGAACCTGCTGTATAAAAAAAAAACTGTTTTAATACTCTCCTGTAACAGGCATAAGGAGAATATTATTGATTTTTAATAGTCAAGTGGCTCTCAGTCACTTGCATGTTAAAAAAAAAAAAAATGAAGAGGTAAACAAATACCAGAAGAAACAGCTAGAAGAATTGAAAGTTGCTGTTCCCTGCAGCCCTTGGCAGGGCTCAACAGTGGGGAGGAGGGGAGTCACATGAACATAAGTAGTTTATTTTCATAACCACTTAAAAACCCACATATTTAAGTAACTTTATCACACTGGGCTGAAACCCAGAGGGGATGACAATAGATGACTCTCCCCAAGCAGCTTCTTCAAAAGCTGAGCACTGACTCAGAACAACAAAAAAATATCTTTCCAGCTGCTTCAAACAAAAAGTAAGTGAAGGCCATGTTCCAGGGGAAAGGGAGGCGACCAGACTTGGTGCCGAGCCTTCCTCCCCTCTTCCCCACCCTGGTAAAATCTTGCTGTGCCCTGTTGCACCCAGGTGCCCTGAATTTTTTCCCATCCCTCCTCAGGCCCGGCCCTTGTATTCTTTTTTTTTTCTCTTTTGCCACAGGGCATGCAGGATCTTAGTTCCCCGACCAGGGATCTAACCTGTGCCCCCTTCAATGCAAGTTGCGAGTCTTAACCACTAGACCGCCAGGGAAACCCCCAGCCCTTGTATTCTTGCCTTCCACCTCCCAAGCCAAACCTTCCCCCAGCCCCTCCTTCACACAAAGGGACAAAAGAAATTGCTGCAGCTTGATTGAATGGCTGTTAAATTGTGCTCTCAAATCTTTTGAGTTTTCTATTAAATGGTCCATATGGTGGTTTCATCAGAGAAGCTAACTCTTGCAGAAAAATACTTCTTTTATAAGATGAAATGTGGGCACTCTGTATTCTATCTGAGAGGCACTCTGTAATAGTTAGCAGTGCCAGCAGATGAAAATACCAGTTACTGTAAGAGATTTCTGAAGAAGTCAAGAGGGAAAGACAATTTTGTCTTCTCAAAAAATGGAAAGTGGGTCAGGAGATTCTGAGAAAAGACAGGATTTATACATAGGGATTCATCACGCTGATTATGGAGCCCTACTACACGATAATAATCACGCTTTCTGCTTCTGCCACTTTCAAGGGAGAAATCAGAGCAGATGCAGGAGAAGCCAGAGCACGTTAAACACAGTAGATCAATTCCGGCTCAGGTAGAATGCAGCTATGGCAGTTGAGGACAAAGTTCTGTAAAAAGGTCTTGACCCCAAATGTACCTGAAAATTTGGAGCTAAAGTAAAAGTTATCTCAACCAAAGAAATGGGTTTAAAGTGAGCTGTGAAGAATTATTCTACAGACTTGTGGTTGCCAAGGCAGAGGGGGAGTGGGGGAGGGATGGATTGGGAGTGTGGGATTAGCAGATGCAAAAACTATTATCTATAGGATGGATAAACGACAAGGTCCTACTGTATAGCACAGGGAACTATATTCAATATCCTGTGATAAACCATAATGGAAAAGAATATGAAAAAGATTGTATATATATATATATATATACATATATATATATATGTTTAACTGAATCACTTTGCTGTACAGCAGAAATTACCCCAACATTGTAAATCAACTGTACTTCAGTAAAATAAATTTTTCAAAAAAGAATTGTTCTAATCAGTCAGTGAAGATAAAAGCAGTACCATTCACTGGTTGATAACAATTAAATATTCGTTTTAACAAGTATGGGTTTTAATAACATATTTTAGGCATTTTTAAGGTTTATTTATTTAAAAATTTAATATCATCATATAGTCTTGGAGTGAACTGATAAAACATAGGCAGTTACCTCCTCCATTTATTTAAGGCAATCGTTGAATGAAGTAAGTAGAAGTTGAATCCATATGACCATCAACTTCTATTTTGGTATAATTCTGCTTTTTATTCCCAATCTGAGTTTATGTTTTATCTTTGAAGTCATGTTCATTCATTTTTGCACAAACCACTTTCTTAAATCTCTAATAAAGTATTTACCTACTAGTTTGTGAAAAAAAGATTCATATCATATGATATGCATCATACCTATTGCAGATATTTTTGGTGTTGTGGAAATCACGAAACCATAAAATTAAACCAAAAAGATTTCTTTGTACAAATTTAAGTAAATTTTCTCTTGAACAAGACAGAGGAATAGGTAGATATTACAAAACATGAATCTTTATTTCAATGCTATTTTAATGCTATAGTTCAATGATATTTTAAAAATCAAAATGACTTGGTACACTCTGACGATGTGCAGAGGAAAGTGAAGCCTCATTAACTACTGAACAAGCGGATAGATTTACTCAAATCTGTCTACCAGACCCCAGATAAGTCTGGAAGCTTTGTCAGGAAAACCAGAAGGACTTAGGGCCTGCGACAGATGCTTGGCTTGCCTCGAACTCAAGTTGGGAAACACCTTCTAATAATAAGACGACATTGCTCTTGGGCGCACCAGAATCATTGGAAGTCAGTAAAAACCCCTGGCTGTGGACATAGGAATTGGCAGATGTGGGCTTCAGGGAATAAAGAATGTCCTGGTACGTGCACAGCCTTATTCCGATTTATGATTTAGGTCCACTGTACACTGTTGTGCACTCATGCCCAGAGAGAAAGTAGCAAGATAAAACTCATGACTGGTTTTATGCCTCTCTCTTTGACTCATTCTGGAAACTTCCATGTTGGCGAAGCTTAGATAAAATTTCATCTATTCTTTTTCCACTAAAACCAAAATTGTGTTCTTTAGAATGCTGTTGAGATACACTCATCATAAAGATAGAAATTAGAAGCATGAATAGAACATCTGGGGAGGAAGATACTTAACTCCATGGCGACCTCTCTCTAAGCCAACATCATATTATTTAAATATGCCTTTGGTCCATTCTACCTCTGCAATTAGACTGTGAACTCACAAGCAAGAGCTAGTCTTTATTCATCCCTGAGCTGAGACGACCAGCACAATGTCTGGCACAAGGCACTCAACAGATTTCACTTAAACTGAACTGAGCCTACTTAAGGGAGGTATCAAAAAATTCAAAGTAATACATACATCTGATTTTAAAAAAGAAAGCATGCAGAATGGTTTATAATGAACAGCCTAAGTCCCCAGACCGGCTCCTGGTCCTACTCCCCAGAGGCAACCACTCCTAACGATGAGAATTTGTTTTTAAGGTTTCATAACATTTATTGCTAATGCAAACAAAAAAAAAAAAAGAAGAAGAAAAAAGGATGCCAGTTTCAAATTATTCATGTCTCTTTACTTAAATAGACCTCAAATATTTAGAAACATGGCTGGCAGTTATTCCAAGTTGTTGTATTTATACTTCAACAAACATATATTGTTTGCAATGAAAGTGGTGGCATTTCTGTTTTCATACTTTTATTAGTAAAAACCAGCTTTCTCCCCACCTTAGGATGAAGGAGGCATAAATCAGTGCAACCCTAGAATTAGTGGGGCCAGAGCACATCAGAACTAGACAATGGGGGTGGAGAGAGGAAGGGTGAGTCAGTGTCACAATGGGGTAAAATGCTCTGAGTTAATGCTGCAGGATGGGGAGAATCGCCAGATGCAGAGATCTGCTCCCCTGTTTGCTTTCTCTCAGCAGACGCCATTCTGTACAGATGGGGCCCACAGGGCAATCGCATTATACCCCATTTTACATCTACAAACTCTATGACAGCAGCTCCACATTCTAGGGAACGATCCTCTTATTTTGAACCAGTGAAATAATCTGCAAAGTCCCTTGGAATTATTTATAATGGGATTTCTCTTATATTAGCAAAAATAAGTAGAAGCATAAAATGACGCCACATTTATAGCACATAATGGTAGGAAACACTCTGCAAAGACATGACAATTTGGGAAAATCCCCACTCTGATCAGAATGAATAAATATGATTAACTTGCAGAGAAGATGCTATTAGGCTCTTTGCCAAAGAAACAGATTACTGCTTTAGAGAGTCAGCCTGCAAAGGTGACCTGACCCCCCGGAGATGCTGGAGCCCTGAAATAGCCACCCTGAGGGGTGCCCATGTGATGGGGGCTCCACGTACCCAAGGGAGCACATAGAAACTGAGAAGCAAGATATTGTTCAGGAAGCTGGGCTGAATGGGTGGCTGATCATCAAGACAAGACAGGAGACCAATTCAGAAAAATTCTGTTGGCAGAATCCAGATTTAGATGCTTCAACATCACCTTCTACCTAAACTAAGGAGAAACCCAAGGCTCAGAAAGAAAAACAAACAAATAAATAAGGACAATCAAGGAACAAGAAAAATGGGGCTTCCCTGGTGGCACAGTGGTTAAGAATTTGCCTGCCAATGCAGGGGACACAGGTTTCCGGGAAGATCCCACATGCCACGGAGCAACTAAGCCCGTGCACCACAACTACTGAGCCTGCGCTCTAGAGCCCAAGTGCCACAACTACTGAAGCCTGTGTGCCTAGAGTCCATGCTCCGCAACAAGAGAAGCCACAGCAATGAGAAGCCCGCGCACCACAATGAAGAGTAGCCCCCGCTTGCCGCAACTAGAGAAAGCCCGCATGCAGCAACGAAGACCCAATGCAGCCAAAAATAAAAACAAATAAATTAATTAATTTTTAAAAAAAGGAACAAGAAAAATGAAGAAACTGATGTTTTCCGAATTCTTAATGGGGGCCGAGGTTTTACAAAATTAATCTGAGTTAATCCTCACTCCACTAATATCCTGCAGGCATTATCTTCATTTCCTAGGCGAGGAAACAGGCTTACAGAGTCTCTATAACCTGCTCAAGGCCACAGAAGTAATAAAGTGACTCAGATCCAAGACTGACTCTAAATCCAAGTTCTTTCTATCACGACAGGGTAAATATCTAGAAGGTGAGAAAAATCATATATCTAAATGCACAGACATTATACATGGCAATACCTCTGAGGTTTACAAATGAGTAAGCAAAGTCTGGAGATGGAGATGGAGACTTTACCAAACTTTTTTCAGTCACTTAAACTTACTTTTGGGTACCTTAAAATATTTCCTGGGTGACTAATTTGGGCCAATGTTTTAAAACACTACTAGGTTCTGGCAAAAGGATCATTGACATTCAGCTGAAATTTTGGTTCTAGAAAATTAGCTTTGCTTTACAGAGCGATTCAGTAACAAGAACGTGTCTGTGTGTAAGATGCCTGGTGGGCCCGTGCCCTGGGCTGGTGTCTCCAGCTGCCTTGAATCAGGGCAGTTATAACAGTGCTCACCTACCCCTTAGAGACACACTGATGCACCTTCTAACATCAGAGGGGAAAGTAATTACTACTTTAAAAAAGACAAATGCCACTTTATATGAAAACAAAATAGCGAAGTACATGCAGCATTTGATACAGGCCTGAACGTGGACTGTATTTAAATTCTCCAACAGATTGAATATCGAATCAAACAGAATTTACGGTCATAGTTTGAGCAACATGAAAAGCACCTTAAAAACATTTCCACTGGTTAAAAAGAGGAATAATTTTAACTCCAATCTTCCAAACTGCTTTTGTAAAAATCAAACTTTGAAATAGGTCAGTCAAATGGAGATTTTTCTCAGAAAGTTACATGTTTGTGAAAACGGAGTGAAACTAGAAGCTTCAGTGCAACTTCCACTACATCAAATCTTTAACTCTGGAGGGTCTTTTCCCCCTACTGTAAATAAAATTAAAATGTTCACCCTTATGTGCATGAATATAATAAAATTGCATCTGCTCTTCTGCGGCATGTTTACGCACCCAGAGCACACACATTTATCATCCCCTCCCATCCACGCACACACAATAAAAAATAAAATTGAACTCAACCTTCCCCCCATCCAGGGGTGTTTTTCTTTCCAGCGGTCCCACATGTCTGAGTTGCTGATAGTAGCGAGCGCTCACAGGTCACCTTTACCAAATGGCATCTCTTCCAAAAAGACCACCTGATTGGTGGGGGAACGTGGTTGTCAGGTAGACTAGCACCTCCACCTGCCTTGTTCCCTCCTCTTCTCTCCCTAACTCCCTTGTGCTAAGGTCCTCTATGAAAAGGAGGTGGGATGGGCTTAATAAGAGAACGAGAAGGACGAGCAAGCGTCAAGATTTCTGTGATGTCACAGGAGCATTATTAGAGGCCGCTCACCATTTCCGAAAAGACATGAAAATTCTTCATCTGCCATCAAAGTCTATAAGCTATTCTCAAGTCTTTCCATTCAGCAGTTTTTCCAGGCAGGTCTCCGCACACAGCTTTTTTTTTTTTAACACACTAAGCTGACTCAGACGCACAGGCAGAAGTCCTCTGACTCACTTCTCTCTTCTTTCTTTCTCTGCTTTTCTTTGTTTCTTTTTTTTAACTCCTTGGCTCCTGGAAATGCATGCTCCACTGAGGGTCAGTTCTTCTCATCTAAGTGGGGAAATCAGGTGAAAGATCCAGCAGGGCAGTTTGTGGTCTTTAATGCTCAGAAATATGCAAATGCTAAGCATCCTTGGGAAGACAATGAGGAAACGATAATGCTCAAGGATTTTTCTTAAAGTTTGGCAGACAGACACTCATTCCAGGAGGGTAAATGCCGACACTTCTCTGGACCTGCCGTCTTTCCTCTTCTCCCTCACTTTCTACCCAGGCACCTCTGCTACTCTTATTTCTTACCTACTTAACTGTGCCTTTGATTTGGGGGTCTGTAGATGCATAAATGCTTGTGTACACACACATACACACATATACACATATAATGAATTTAAGGTATGTGGAATATATACAGGGTTGATATACATATTTTATACACTGGTACAGCCATATCCTTTGTTAAACTATTTAAAGACTTCCATATCAATGGGGAAAGAGAAACCCTCTGCTTAATTAAGTCCACAAATCACTCAATAACACTGTCCAGTGGTGGCCACAGAGGTGGGTGACGGGACCAGGAAGTAGAGCTAGTGCAGATGCACCTGGAACCTAGCATTGATGGTACAGTGGAGCAGGTGGCTTCCAGGGACGATTCCATGGGGGCCAAAGCACCAGCTCCCTATGTCCGTGCATTCAGGTGTGTGTCCAGCCACCTTCTGGCTATAACAAAACGCTTGGCTCAATGACTGATATTTATCAATGCAATAAGTGAATTGTGGAATAGATTAACGTGTTTCCTATTTCAAATCATGGTTCATACAGGGCTATCACTTAGCTAGAGACAACTGCACCATACCAACCAGAAATCAATAAATGCTTTGGAAATTATCAGAATGATATGATGAATGATTTGCCCTCTAACTTATATCACTTGGTAGGCACTTATATGTAGTTCAGCTCACTTAAAGAATAGAAGAGAACATATTTTTAAGTGATGAATTATGTATTTATTTATATTGCCATACTAGTGGGCAAATATTTTCATCATCTTGCTATACGTAAGCATGTGTGTGCATTCATAGATGCTTAGAAAAAAATATGGAAGGACACACAACACAGCAAATGGTTAAGTGCAGTTACCTCTGGGGCTGGGGAAAGAGATGTTTTGGGAGCAGGTGTATTTAAAGGAGAAACTTTCAATTTTTATACTATATTATCTATCCTATATGAATAGTACATTTATTATTGTTATAATTAAAAGTTTTTAAAAAGTGTACATCCACGTACTCACTTGCAAACACAAAATCAACTAGTCCAAGTGAACTTAACAGAGGAAGTAGATTATCAGTGCCTTAAGGAATGATAAAAGGAGAAGCCCTTGTGAGAAAGGAGAGGCATTCGAGGGCCACGTGTACTGCCGGGAGGCTTGAAGCAAAAGTGGAGTGAACATAGGAAGGTAATGTTTTACAGATTAATCCAAGGGGAGAAGGGAAAAATAGAAGAAGAAAGGGAAGAATAATGAAATAATCATTAATTAAAATAAAAAAAAACAAAGAAACCTTTGGAAAAGTGGGGAAGAAAGAAAGAAAGAAAGGAAGGAAGGAAGGAAAGAAGGAAGAAGGGAGGGAGGGATGAAGGGATGGGTAAGAGGGAAGGGAAGGAAGGAAGGAAGAGGAGAAAGAGGGAAAGAAGAGAGAAGGAAAGAAAGAGGAGAAAGAAGGAAGAGAGGAAGGGAGGAAGTGAGGGCGGGAGGGAGGAGAGAAAGAGAAAAGAGAGAAAGGAAGACAAGAAAAAGGGAGAAAGAAAGAAAAGTTGGTTGACACGTCCAAGTAAACGTGCAAGGATTTTGGCTCCCTGTGTCTGGCTACAGCAAGAGAAGCTATGGTCAAGGTTCTGTCAGTGTCCCCTGTGCCATATTGCTGGCCATGTAGTTTAAAGCTTCAAGAGATGCTTAATTTTTGAAATAATAACCAGCCTTTTCCTTTGTGTCCACAAAACTTTAAATAGCATCTCAAGAAGTGAAATCTTTGCATCACTGGTTCTTTATTTATTTTGTCACTGCTTTCTACTTATAGATGTCCTTTAGTCTCTTTAAAGAATTTTATATATATATATTTATATATATATATATACACACATATATATAAATCTTGACTTGATGCTTTTTCTGAGACTCCTGTAAGGCTTTGCTCTAGATAATTGAGGCTTTTCTGTGGTTCTACCTTTATCTTTTTAAATTCATACTGGCAATAAAATATCCAGGGCCATAAGCAAGAGGACTGAGGGAAAATAATCTAGGATGGTCAGGTACCTACAATTTACAATTTGCATTTACAGTGCAACCATATTTTGACTATAAAGTCCATCCATCCTCCTTGCTTTCCTTCAACACGAATACTAGGTGATGGACAATCAAAAGTAACTAAGATATAGACTCTTCTCTAAAGGAGCTCACAGCCTCAATACTTGAGGTAACAAATAAGTGATTAAATAATTAAATACAAATTGATAAGCTCTATGACACTAACATATAGCAAGAAAAATGGGAAAATAAGAAAGCATGAGTAACACAATTTGGGGAAGTTTTCCATAAGGGCTGATGCGTTGAGCTGATTTTTGAAGGACCTTAGGAGGTAGCCAGGCTACGAAGAAGGTAGAGACATTTCAGAAAGGGACCATTATATGTGCAAAGAAAGGGAGACTTTCCAGGGAAGGGTGTGTCTAGGGAATGCCTAATGGTTCAATAAAACCAAAGAGCACATGAGATAAGTATAGAAAATCTAGAAAAGAAGAGGGGAAACCAATGAGGAACAATGAAAGCAATGAGGAGCCTTTGATGGGCTTTAAATTAGGGAATGGTTTGCTCACGTTTATATATATATATATATATATATATATATATATATATATATATTTTTTTTTTTTTTTTTTTTTTTTTTTTTTTGGCTGAGCCCAATGGCATGCAGGATCTTAGTTCCCCGACCAGGGATCAAACCTGTGCCACTGCAATGGAAGCAGTGGAGTCTTAACAACTGGACCACCAGGGAAGTCCCGCTCACATTTACATTTTTGAAAGATCACTCTGGGACCGTGGAGAGATGGATTAGTGGAGGTGAAAGGGGAGGCAAGGAAATCACTTTATGGTAGCTGAAGGAGGTGTTCTGTCTTTCCTAATAGTAGAGCACCTTAGTTATAACAACTGTTCCACAAATACAATGATAAAATCTAGGCAATTTTTTTTAGCTAGTAAAAATCACTGAAAAGTGACCAAAGTCAGGCAAAAACTGGAGCAGAGATTGCCATTAAAAGGGAAACTGCCATGGATGAAATTTGCAAGTTTGCAAATTTTTGCCTGAGAGCACTCCCAATCCACACATAGCTGGGACTGCAGGAAGCCTCAGCTTCCTTGCTTGACTGGGATGTCAGATGACTTCATGGAAGGCAGAACTGCCAGAAAGTTACAGGGAAATGTTGGAAGTGAGGAAGTCACAAAGGGAATGAACACTAAAACCTGCAAATAAAATCCCCCCAAATCCCTAGCTAACCAATAAACTATGCATGCAAATTAACCAGTTGAGTCAATGCAACCCAATCATAATCCCAGCAGGGCTTTATAAATAAAAATTGACGTAATTCTAAAATCTAATTGGAAACGCAAAGAATCTAGAACAGTAACATAATCTTTAGAAAAGAACAGATTGGTAGTTTACACTACATGACTTCAAGACATCTTTAATCTAGAGTGCGAAATTGGCATGAAGATAGACAAATAGATCAAGAGGACAGACTAGAGAGTCCAGAAGTAGATCCACAATTATACAGGCAATTGGTTTTTGACGAAGTAACCAAAGCAATTCAATAAAGTAAGGAAGTCTTTTCAACAGATTATGCTGGAACAGCTAGATATCCATATGGAAAAAGACATCTTCATCTCATACTATGCACAAAAATTAATTCAAGATGGTTCATAGATATAAATGTGAAAGCTAAGATATAAATCTTTTAGAAGAAAACACAGGAGAATATCTTCATAGGGGATAGGGTA